>NC_138888.1:10519997-11119997 GCF_965194825.1 Balaenoptera physalus | reverse complement strand
ATCTGCTTCTTATTATGGGAGAAGCATCTGCTGGTAGAGTAGATGCTGTTTGAAGGAGGAAATAAAAGAATTAGGCACATGTGTTAGAGAAAAAAAGAAAGAAATTGCACGGGGAAAATATTTTTCTTGATTTATTCTCAATTAGAACATAGGACATAATACGGGCTAAGCAGATATGAATATTGCTATGAGTTGTTCACTCCAATGTTCACTGCAGCACTATTTACAGTAGCCAAGACATGAAAACAACCTAAATGTCTACTGACAGATGAATGGAAAAAGAAGATGTGGTATATATGTGTTTGTGTGTCTACACACACACACACACGCACACACACACACAATGGAATACTACTCAGCCATAAAAAAGAATGAGATAATGCAATTTGTAGCAACATGGATGGACCTAGAGATTGTCACACTAAGTGAAGTAAGTCAGACAGAGAAAGACAAATACCATATGATATCACTTATATGTGGAATCTAAAATATGACACAAATGAACTTATTTACGAAACAGAAACAGACTCACGGACATACAGAACAGACTTGTGGTTGCCAAGTGGAGGGGGGTGGGGGAGGGATGAACTGGGAGTTTGAAATTAGTAGATGCAAACTATTATATATAAAATAGATAAACAACAAGGTCCTACTGTATAGCACTGGTAACTATATTCAATATCCTGTGATAAACCATAATGGAAAATAATATGAAAAAGAATGTACATATAAATGTATAACTGAATCACTTTGCTGTACAGCAGAAATTAACACAATATTGTATAAATCAACTATATTTCAATAAACTAAATTTTAAAAAAATATTGATATGAGTTGAATTGTATCCCCCCAAAAGATAAGATGAAGTCCTAACCCCCAGTCCCTGTGAATGTGATTATTTGGAAATAGAGTCTTTGCAGATGTAACCAAGTTAAGATGAGGTCATACTAGATGAGGGTGGACCTTAATCCAATGACTGGTGTCCTTAGAAGAAGAGGAAAATTTGGACACACACACAGGGAGGACACCATGTGATGATGGAGGCAGACATTGCAGGGATGCATCTAGAAGCCAAGGAACACCAAGGATTGCTGGCAGCCAGCAGAAGCTGGAAGAGGCAAGGATGGATTCCTCCCTAGAGTCTTCAGAGGGAGCAGGGCCCTGCCCACACCTTGACTTTAGTCTTCTAGCCTCCAAGGTCTGTGAAAGAATAAATTTCTGTTGTTTTAAACCACCCAGTTTGTGGTATTTTATTACAGTAGCCCTAGGAAACTAAGCAAGACAATTAATATCCAGGCATAATCTATTCTACAATATTACTTCCTGACTATTAACACTTCTGAGGCAAGACATTCAAATATCGTTCTTTATGTATGATGAGAATTGTCCTTGCAAAACTCTTTGAAAGTTAAGGGGCATTTTGGAACTGTACTAGCAGCAGGTCCCGCCCTTAAGAGCGCTGACTAGGGAGTGAAAAGACTTGGGTCCCAAGACCCAAGTCATCCACCAGCTGATGACTTTCCACACATTCCACCCTCTCAGTGCTTGTTTCTTGCTTTGTAAAATAGTGATAATAATGGTCTCATTGGGCTATTGTGAGAACTACATTAGCTAATAAATGTAAAGCAATTAGAACAGTAGCTGGCCCATTATAAGCATTCAATAAATGTTAGCTATAATTATCATGTCTGACTAAACATTTTGGTTCCATTCCCATTTTAGAATTACAAAAATTTCACAGGCATATTTTTAGAATGCATATATCAATTTGTAAATTACTTATACATCACCATATCAACACTTCTTTCCCAGCTCCAAGTAATTCTAACCCAAATTGACTTTTGTAACCTCAGGAGCCCTGCTCCTAGGACCACCATTAAAAGGAATGGGCAGGAAGAGGAAAGAAAGGGAATGAAAAGAAAAAATTGCCGGTTGGAGCTCCTGTGGAATTGAAATTCTATGAAGCAGCATCAGGAAGGATCAAAGGGAATGAGGAGTTTGGACGAGGCTGTTTCAGAAGCTAGGCGCTTAGACAAGCGGCATCCTCCGCTGCCAATGTAGGAAATGTGACGTTGGTCTTAGTTCTTCCCATGCGGATCTACAGTCGAGTGAGAATTCCTCAGAAATCTGTGTCACCCTCTATCCATGGTTTTGTCCTCACTATGGAGCTCTCTGTGTGACCGTGCATTCGAGAACCATCAGGGCAGCTCTAGCAGCACCGCTCAAGTGGAGGGGTGGGCTGCCTTGAGGGTAATTCAGCGGAAAGGTGGCAGATTTGTCAAGCCCACCCCTCTGTGTGCACGGCGCTCGCCAGCATCTGCTGTTGTCACTCTCCTGTTCTTCACAGCTTCCCAGATACCTTAAATATTTATTATCCCCATAACCACTTGGCTCATCTCTCTGGTAATTCTGCGGCAATTCCCAAGGCCCCTTTCTTTTATCTTACCTAATAGGATAACATGAGACTGGGCCTCCAGCTAAGAAAAGGCCGGAGGTGAACAGCTCTCACAATGGGGGGCGTAGCACAAGCCAGTGTCAGAGATTTTGAAGGAATTGCTCCTATTTCTGAAGGCCAAATCCCAAACTTACTCCCGTTGAGAAGCTAATTAGCTATTTAAATGTCCCTGACTAATCTTCTAGGCTTTCTTTTACAAATTAAGTATAAAATAAGATTGCCCTGATAACTTGCATACTGTGTAATTTAAAAAAAAAGTGCAACTATTGCAACTTGCAATAGTATCCAAATGGAATCCGAGTGGATTGTAATCTTAGTGTAATCCGAGTCCCATGTACCTACCAATCAAGGCTCATAGTCACCCAAGGAATAAATCCAGGAGGGAAGCAAGCTTGACAGATACCTGTGCTGTCAACAGAAACAAGAAAAGGGGTTTTGTAGAGCAAAGGGAGAAATGGCAACTCATATTGTGAATGGTGTCGGTGCTGACATGCAGCTGGCACCTGAAAGAAATAGCTTTTATTGGATGTCAGCTTAAGAAGAAGAAAAGAAAGGAAACCAGGGGAAAAATTAGCTGAATGAGTACAAGGGAAAAGATCAATAACTCTCTCTGATGTTTTTTTGGCAAATTGGCCAAGAAAGGGCTGAAGTCTTTACTGGCTGACAATTCTGGCATCTTTCCCAAATAGAAATGTTGCAGCCAGAAAATGCACTTAGCGAATTCAGTGAGACAATTAGTTTGGGAATATGTATGAAAAGGCAGAGCACAGACTGATAAAATGACTGTCATCTAAGCACTTGGGTCCACCCTGATGTTGTACATTGGTAACTGGTTGATGTCACCTGATTGGTGAGGGTACAGGGATCCTTAATGCCCAGGTTGTGTGCTTGGCATCCAGCATAGGTGGTGTGACCAAGTAATTTATCACCCAAATCCAGAGGGGGTGTTATGAATAATCACGCTGGGCCCTAGGCACAAACCCAGACTGTCCTAGGCAACCCAGGGCATATCGACACCTTACCACGGACACTTAACTCTCCCAGAAATCCACTGTCATAGACTAGGATCCTTGACCGGGTAGCTGCTTTCATACCATGAGCCTTTACTCACAAGAAGCCATAGGTAAAAGGGGCAGATTAACTGGAGTTAACTTGTCACTGGTACTGGAAACATGACCTCCAAATCACTTGCCGTTTGCCATCAGGACCGCAGTCCTAACCTTCTGTGGTTTTTATACTTTTCCTTTTCATCTGGTCAAGGAGATTTTCAACCCAGAGTTTTCATTCTGGATTAAATAGGGACAGGTGGGCATCCTTGTTATTAATTAAAATGTAAACATAATTGAACAAAAACAACACAGCAGTGTGTATTTCCATGAAGCTGTGGCATCCAATAACCTAAAAAGAAGGGAGAGAACCAAGTATGGTCACAAAGTTCTAGTTTGCTTCCAAATGCAGGAATTCAGTCAGTTGTAGCATACCGTTTTCATTAGTTCAATTTCCATGGTTTTCAGCTTTGCAAAACTACTTTTTATTGCCATAGAAATGGAAGTTTTCCTCTCCCTCAAATCTATCTTTTGCTCCCACCCCAAACCACCCGGGTAGTTCAATTTTGAATTGTAATAGACGTACATTTGTTTTTATTAAATTTTGGTATCAAGTCATGAAAATAAAACAGAGAAGAAGAGACACTTGTGGAATTTCACCCACAGTCTGGAATATGAAAAATAGTCATTTAGTCACTGGGCCCTTCTGACCAAAACTTTTAATTCACCCTGAGTGCTATCCCACAGAGGCTGAGAATTCTAACATCTTGTGATACGGCTTCCAGAGAATCATAGTGGATTATATTAAGTACCGCTAGAGTAACATGTATAATATGCTTTACTTTCAAAGTGCTATCCCAAATAGGTGCCCATTTATCTTTACAAGAATTTTGTGAGGGGTCATAGAGAAAGTGCATTTGTGACCAGTTAGGAGATTATCATTATCCATTATAAGAAACAAAATCATATAGTCGTATTTTTTATGTATTCCTCAGCTGGTATTCAACCCAAAAATGTAACTCATATTTAGAACCCAAACATGAGAGTACTTGCAACTGTTATATGTACCTTACCGAATTTAAAACCTTAAAATTTCCAAAAAACAACATTTTCATAATCATATTACATCAACCACATTTAAAGAAAAACAATATGAACTCAAATGCATATGTGATTAAGAGATTCACTTTATGAAAACTTTAAGTCACTCCAAGTGTACGGTCCCACATCACCAGCATAAGGGCAGCACCAGAAATTTTGATAAAAGTTATTAGAATAATGATAAACATTTTCAAAAACACTTGCCAAAGAGACTGCCATCATATAATGAGTTGTCCAAATCAGAAAACGTAATGTCAGGACAAGAGGGATGAGCCAGGAGCACAGAGCACAAACTGGGACTGCCCAGCTGCCACACTGGAATGTATTCTCCCTCTAGCTGAAGTCCAAAGCAGATTGGAGGAGAGATTTGTAAAGACCACGTTGACACAGTGCAGATTTTAATAGGAGATGTTATGAAAGTCCTCATCTAACCATGACTTAACAAAACGCGAACATCGCTCTCTTTGGGTGATAAGTGATTTACGGTAAAAGAAGTTAAAAGAATGAAAAGAGTATTTTGCACATTTCTGCTAATTAAAAAAACAGTTGGAATAGGGGGTTGGGAGAGATAAACTGTCTTTCCTTTGGGCTAAAGCCAAGGACAACCTCAAAGGAGATCATCTTCAGAGACGAAAAATCGGAGGAACTACTTGAGGAATGCCACCAAAGCCCGTGTGACACGTGATGCGGTGGGCGGAGGTTTCTAATTCAAGAGGATTGCTGAATTGGGGAGGGGGTTGGTTCTGAGGCTAAGCCCTTTGTTTTTCATTTTTGTGTGTGGGCTCTGTGTGCTTTGAAGTTCTAGCCAGCAAAGAAGAGAAAAAGTTGCACCCGTGTTTTTAGTTTGACTGAGAGCTGTTATTTAGGGAATGCCTCCCCCATATACGCACTGCACGCTGATGTTGCACGTTTAACAGAGCCTGTAATAATCCTCTAACTGCGTCTCTGAAATGAACGCACAGACTAGGATCTTGCAAGGTAACTCACGAAGCCATCATTAGTGTACAGCTACACAATTCCTGAACACAGCTAGAAAGACTATTCTGTTGCCACTTATCTGAAGAGGTTAAAACCATCCAGCACACTGCCTATTAAAACGTAAAAGCAGCATTGAGTCCTTTCATTTCACTCTAATTCCTGGCACTGGCTTCGTGATCCTGTAGGGACATTCTCGTTATGACTTGTTGCTTCCCCATTCAGTATCATTCGCGGCAAACCGTTAGGCCAACAGTTATGCCCTGTTCTTTTGTTCTTGAAGGAAACATCTGTTCTTTTGTCAGGGAGCACATGCCAAAAACTCTGCAATTATAAGCAGAGGGCTCTTCGGGGAGTAGTCAATGCATCATACAGCCTGGAGCACAGACCTTGAAAACTTCCTGCACTCCTGTCCCTGCAGCCCCCTGGATGTTAGAGAACTGCTAGCTGGTCACAGTGAGATTCCCCACCTGTAGGCCTCCCAACCATCCAGGCTGGAGGAGGGAGGAAGACAAATGGGAGGTGTGGTGGTGGAGCAGAAAGGGGGGTGGGTAATAATTGATGAGGCTGCATTAAAAACATACACTCACTTGACAAGAGTGTGTAAGCCACCCACTGGGATCTGAATCCCCTAAGCATGTGCTGGTGCTGTCCCAGCATCCTGTATCATACGGCTAAAGGAAGAAATTAGCTGGAGAAAAGAACACACTGAGAGGCATGCAGAAAATGACTGAAGGAACCACAGAGGAGTCCTTGAGCTCTGACCTTCTAGTTCAGTCAAGGTGCAATGCCTCTCTCCCGTCCTCGACTTTCAAGGGCCCACAGGCAAGCTGAGGAGAATTGCTTCCTGGGTCTGAATTCAGGTTCCACCCACGGCAGCTCTCTAACTCTAGAGGAGTTACAAGCTCTCTGAGCCTGTTTCTCTATCTGTAAAATGGAAGCAGTAGTGGTACGTGTGGCATAAATTTGCTACCATATGTAAAGTCAGTAATCTAAGTTTCTAGCTTCAGAAATCAGAAAAAGTAAATTAAACCCAGAAAAAGCAGAAGCAAAGATTGGAGTAAAAATAAATTAAGTAGAAAAAAAAAACAGAGACAAAGTTGGTTCTTTGAAAATACTGATAAAATTGACAAATCTCTTGCTATACTTAAAAACAGAGAGAGAGAAACATAAATTACCAAAATCAGGAATTAAAGAAGAGATAGCACTAAATTCTTTCAGACATTAGAAGGTTAAAAAGTAAATATCATGAACACTACTATGCCAATAAATTTGATAACTTAAATGCAATTAATGATTTCCTAAAAAACACAATGTAAGGAAATTGACTGTAGAAGAAATATAAAATTTAAGTAGCCCTAGATCTATTAAAGAAATTAAGTTCACAATCAAAACATTTTCACAAAGAAAACTTCAGGCCCAGTTGGTTTTAATGCTAAATTCTATGAAACATTTAAGAAATGAATAATACCAATCTTTAAATAAGCAAAAACACTCCCAGAAAATACAGAAAAACCAAACATTTCCCAACCTTTTTCATGAACCCAGCATTATGCTGAAACCAAACTAACAGAGACGTTCCAAGAAAAGCAAACTATAAAAATTCCTTATGAACATACATGCAAAAATCACCAACAAAATATTAGCAAATAGAATTCAGCAATGTATGAAAAGAATATTACACCATGAGTAGGTACAATTTATCCAGGAATGCAAGGTTGGCCCGACATTTGAGAATCCATCAATGTAATTTACCACATTAACAGAAGAAAGAAAAAAATCACTTAAGTATTTCAATAGAGGCAGAAGTTGTATTTTAGAAAATTCAACAGGCATTCATAAAATTCTCAGCAAACTAGACATAGAAGAAGACCTCCTCATCCAGATATAAGGACTCTGTGGATAACCTACAGTAATAGCATACTTAATGGTGAAAAAAGAAATGCTTTCCCTTGAAGGGAAAAGACAAGGATATTTGCTCTCACTATGATGTAATGTGCTGAAGTTCTTATACGGTTGCAGTAAGGCTAGCAATAGAAATAAAAGGCACAAAATTTGAAAGTAAAAAAATAAGGCAACTGTCTGCATAGAAAATTATAAGGAATCTATAAAAAGAGCTACAAAAATTAAGTGACTAAAATAAGGTCATGGGTCAGGTCAATATACAAAATCAAATGTATACTAGCAATGTGATATACCAGCAGTAAACAATTAGAATTGAAAATTTAAAAAACAATAAAATTAATGGTGGCATCAAAAACAAAAACAAAAAAAAATGTACTCAAGAATAAATTTAACCAAATTTGTGAAAGACCTATGCACTGAAAACTACAAAACATTGCTGAGAGAAATAAAGGATATAAATAAATGGAACAATATATCATCTTCATGAATTGGAATACACAGTATTAAGATAAGCATTCTCTCCAAATTGATCTCAGCTTCAAGACAATCTTGATTAAAATCCCCTCAGGTTCTTTTGCAAAAATTAACATGCTACTCTAAAAATGTATGTGGATATGCAAAGGACACAGAATAGAGCCAGAACAACTTTGGAAAAGAATAAAATAAGAGGGCTTTCACTACCTGAGTGCAAAACTTCTAAATACATGGAAACCAAGACGTTGTGTCTTCAGTGTAAGGATAGACATGGAATAATGAAACAGAATAGATTCCAGAAATAGATCTAAACTCATAAGTTCAATTAATTCTTGACAAAGGCATGGATGCATTTCAGTAAAGAAAGTATAGAGTTTTCAACAAATGGCGCTGAACAACTGGACATTGGTATGGAAACAAAAGAACCTCAAGCCCTGTCTCACACCATTCACAAAAATCTATCTGAAATGTATTAAAGACTCAACATGGAAGCTAAAAGCATAAAACTTCTAGAACAATACACAGGAGAAAAATCTTTACAATCTTGGCATAGGCAAAGATTTCTTATGGCACAAAAGAAATTAAACATTAAAGGAAAAACCAACAACTACACTTGATCAAAATGAAAACTTCTGCTCTTCAAAAGATGCCACTAAGAGAATGAAAACGTAGTCCACAGTCTGGGAGAAAGAGATAGTTGATAGGTGGATGGATGGATAGATAGATGATAGATAGATAGATAGATAGATAGATAGATAGATAGATAGATAGATAGATAGATAGATAGATAGATAGATGATGGATACAGATAGGTAAGATACTCTTTTGTGAAGATATATCTTCTTTTTTTTTAACATCTCCCCATCATTACTCAATAACAACGTCTTGAAAATTATTCCCCATTTTTAAAACATAATCATAAGACCAAGATAAAGATTCTCTGGCCACACTCCAGATAAAAGCAGAGAGGACAAGGAGAACGGAAAGGTCTATACGGACTAGGATCCCTGCAGGGTTGTGGTACAGCCAGAGACGTTCAGTTGGCCGGCCTCTGAGGCGACTCCCAGAGAGGGCACTCAAATGAGGAGGCTGAAGATTCACCCTAGACACTGAAGTTTAAAGGACAAAAGTATTTTAAATCTTAATTTTTTGTTTTGCTTTATTTCCAGCTTGATTTAGATATAATTTACACACAATAAAATCCACCCATTTTGAGAGTACAGTTTTATGAGTTTTGAACAACGGTAAAAGTATCAACACAATCAACACAGAGAACATTTCCATCATCTTCCAACCTCCAGTCCTAAGTACCACTAATCTACTTTTAATTGCAATATTTTAGATTTATTTGTTAAGAATGTCATATAAATGGAATAGTACAGTATGTATTACCTTGTGTTTGGTTTCTTTTGTTTAGCATAATGTTTTTGAAATTTTTCATTCCTGTGTTTGTGAGACATGCCACAATTTGTTTGATGGGCATTTGGGGTATTTCAAGTTTGGGGCTCTTATGAATAAAACAGAAGTTTTCATTTCACTTGGGTGAAAACCTAGGAATGGAATTTCTGGTTTGTATGGTAAGGAAATGTTTCATTTTGTAAGAAATGGCCAAACCTCTTCCCGAAGTCGTTGTAGCATTTTACGTTCCCACCAGAAAAGTGTGAGACACCCAGTCGCGCCACATTATTGCCCACGGTTTTAATTTCAGCCATTCTAGCGGGAGAAATGGTTTATCGTCATGACTTTAATTTGCATTTCCCAAATGGCTAATGATAACTGAGCATCATTCCATGTGATTATTGGCCATTCAGATTTCTTTTGTAGAGTTTCAATTCAAAACTTTTGTCCATTTTGAAATTGTATTGTTTGTGTTTTTATTATTGAGTTGTAAGATTTCTTTGTGTGTTCTAGATATTTGTTCTCTGTAAGCTATATGCATTGTGAATATGTTTCCCAGGGATCAGACGATATATCTTCTTTGTGTCTCCCATAATTCTTGCCCCTCTTATCTATGTTAGAGGGGCAATAATAGAGATATAGATAAACCAATAAATTGAGGACCAACTAGGGATTAGCTCCAGTCAGAGAAATAGAATAAGCAGTCAAGACCCGCGCCCTCCAGGAGCAAAGAACTCACGTATTAAAATATAGCAAGGCATTTCTCTGATAGGTAGGCAAAAGCATAGCGGGACAGTGTACCATGTAGCATAATCAGACCATAGTCAGCTTTGCTAAAATAAAATTCTATCTAGCGTTTACCTGATTTGGTCCACCATTAGTAGCAGAATTCAGACATTATACAGAACAATAATTGAAAAGGTTCTGATAATCAGGCATTTAAGATTTTGTATTACCTTTTTTGAGTGCTCAGCATTGATCTGAGCATCTGAAAAGTATGAGCTCATTTAATACAATGACCATATGATGTAGGTGTGATCTCAAGAAGGGCGGCATCAGCATGATCTGGGAACTGGTTACAAATGCAAATTCTCTGGTCCCACCCCAGATGGACAGAATCAGAAACTCTGAGGGTGGGTCCGAGCACTCAGATTTACCAGGGGCCACCCAAATGATTGTGATAAGATTAAAATTTGAGAAACACGGGTCAAAACTCTCTTCTTCTGGCTTAAGAGCTGTGGTCTCTCTTAGCATCTCTCAGACTTTATCAGACTTCAGTCTTTCAGCACTGAGCCTTTAACTTTCGATTAGCAGCAAAGGCTTCCTTTTTAAAAATTCTACCAAAGCTGGTCGTGGCCGGTGACGCCGCAGCTGGTGGAGCTGTGCTCACTGTGGCTGAACGGATGTTCTCTCTGGCACCTGCATTCTTATCAGCATATCAGATTTTCTTTCTCTCTCTCTTTTTTTTTTTTTTCCACAATGGACAAAGAAGGGTTTCAAAGACGCTCTGGCAGGATATTCCATCTGCTGAGACGAACAACCGAAAGTAACTCTATCGTTATGCAGAAACAAGAATGCCATGTTACTTTCCATGTAACCTCCTTGAATATCTTCCTGGTAAAATGCCTCAAGTAGTCCAGTCACTTGGGGCCACGATAGCTCTTCAGCAGAGGCTGGGTTGGTCAGAGTCGGGTAGACAAGGAGGAGCAAGCAACACAAACAATGAACGCAAGGTTTTGTTTTTAACAGTAAAATATTTCAGTTCTCCCCCTCTGAGCATCAAGTGGGAAATGATCCTTGCGTTGGAACAGAAAAAACAGCTCCACATCAATAAAACAAGAACACACATCACCTTGCACCAGTGTGAACCTCGGCCGTACATCACGGCTACAGGATCCACAGAAAGCACAGAAATGAGGATGGGGTGGGGAGGAGGGATCCAAGCACCAGCCCAGAGACCACAGGGCTCAAGATAAACAGCTATCCTGCATCGAGAAATGACTAGCTTTGAGCAGAAGACAGTCAAGTTGTAGAGGTGAGTGAAGAGAAGGAAAGAAGGTGTGATTAAAGTTACCCTCTCGAGGAGCTGGAGGAGATGTTAGATATCTTCTAGTGCAACTTCCTGAACTTACAGAAGGAGATCAGGTCCTTCTGGTTGGGAACAAGTAATTTTCAAACCAAGGTCAGCTGCTCATTAGGGGCGGAGCTGTGAACTCAGACCTTGGTCTCTTGGCTTCAATTTGTTTTGAGTGGTTGAAGTCCCTATTTTTCTGAAAAGTGCAAATGATGGGACTTCAGACAAGGGGAGATCATTATGGACTAGAGGTCCTAAGAACGATTCAATTAGAGAAGTGAGCCTTAATTCCGGCTCTAAATGGTACGCATATCAGAGCAGGTGTGAGGACCTGGTCTCACACGGCGCCCTGAAGACCACATGGAGCGCGAAAGCTGGATCTGCAGCCCCGGCAACAAGCCTGTAACAGGCTCCCTCCTAAAAAGAAATGGGCCGAATTTTCACTTGGCGAGACATCTCCAATGGTCACAAATTCTACTTTATGGTCAGCCTAACAAGAAGGCACATGTCACAAACACAACTCCAGTGCCTTTCCCCACAAGTCGTGCCCGCCCCTGAGTGAAAACAGGACCTTAGCGGTGTCTACTAAGAGAGTTTTTCAAAGCAAGCTCGCACAAAAGAAAAGTGTCATTGTGAAGCTCCTAAAGGATATTTCAGTTCAGAGTTGTTTCATATAGTTCTTTAAAAATTTATAATTAGGGTTTCTGCCCCGATTTGCATTCTAAAAAGATGGTCCTTTTTAACATTATCTGCTATGGCTCCCCCAACTCAAAAATAAAACAAAACGAAAAGAACAGTTAACTTCAACATGTTTCAATTATGCCCAGATAAAGGGAAATAAGAATAAAAAGCAATAACTCTTTGTTTCAGCCTGTGAAAATCCATCTCATTATATTCCTGGGTCCCAATTTAAAGAATAACAGACGCGGTTGGAGTCCAATGAATGTTAATGCTGCTATTGTTAACATCGTGAATGGTGTGGGGCTTTTTCCTTCCCAGGCACCACCTTTTGGAACAAAGGAAAGGAACACGGTGATTCTGCTATTATCCAGATTGGCCTCTGGCCTCCACTCTGGGAAGTGACTGGGGACAGCTGCTCTTTCTCAGGTAACCTCAGGGAACACACACGTGCCATGAACCGAACTGGCCACTGGGTGTAACTGTGCTCCACACAAAAGGAAGCGGAGCGGCTCTCAGGGGCTTTCCCCAGCAGAGTTCAGACACACGCGCACACACGCCCGCACACACACATACGGGACACACCCAGGAAGCCTTCCCCCACAGAAGGGAAAGTTTAAACTGTCAGCTCATGCTTGTGTTTAACTTCCAAATAGGTCAACTTTATTAATTTTCCTTTAACTCCAAAAAGAATATCTAATCTATCTATCAGGTCTCAGTTAAAGGATGAGAAGCACACCAGGTTTGTATTCCCAACAACACGCATCAAAAGAAATCACCCTCTACCTGAACTTGTTAAAAATGAAAAGAAAAAAAAAATGAGTGAGTCCTCAGAAACTCACACTGGCTGGGTCTAAACACCCCCTGCAGCAAAATCTGTCCATCCCCAAATCCTAGGCCTCGGATGCCCTCAGCTCATGGTAACTGTGGCTGGATTGCAGACACTACTCCTCCCAGGTTTCTTTTGACTAGCAGAGCCAAATGTATTTGGTGTAGTGAATTAGACCCACATCCACTGCAATTTTAAAGAAAACTAATTCAGTGTGATATGCACTTGGGTCCAACTGACATAGAAGATAGCTATGCTCAATGGCATCTCCTGATATTACTGGCAGATTAGGCTTTTTCTTTCCTTTTCACAGAACACTCTTTAAGTGGTAGAGCAACAGAAAGAGGGATAAAATCCAGTACTGCAAAGAAACAAGAAAAGTTAAACACTCACATTGTTTTTGATTTTTTAATTTTATTTATTTTTGGATGCATTGGGTCTTCGTTGCTGCATGCAGGCTTTCTCTAGTTGCGTCGAGCAGGGGCTTCTCTTGTTGCGGAGCATGGGCTCTAGGTGCGTGGGCTTCAGTAGTTGTGGCTCACGGGCTCTAGAGCGCAGGCTCAGTAGTTGTGGTGTACGGGCTTAGTTGCTCCACGGCATGTGGGATCTTCCCAGACCAGGGCTCGAACCCATGTCCCCTGCATTGGCAGGTGGATTCTTAACCACTGCACCACCAGGGAAGTCCCCACTCACACTGTTTTTAACTCAACCTTCTAACTACCTCCATTCCCAGTCTTAAAACAGACAGACAGACACACACACACACACACACACACTCCACAGAGGATGGAGCCTATTTTCTTAAATAGTGACCTATAGTTTAAATTGTGTCATTCTCTTTGAGCCTACATAAAGGGGTATTCATTTGATTTATATCATTTTTTCCCCAAAAGGTCCAAGGTGCTTTCACCAGGCTATATTAAAGAGTGGAAACAAACACATTTTGTCTCCATGAAGAAGCAGAGTCCAACATTGCCCTCAGGAGCACATCCTATTTCTCTAGCATCTTATTTCAAAGAAATCCTTAATGTGTATGTGCAATGTTCAGAAAATATTTGTTGATCACTAACACTGTGTCTGAAAATCAGTTGGAAGATGTTTTTCCGAGCTTGCCAATTTACCGAGATCAGCTAAGCGCCTGGAGTTCCTCCATGTTCCTTGATTGAGGACATTTTTTTTTTTTTATAGAAATGTTTCTGTGGAGAGTCTAAAAACTAAACAAGAAACCACAGTCTCAGAGCTCAGACTGAAAATCTTCAATGGGCCTGGAGTCATTGCACTTTTATACCAAACACAATAACTTTTATTTTTAAATAAAGTATTGCATCCTATATAGTCTCATTGCTTAAGAAGAAACTTGGGCACAGTTAATGAAAACAAAATAATCTCATGGTCCTCAAGATTTTCATCCATGTCATTTCTTACCTTAATTTTTTTTCAGAAAAAAAAATGTGAAGTCATGCTTGTGGCCAAGAGTGTATTGATAGGTATTTTAACATCCCAGGATAGTAAAAGCAGTAGCTGCTTTTTTGTAAGAAGGAAATTTTAAATGCATATTGTCCTTGTTAAGATGAAGCTCAGAGACCAGATTCACTTTGTGCCATTTTCTGGCACTATTCTGGCCTCAAATCGGTTCTGACAGCAATGAACTAAGAAGTAACAGGGCAGGTGCTTTAAAGTTATTTTCCATGTCAAACTGCAATGGGTGTTTATAAGTGCCAAAGATAAAAATCGACTCAGAGACTACTGGTTATTAATTTTTATCAATGAATAATCAATCGGTACCATTAAAATTAGTACACTGGGATTAGGACGGTTTCTCATCAACGGGTTCAAGTTTAAATGAAAGGAAGACTAAATTCTACGTGGAGAAGAGAACTTCCTTTATCTGACCACTGCTTGCTTTTTTCCAGCCTCATCTCTCAACAATCCTGCCATGAACCCTATTCCAGCATTCCCTGAACAGGCCCACTTTCAAACATCCGTATTTTTTGCACATGTTGTGGCCTGAGGAGCTTCACCCCGGGCATCATTCTGCCTGCCCAACTTCACAAACTCTTCCTCACCGTTTTAGTCAAAGTAAAATGTTACCCCTTCTAGGAAGCCTTCTCCAAATGCTCTCCATCGAGTGGGCCCATGGGATTGGAGGCATCCTCCCCCTATAGAGCATTTAACGTTTTGTTTTTATAGTGACCGTGGGTATTCATACCTGTGTCTGACAGCAGGCTGGGAACAAGAGGCGTATTTTCATATTTGTGCCTCCACAGAGGCTTGAACAGTATGTAGTACTTTGTAGGAGCTCAGCGAACATTGAATAAAGGAAGGAATGAAGAAGGCATGGGTGAAGTGAGTAAGTAAATTAATTAATAAATGGACAGATGAATAAAATCCAGACTTGGGCAAGACACTCCAAACATACAGGCCCACTTGTAAACCAGGATGAAACGAAGGCAGGACGCAGTGCAATCTCCCACATGGTGGAAACATTCCCCTGCACACCTTGACGAGGGAGCAGCTTCTAACAGCCCCTGGAAGAGCACATCCTCTTACACAGGACCTGCTCCTCTGCCAGAAATGGGCCTCTCTGGACTAACCCTTTTCCAGTTAAGACCATGAATTTCAAGCCCTGAACAGCAATATAGGTGCCACCTGATTTGATTTTAGCTTAACAATTTCCAGACTCCTATTTCCCTATAATTTGATTTGAAAATCTTACTCTGGTCTCTTTTCCTTTTGCTTTTTCCTATGACTTTTCATTCGAGAGCATTCTATATGGCTTCTCAGCCAAAAGCTTCCGGATGGGGCTTCATAATCAAAGTAGAGAGATTCCTATTTTTTTTTAATAAGCTGAGTTGTGAATCTTCTTCAGTTTAAAAAAATTCACCTGATTCATATCTCCATCACTTCACATTTAGAAAGATCTACTCCTCGTTGGTTGATCCTACCGCACAAACGTATTCCGATCGGTTGCTTCTGTAACCATGGTGATGACCATGGCTCATACCGTCCCCTCCGAGAGAGTGGGTCCCGGATCAATAGTGTCGGCCCTGGACTCTTCAAACACTAATCTCACGCGTCTAACAGCCTACTAGACATATCTATTGGGGTGACTTGGCAGAATTTTAAATAGGATTCTCCCACAAACCAAAAGCATCTCTCCCTAAACAGCTCACCAGCTTTTAGCTGTTAATCATACATCAGCTTCTTTAGTCATGACGGTTGAACATTTCTAGTTTCCTTTGCTTTCTTTCTCCACCAAAATGGGACTTGTCCTTAGGTCCTGACAACTGTGTTTTCAGTTACCTGGCAACCGACGTTCAGTTACATTGCACACACCAAATGTAGTCCTTCCCGTCCCTTCTGAACTTTACGTAACACCCACAGGATGTCAGAGTACTCGTCCCCATGCTGGTTTCCCACCAAAGGACCATACATAGGTCATTTAAATATTCCACATTTGATTCCATCCCCTAGCCTTTAACACAGTGCTAGGATGTAGGTAATTCATAAAAATGTATTATCAGGTAACTATTAAATCACAGCCTTCTTTACATCACTATTTTCTAGGTTCACACTAAGCAGTACTTCCTGCTTGGACTATTGCATTCTCTTCTTTATCTCTTTTCTCTGCCTGTGAATCTGTTATTTTATCTAATCCATTACACACCACATTAATTTTCCTACGTTATTTCATCTTGTCCAAAAGCTCTTAATGGTTCCTCCTTGCTTAATGAAGTGAGAAAATTTCCTTTGCCTAGCATTTGGGTATCTTTAAAATTTTAGACCCAACCTATCTTTCCATCTTTATCACCCACTACTGTCCTAATTGTTCCTTTCCTTGGTATTTCCTGACCATGGCTCTATCATTATTAGGATACTCATTTCCCATCTTCTTCTACCCTCCTGGTCCCCAGTGAATTTCCCTCCATTTGTTTTTAGTGCTGTGTGACCAGTGTGAAATTTAAGTGAACCCTCTAGGCTTGGCATACTTCACAAAAGGTCTGTGAGAGGTCTTTCATTTGTTTATATTTATTTTTAATTTGTCTTCCTTATCCCTCATCCTCACTTCTCTTTCCTCTGCAATCATGCATTACATATCCTTCTATGATATCTACCTACCTATCCATCTCTCTCTCTATCTATCTAAAATGGGGATATCTATCTATTTATATATATACATTTCTGTTAAAACATGGAATATTGTTTTGTGAATTTGAAACTTACATAAATGATATTATGCTATAGCATTTTTTCTGATCTCTTTAATTCACCACTCCTCTTGAGTGTAACTTCTTGTAAATCTAGGTCATTATTTCCATCTGCTGCATTTTTACTTTTACTCACCCCCACCCTCTTATGTGAGTACCTAAGTTGTCTCCAGTTGCTTGCCAGTTAAAACAGCGCTCTGGAAAGTATCCTCATACCAGCTTAATTCTCCCATACATACAAATTCAAACCTAAATACCACCTCCAAGAGTAAACTGCCATCAGAAATGTACTTTCTCTTTGAATCTTTCATTCATTCATTCCTTAATTAAAACAATATTTATTGAGTCCCCATTATATTATAATCCCTGTTACAGAGCTGGGGATCCAGCAGTAAACAAAAAATATAAAGCCCTAATGGAGCCATAGGTAGTCAGGACAGAGAGGCAGTAACCAAATAAATAGGCAAAATATATAGAATGTTACATACTAACAAGGGCTATGGAGAAAAATAAAACAGAGAAACAAGATAGGAGGTCCAGTTTGAGAGAGGGCTATAACTTGAGGGAACAACACTTGTGGTATAGGAAATAGCATGTGCAAAGGCCCTGAGGCAGGAGCAGCTTAGGCACACATGTTTGTGGATGGCAAGTGGGCCACTCTGGCTGGAGGCAGGTAAGTAAGAGGAAAGAGAAGAAGATGAGATCAGAGAGGTAATGGGGAGCCAGATAAAGTACCATGGGACCCAAATTCTACTTATCTCAGCCTCTCTCACAGGACTTATCCCTTTAAGCCTTTATTACAGTTTTATGGATTATCATCTCCTCAATCAGATGGTCTCTTACTTACCTTTGTGCTCCTCATAGCACCCATCTCCACAAGTGGTTGTTGAAAGAATGAGACCCAAAGGTCTAACCTGTTGTGTGACTCTCCAGAAGACACATTGAGAAGAAGTGAATAATGCATAAGGATGTGTGTGGCACTATATGCACAGTTTGGGGCATTGTGCAAAGCTTATAAGAGCCCTAGTCTAATACAGGCAATTATAAGAGTGATAAATACAAGAAAAAAATAAGAATGCAGTTTTGTGAAAACATGGGTAGAAACACAAATACAAGAACCAAATCCATTAAAGATATTCTTACTGCTTGTAGAAATTTAATGTCTATTGGGCTCAAATTGTGTCATGGCAGATACAATCTCTGCCTGACCATACAAGATTGAAAGTCTGCCATATTAGAATTAGGTCTTGGTGCAAGTGAAAGAAAATCCAGTTAACTATGCATAAATATATCAAGTTTCATTTTCTCATGTAGAGAGTATGAAAGCAGACAATCCAAAATTCGTGAGGCCACTTCACAATCACAAGGAACCAAGGCTTCTTCTACATTATTGCCCTTCAGCCTGGGCTGTTGATTCATGATCCAATGTGGCTGCTTGAGCTCCAGTCATTGCACTCACATTCCAAAGAGCAGGAAGAAAGAAAGAGAATAAGGGCATATGCCCTCCCTTTTAGGACACTTACCCAACTTCACACACTGAAACTTCCAAAGATCCTTCTTGGTCAGCTCTGACTCCAAAACCACACCTTGCAAAGGAGATGAGAAAATATAGTCTTTATTCCAAATGGCCATGTGTTCAACTAAAAGAAGTCAAGGATTCCATGACCAAGGGAATAGGAGAGACAAGACATTGAAAGACAAGAGTAGTTTCCCATATAACTGCGTCTCCCCCCACTGTGCTCCAAACAAGATTCTAGTGGCCTAGAAAGATGCATAAATTATAGCCAGAGAGCATGTTTTAAAATAAGTGAGAAAGAAGAAAGCAAAACTCAGGTAGGGATATTAAGGTAACCTCAAAATGAGGTTAATACAATAATGCCCATGATAGAGAGCCAGGTACTTGCTACAGGAAATTCATGAACTTGGTTCTCACCTTTCTAACAGCCAGCCCAACCAAGGAAGCCTGATAAGTTACACAGTTCAGTTACCACAAGATAAAAACAGGCTGGTCATTCAGGAAAAGCACAGCTATCCAGACAAGAGAGGAATTTCTCTCAGGGGAAGAGTACCTATTAATTTTCACTTGGGAGGAAGCATTTTTTAAGGGAAGAAAGATTGGCGAAGTGGAGAGGAGGCTCACGGTAGAGGACATGGTGAGAGAAGACAGTGAATAGTATTAAAATATCTTGAGTGCAGGGACATAAGTGGATGGAGATGGATGTTCAATACAGTAGAACGCAATGGGATTAAAGCTAGGCACAGGAAGCTGGGCTTGTCAAGCTAGTCAAATGACCCACATGAAGATGGCGCTAGTCTACCAGCTCTGCTACTGATCTATCCCTTAGGTTACTCAGAATTCCCACCAGAAATGCAAAGTAGATGAGTATTCAACAAGGTCAGAGCCAGTAGGTGATAGGAGAGGCGACGGGGTTTCCATTTACCACCTGGGTCGACCAACCAGTGCCCTTGGCCACAATTTCAGCAACCTTGTCCTAGAAAAAGAGGACACAGGACAGGCTGACCCAGTGCATGGCTTCTGGGGCAGAAGGGTCTTAGGAGGCACCCAATGCTTGAAGTCCTGGCAAGCACCCCAGTTCCTCAGATTGGGCCACCTTGAATAAGCAGCACAACTTTCTGATCCTTCATTTCTTCATCCATAAAGAGTGTAATAACCTTGCTCACAAAGTTATTTTGAGAATCGATCATGAAAACACAAAATGTAAAGTTATTGCCACATAATAACAGGGACTAACTAGTCCTAGACTTACTTCTACCCTCTTAGAGCAAGTTCCCCAGGATAATATTAAATTGGAGCATTTCACTCCTTTGATTGTTTCCCTTGCTATGCAGAATCTTTTTAGTTTGATGTAGTCCCACTTGTTTATTTTGTGTTTGTTGCCTGTATTTTTGGTGTCCTATCCATGAAATCATTGTAAGACCAATATCAAAAGGCTTTTGCCCTTTTGTGTTCTAAGAGTTTTACACTTTCAGGTCTTACGCTTATGTTTTTAATCCATTTTTAGTTGATTTTTGTGTCTAGTGTAAGATAAGGGTCCAATTTCATTCTTTTGATTAAAATAGTTTTTTTACTATTTGTTGAAGAGACTATCCTTTCCCCATTGTGTACTCTTGGTACCATTGTTAAAGCTTAATTGACCATATGTGCATGGATTTACTTCTGGGTTCTCTATTCTGTTCCATTGGTCTATATGTCTGACTTTATGCCTGTACCATACTATTTTGATTCTTGTAGCTTTGTAATAAATTTTGAAATCAGGAAGTTGATGCCTCCAGCCTTGTTCTTCTTTCTCAAGATTATTTGGCTACCCCTAGTCTTTTAGAGTTCTATATGAACTGTAGAATTGTTTCTCTATTTCTGAAAAAATGTCATTCGGATTTTGATAGGGATTGCACTGAATCTATAGATAGCTTTGGGTAGTATGGGCATTTTAACAATACTAAGTCTTCCAGTTCATGAACACGGGATGTCTCTCTATAAAAGGCAACCTATGAAATTGGAGAAAATATTTGCAAATCATATATCTTATAAGGGGTTAATCTGCAAAATATAGAAGGAACTCCTATAACTCAACAGCAACAAAACTGAAAACCCAATTTAAAAATGGGCTAAGGACCACCTAGAGGGGTGGGATAAGGAGGGTGGGAGGGAGGGAGACGCAAGAGGGAAGAGATATGGGGATATATGTATATGTATAGCTGACTCACTTTGTCATAAAGCAGAAATTAACACAGCATTGTAAAGCAATTATACTCCAATAAAGATGTTAAAAAAAAAATGGGCTAAGGATTTGAATAAACATTTCTCCAAAGAAGACATACAAATGGTCATCAGATACATGAAAAAATGCTCAATGTCATAAATCATCATGGAAATGCAAATCAAAACCACAATGATATATTACCTCACACCTGTCAGTTTGGCTATTATTTAAAAAAAAAAAAAAGACAACAAATGTTGGTGAGGAAGTGGAAAATTGAAACCTTTGCACCTATCGGTGAGAATGCAAAATAGTGTAGCCACTATGAAAAAGAGCATGCAGCTTCCTCAAAAAAAGTGAAAAAGAACTACCATGTGATTCAGCAATCCCACATCTGGGTATTAATTTAAAATAATTGAAATCAGGATCTCAAAGAGATATTAGTACTTCCATGTTTGTTGCAGCATTATTCACAGTTGCCAAGGTATGGAAACAATTTAAATGTCCATCAACAGATGACTAGGTAAAGACCACGTGGTATATACATAATATTCAACCTTAAGAAAAGAAGGAAATTCTGCAAGATGTGACAACACGATGAACCTAGAAGTCATTATTCTTAGTGAAATAAGCCAGTCACAGAAAGACAAATACTGCATGATTCCACTTACATGAGGTATCAAAAATAGCCAAGTTCATAGAACCAAAGAATGGAATCATGGTTGCCAGGGGCTGTGGGAAGAGGGAAATGAGGGGTTACTGATAACAGGCATCAAGTTTCAGTTAAGTGAAATGAGTAAGTTCTAGAGCTCTGCTGTACCACACTGTGCCTCTAGTTAACAGTACTGTATTGTACACTTCAGAATTTGTTAAGAGGGTGGATATCATGTTAAGTGTTCTCACCAAATAAAACAATTTTTAAGTAAAATGGGGGGAAAAAAGATTTAGGGCAAGAGCAGTGAGCCTTAACAGGGGTAAGGGTTAATTCAGAATCCTCAAACGTCCCCTTTGGTCATCTGCCATAAAGATGCACCTACCTAAAAAAGTACCCTCTTTATTGCTGCAGCTCTCGAGAGGAAGGGGCTGTTTACACTCAGTGTGTAATCTTGCTTGGACCATTTTTCTCAATATGAAGGGTCCAAGATAACTGCTAATGGAAGCTCATCAATGCATCCAAATCAGAGAAAATTCAGGCAGGGCAAATCAGTCCGTAAGCTGCATCGGGCTGTGTATTATGTTTGTTTCTTCTTCACTGTATTCCCAGGACATCGAAAATAGTAGGCGATCAGTCAATATTTGAGGAGTGAATAAATATAGTAAAGAACTCTGGGAATTCAGATTTTATTCCACTTACATATGTAAGTGCATGTGGTAAACAAACAAACAAACCAAAGGAATATGTATATATATCTGTGTCCCCCCAAAATTCATGTGTTGAAGCACTAACCTCCAATGTGACGGGATTTGGAGATGGGGTCTTTGGGAGTACACAGATCATGAGGATGGAGCCCACATGAGGGGATCTGTGACCTTATAAGAAGAGACAGGAGAGAGCTCTCTCTCTCTCTCCCTGTCTCCATCATGTGGGGATACAGGAAGAAGCCAGGTAGAGAGCTCTCATCAGGATCTGAATCCCAATCTGTCAGCACCTTGATCTTGGACTTGTCAGCCTCCAAAGTATGAAAAATAAATATGTTGTTTAAACCACTCAGTCTATGGTATTTTGTTATAGTAGGCCGACCTGACTAAGATATATATGAATGTTATTTGGAGAAACAGTAAAACAGGCAATAGAAAGCTGGTTTTCACCAAAAGGGCCCAGGAATATGGCAAAAAAACAAACAAACAAACAAACACCTGGAATTTAACCCTAAATCAATGTACTAAATGAATGCATGATAACAAATGAAAAAAAATTACTAAAATTATCCAACAGTACCATTTGTTATTTTTTTAGAACTTTCTTTTTTTTTTACATTTGTTTGCATGGCTATTATAAACTGCAAAGACCAGTAAGCTCTGTTTTATTTTTCACACCCATAGGAAATATCCCATTCATTCATTCATTCACACATGCATTCACTTTTTTCAGTAAACAATTATTGTATGCCGGCTAAGAGCTCAAGTCCTCTCGTAGGTAATTAATGAGAAAATTAAATACTTCTGCCCTCAGAGACTTTACAGTCTCATGAAGGCAGAAGACACCTGCATAGGTAATTATAAAACAGTGGGTTAAGTATAATGGTTTGCAACAGCAGCACATAGGCTTAATACCTGGTCTACAATCAAAGAGAACAGAAAAAGGATCTCTCTAGGAAGATGAATCTTAGGTCACTCTTGAAATTCAAATAAAACAAACCTGAGGAAAGAAGTTGGAAAGAGGTTGATTCTAGTAGACGGACAGTAAGTGCAAAAGCCTGAAACAAAAGCATATATTGAAACTCAAAGAATTTCTGTACTGCTGAACAGTAGACTATTGCATGGAGGGACACAGATACCATGGCAAAGATCTGACTGAACATGTACACTGAGCATGACATATCCACTACCGCTCCTTCTTCCCAGGTCCATGGCAGGCATAGCTCACAGCATTCCCACAAAACCCAGATGCAGCCTCTGGATCCTTCTCAGCCTGGTGCTCTAGAGAGTCAATTTCAACCCGTCACAAGGCAAGATGAACTCTACTGGCCAAGTTTGCAGCAGATGATGGGGAGCCTTTGAAGGTTATAAACAGGGAAAGCACAGTAGCCAGATTTGTGATTTAAAGATCTCTGTGGCAGAACTGTAGATAGTGGATTTGAGAGATGGGGGCAAACAAAAGTGAAAGAATATTGTTTTATCTTATATATGAATCACTATAGGACATAAATTCTTCCCATAACCTATGTTCAAAAGGAAATTAAAAAGCAAGTGATACATAGGGTCTGGGCTAGCACTGTGTTTGGCCCTATGATTAACATAAATTCCAAAGGGAAGAAATTTTAAAACATTCCCTCAGAAGTTTCCACATCTTGTCTATGCTAACATTTGCTCCTGGAGGGTGAAGGTGCTAAAGTTTATTTAGAAAAAAAAATCATCTCATAATGAATGCTACCACCTTACTAAGGAGGAAAGGATGTTATTTGTAGCTACTGTTTTACCACCAGAGAGTAGAGAGCTAGAAACTTCAATAAGAAAAACTCAACAAGAAGAGAATAATAATTTAGTTTGGTCTACACCGCTGTTACAGCCAGAGCAGCTAGTGACTTTCAAAATAACCTCAACTGGGCTTGTTGAATTAAGAGACTGAGCCCTTTTTTTTTCACCTTTTTTTATATCCCAGCAGAACTGCCACTTGTCAGTCGATTTGTTTTTAATTCCCAGGTCTCTCCGGTTTGTTTGTAGCTACTATGTTTTTTTTCTTTTTAAGTGCATGAGGAAGGTTAGAGTTTTGATAATCCATGTCCCCCCAAAGGCTCCAGGGATGCAGGGAAGCAAACAGAGCTAAGTTGAGAGGGGACGTATTAGCAGGAAAAAACACAAGATAGGAAGGCCTACTCTCATTACACAGGCGAGGTTTTCCCAGGAATGCTGGGGAGGTGACAAATCAAGCAGAGGGAATCAGACATTCAACACCAGGCATTTAGCAAGAGGAGACAGGAAGAGGAGATTTCTGAGTCGGTTTTATATACAGGTAGTATTCTGCAGGCCTGAGGCGCCTGGGCCTCCTGCAAAGCATTTCATGTTTCATGGTACTTATCACTGACAAGTCTAGACTTGAGGACAAAGACACCAGCCTGAAGAGGGCAAGGGGTGCGGGGAGGCAGAGGCAGAGCGCAGGGAATGAGGAGGGGAAATTCCTTCCTCGGGGGATTCAATAGCAAAAATGTGAAAGCAGAGCAGCGCTGCGCTCTTTCCCTAGAGAGAGGGAGAGAGAGAGAGAGAGAGAGGGAGAGAGACGTGTATTTAAAGGTATTAGAGGAGGTTGGGAGTCTGGGAACTCTGCCCCCGCCCTCTGACTATCTACTAACCGGTAACTAAAATACACTCACATTACCACTGTTTTCTGTTTCTTTTGTTTTGGGGGAGCGGCATCAAGGGAAACTGGAAGACACTATTAAGAGACACTATTAAGACGTTTAACTTCATTGATTTATGCTTTAATCTAGAAAGCAATTAAGAGGAATTTTAATGGCAGAATGTGTGCCCCTCCCTGAAAGCTATCAAAACCTGTGCAATCATTTTACTTTGCTTTCAATACATAAAATACAAACACGCTTCCTTCTCTCAAGGAACAACTGTTAAGAGTCCAGACACTTGCCGAAGCGAAGAGGGGAGGATGTCAGTTACAGTGAAGGAAGTGACTCTGTCAATTATGCCTTCCGCCGGTGCAGGTACAGGCTGTGTCCACACAGCCAGCCATCTGGGGAGTCAGTCAGCAAACAGTCAGGGTCTACACAAAAGTGTAAACCGTCAGAGGTGAGTCTACCCGAGGCAAGCGTCGGAGAGGGCTCCCTTTTCACCTCTAATCTCTCCTGAGCATTGTCGCTCACACCCTCCCCATCCGCAAATACTCTGTGACTCCCCCCATCCATCGTCTCTATAGGAGGGTTCTGAGCAAGGCTCCTAGATTTCACAGAGTCCGAGAAGAGCTTCTACGGGATAAACACAGGTGTTTTTTTCTTACTAATATGAATCACCTCTCCCAACAAAACCTTAATTGGGTATTTTCTGTTAATAAAATGACTATGTCCATTTATAGTCTTACTAAAAACTCTCTTCCTGGAGAGAAGGAAGGAAAGAAGGAGTAGATGAAGAGACATCTCTTCTGCCACAGGTCTGCCTTCTAATGTGTAATATTGTGTAATATCTCTTCATTTCCACACCCAGGGACCTTAGTAGTAAGGCAGGTAAGATTTTTTTTTTTTTGGTTCTTGATGGTTTCTGTTTTGACAAGACCTCTTTAAAGACCTACCAGCTCAGCTGTAAAAATTTGCTCTGGATTGAAACTTGGCACTTATATTTGCAGTCCCAGAGCAGCCTTTTTTTTTTTTTTTTTTAACACTAAATTTGGACTAAATCTGTTAAGACTCTTCTCGAAATGGTGAGTGTAGAAATAAAATTCAGGAGCCTCATGAGTATCTTGATGTTTTGTGCCCCCACTATGTGAGGAAAACAGATTCCAATTTCTAAAAAACGACAAATCAAAATTTCTTCCAGGACTTCCCTGGTGGCACAGTGGTTAAGAATCTGCCTGCCAGTGCAGGGGACACGGGTTCAATCCCTGCTCCGGGGAGATCCCACATGCCACGGAGCAACTAAGCCCGTGTGCCACAACTACTGGGCCTGCACTCTAGAGCCCGTGAGCCACAACTACTGAGCCCACGAGCCACAACTACTGAAGCCCGCACGCCTAGAGCCCGTGCTCCACAACAAGAGAAACCACCACAGTGAGAAGCACGTGCACCGCAACGAAGAGTAGCCCCCGCTCGCAGCACAGCAATGAAGACCCAACGCAGCCAAAAATAAATAAATTAATTAAAAATAAATAAATTTAAAAAAATTTCTTCCTTCGGCGTGTGTCTGTGGGCAAACTTGTCTAAATAGACAATACATTCATGTACTGCAGGTGCACGAACTTCAAGCCGTTTCAGATAGGAAAATGTTAAGCAAACTCCAGGCCCCCATCTCTCAATCCCCACTGGGAAGCCGACGGGCTGTGAGGCTCAGAGGAAAAAGGAAGAGCCGCGAGCGTCAGAGTCGGCCTCCTTCTCTCCATCCTGCGATGGCAGGGGACGCAGATGGGAGCCTGTGGTCCGACCAGGAGCATGGCCACCTTTAGCAGAGGCCCAGACGGAGCGGCCGCTGTTGACAGACGCTGCTCAACTTGTCAAGAGAGCAGTTTGGTTTCTTCCATCTCATGTACGTCTCTCCTGTCCGCCACCCACCAAAGGGTTAATGACAGCGATGCTATCACAACCTGCTCAGAAGCTCTTCTTTATTTCTCAGCCCAGAGACTTAGGAAAATATTTCTCTTATCTGCCTGTGTTTGGTTCACATTTTTTATTGTTTTTTACTGTATTAAAATGGTCCCCCAAGTAAAATGTTTAAAAATGTATTGAGTGAGACATCTCATGCCAACCCCTGTCCTCATTCCCCCAGCACTGTCACCCTGATGAGAAACCATTTACGTGGGTTTCTCCGTGATCCCTCCAAGGCTTCTTTATGCAAAAATCGAGTAAGGGAAACTATACTCTTATAGTCTTTCCTTTCATTGTACGCCATCCTGCACCCTGCCTTTTTCAGTTAACAATATTTTTCCATGTTAGAGCATAAAGACCTTCCCTGTTCATTTCTGATGCCTCCAATGTCACGTTGTGTAAACGTGGTCAGCCATCCACTTTGTCTTATGTACTTGTGCTGTTTCCAACCTTTTCTTATTACAAATATTGAAGCAATGAAGAACATGTTCTGTTTTCTGTATTCTAACCCATAAATTTATACTTGAATCTTCGTTAATTACATCATTTTGCTCTCTTCTCCAACTTTTTGAGTCTCACGTTTAGCTTACTTTCATTGTTTCATTTTTTATTGATCTAAGCATTTTATATCATGACCATTTTTCTTAGCAAAATGGCTAAATTCCAAAATTCTGATATATGTTTCATCATTATTAAATTCTGCATTTTTGGTTTACATTCCCTCTTTGACCCAAGAATTGTTCAACAATTTTATTTTGCTTTCCAAGTGAAAAGGCCTTGTTCTAAATTGAACTGTATATTCATTGCATTGTTGCCAGATAATTTTGCTGTGCTATTTCTATATTTCTACTTCGTTAGAATTTATTGAGATTTTCTTTGTGGTTTAATTGACATGTGATCAATTTTTTGTGAAGGATGTATGAGCACTTAAAAAGTAGGGGGAGGTTTGTGCATTTGAAATATATCCAGAAGATCTAACTTACTGTGTTGTTTGGGTCTTCTTTATCATTGTTTTTTTTGGGGTTTTTTTTGACTACTTGATATATCATACTGAGAGAGTTGAGTCTCCGCCTCTAGTTATTAGTGAACTTCTTATATCTGCTGTGGTTTCTGCCTCATGGAAGTTTCCACTGTCATTTGCTGCATGAATATTCTTAATTATTGCATCTTGTGTGAATTGTAGCCTTGAGCATTATAAGGTTTTGTTTCTGTCATTATTTATGTTCTTTGGCCTGAATTCTACCTTGTTTGACATTAAGATTATAACCTTTATTTCTATTTCTGTTTACATTTTCCTGGCATAACGTTGTCATTTTATTTCTTAATTGCTTTCAGTTTTCTCTCTTGTACACAGCATAGAGTTGTGTGTGCTTTGTAACCCAGGCTGAATTTTTTTTAAGTGAGTTAATTCTATTTTTATTTACTCATGTAACAGGTAAGTATGTACTCTCATCTGTAATATCAATTCATATTATATTTATATATGTATGTATGCATGAATATGTATGTTTAATTTTTACAGTGTGGTCCCTTTGCTCCTTTTTGTTTGCTATTGTTGGTTATTTTTCTAATATTTAGAAAGTTATTTCTTTTGTTCTTGGAATTACTTTTAAACTTTTACATAATGTCCTTAATTCCCTCTTTGCTTTAGACATTATATATTAGTTTCCTATTATAAGCAACAATTAGTTTGTAAGCTCTTCCCTTTCCTTCACCACCTAATTTGAAGCAATACAATTATTGCCTTTTACATTTGCCTTGTACTATACAATAAGCTAAAACATTTACTACCTAATTTGTCAGCTTCAGAGGATAATTTTTGACTCCCAGCTATTTCCTCTGAAGTAAGCAATGATCTTACACAACTTTCCATCTTTGTTTTCCATTCTCCCATTTTTTTGGTGTATTATTTCTACATTTTCAGAGGGTATAAAATGTATATGTTACTTTGTTACAATTATCTATAACTTTCCTTTGGTCTGAGTTTCAAAAATATATTTAATATTCACCACTAGTCCTTTTCCTAAAACCTCCCCAATCCCATCTTGGTTGGCCAAAGCTCATTCTCTAGTAGATTCCCCAGCAAGATATGTTCAAAACTGTTGGTCTTTATAACTCTGAGCAACTTGCCTGGGTATAAAATGTTCAGTTTACGCTTTTCCCCTTCGGGTGTCTTATAAATTGCTTAATGACATTTGCTATAGGATGTTGGTATTGAAAAGCTTGATGCCAACCTGATTTTCTTTCCCTTAAAAGGACTTTCCTTTACCTGGATATCATAAAAATACTTGCTTTATTTTCCAAATCAAATATTATAATCGGTTATGAGTCAGTGTTAACAGTTTGGGGTCAACTTTCACTTTCAGTATACACATTAACATCTGTTTCTTTTCAAGAAAAATGTCATGAATTATAGTCTCAATATTTGTTCTTTGCTCCACTGTGCTTATTTTCTTTTTGGTGAGTTTCAATTATAGAAATGTTAGATTCCCTTTGCCTCTCCTCTATATCATTTTCTCCACATCCATTTTTAAAATATATTTTTTATTTTTTTCCTATAGTCTCAGTTCTAATCTTCATGTTCCCAATTACTGTTCAGACCATGACTATTTCATTTTATTCTGCATAATTTAGTCTTCTTTTCTGAAATGGTCTTATTCTTCTATTGTGAGTGTGTGTGTGTGCATATATTAATGAGGCATTTTTTTAATGTTGAAATTTGGCTCTTCCAAGTGTGGCAAGGCCTATATATATATCAGTGTGAATAAAAATTAAGGCTCACCATCCCTTTCTGCACCAAGCTAAGCATTTAGCTTTAGGAATGGAAATGGTATTGTGTGGACTGATCTGAAAATCCTGTCTATTTCACAGGTGACCCACACAGGAAATTTAGTGAAATACTGTAGAATACCACAGTTATTTAATCAAAACAATTCATTAAGGCAGAGAAACAGTTTTAAAATTATAATATATGTGAAAATAATAATATATGTAAAAATGTGTGTGAAAAATATATATGTGAAATATATATTTTTTAAGTAATTTATTTTAACTAAAAATATTTACTCACCATTCTTTTGATTGGTCAATAGTCAGTCCTTGCTTTCTGTTTTTTTCTTTTTTTTAATAAAGATTTTTTTTTTTGATGTGGACCATTTTCAAAGTCTTTATTGAATTTGTTACAATATTGCTTCTATTTTATGTTTTGGTTTTTTGGCCCCGAGGCATGCGGGATCTTAGCTCCTCAACCAGGGATCAAACCTGCACCCCCTGCATTGAAAGGTGAAGTCTTAACCACTGGACCGCCGGGGAAGTCCCAGTCGTTGCTTTCAAAATGGGTGACCAGTAATTAAGGCTCCACACCATTTTACTATTTTGTTTTTGCATGATTTGCACTCAATGCAATGTCTATGACGTCTAATTTCAGTTTCTTTAAAGTTGATAGAATGTAAGGCCCCTTGGGGAACAATATGGAAGGGGGGGTTGATCTCTCAGAATTTTCCTGGTATCTTACAGTCATCTCATTCACACCTAAAACAACAGCAAAGTTTCAATAATTTTTCAAATTCTTGTTGAATATTCAACTTTGCTTCCATAGGCATAGCAACATTTTTCACAGTTATATTTCATTACATCACATAATATTTAATTAAGATATATTGTTATAATAACAAAATCAGCTAGCATAAACCAACTGACTCTTAGATCTGGAGTGAGCAGACGTGGGTGGGATACTAAAAAGCAGCCAACAGCGTACTATGGGTGGTGGCATCAGTCAGTATATTTTAAAGAAAAAGTTAAGAGCACTGGTTAATTTGGTGGGTGAGCTTTGGGCATGCCAATTAAGAGAGTTTCTGCTGCGTTGAGAGTGATCATAGCTACTCCAGGGCATCCTAGGCTTTCCAGAGCTTTTCATTTGTTATCAATGTGAAATGAGCCATTTCCTAGGAAGACAGCAGAGGCAGATCTCTTTTCTACTTTGCTGCTGGTTTCTATGTTTCCATGGATCCAGGATTCTGCTATTACATGCTCAGTGTTACAGAATTATGCCACTCCCCACCTCACCCCTCTGTGCTTGCTGAATGCTGAGTCCTTTCTCTGTCCAATCAGTTTTTGTGATCCTATCATTGCCACCTGCCCCAGAATCTTTATTATCTTTTTAAGAGAGTTTGTTGTGTTCAGGACCCTCTAAGATATGCTGTGGCAATTTTACTCCTTTGCTTTATTTCTCAGAATCAAGCCTACATTCAAAATGCTTTCATTGATGATTTTTCCATTTTATTTCTAAGTTGAAGTAATGAGTTTCCTTCACAAGATCATTAAGATTCATAGGTTATCACAGAGTTCTGACCTTTACATGTTAAGAAAATGCTATGGACTGAATGTTTGTGCCCCACCCAAAATTAATTTTTGAAGCTCTAATACCCAGTACGGAAGTATTTGGAAGTGGGGCATTTGGGAATTAATTAGGTTTAGATGAGGTCATGGGGGTGGAGCACCTATGATGGGACTAGTGTCCTCATAGGAAGAGGAGGAGACCAGAGCTTCCTCTCTCTTTCTGCTACGTGAAGACACAGCAAGTAGGTGGCCTTCACACACCAAGAAGAGAGCCCTCACCAAAACCCAACCCCGCCACCACCCTGTTCTCAGAACTGTGAGAAATAAATTTCTGTTGTTTAAGAAATCATGCAATCTATGGTATTTTGTTAAAGTAACCCAAACCAACTAAGACAGAAAATACTAGAACAGTCTGAAAGTCATGCAAATTAGCCTTGAAATAGTGTCCCTTAGCAGTCATGGGAAAAAATAAGAGGGCAGCAAGGCCAGAAGGCACTGACTCAAGCCTTTGCATAGGTGGAAGTGGCACCTCCAGCATTGGGGGAATTTCTGTGAGGAGAACATATCACTGCATTGTGAGGTAACATAAATAGAGTTTAATCAGCTAACTTTTTTTAAGAGAACTGAAAGAACTGAGATCCTTTGATTCTCAAAAACATGAGGTGACCCACTCCCTCATTTCCAAAGCTACATACAGTCTCTTCCTCCTTTTTTGATTTTTATACTCTTGCTTTCTTTCTCACTTGCCTTCATACTTCTATTACTCCTTTTGGAGGTTCTCACTTAAAGATTTACAAACTGTGCCTTGCACTCCCTTAGTTAAGAGGTGTTACAAAATAGTACGTAATAAATATAGAAAAGCCTTACAAGGAAAACGTGTTTTGATACTAGATGGTAAAATAATTGCTTATAAAAAGGCGCATTGATTCAGAGTTGGATGAAGGATCTCAGTAGGAAAAACAGGTTAAAATCTATGCCTATTGTGATCACATTTTTTATAAACATAAAAGTCTAAATATAAATATGTGTGTGTGTGTGTGTGTGTTTATATATATACACACACATATACCTACACATTGTGTTTGGATGAGTGAATGCTAAGAAAAAAAATCTGGAAGAGTATATGCCAAAAATGTAAATGTTAATCCCCAAGAAAAAAGGAACTCAGATGAATATATGTTACAAGTATATCAAAACACATTTTTAACCCACTACAGAGTTTAATGCCAGCCTGGTCTCTCTTGTACCCCTTCCAAGGAAATCTACTCACTGAAACACCAAAACACCATTAATCTTCTGGGCATGGTCTTGAGGACATTAGAATCAGTCTTCAGTGTGTACATGTTCATTGATCTGTATAATGAGGAGATACAAAGATATTAGGGGAAATCATTAGTAAGAATGAAAGTTCACAAAATGTGAAAGAAAATATTTGAAAGTCAGAACCAAAAAAAAAAAAATGACTACATTCATCAAGTACAAGAACCAATAAGACAAAGCATATTACTTCTTCATCCTATTCACGTGTCAATCAACTGGAGTATAACAGAGGGCATATGCACAAGGTATCAGGCTGCCTCGAGCAAATGTTACTCAAACACAAAAATCTTCTTTGTCAGCACACTGCCAAATTCAAAGAGTAAGGAATTATTAATACAGGGAAAGTTTGAAGGGCTCTTATTGATTCATAAAATTTTTCTCAAAAGTGGGCCTAAAGCAAAGCTTGGAAAACAAGAAGTTCAAGGATCTATGAAAGTGTAAACTGAAGTTAAACTGGTTATACCAAAGCCCAGACTGGTTGCACAACCCCCTTGCTGAGTTGCTGGTGCACAATCCCAAGACACTCAGTGTTGCGGGGAACTGGAGGGAAGAAAGAGGAACACACATGAAAGATTTCTATTCACTTCCAAAGTATAATATCAAAAAAAGGATATCAAACCCCTCTCTGTTGGTCCTGGTCCACTGAGCCCAGATTGAAGGAATTCTTCCTACTTATTGATTTGCGAGGAGTGAAGGAAAGTACTGCAGGAGAGATGAGAATAGAAAAAGAGAAGGGCAGTCTGATATGAGTCTGACTTACAGATCATAGTGCCAATTAGAAAGCAAAGTTTTCATTTCTTTACCTGTGTTCTACCTTCAAATAAGGGGAAGGGTGGAAATTCATCTGATTTAACAACACTGAGCAAGATCACAGTCAAGTGGCCATTCATTCATCATCCAACAAATATTTATAGAGGCAATGCCAGGTGCCCAGCAATGTGCTGAGGATGTAATAGGGTCCAAGATGTAGTCTTTGCCCTCAAGGAATTTACTTTAAGATCAGGGAGGAGTTAAAGATAGCATTTCCGTAAAAATCACATTTCTCTTTTTTTCTTTCAGTTTTATTGAGATGCAGTTGACACATAGCACTGTATAAGTTTAAGGTGTACAGCAGATTGACTTGACTTACATATATTGCAAAATGATTACCACAATAAGTTTAGTTACCATCCCTCACCTCACAGAGTTTAAAAAAAGAAAACGTTCCTTGTGATGAGAACTTGGGGATCTACTCTCTTAGCAACTTTCAAATATACCATATAGCAGTGTTAACTATAGTCATTGGCTGTACATTATATCTGCAATACTTATTTATCTTATAACTGGAATTTTTGACCTCTTTTGTATTTTTGACCTATTTCGTATTTTTGACCTATTTCAAAATTCATCCATTAATGAAACATTTTTAAAGTTTCTATAATATGCTAGGTTCTGTGTCTAGGAATACAGAGATAATAATATCTGATTTCTGTCCTGCAGGATATAATATTCCAGCACAGATTCAGATATATTAACAATCAAACAAGCAAGAAAACAAGATATAAACATCCAGATTTCGTAATATGACATTGTAGACTCAATCTGCATCCCTCAACTAGAAACATGCTGAAATATGGAATAAAATAAATTGAAGTTTTTAAAATAATGAACTCAAAAGAAAGAAAGGAAATTCTCTGGTTGCCAACAATTATAGAACTAATCGGTCTCTTCAAATATAAACAGAAAATTTATAATAACTAATCACATATTTGCCTTAAAATCCATGCCAAGGGAATTAATAGGATTTTAAAATTTTGTTTTGCTTCTGGTATTCCAATGAATGAACTCTATAATCTACAGAGGGTTAGAAATGAGTTCTTTATATAGATAGTTTATATTCATCTGAGCTCTTTTTTATCCCCAATAAATTGTAAACAGCTCTGTTTTTTTAAAATAAAAATACATATCCACATTTCAAATTAAGAAGATACAGTAAAATGCAAAGAAAATAAAAGAAGCCTTTTTAAATTCCAGCACTTAGGGGTAACGACCATTAACTTTCTGGTATATAAACTTCCATATTTTTTTATTTGCATTCACTCATTAAAACATAATATGAGCATATACATATATTTATGCATTTCTTAATTTACAAAAATTTAGTTTCACGTAGACCACCGCTTATAAAAATTAGAAATCAAACACTATGCATTTTGAACTTTAAAATTACCATTAAATTATTCATCAGTTTCTGGGAAAATCAAAATGCAGAGTGTATAGAATATATGAAACAGAGCAACAACAGAAATAACAAAACTCATATGATAACTTCATATCAAAATTTGTAGGATGCAGCCAAAACTGTACATGGAGGGAAGTGCTAGTTTTATATATTAATAAAGGAAACATTATAGAAATGCAATGAGCTAAGTATTCAAATTAAGAAGTTAGAAAATTAACCATTGAATAAATGCAGAAGAAAACTGAAAGGAAATAAAAAATCAATAAAGTAAAAACAAATAATTTATCTGGAGGATCAGTAAAAAAATTTATTTGAAAAGTCTAATAAAATTAACAAACCATTGGTAAGACTGACCAAGAAGGAAAAAAAAAAACGGATGTGACAAACACTGTTAGAAATAAAAAGAAATAGTATCATATAGAGAAGCCGTTTTAAATTGAAAGATTTACCAAATGTTTAAGAAAATGTCTATGCCCTCTGTAAAGCAAAACTTTCTGGAGAATAGAAAGGTCAAGCTTTTTAGCTCATTTCATATAGAATAAAATAATTTTGATTTAAAAAACAAAGATAATAAAAGAAGGGAATATTATAGGCCAATATTTTGCATGAATGGAGAAGCAAAACGTCAGACTAAAAAATTAGAAAACCACAACCTCACAGTCATTAGGATAGCTACTTTCAAAAAATAGAAAATAACAAGTGTTGGCAAGAATGTGTAGAAACTGGAACCCTTGTGCACTGTTGGTGAGAATGTAAAATGGTGCAGCCCCTATCAGGAACAGTATGGCTGTGATCCAGCAATTCTAAATACTTCTGGGTGTACATCCAAAAGTATTAAAAACAGGATATCAAAGAGATATTTGTACACCATACTCGTAGCAGCGTTATTCACAATAGCCAAGAGGTAGAAAGCAATCTAAGTCTTCATTGATTGAAGAACGGTTACACAAAATGTGCTATATACATATAAGGGAATATTGGTCACCTTGAAAGGAAGGAAATTCTGACACATGCTATAAAATGCATGAACCTTGAGGACGTTATGCCAAGTGAAATTAGCTAGCCAGTCACAAAAAGAAAAGTACTGTATGATTCCATTTATATGAGGTACCTAGAGGAGTCACATTTATAAAGACAGAAAGTAGAATGGAGGTTGCTAGGGTTGGTTGGAGGGAGGGAGGAATGGGAGCTGTTGTTAATAGGTATAGAATTTCAATTTTGCAGGATGAAAGACTTCTGAAGATTGGTTGCACCACAGTGTGAATGTACTTAACGTTACTGAACCATACACTTAAAAATGGTTCAGATGGTAAATTTTATGTTATATCTATTTTACCTCAGTTTTAAAAATTAGCATGCCAAATTTAGCAAGGATATCAGAGGGAAACTTGTATGTTTAAAAATTAAGAGCAGCAGAAATGATAAATATCTGGGTAAATATCAAGAACTATTTTTGGGCTTCCCTGGTGGCGCAGTGGTTGAGAATCTGCCTGCCAATGCAGGGGACATGGGTTCGAGCCCTGGTCTGGGAAGATCCCACATGCCGCGGAGCAGCTGGGCCCGTGAGCCACAATTACTGAGCCTGCGCGTCTGGAGCCGTGCTCCGTTACAAGAGAGGCGGCGATAGTGAGAGGCCCGCGCACCGCGATGAAGAGTGGCCCCCGCTTGCCACAACTAGAGAAAGCCCATGCACAGAAACGAAGACCCAACACAGCCAAAAAATAAATAAATAAATAAGCAAATCATTAAAAAAAAAAAAAAAAAAAAAAGAACTATTTTTTTCTCCTCTCAAGTTCTTTACAGTATCTTTAATTGCTGAAAAGCAAAAATTATAACACTGTCTGGTGGAGTTGTCAATGCATGTAGATGTAATACATGTGACAACTGTAACATGAAGATCTGGGGGAGAGTAAAGGGACCTATTTAGTTCTAAGGATTCTACACTGTATTTGAAGTGGTAAAATACTTAAAACTTATATGAGGAAAACCTTAAAATCATCATCAATTATAAATTTAAAAATGAACAAATAGAAAATTTAGATATGTATTATAATCTCCAGAGCAAACACTTAAAAGATACAAAAGAGATAAAGCCTAAAATTTAATAGATAAATTAATATGGAATATTAAAATAATTTAAGTAATCCAAAAGAAAGCAGGAAAAGGGAAACATATGAGCAGGAGGACAAACAGTAAATTTCAATCACATCAATAGCAATAATTTTATTAAATTTAAATGATAAATGGACTTAACATAGCAAATGAAAGACAGAAATTGCCAGATTTAGTTTTAAAAGACCCAGCCATATGCTGTCTACAAGAAACACACTTTAAGTATAAGCACGTAGATGGGTTAAAAAATTTTAATGGAAAAAGCCATACCACGCAAACAGAAATCAAAAGAAAGCTGAGTGGTTATATTAATATTAGTCAAAGTGAAGTTCAGAACATGAATATTACCAGGGATAAAGAAATACATTAAATAATGGCAAAAAAAGCCATTGTAACAAGAAAACATAACAAACCTAAACAAGTATTAACCTAACAACAGAGACCAAAACACACTGAGAAAAATCTGATGGAAGAGAAAGAGAAAATAAAAAATCCACGATTATTATTGAAGACGTCAACACTCAAAGGAGTTATTGTTGATAGAACAAGTCAGAAAATAAGATATAGAAGACATGCACAAAATTATCAACCAACTTGGTTTAATCAACACTTATAGACAATTCATCCTTCAATAGCAGAATACACATTCTTTTTGAGTGAATATGGCATATTCACTAAGATGGATCATATTCTGGGTTATAAAATAAACCTTAACAAATTTAAAAGAGTAGAAACCACACAAAATATGTTTGCTGTCAACAACTGAATTAAACTTGAAATCAATAACAGAAAGGCAGCTGGAAAGTCCCCCAAAATTTGGAAATTTAAATAGCACACTTCTAAATAATTCATGGGTCAAAGTAGAAGTTATAAGCGAAATTAGAAAATATTTTGGGTTGAATGAAAATGTCAATGCAAAATATCAAAACATGTATGATGCAGATAAAGCAGTGTTTAAATAGATATTATGGCATTGAATACTTATATTAGAAAAAAATATCTGAAATCAGTGATCAAACTTCCGTGTTAAGCAACTAGAGAAAGAAGAGCAAGTTAAACCCAAAGCAAGCAGAATGAAGGAAATAGTAAAGATCAGAGTGGAAATCAATGAATAAAAATCAGAAAAAGCAATAGAGAATATCAATGGGAACAAAAGCTAGAAATTAATAACAAAGAGGAACACAGTTCTATTTCTGGCTATAATGGACTAGCTTATACTACACTAATCATCCCACAAAAAGCAACAAAGTAAATAAGTAGAATGCAAATAAAAAGTTTTTGCAACATATATGAATTATCAGAGAACTACCAAATTATCCAGAACCTGAGAGGTCAAGATGCCAGAGAAAAGGGAATTAAATCCATGTCATCCCAACATTCTTTGCCATTTTCCTCTGAACTCATCTAACAATTTGAATGTGGTACAGGGCTTGTAGACTGAGAAATACAATAGGAGGATGGGAGTTGGTAGATCAATTATTTTGTCTTACTGTATGACAGTGGGAAAATTCTGAGGAACGTGATACACATTATTTTCAGAGGGTCTCAAATAGCATTAAACCCTAGCTTTCAAGGTGGTAACCAGGTTAGTAATATGCCCTTTATTGACTTTTCTCTCTTTTTCTGTCTCACTTTTTCCACTTCCTTCTTGAAATTTCGAGGATTACCACTCAAAAATACTACCTAAGCCCATGTAGTTTTTTCAGTGTGTGATTTTAAGGGAACCCTAAGATAATAACTCTCTTAGTAAGCAAACAGTAAAAATACCAGTAAAATATAGATTTTGAACAACATAATCAACAAACTTAACCTAATTGAAATATATAGAACACTGTACCCGGAAACCACAAATACAAAGAGTATTATTTAGAAATGTATCTTTAAATGTCTAAACATTAGGGAATTTTTGTCTTTGTTACTGATTTCTAGCTTAATTTCATTCTGATTAGAGAACATATGCTTTATATCCTTTAAAGTATTCTATGTTTTGCTTTACAGCCTAGCATATGGTCAATTTTGGTAAATGTTCCATGTGTATCTGAAAGGAATTTGTATTCTGTATTTTGCAGTGTGGTATCCTGGCTGGGATTCTGAAACAGATAAAGTACATTAGGTAAAAATTTAGGAAATTTGAATAAAGTATGCACTTTAGTTAATAATAATGTATCAATATTGGCTCATTAATTGTATCAAATATACCATAAAAATGTAAGATGTTAATATAGAAGAAATTGGGCATGGAGCATATGGGAATTCACTGTACTATCTTCACAATTCTCTTTACAGTTTTGTAAATCTGAAACTTCTCTAAAGAAATAGTTTATTTTTAAATACAATTATAATCACTTTAAAAATAGAATGCCTAGGTATAAATCTAACAAAATCTGTACAGGGTCTGTATGCTGAAAATTATAAAATATTGATGCAATAAATCAAAGAAGATCTAAATAAATGAAGAGAGATAGAACTTTCAGGGGTTGGTAGGCTCAACATAATAAAGATGTTAATTTTCCTCAAATTGATATCCAGGGTAACATAATTCCTATGAAAATCCCAGCAGAGATTTTTTTTTTTATAAATACAGAAAAGAGTCTTCTAAAATTTCTATGACAAAGCAGAGGAATTATAATAGCTAAAAATTTTGAAAAAGAAGAATTAAGTCAGAGGAATCCCCCTATCCAATGTCAGTATTCATTATATGCAAACAATAATTGAGATTATGTTAAATTGGCTGAGGGATAAACACAGCAACCCAGAGAACAGAATAGAAATCTTAGAAATAGACCCACACAAGCACAGCCAACTGACTTTTGGCAAAGGTACAAGAGCAACTGAATGGAAGAAAGATAGTCTTTTCAACAAGTAGTGCTGGAGCAATTGGATATCCTTAGGTAACTAATAAACCTCTACTTAAATCTCATATCTTATACAAAAATTAACTGCAAATTGATCATAAATTTACATGTAAAACTATAAAACTGTCAGAAGAAAACATAAGTTAAAATATTTGGGACCTAGGGCTTATTTAAGAGCACTTAGACATGACACCAAATGCACCATCCATAAAAGAAAAAAATCAACAAATTGGAGTTGATCAAAATTAAGAACTTTTGTTCTGTGAAAGACCCTGTTAAGAAGATGAAATGACAAACTATGAACTGGAAAAATATGTTTGCAAACCACAAAGGACTCATATCTATAATGTATAAAACTCTTAAAACTCAATAGTGAAACAAACAATCCCATTAGAAAAGTGGCAAATCACAATCAGTGACATTTCACCGATGAGGATATACAAATGGTGAATAAACACAAGAAAAGATGTTCACCATCACCAGGAAATACAGAAAACGCAAACAGTACTGTGACGAGTTATCATTACATACCTATTAGAATAGCTAAAATAAAATAGTGACAACATCACATGCTGGTGAGGATGCAGAGAAAGTGGATTTCTCATAGCTGGTGGTAGGAACTCCAGTGGTACAGCTATTCTGAAAAATAGTTTGGCAATTTCTTTAAACACAAAAATGTGCTTACATTTACAACCCAGCAAACACTCTTATGCATTGTCCCAGTGAAATGAAAACTTAAATGTTCACAGAACAACTTGTATGTGGATATTCAACAGATCCATATCTGGGGAAATCAGCTGGCTCCCCCAGGGAATACAGCATCACCATGATGGTAGCTACTCAATTCCAAATGCAGAATTTAGTTCAACCTGACATTGCATGGCTGAAATGAAACTTGCCATTCTACGAAGTTTATCACCATGGGCAGAATTCACACAGGTCAGAATGAAAAATTCATTTCATGAGAGTTACAAAAAAATATTGGCTTTAACATGGGTGATGCCTGTAAAAATTTTACTAAAAAAGAAAAGGAGAATAAGGCCAAAAAAAAAAACATGTTTGGAGAGACAAAATGGCAGCTGTTCTTAGAGAATAATATTCTAAATATATTGGCATATTAGCTTCCAAAATAATTCCTTAATGGCTGCAACTAGTTAGTACTATTTAGTCTGAACTTTTGAAGTTTTGTCTTGGGGTAACACCATCTGAATACCTCCACTTTTGTCATTGAAATGGTCAGAAATATAACAGTGTGAGAGGGAACAGAAGATTTAGCAAGGCTGCAGAATATGTCATTTATTCCATGTTCAAAGGCAATAGTAAAAAGGAAGCCAAGAAGATGTCTATATTCTTCTGTGAGAATTCTATTGTTCATCATGTTCTAATTATGAAATTTGAACTTAAAAGGATGAAAGGGACGCTCAAACAGCAGTATAAAAGTTATCTTCTCTGGAAATAGTTCTTAACAATTTAAATGGCAGGTTTATCTATCCTGGATCGACTGACCCAATAGTTAAAGTAATATTCTATAATACTCAAAACAGTCTGCAAAGCCACATTTCTTGATTCACTTGTGTTCCAAATTATAAGGCTGTATTGCAGAGAGAAAACACGGCTAATCTTTCATGACTGTTAGGTGGTTTTACTGAAATGTAATTGTGAAAACAAATTTCTCAGGTACACAAAAAGAAATACGTTGTCCCATTTCCTAAATTCAAAACGAATTAATTTAGTCCTTAATCACAGAAAAGAAAAAACTCTCCAAATTGAACAAAAAGAAATGTTGGGAATTGCCACAAAAGAGAATTTTAAAATAAAATGAGAAAAGCCTTCAAGAACACTTTCATTCCTTAGAGGCCCACAAGGGAGTTAATGGAAACTGTGGCCACAGCAATCCAGAATTAATATCTTACATTCGGAAAATCAACATATTTGGGAATCTAAAAGGAGGAAAGCTACGTGAAATGAGATCATCTTGGGTCATTATGTGTCCGCAATATTCACCCCACTCAGGCACACTCAGACATATGTTAAAGACATAACTGTCTCTACTTCCATTTGAGACTCTTTTCAATAAATGAAAGTCCAACCACAAAAGCAGTTGACAATGTGAAATTACAAAAAAGCTGTCAGAAGGCCTGTGTGGGAGATACATTCACCATAAGCACAAGGGCTAGGAATCTGAGAAGCTTTTTAAATGGATTCAGAGACCTCTGAAAAAAAAAAAAAAAGGTCTCCTTCTCCAGTAATTGAATTTGACACCAATGTTCTTTGGATGCTAGGGCTGTACAGGGTATTTTCCCATCCACATCTAGGCTAAATTGGAGATGGTGACCTCTGATAGACTAGAGCAATCCAGGAAGTAATAGAAACCTCACTTCATAGATACTAGTGACAGGTTGGGATTAAATGCTGGGCTGGCCAGGAACAGCCAAATTCCTTTTCAGGGAGCGTACAGGCTTCCAAAGGAATGGAGATTTTAAAAATCACTCTATAAATGCTTCTTTTTCCAACTTGCTTTAACTAAATTGAACACTATAATCTAAGGTCACCTCAGATTTGGGACACAGGCAAGCCATAAATCCAAATGAGATGTCCTAACTTCCTAAATTCAATACCATTTTACAGAATTCAGTAACAATTGATAAGGACTGGGGCATGCAGACAGAAGTTTATATATAAGGATGTTCCTTAACTGTTGTTTAAAATAGTGAGAAAAAAAAAAGCCTAAGTATGCAAGAACAAAGAATTGGTTAGGATAAGGTATAGCATAAAATGGAAGTTTGTGCCATAATTTAAAATAATCATTTTTTATAAGTTTCAGGTGTACACCATTATAGTTCAACATCTGTATACCCTACAGAGTGATCACCACCAAAAGTCTAATTACCATTAGTCACCATACAGGTGACCCCCCTTGCCCTACTTTGCTCACCTCCAACCCCTTCCTCTCTGGTAACCACTAATTTGTTTTATTTTTTGTTTTTGTTTTATATTGCTTTATTTTTTGTTTTATTTTGTTTTGTTTCACTCGTATGTGAAATTCCACATGAGTGAGATGTTTCCACATGTGAGTGAAACCATATGATATTTGTCCTTCCCTGACTTATTTCACTTAGCAAAATACCCTCAAGGTTCATTAGTGTTGTCACAAATTCATTCCTTTTTATGGCTGAGTAGTATTCCATTGTATATATGTACCACATCATCTTTATCCATTCATGCATCAATGGACACAGGTTGTTTCCCTATCTTGGCTATTGTAAATAATGCTGAGATGAACATAGGGATGCAAACATCTTTTCAGATTAGTGTTTTCATGTTCTTTGGATAGATACCCAGAAGTGGAATATATCACTATGTTAGTGATAGTTTCATATGATAGTTCTGCTCTTAATTTTTTGAGGACTTTCCATACTGTTTTCCATAGTGGCTGCACAAGTTTACAATCCCACTGAAAGTGTACTAGAGTTCCCTTTTTCCACATCCTCTATAGCATTTGCTATTCCTTGTCTTTTTGATAATAGCCATTCTAACAGAATAGATGTGGTATAATATCTCATTGTGATTTTGATTTGCATTTCCTTGATAATTAGTGATGCTGAACATCTTCTCATGTGCCTATGGGCCATCTGTATGTCTTCTTTGGAAAAATGTCTCTTCAGGTCCTCTACCCATTTTTTTAATCAGGTTGTTTGTTTGGCTGTTGTTGAGTTGTATGACTTCTTTATATATTTTGGATATTAACCATTTATCTGACATATCATTTGCTAATATCTTCTCCCATTCAGTACATTGCCTTTTCATTTTGATGATGATTTTCTTTGTTGTGCAGAAGCTTCTTAGCTTGATGTAGTCCCATTTGTTTATTTTTGCTTTTGTTTCCCTTGCCTTTGGAATCAGATCCACATAAACATCTCTAAGACTGAAGTCAATGAGGTTACAGTCTTTTTTCTTCTAGGAATTTTATGGTTTTCAGTCTTACAGTAAAGTCTTTAATCCATTTTGAGTTAATTTTTGTGTGTAGTATAAGATACTGGTCTAGTTTCATTCTTTTGCATGTTGCTGTCCAGTTTTTCCAATACCATTTATTGACAAGATCATCCTTTCTCCATTGTATGTTCTTTGCTCCTTTGTCAGACATTAATTGTTCATATATAAGTGGGTTTATTTCTAGGCTCTCAATTCTGTTCCATTGATCTATGTGTCTTTGTGTCAGTACCATACTGTTTTTACTACTATAGCTTTGTAGTTTAGTTTGAAATCAGAGAGTGTGATACCTCCAGCTTTATTCTTCTTTCTCAAGATTGGTTTGACTATTCAGGGTCTTTTGTCATTCCATACAAATTTTAGAATTATTTGTTGTAGTTCTTTGAAATATGCCATTGGAATTTTGATAGGAATTACATTGGATCTATAGATTGTGTTGGGTAATATGAACATTTCAGCAATATTAATTATTTCAATCCATAAGCATGAAATATCTTTCCAATTTTTGGTATCTTTTTCAATTTCTTTTATCAGTGTCTTATAATTTTCAGCCTACAAAAGGTATCTTTCTAAAGAATATTTAATTAAATTTCTCAAGCTATATTATTATGAAAGCAAAATTGGGAATGACATATGTAATGGATACACATATATGTATGCACATATGCATAAAATAAAAAAGAATCAGAAATTACTGAGTGATCATCACTAGGTATAAGATTATAAATGGTTCTTTTTTTTTTAAATGAATTATTTATTTATTTATTTATTTATTTATTTATTTATTTATTTATTTATTTATTTTTGGCTGTGTTGGGTCTTTGTTTCTGTGTGAGGGCTTTCTCCAGTTGTGGCAAGCGGGGGCCACTCTTCATCACAGTGCGTGGGCCTCTCACTATCGCGGCCTCTCTTGTTGCGGACACAGGCTCCAGACGTGCAGGCTCAGTAGCTGTGGCTCATGGGCCTAGTTGCTCCGCGGCATGTGGGATCTTCCCAGACCAGGGCTCGAACCCATGTCCAGTGCATTAGCAGGCAGATTCTCAACCACTGTGCCACCAGGGAAGCCCTGGTTCTTATGTTTTATTGCTTTGCATATTTATTTATCTGTTTATACAAATTTCTCCTTCTGGCCATGACCACTTAACTGGTACTGAACTTGCCTTCAAACAATTATAAAACTGGACAAAATATATAAGCAAACGGTTTTCACACACTGACAAACAGGTAGTACAAGATGTAATCCTTGAGAGAAGAGAAACATAAGAGATAGATCCAACTGTTTCTCCACAACTGCCCTGATTTCCTGCCTAATGGTATTTTCTGCTATAGATCAGGGAGGTGGAACCAATCAGAGCAACAGTCTTGCTCAGTTGAGGAGGCAGATATTGGAGTTGCAGGATGCAGAAGCAGGGAGAATTTTCAGAGCAGGATACATAAGAAAAGAGAGTTGTGTGTGGGGTGGGGAAGGAGTCTTTTGGGGATTCACGAGAGTGCTAAGCTAAGGATCGCACTGATCCTTAACAGGGTGAGATTCTGCAAGACCACGCAGAGATGGCCTGGTACAAGGATGAGAGCTAGCCAGTGATGTCTCAGCTTGTGCAATATCAGGAGATGCTGGAGTGCCATCTCAGTTATAATCAAGAGACTATATGCTGAGTACAGTGGACATTCAGTGGACAATAATCATATGCTAGAGTAAAAGGCACAGCACAGAATTTGGCCCCAAACTGAAACAGACCAATCTTCACAAATAAAGAAAACAATCCTGGGCTTCCCTGGTGGCGCAGTGGTTGAGAGTCTGCCTGCCAATGCAGGGGACACGGGTTCGAGCCCTGGTCTGGGAAGATCCCACATGCCGCGGAGCGGCTAGGCCCGTGAGCCACAGTTGCTGAGCCTGCGTGTCTGGAGCCTGTGCTCCACAACAAGAGAGGCCGCGACAGTGAGGGGCCCGTGCATCGCGATGAAGAGTGGCCCCCGCTTGCCGTGGCTGGAGAAAACCCTCGCACAGAAACGAAGACCCAACACAGCCATAAATTAATTAATTAATTAATTAAAAAGCAAAAGTTTAAAAAAAAAAGAAAAAACAATCCTGACAGGATCAAAATAATTGGACAGAATTTAAGGTCTGTCAGGAAAAAAAAATTCAACGTCTTTCATAGCAAGACGATACAACCCATACTCTACAACATATTATTCACAATGTCCAGCATAGACTCAAAATTAGTAGAAATGCAAAGAAACAGGAAAATTTTATCCTAGAGACAGAGAAAAAATAGTTAACAGTAATAGGTTCCCAAATAACCCAGATGTTAGAAAGAGCAGGTAAAACTTTAAAGCAGCTATTACAAATACATTTAAGGTCTTAAAGGTAAATATGATCATAATTAATAAAATTATCCAAATTTAGCAGAAAAGTACTATAAAAAAGAATCACATGGAAATTTAGTAAAAGAAATGTACAATATCTGAGCTGAAAAATTCATTGGCTGGGCTTCCTAGCAGATTTGGAGCAGCAGAGGAAAGAGGAGAAGAGAAAAGGGTCTGTGAACTTGAAAAAAGATCAAAAAAATCTATCCAATATTAAGGATATAGAGGGAAAAAATCAAAATAAATGAACAGAACCTCAATAACCTATAAGAGAATATTAAGCATGAAAATAGAGCAGAACAAAAATTTAAGGAAGTGATTTTAACAGACAATTTCCCATATTGGGTGAAAAAGATCAACATATAGTGCCAAGAAGCTAAGCAAATGCAAATAGGAAAAAACACAAAGAGAACCACACGTAGGCACATCATACTCAAACTGCTGAAAAGAAGTTACAGAGAAAAATCTTAAATGTAACCAGAGAATAACCATATATTATATACAAGGGAACAGCAGTATAAATAATGTCTAATGTCTCATCAGAAACAATAGAATCCATTAAAAAAATGGAATGATATCTTACAGTGATGAAAGAAAAACAAATGACATTCAAGAATTTTACATCCAGAGAAAATATTCTCCAAAAATAAAAGACATTTTCAGATAATAAAAACTGAGAAAATTTGTCACCACCAAAACTTTACTAAGAAAATTCTAAAAGAAGATCTTCAGGCTGGAGGAAAGATGATACCAGATGGAAATTCAAACCTACAGAAAGGAACGAAGAGCACTGAAAGTGATAAATGTGAATGTATATAGAAAAGACATTTATTTTTTCCTTTAATATCTTCAAAATCATATAACTCTTTAAAGCAAAAATTATACTACTGACTAAGGATTTAAAATGTGTAAAAGTAATATGTATAACAATAATACAGAGTATGAAGACCAAATAGAACAACACTATTGCAAGGCTATACCTTCTGAAAAGGATAAAGTGTTTACTCTAGAAAGACACTGTAAAGTATAGATGTATACTGTAATTCTTAGAACAAGCACTAAAAGAGTAAAGAAGTATACCTAAAAATCCAATACAGGAATAAAATGAAATAATAAATTGTTCAATAATCACAAAAGAATAAGGATACAAGGAAAAATGGAAAAGAAAAACTGACAGGACAAATAGGAAAAAAATAGCAAATAGCAGACTTAAATCTAACCATGTCAATAATTACTTTATATGTTATGGATCAAACACTCTAAATAAAAGGCAAAGATTTTTGAACTACATTTTTTTTAAAAAAAGCTATTCCCAACTATGTTTTGTTTACAAGAGATGCTCATTTAATAAAAAGAGACATACAAGTTGAAAAAATTTTAATGGGAGAGGATATACCAACCAAAGAGTAAGTAAAAGAGAGTGGGTACATTAACATCAGATACAATGGAAATCAGGACAAGGAGAACAATAGGCAGTTTTTTTTAAAAGACATTTCTTAATAGTATAAGGATCAATTATAAGGAATAGTAGTCATAAGCGTGCATGAACCTAATAGTGGAGTTTCAAGATACATGAAAAAAGAACAACTTAAAAGAAGTAAAGGGAAAATAAGCAAATACATACTAATCGTGGGAGATTTTTAACACCATTTTTCTCAGTAATTGATAGAACAACTAGGAAAAATTCAGTAAAGATGTAGAAGATCCAAACAGTACTACACTGACCTAATGGATATGGATTAAAAATATATTCAACAATTGCAAAATACAGTCTTTTTAAGTGCACAGGGAACCTACAGTTGGATCATAAGTTTTGATACATTTCAAAGACTAATATATTACAGAATATCTTCTCTGATCAAAATAAGATCGAATTTTAGAAATAAATAATGATGTTTACAAAAGCCCTAATTATTTGAAAGTTCAACAATATGCTTCTAAATAATCCATGAGTCAAAAAAGTTATGAGAGAAATTAGAAAATATTTAAAATGAAATATAATGAAAATACAACATATCAACATTTGAGATATAACTAAAGTAGTGATTGAAGAGAAATTTAAAGCTTTATATTTAAAAGGAAGAAAAATAAAAATCACTTTCTATTATAATAAGTTAGAAGAAAAATTAAACCAAAGGAGTTTGAAGAAAGGAAATGATAAAAATGAGTGCAAGTCAATGAAACAGAAAACAAATAGTAGAGAAATTTAACGAATCCAGAAATTGGTTTTTTGAAATAATTAATAGAATTGCTAAACTCTAGCAAGACTGATCAAGAAATATAAGAGCAGAACCTCATGAAATCCAAAGCATACAATAGAGAAAATTAAGTCAGAAGTTGGCTCTTTGGAAAGATTAATAAGATGGATAACCTGAGCAAGAATGATGAATTTTTAAACAAAGAAGAGAAAACACAAATTATTGAAATTAGGAATGGTAAAGGGGATATTTCTTCATATTTCACAGGCATTAAAAAACTACCAAGGGAGTACTGTGAACAACTTTATGTCAATAAATCTGACAACATAGATGAAGTGAACAAATTCCTTGGCAAAATAGCATATGTAAATTAAAACAAGATGAACCAGAAAATCTAAACACACTCTATTTATTTAAGAATTTCCATTTTTTATTAAAATCTTCCCACAAAGGAAACCCCAGGCCCAACTGTTTTCACTGGTGAATTCAAATGTTAAGGAAGAAATAATGCTAAATTTACACAAAGTCTTTAAGAAGATGGAAAAGGAAGGAACATTTCTCAACTCATTTAATGAGACCATCATAAACCTAATACAAAGACATGATGATGAAATTACAAGATTAGAAAGATTACAAAATAACAGTCCAATTTTTCTCATGATTATAGACCCAAAATCCTCATTAAAATATTAACAAGTTGAATCCAACAACACAGAAATAGGATAATACACCACAACCAGGAACAGTTTGTCTCGGCAATGCAAGGTCATTTTAACATTCAAAATTCAATCAATATAATCCACAAATTTAATAAACTAATAAACAACCACATGATCATCTCAGTAGATGAAGAAAAAGCATTTGACAAAATTCACTGTCAATTCGTCATAAGTACTCTTAGCAAACTGAGAATAGAAGGGAACTTCCTCAACCTGAAAAGGGACATTTTCAAGAAAACTGGCAACTAACATCATATCTAATAGTGAAGACTGAAAATGTTCTTGAGATAAAGAAAAAGGAGAGAATGTCACCAATTCCATTCAATAATGTACTGCAGTGCTTAACCAGTGGTAAAAGACAATTAAAAGCCTTGAGAGGAAGAAGTAAAATTGCATCTATTTGCACATGACTTGATTGTCTTCATTAAAAAAAAAAAAAAAAGAATCCTAGGAAATCTACAAATAAATACTAGAACTAAAAGTGAATTTATGAAATTTATGAAGTTAAATATAAAATAACCAATTATCTTTCTTTTATCTTTTTATTTGCCTACTAACAGCAAAAATTGGTAAGCAAAATTTTATTAACAAGTCCATTTGCAATAGTATCAAAACTACTTGAGCTAATAAGTGAACGCAGCAATAGCATAAAGATAGGGAAATGAATCAACAAACAGAATAGAGAATCCAGAAGTAGAGCCACACTCATACAATCATTAATTTTTTACAATGGCATCTAAGAAATACAATGGGGAAAAGACAGTCATTTCAACAAATGGTGTTGCTATAACTGTATATCCATATGGAAAAAACATTGAACCTGGATCCTTACTTTATACAATATGCAAAAATTTATTCAAGATGAACCATAGATCCAAAGCTTCTAGAAAAATTAAAATAGGAAAATGTCTTCACAGCCTGGGTATAAGCACAGGGTGCTTAGACAAGACTCCAACAGCAATGACCATAAAAGAAAAATATTGATAAACTGGACTTCATCCAATGAAAAACTTTTTCTCATCAAAATATATCATTCAGAAAATGAATAGGCAAGAGTGAGAGAAAATATTTATAAATTATCTGACAAAAGGCTTGTATGCAGAAATGTTAAGAACAATCCAATAATAAGAAGACAATTCCATTAAAAATGAGCAAAAAATTTAGACACATTACAAAGTGTTCAACATCATTAGTTATTGTAAAACATGCAAATTAAAACCACTACACACCCACTAGACTAGCAGATATTTAAAAGACTTTCAATCCCAAATATCTGTGAGAATGTAGAACTTGAGCTCTCATATGCTGCTGACAGGAGTATGCAATGGTACAACCCACTGGCAGATCATTTGGCAGTTTCTTATAAAAACTACTCTACCCAATGGCTTAACAATTCCATGCCTAAGAATTTCCTTATAAGAAATGAAAATACTTAGCCACAGAAAGACTTGTAGAAGAATGTACATAGTAACTGTCTTCATTAGAGCCCCAAACTGGAAACTACCCAAATGTTCATCAACAGAAGAATGAATGGTTTATTCACACAATGGAAGACACTAGGCAATAACAGGTAATAGACTCTGATACAATACCATGGATGAATCCCTGCTGAATAAAAGATGATGTACACAAATACTACGTACTGTAGGATCTTACTGATATAAAGCTCTGAAAAAGAAACATGATGTAAGATTGAAAACAATCAGAAAAGTGGATGTGCTGGGGGCTGTGTTGACAGGAAGGGGCAAGAGGGGACTTTCTGGGTGATGATCTCAAGATGGTGGCATCTCCAGGAGTCCCCTTGAAACATGACCACATCCAGAAGCAGAGCAGAGATCATCTTTTCTCAGGGTCTCTTCCACAAAATAATTTGATAAAATTGATGTTTTTAATAAAATTATGGGGGCTTCCCTGGTGGCGCAGTGGTTGAGAATCTGCCTGCCAATGCAGGGGACACGGGTTTGAGCCCTGGTCTGGGAAGATCCCACATGCCGCGGAGCAAGTAGGCCCGTGAGACACAACTACTGAGCCTGAGCGTCTGGAGCTTGTGCTCCACAACAAGAGAGGCCACGATAGTGAGAGGCCCGCACACCGCGATGAAGAGTGGCCCCCGCTTGCCGCAACTAGAGAAAGCCCTTGCACAGAAACGAAGACCCAACACAGCCAAAAATAAATAAATAAATAAATAAATAATAAAAAATAAAGGAACTCCTTAAAAAAAAAGAAGGAAAATGTTTAAAAAAAAAATTATGTTGTAAAAAAAATCACTATAAATAAAATCAAAAGAAAAATGGCAAACAGAAATGGACGGCTGTAAAACACAAAATATACAATGGGATCAGTACACAGAGACTTTCTACAAAGCAATAAGAAACAAAATAAAATCCACTGGGTTTGGTTCTCAGGAATTTTAAACTTAATTTTTTTTTAAAGAATGAAGTGTATTTTGTCCATTACAATGTGTTCATCATTGAAAAGGACAAAATATAAAAGTAGAAAATAAATCACTTTTATCACTGCCTTTAAGGACAACCACTGATAAAATATAGGATTCTGGCACCAAAATATATGAGCGTGATACATATTTCTTAATAGTTTCCCAAAAGGATTATGCTAATATATATTCCAATCAACAATTAATGTACATTGAAAGGAACCAATTAAAAAAAATCTATCCTTCCCTTCAACACCCAATGAGCAAATTCCCAGCCCCATTCTGCATGACAACACATACTCCCTTGCCTCCTCTTGAGCTCATTTCCCTTGTTGTTTCTGAGATTCTTCAGGGTTCTCTTACTGTATCCACTAATACATCCAGGTAGTTGGCTGTTCCTCCCATTCCAAACTACTGCTCTGGGTTTCTCTGCATGTCATTGTTGCCATCAAGTACTTCCTTTCCCTTAAAGCTACGCCTTACCCAAATCTACATCATTCCAAGTGTGGATACAGGTTTGACACTTAATTCCCTAAAGCACAGCTAAAATGAATGCAGCAATATACTAACCTACTAGAAGCTGAATTAGTAAAAGGAGAATAGAGTATAGGTGAAAACAATTTTTTTAACTAATTCTTTAAAATTCTTTGTCCTTTGTCTTAATCTGTTTGGCCTATTATAACAAAAAATATCATAAACTGGCTACTTATAAAAAACAGAAATTTATTTCTCAGAGTACTGGAGGCTGGGAAGCCCAAGATCAAGGAGACGGCTTTCAGTCTAGACCCATTGCTCCTTCTTGTTCTCAGCCAAAGGAAAATATTATTACAAAAATCTTTACAGAGATCCAATTTCTCCTCCAATAACACAAGCTTTGTATCACTTGCATATAACTTAATATACCAATATCTGAAGCATCTTCATTCAGATTTTGGTACTGTTTCCAAGACCTGGGTGTTTCATACGTACTTGTCTCAACATATAAAATGATCTCTTCCATCACTGGAAAGACAAATGGAGAGCCAGTTAGACAAATTCCAGCTGCCAACTCAGAGTGCAGAGACTTCTTAAGACTCACCAAACAGCACTTTTTTTTCATTGCCAGCATTTTAAGATCTAGATTTCACTCTAACCACAAACACACAGACACAGAAAAAACCTCGCAGCAGTGTTAGAGCAGTCATTTGTCCCATATGAAGACCATATGAAAAGATGAAAATAAGAGCTCATTTCTGTTTTGAGTTCACACTTCTTTGATGGCCTTCAATTATTTATTCATCATTTAAATTGTTTACCTAGCCTCTGACGCTTTGTTATCTTTTTCATCTGTACCACACTTCCTAGATCCACGCTCTGTGTGGTTGCCTCCACTCCCTACTACACACAGACCAGCAGACCATAAGCCCAGAAGGCAGGAGCCACTAGATAAAAGAAAAATAACATGAAATTTAGAGAATGGTTTCATTCGTCTTCTGAGGGGGTTGTATAGGGACAGGCATATTTCCCTGGTTCCTATAGGTATCACCACAGGAGCTTTTTGAATTCTTCAATCAGGATCCAGGGCCAATTTGGGTCACACGGGACCTACACTGGCCTTGTGTCAATTCATCATCTAGGCTCTTGCTGCTTTCTTCGGAACCAAGCCCCGTGACTTCTAAAATTCGAGAAAATAAGTCGCCCCCCCCCCCAAATTTTGCTTTCTTCCATTCATTAAGTCAACAAAATTTATTGGCACCAAGTGTGTGCCAGGAGCTCTGCTAAGCACTAGGAGCTTGGCAGTGAACCAGAACAACACTGTGCTTGCTACCTAGCGGTGAACACAGACTTGGAACAAGTGATCTCGAAATAGTTAGAAGCTGCTTACGAGCGCCCCACTATGCCAGCTTTGGCCTCCTTCCCCGTGCCTCCTTAGCTTACTTTCTCTGGAGCCACAAAACTACCTTGCTTCCCCAAAGCCTCTTCCTGACCTCAAGTCTCTGTAACCACGTCCACTCTTCTTCTACCAGACTCCTGCCTGAACAAACCTCTGTCTATTAGCAGAGACCATGATGTGAACACCTGCTAGAACATTTCCCTCCCTAGCTAGACCCATCCTGAAGCTTGGGGCCTCTTTGATGCTGGTGCTCGCCTTTAATCATCTTTTTCCACCCAAACCTGTCCAGTCTCCAATCAGTAACAGCCCTGATTTGGAGAGAGGAAGGGACCAGATAGAAGGAGTCCAGGCATGACATTAACAGAAGCTGAAAAACGTATAGAAAGAAATCCCCCTACGGTGATCTGTCATCTAATATCCACCTTTCTAAAGAGTGACGACGTGTGTTATCTTTCTTATCTCTACAACTGTATTTGTTATTAAACTCGTCTAAATGAATAAATAAGCACATAACTTGGGGAGAGAGTCAGTCAGTCTTTAATTAAACAATCTGCTTTTCTCTCCCAGAAGTTGTCTCACAGAAAACTGTATTTTGCATTTGTGTGCATTGAGTCAGCTGTCAGTTGGATGTGTGGAGTGAAGTTCTTTGGTAGAAAACAGAGCATAAAATACCTGCACAGAGAAAGACAAATACTCTATGTTATCACTTATATGTGGAATCTAAAAAATAGAACAAACCAATGTATATAACACAACAGAAGCAGACTCACAGATACAGAGAACAAACTAGTGGTTACAGTGGGGAGAAGGAAGGGGGGGGGCAGGATAGGGATATGGGATTAAAAGGTACAAACTACTATGTACCAAATAGATAAGCAACAAGGAAACATTGTACAGCACAGGGAAACAGAGCCATCATTTTGTAATAACTTTAAACGGAATATAATCTATAAAAATATCAAATAACTACAGTGTTCACCTGAAACTAATATTGTAAATCAACTATATTTCAAAAAAAATTTTTAAGATACCTGCATAACTCATTTTAACCATTTGTAATTAATGGACCAACTTTATGGGTAGTGTAAGCTTGAGAGGGGTGGAGGGAAATATTTCTAATCTTATATTTTTAATACAGGTTATAATGGTCTGCACCATTAATCAAAAGGAAAGAGACAAATGCCAGCCTCCAAAGTATAGAAATTATTGACTTCACTGATTTTTAAAATTTTGATCCCTCAGTAACTACAATAAAGAGAAAATTAAGTTGTGACTGACAGAGCAAATTAAAACCACAGCTGTCTTTGTTGGGGCAATGAGCATTGCAATATAAAATAAGCAGTGGACACAGAGTAGAATTGCAAGTATTTATTTGCTATATCTGCTGATTTTATCCCTTTCTATACATAAGCAGCAGCAGCAGCAAATAATCAAATAAACATGCAGTAAGTCATTGGAAGAATGTCACTGGAATTTTATCTGCTCAAAGCTTCAGGAATATGTCTTTTCCTCGATTTTATCAGTATAGAGTATAATATAATGCCTCACTCTATGGAGAAACATTGATCAAAACCTCACAAAAAAGGTATGTATCATATCCTAGCAAAGATTTTACTCTTCTCCATTCTGATACTGTTAGTTGCTCCGTCATCAACAGATGGCGTCTGCTTTCCTCTCATGTTTCCCTGAAGGCTCTCCTTTAAGCCACTGGCCAGAAGTTTGGTCTGCAACAAGGAAGAACAGCCTCAGAGCCTCATGAAAAGGACTCTGCCTGGTATTTTTAACAATTGATATTTCAGGGAGTAGATTTAGGAGCTGGTATCTCTTAGAAAATTGTCGGGGGGACTCAGGATTTCCAGGATGCTTTTGAATTTGGTACCAGATAATTTCATGCCAACAATCAATTAAGAACGACTGAATGAACTCAAGGAGAACATCTCATTGTGATTATTTTGGAATAATGTTTGTAGAGATTTTAATGTTCTGTTTTCTAATGGCTATATGAGAAAGCCCTTTTTCTTTTTCCTCTGTTGATTTTTTTCCTTTTTGTTATAATTGTGGCAAAATGTGCATAACACAAAATTTGCCATTTTAACTATTTTTAAGTGTACAATTCAGTGGCATTAATTATGTTCACAATGCTGAGCAAACATCACGGTATCTATTTCCAAAATTATTTCATTACCCCAAACAGAAACTCTGCACCAGTTAAGTAAGAACTCTTTGTCCCCCCGCTTTGCCCTCAGCCCTTGGTAACCGCTAATCTATTTTCTGTCTCTATGAATTTGTCTACGCTAGATATTTCATATAAGTAGAGTCATACAATATTTGATCTTTTATGTCTGGCTTATTTCATTTAGCATAGTGTTTTCAAGGTTCATTCATTTTGTGGCATCTATTGGAACTTCACTTTCTGTAGCTGAATAATATTCCCTTGTATGTATACATAATATTTTGTATATCCAATCTAAGTGTAATAGACACCTAGACTGTTTCCACCTTTTCACTATTTTGAATAATGCAGCAATGGGCATTTGCACTAAAGTATCTGAGTCTCTGTTTGCAATTCTTTGGGGGTATCGACTTAGGAAAGGAATTGCTGGGTCAATTCTTGACCTTTGGCTGACCTCAACTTAATAACTATGTGCTTTCATTATGTTCTCTTTGATCCCTCAAAATTCAGAAACAAATACTTTTATTGTTTCTTTACTTTTAATGGCAATGTAGTTAGTTGCACTTATTTAATAAAACTAATCAGGGCTTCCCTGGTGGCGCAGTGGTTGAGAATCTGCCTGCCAATGCAGGGGACACGGGTTCGAGCCCTGGTCTGGGAAGATCCCACATGCCACGGAGCAGCTGGGCCCGTGAGCCACAACTACTGAGCCTGCGCGTCTGCAGCCTGTGCCCCGCAACGGGAGGGGCCGCGATAGTGAAAGGCCCGCGCACCGCGATGAAGAGCGGTCCCCGCACCACGATGAAGAGTGGCCCCCACTTGCCACAACTAGAGAAAGCCCTCGCACGAACCGAAGACCCAACACAGCCAAAAATAAATAAATAAATAAATAAAGTAGCTAAAAAAAAAAAAAAAAACTAATCAGAATGTAACTGCACAAATTGAATGTGTAATAAAGCCTATACATGGAGTGTCATATTTCAGAATAAATCGCATGTAATCAGATATGAAAAGCCCACCATTAAGGATCAAGGGTTATACTTCATGGGTAGAATGAACATGTTCAAAATTCTTCCAGGAAACTGTTCTCATGTCTGTTTTATTTCTTACAGGGTCCCAGGGATACAAGTAGTAAGACAGGTCACCTCCTGGCAGGCCAGGAATCTTAGGAGATTGGGGGACATTTCAGGGAGAGGAGTTCACACAAATTTGTAGATACTGCAGGCAAAAGCTGATGGCGATGAATTTCCTGAGTTTGGCTTTTAAGCCTCAAAGTAGAAGAACAAATACAAGCAATGTTTTATTTAATCTCTGGAGAATAGAGATTATTGAAAAATCCAATCCTAGATTTCTTACAAAACCTTTGACATAGTTTGTTTTTATGGTTTTAATAGTTGCTTAATGCCATATGACTCCAGATTTGATGATCATACCACAGTTTATATGTGCTAATTAATACTGAATGCTATACTTATGAGAGCAGGCCAAAACACAATGAGGTCACCCTTATTTGAACCAAGACTATTCCCCTGGAGATAGTTTGTGAACACAAAATGGACTATTAAGAAAAATTATCCCAAACTTGGAAATAGATAAAAAGATGGCTCATACTTCAAAATCATACCTAGAGCATTATCTGACAGGAATGCTCAAGGATTATCTTATTCCCTAGGAGTATGTACTTTAATCATTTACCATTTATTAGGGTATTTTACAAATCCATAAGGGTAGTCTTCAATCTCCACAAAAATAAAAATTGTTCAAATGATTTCTGTCCTATGGCAATGTACAGTAAATGCATTTTTTTCCTGTGGATGAACAAATGGTTTCTGTTTGGGAGAGAGGATTTCATCTCAAAGGTGAGAGTTGCACTGCCATCTTCGTGGCATTCATCAGTCTTGTGCGTTAATCAGTTTTGTATGTAATGGAGCATCCTTCCTTTCAGTGACTATAAACACTTTGCCCCATCTACACTTTTTAGAGCCAGCTCACCACCCTCTTGGTTTCCTCGTTCATGAGTTAAGTAAATCTTTGACATCGTGCTCACTTAAAAAAAGAAAACACTATAAAAGAATGGCAAGACTGCAGCAAAGCTGCAGACTTGCCTGAAAAACAAGAAAGTCCAGATTACATTGGAGTAATAGCTTTAAAATGTTCAGAGAAAATAACTGTCAACTTAGAAGTTATACTTAGTTCATATGTCACCCCTGACTGAGATAAAATAAAGATATTCTCGGACACACAGTGATAAAGAGAGTTAACCACCTCTTTAAAAGAACTATTGAAGGAGATATTTCATTGAGAAGAAAAGTAAACTAAGTAGGAATGGATGAGGTTCTTTTTAAAAAAGAAATGGTGAACTAACATTCTAGACAGCAATAATGTGAAAGTTGGGATTTAAAGGCAAGGTTAGGGTATCTGAAAACCTTTTCTCCTTTGGAGAATAAAAAAATAATGAACAAGTTTAGATTTGTTTACAAAATTTATAGCTGATTATATATTTTTTAAATTTTAAGGTTACCAAAAATATTAGAGATGCAATTTATAACTTCAAAACTAGCATAGGGAAAATAAATATAACCAGCATGAAGGAAACTCTATCAGACCAGAAGAAGAAAGAAAGGATGGTAAACCAGACAGGCTAAACTGGATATTGTAAACAAGTACAACCACATCAGTAATCATTAAAAAACATAAATAAATTAAACTCATCTATTTGAAAAGAGGGGATTGTCAGGTGAATTTTATTCAACTATATGGTGTTTTCAAGAGATACTAAAACAAAACCTCACCAAAATATTGAAAATAAAGATACAAAAATATATTTCATACAAATATGAAAAGCAATACAATATAGCAAATTATTATCTGACAAAATAGAATTTAAGGTGAAATAATTAATAGATATAAAAAGCTACACTATAATAACAAAGGAAAATTTTCTAGCAATAAAGTATGAAAAATCACAAAATTGCATGCACTCATGTGAATAGTTTCAAAATATGTAAAGCCAAAAATGACAGGATTACAATGTAAAATTGACACACCTCTATCAAACAGAAAGATCTATTTGGGAAAATATTATTGAGACTAAATATTTTAATGACAAAACTAATAAGCTTACTCTAATAGCAAACATAAAATATTTGCAAAAAATGTTTTGCCTACTAGATCATGAAGGATACTATGATTAATTTTAAAGAACTGATACTGCTGAGAACACACTGTCTGTTGACAATGCAATTTAACTGGAAGTCAAACAATAAAAAGATGACAAATATTATATATGCCTGATCCAGCTTGGTCTCTTTTCCCCCATATATTATGGAATAATTCATAGGTCAAAGAAAACATCACAATAAAAATAACAACATATTTGGAACAAAACAGCATTAAAACTACTATGTACCAAAACTTATGAAATAGAGCCAAATGTGACATAGAGAATGTATGGCCTAAATATATTTTTTAAAGAAATATTGAAAATAAATGAACTAAGTATGCAAACTATGAATCTGAGGGAAAAATCAATAAACTCAAAGATTTTTTAAAAAGGAACTAATAAATATGAGTCAAATTAATAAGACTGAAGATGTAGAGACCATTTGTAATACAAACTTTTTAAAACTAATTATATAACATTAAAAAAAAAAAAGTCTGGGGCTTCCCTGGTGGCACAGTGGTTGAGAATCTACCTGCCAATGCAGGGAACACGGGTTCGACCCCTGGTCCGGGAAGATCCCACATGCCGCGGAGCAACTAGGCCCGTGAGACACAACTACTGAGCCTGCGCGTCTGGAGCCTGTGCTCCAAAACAAGAGAGCCCGCGATAGTGAGAGGCCCGTGCACCGCGATGAAGAGTGGCCCCCGCTTGCCGCAACTAGAGAAAGCCCTTGCACAGAAACGAAGACCCAACACAACCAAAAATTAATTAATTAATTAATTAATTAACTCCAATCTCTTTAAAAAAAAAAAAAAAAGTCTGGCAACACTGATCAAGAACAGAATACACAAACAACAATTTACGGAAAAAAGAAAGGGAAATAACTCTCAACACATATGACATTTTTAAAGGCTAACAGAGTACTGTCAACAATTTCATGCCATTACATTTAAAAACTAAGTCAAAACGTACACTTTTCTAGGAAAAAATGTAAATCACTTAAAGTTACTTTATAACCGTGTTGTTTTATAAACCATTATATAAATTTACTTTTAATACCTTCCACCAAGAGTAGATACAAAACTCAGACCAGCTAACAAATCTTCAATAAACAAATAATCCTTACATAATATATAAAACAATTTCAAAGAATAGAAAAAAGGGAGGAATCTTCCTAGATAGCAAAAGATGACATATATAGTTCAAGAAAGGATAAGTATAGTTAATATCATAAAAGCAGATGCAAAAAAATTCTAACTAAAATATTAGTAAATACAATCCACTAATGTAACATCTTTTAAAAATCAGTAAAGTATAACAAAAAACCAAATGACCTAATAAAGTTTACCTCAGAAATGCAAAGATAATTTGCTGTTAGAAAAAACTTTACACATTAACAGATTAAGGAAGAAAAACTATTTGACAATCTTAAATAAATGAAAAACAGAATTTAATCAAATCAATAGCTCATTAATAATGAAGTCTCTATATACAAAAATAGAAGGTAGCTTTTGTTAAGTCTCAATAAGAATTTCTACCAAAAATCTACAAGATAAGATACTTACAGATAGCCATGACCCTTTAAAAACATTCTCTGCCATCACCATTTTTAGGGTACATGGTGCTAGAAGTCTTAGCAAAACAATAACAAACAAACAAATGAATTAAATAGATAAGAACTGGAAAAGAAAAACCAACATTTTATTACAGTACTTATATATAATGCAATTATCATGTACAACTATCATGTATCAGATAATCCAAGAAAATTTGCAAAAACATCATTAAAACCAAATAAGACAATTCACAGAGATTTCTGAATTTAAGACATCATATAAAATTAGTATTTTTCTCTGCAACAGAATAAAATATTGTCTTAATATAATAATTTTTTAAAAATCTACTCTGTAGTAACTTGTTCTTTCTACCTGGAAGCCTACAGGCTTTTATTCTTTATCATCCAGCTTCATGAATTTTGCCAGGACATACTTGGAGGTCTGTCTTTACTCCTCAGTCCTCTTTGGAATTCTGTGAGACTTTTCTATCTCAGGATTAAGTCTCCCTTTACCTCATGAATAATTTCTTTTAGGGTTTGTTTAGTAATTATTAAGTCTCCGGGATCTATCTCTGTCTCTTTCCCTCATGATTTCCGCCTCTTCATACATTTGCTCTGTGCTCTGAAATGGTTCTTGTGCTCCATCCTCCTGAGCACTGATTAGGATCTCAACCAACTCTTCACTCATCATCACCAGAGGACTGGCACCCAGCAGGACATCTTTCAGCAGAGATTTAAACAGAGCCCACGGCTTTATCAATGTCTAACAGCATAAGGTTGTGTACATCCAACTGGCTCAGGAAAGACAAGTATCTTGGGGTGCAGGGAATATGGGAAATATAATTGGTTGCATATTTCCACTCATGCACTTGGCCAAAAAAATCCCACTCACTTTAGTACCAAAATATAAAATACTACAGACACATTGCAATATATGCAAGAAAAATGTGGAAAATCATTAGGGAGAAAATCCTGAAATATTATAGAAGGACTTAAAAGAAGGTCTAAATAAATGGGAGATATACCATATCCATAGATGGGAACGGTCAGCATAATAAAAATGTGATGTCTCTCCAAATTAGTCTAAAATTCAACACAATTCCAACAAAAATTGCACCAAAACTTTATGGAGCTTGATGAATTTGAATCTAAAATTCATATGGAAGATTATAAATTCAAGGAGTATTAAGATAACTCTCAATACGCCAGGGGGGGCCAGGCTGCCCCTCCCACAGTGCGACCACTCTCCCACCCCGGCCCGCCTCCAACTGGGTGGGTCAGGGCAGGGCGGACTGTCCCCCATCGGGCGGATCGCACCATCGGGCCGGGGGGCGGGGCGTGCTTGGTGGGAGTGGGTTCTGCCTTTCCCCCCTTTTAAAAAAATAAAAAATAACTCTCAGTAAAATAAAAGGGAGATGAAATTTGCCTTTGATATACCAAGGCTTATTTTAAAATTCGAATAACTAAAGGGTGATAGTAAATGCAATGATAAAATTACACATAATTGTAATAGTAGTGAAGGACAAGTAATAATCTCAAGCTTATTTGGGAGTTCAATAAACTACAATGAGGTCAATCCACCAGTAGATGAGAGCAAACATTTTAAAACTTCTATATAGCTTTTAGCTAAAACTGGAAAAAAAATTAATCTTGACCAATATTTAATATGCAGACTGACATTGCCTCCTTCTTAAGGGCTTGTGTCAGTAAACAGGGGTCACCTATAGTGGGGTGAGTACCCCAAGAGAAGTGACAGTACCCCAATGTAGAATTCCCCTCAACCACCATGAACAGACCCTTGAAAATGCTCCAGATTAAGTTTACAGAGATAACACCATACTTAAAATACATTCACCATATCGCTTACAGGAAGATCATAGCAACAAAGATGTTGAAGCCAGAAATGCACAAAAGGCTACATATTGTCATCCATGTGGTTGATTTTGAAAAAGAAGACCTTTAAAATACAGTACAAAATTTACAATATTTCATAATAAAATAGGCAAGAGAAGATGAAAATCCATTGTTCTACAAGGAGATTCATGGTTTAGTTTGTGGTAAGTTATGTAAAATAACTGTCGAATTTACATTTGAGCTACACATTTATTTTCCTTTACAAAGTGACGAGTGTTCCCAGTTTGCCGACCTTCTCTATTATGAAAAACTGCTCTTAAGTAGTTTGCTACTAAGAAAACGTTTTCCCCCAAAATCATGTTTAATCTGTCCCTTCAAAAGTAAGATAACTTTTTTAAATGGTTGAAGAAGAAACTGCTTTTTAAAACTCAGGCTATGGATTAAACCTTTTGAAAAAGAATATTCAGGAATGTTTCCATGATTATGCAATTTTATTGCAATAACAATACAAATATATCTTCTATAAAACATATCATGTATGCGTATTTAAAACTGGAGAAACATAATTTCCTAACCTGTTTAACAATCATTCAAATGAAACATTTCTGTGGGTTTTGAACTAGGGGCCCTGCCACGTGCGAGGTCTAATGATGAACAAAACTCCCATCATCGCACAGTGGGGCAGACAGATGAGTAGCTTGATCGGCCATCACTGCAAAGTGCAGTAGTGCCATGTGAGTAGGGCTCCTAATTCAGTCTTGAGGGGGAAATGAAAGCTTCCTGGAATAAGCGATATCATAGGTGAAATCTGAAAGATACATACAAAAAGGTATGCTGGAGTAGGAGGGAGTAAAAGAAAGTGGGATGATTCAGCCAAATGCACCACAGCAGAGCCGGTCCTCTGGCTTTAGAAGGGATGTTGCTCTTCTTATTCTGACATCACAGAACCTGACCATGAAAGTTTAGGTAGGTTTTTCTTCTACCTAAAGTGGAAATTGAGACTGGTAATGTCCACCGAGGGAGACATGGAGGAGATGGCAGCTGAGAGCAAAACTAGGTCTGGATGCAGGGAAGCTGCCTTCCTTTCCATACCCTTTTCCCATCACCTCGCAACAGTCTCTTCAGCTGTTCATCTCTCCCTGTTCCTTAAAATATTCTACCTATGCATCAGGATCAGTAACCTGACCCAAGACCAGCTGTGTCACTCTTTTTTTAAATCTTTTTCTTACATATGGTTGACAAAAAAGTCATATCTAGATTGATACTTGGATATAGGAAAAAGTGTAATAATTTATGCCTCTCTCCCTGTGCCCCGAGCAAGGTTACCAGGGAGTTCTCTTCATTGAGTCTGTCATCCCAAGTCCAGCTAGCCATCCAATGATAATTTGATTTCCTTTGCCATTGTCCCTTCCGTGTATATCTCCCCCAGAAACCTCTTGGGTACAAGAGATATCACCTGTGGAAGAATTACTGGGTTCCTAGCCCAGTAGTGCTCAAACTTTAGTGGGCACACAAATCAACTTGCAGAGGAGGGGGTGTCGTTAAATACAGTAGGTCTAGAGTGAGACCCCCACTGTACGCTTCTAACAAACTTCTAAGTTCGCAAAGTCCTATGCCACCTTATTGCCTTCCAAACTCTCCCCAATTTCCTGAAATAAGAAAGTACCTGGTTTCTTTAAATAAAATTATTACTTTAATCCCAGAAGATACATACACACACACACACAGTACATGTTACGGGCTGAATTGTGTCCCCCAAAATTCCTGTTGCAATTCTAACCCCCCCATACCTCTGAATGTGACTGTATTTGGAGATACGGTCTTTAAAGAGATAAGTTAAAATGGGGCCATTAGGGTGGGGCCCTAATCCAATCTGACTGGTGTCCTTATAGGAAGGGGAGACTTGGATGCACAGAGAGACACCAGGGGTGTGCACACACACAGGAAAGACATATGAGGACACAGTGAAAAGGCGGCCATCTGCAAGCCAGGGAGAGAGGCCTCAGGAGAAACCAAACCTGCCGACACCTTGATCTTGGACTTCCAGCCTCCAGAACCATGGGAAGTAAATTTTTGTTGTTTAAGCCACCCAGTTTGTGGTATGTTGATGTAGCAGCCTTAGGAAACAAATACATTGTTGTATCAAAAGAATTTGCATGTGTGATTCACTGACTGCCTGCAACTTAGGGGAAGTAATGAAAATAGTACAGGTAACTGAGAGATGGAAATAGGCACCTTCAAAGCAGTCCATCTGACTTTCAAAAATGGAAACAGCATGAATTGCAAAAATTGCAGGTGGGTACAGTTGAAATGAATTCCCTTGACAACATTTTGGGCAGGATTGTTAAACAGGTGGCTGGTGAGCTCTTAGAAAATAGAGCCATAAAGGAAAATCTGGGATCACTCAGATTAAGACATGCTGAGCTAACCTCGTTTCCTCTATTGATAGGTTAGTTGAAGGAGATCATGGGGAGGCTACAATCATACCGTATCTAATTTCAATAAGATACTTGGTAAAAGGCTGTCATGTGATCCTTCAGAGAAAGATAAGAGAAATGTAGACTGAATGAGATTTGGCATCAGGTGGATTTGTGGCTGATTGAAATCTATGAATCTGGGATGTTAATCAAGGAAGCATTATGTACTTGAAGATTAAGACCCACAGGTATGCTCATAACAATGACTTCCATACAATTGCATACATACAAACACTGAAATTATGTGTGGCGAAGATAGCTCATTGTCTCCCAACAATTATTTTCTCTTTCTTTCAGATGACAGAAATTTTAGCTGAGTAGATGAACAAACAGAAAAAAAAGACTACTTTTCCCAGCCTTGTTGGCAAGTTGGAATAGCCATTTGACTAAGTTCTGTGCAATAGGATGAGAACAGATATCATGTGCTCTGGAGATCATGTCCTTAAAATGAAGGGGTGCCCCCCTCTTCACTTTTGCCCCTCGTATTGATTAGAGTATGAATATGTTGGTGAGCCAACTTGGCCCTTAGGGTGGAAGAGAAATAAGACAGAGGTAGAAGGATAGAAGGATTTCTGACTCTGTGGAGCCTGCCTACCAGCTCTAGACTTATACCCAGATAGTTGAGAAAGAAATAAATGTCTGTCTTATTTAAGCCACTGTTATGCTGCATCTCTGAGCACCTGAATTTATATCCTAAGTAACTGAGCATGTTTGTCTGATTGGCAAGGGACATTAAGCTGGGGAGGAAAACCAACACATTCAATGTCAACCAGAAAATCTAAATAGGGTGGAGGACCCTACATTCATGATGCATTTATGTTTAAATAATCAGTTACATAATAAATGTGGGAAGATCTACCATAAAACAAGGTCATGTGTTTAAAAAAAAAAAAAGGATTTTTTTATCTGAATTCAAAGCCACACTCTTAGGCTGCAATAAGTAAATGTGATGCCATCATCAATGATATTAAGAGCCTCAGCCATGCCTTTCTGATCAGATGACAGGAAAACAGCCAGAGGGTGACCAGGACACAAAGTGCATGGGCTGATCTCCATGGGTGCACAAACAGAAAATGGGTTTATTTTCTCCCCCTGCACACACACTCTCCCTTCCTCACCACTTGACACCTCACACAAACTTCATAGGTTTAGGGTTACTTTCATTCATAATTACAGTCTCATTATTCAGAACTCATTTTCAGGTACCAAAAGTTTCAGTCTTAATGAAGACATCTCACCACACGCCTCTGGTTTTTGAACCATAAATTCCAGCATAAATCAAAAGTTTAATATCACATCTAATTCAAAGCCTCTCCCCTCCCCCTGTTCACGGGGCTCCTGGCTCAAGGCAACAAGGAAGCGGGTGCGATCTGTTTGGTCACTCTCTGTCCTGCCTCTTCTCATCCTCTTCTCCCACTCACTCTGCTTCTTCAGGAAGAACAGGTCAGAAAAGGGGTAGAAAGAAACAGAACAAAATAATAATAATAGGATCAAAAGTCCTTTGGTTTAGCTGGAGCTATGGCTGTTCTATCTCTTGTCACAGGCCAGCTGGCTGTCCTGTCCTCCACCATGGCAGGAGCCGAATGCTGGCCACTCACAGAGCCAAGGGCTCCTCAGTGAACCTTATAGGAATCTCTAAACTGTACAACTCCCTGACTTGGTCACAGATTCCACCTGAATTTTTGTTAGCCCACCCTGGTATCTGTGTAACGTGGACCACAGACTATCATTGTAATCGTAAGCAAGGGCCGCCCTCACGAGCTAGGGCTGTCAGGAAGGCTTGTCCCAGGTCCCTTCTGTCTATTCACGTGGACCATATCCAGGGTGCAGCCTCGATACTTCAGACACTAGGAGCACAGGATGCCTCTCGCCGCTGCCCCTCTTCCTGCCCTTTCACCACAGGAGATTCCACCAGCCTCGGGCCTTCGTATCCTCTCGGCAGGAAGCAGGTACCATTCTCCACGTTCACACATCCTCTCAGACCCCAGGGTATATAAATTAAGCTCCTTCAAGAACACCCTCGCTCCTTTCCCCTTACATGTACCAGGGTGAGCCTGAGTTTTCCACCACTTCCTGTGCCAACCTCCCTCTTGCAGGCCCCCCAACCTCTGGGAGCAATTCTCTGGGAGCCCCTCATACTCTGTTCGTGGGCACCTCTTCATTCCCCATGTAAAAGGAAGGAGAAAAGCCAAAAATTTCACTCTAAGTCTATGGAGCCCTATGCTAATCCAATCAGCTGTCTCACTGAACTCTGCTTTCTGTGGATACTGGCTAGATGACCTGCTGCAGATAGCAACTTTCATCTCTTATTAAGTCCTCGATGTCTAGCAGCTCTTCCTTCAAATGTGAGGGGGTTTGGGGCTTGAAAGAGACCACTCATTGTCCCCCAAAATATGTTCTCCTCATAGATCTTGCCATGATTCTAAGACCAGGGCACAAAACAACAACCAAAACAAAAAAACCAAGATGATCCTAGAACATCTTTTAGTGCTTGAAAGTTAAAAAAAAATTTTAAAGACAGCATGTCCAGAGGACCTAAGAACAAATCTGAAAAGCCTCCCAGTGGCCAACACTAATACGATTTGGGCAACATAATAAAAAAGAGTTGTATTGCGCTATAACTCAAAGAATAAAATAAATATCCATGAGCCCATGCTTATATATATGAATAATTGGACAAATAAATAAACAAGAGAAAGGGCAAATCTTCCTTAAGGAAGAATTCCAATTAATAAATGTAGAAGGAATCAGGAAAATAAGAAATCACCATTAGAACACCACAATATTTATTGCTGCAGACAAGATTAATTGATAACTGCTAAAATTAGTGGGTGAAACTTTAAGAAGAAACAGGGTATTTTATCACATTTTTATATCTCCCAAATTTACTAACTACTGTTGTGGTTTGAAAACATGACCACCACTTCTTTTATACCTCTCCCTCCAGGAGGTGGAGTTTAATAGACCTTCCCCTTGAGTGTGGGCTGTACTTAGGGACCTGCTTCTGATGAACAGATTAGACAAAGGGAAAAATAGTAATTTTCCAATGGAGAGAGCTAACAGATATCACCTTAACCAGATGACCAAGGTTCATGACACCTGTAATTAGCCAGGTTGATATTATGTGCCCATTGATATGATATAATGAGAAGGGCATATCACCTCTGTAATATTCTTTCCTGAAATCCATAACCATTTATTTACGAGAAAACATAAGACAAACCCAAATTGAGGGACATTCTGCAAAATACCTGACCACTACTCTTCAAAGTGTGTAAGGTCATGAAAGACAAAGAAAGATAGAAAAATGGCCCAAGGTGGAGGAAACTAGGGAGACATGATGACTAAATGCAATATGGTACCCCAAATGGGACCCTGGAACAGAAAAAGGACATTAATAGAAACACTTGGTAAATCCAAATAAAGTCAGTAGTTTAGTTAATAATATTGCCCCAATGTTATCTCTCAGTTTTGATAAATGTGCCATGGTTCTGTGAGATGTTAACCTTAGGAAGAGCCAGGTAAAGGATGTGTGGGAACACTGTACTCTTACTAACTTTTTAGTCAGTCTAAATGATTTCAAACTAAAAAGTTAAAGAACTAAGTATGGTTGCAAATCATTTGGTGAGAGGTGCAGATGGAGATGTCTCTGATTTGTGAGGTAGGAGGTCAAGCAATTTGCTGAGAAAAGTAAGGGTAGAACAAAGGGACTGCTGAAAGCCCTTATTACCACTTGCCAGAAAGTCTACTTGGCATTTTAACAAATTATCCCCCAAAATCACCATACTGTGTTGTAATTGTGCTATGTCTCCATATATCTGCCACCCCTGTGTTCTCTGGTCATGCTATAGTGATGTAAGAGATTCAAATACACCTTTTCAGCAAAAGAAGAAGTTTCCCAGTTGGTGGTCTGAGGCAAGAAGAGGTGACCTTTCTCCTGGACCAAGCATGAATTCCAACGTCCCTCTGTGTGACACTAATAAACAGCGTCTCTGGCCACTTAAGGCAGGATCTTAATATTTAACAATGTAATGTCTCTGTCAAGTGGGCTGCTAATCATTGATACAGAGCTGAGATTAATAGGAAAAATACACCATTTACCCAAGTTACATTTTTATAATATCCTGTTACATTGGTGTATAGTTCATACTCTCTATATTAGTAGGTATGTCACTAGCATCTAGTTTAAATGCACAAAAGTAAATAACATTTAGCAGTAGCTTCATGATCTATCTAGAACGATGTCTTTATTTTTCTTAAACATTTGATATGTTACACCACCCAGATAGAAAATAAAACACAGAGTGTAGGATACACACATACTAACCATAAAAACAACCATATTGTAACACCAAAATATATTTATAAAATTGGTCAAGGAAATTGAATTTAACATATGCTGTTATCATACAAGTATTTATAATGAAATAACACTTTGTATTTATATAGCACTTTTCTTCTAAGGAGCAAAAATATGGCTCAGATATTATTACTCATTCTCACACCATCCTTGACAGGTGGGTAAGTAGCAACATTTATACCAAGTTTTAATCACTGAGAAACCAAGACATGTATAGAGAAAGCAAACAAACCACACACAGTGAGCCAGAAACTTGGAATTTTCCAGCCCCTAATATCTAATGTATTCTACCTACTCTTTTCTCCAAAATCTTAAAAGCTAGTTTGAATACTAGGGGGAAAAAGAGAGAGAGAGAGAAACACTGAGGAATAAAACAGGTTTATAGCAGCTACTAGGAAGCTGATGGTAAGACTTAGATTAGAAACTGCTGAAAGATAAAAACAGTGCCCAAACCTTGATCACCTACTTGGGCAATCTATACTGCAGCTCAGGAAAAGTTTGTATGGAAACACAAAAGATCCCAAATGGCCAAAGCAATCTTGAGAAAGAAAAACGGAGCTGGAGGAATCAGGCTCCCGGACTTCAGACTATACTACAAAGCTACAGTAATCAAGACAGTATGGTACTGGCACAAAAACAGAATTATAGATCAATGGAACAGGATAGAAAGCCCAGAGATAAACCCACACACATATGGTCACCTTATATTTGATAAAGGAGGCAAGAATATACAAAGGAGAAAAGACAGCCTCTTCAACAAGTGGTGCAGGGAAAACTGGACAGCTACATGTCAAAGAAAGAAATTAGAACATTCCCTAACACCATACACAAAAATAAAATTAAAATGGACTAAAGACCAAAATGTAAGGCCAGACACTATAAAACTCTTAGACGAAAACATAGGAAAAACACTTTTTGACATAAATCACAGCAAAATCCTTTTTGACCCACCTCCTAGAGAAATGGAAATAAAAACAAAAATAAACAAATGGGACCTAATGAAACTTAAAAGCTTTTCACAGCAAAGGAAACCATAAACAAGACGAAAATACAACCCTCAGAATGGGAGAAAATATTTGCAAATGAAGCAACTGACAAAGCATTAATCTCCAAAATTATAAGCAGCTCATGCAGCTCAATATCAAAAAAAACAAACAACCCAATCAAAAAATGGACAGAAGACCTAAATAGTCATTTCTCCAAAGAAGACATACAGATGGCCATGAAGCACATGAAAAGCTGCTCAACATCACTAATTATTAGAGAAATGCAAATCAAAACTACAAAGAAGTATCACCTCACATTGGTCAGAATGGGCATCATCAGAAAATCTATAAACAACAAATGCTGGAGAGGGTGTGGAGAAAAGGGAACCCTCTTGCACTGTTGGTGGGAATGTAAATTGATACAGCCACTATGGAGAACAGTATGGAGGTTCCTTAAAGAACTAAAAATAGAACTACCATACAACCCATCAATCCCACTACTGGGCATATACCCTGAGAAAACCATAATTCAAAAAGAGTCATGTACCACAGTGTTCATTGTAGCTCTATTTACAATAGCCAGGACATGGAAGCAACCTAAGTGTCCATCGACAGATGAATGGATAAAGAAGATGTGGCACATATATACAATGGAATATTACTCAGCCATAAAAAGAAATGAAATTGAGTTATTTGTAGTGAGGTGGATGGACCTAGAGTCTGTCATACAGAGTGAAGTAAGTCAGAAAGAGAAAAACAAATACCATATGCTAACACATATATGTGGAATCTAAAAAAAAAAATGGTTCTGACGAACCTAGGGGCAGGACAGGAATAAAGACACAGACGTAGAGAATGGACTTGAGGACATGGGGAGGGGGAAGGGTTAGCTGGGATGAAATGAGAGAGTGGCATGGACATATATACACTACCAAATGTAAAATAGATAGCTAGTGGGAAGCAGCCACATAGCACAGGGAGATCAGCTCGGTGTTTTGTGACCACCTAGAGAGATGGGATAGGGAGGGTGGGAGGGAGATGCAAGAGGGAGGAGATATGGGGATATATGTATATGTATAGCTGATTCACTTTATTATAAAGCAGACACTAACACACCATTGTAAAGCAATTATACTCCAATAAAGATGTTAAAAATAAAATAAAATAAAATAAAATAAAATACAGTCGGTTTGAAACAAACAAAAAAGATAAATGTAAATTTTCAACATAGTTGGAGCCTAACAGTATCCCTTGAAATTAGAAAATTACCAGAGGATAAATTCTTTAAAAGCAAGAATGTCCTTTAAAAGGTTTTAATATATTTAATCTCCAGTTAACTTTAAGGTATCTAAAGAAGTAGTTCTCCGCACATTTTTTCAGATAAAATGCAGTGTCTGAGAATGTTTATCATATCTACCCATGAATTCAACCAATGTCAGCAAACCTAAGGGAAGCATCAGATATAAAGGGAATAATGAAAATGTTCAGGGGTAAATTTTTGAATCAAAGGGACAAGGAAGGAAAGTCACATTACATTCTAATAACAAATTTCAATTATGTCATGTAACAAATATGAGTCAATATGTACTAAGCACTTCTAATACACTAGGACGGGTACAGTGCCAGGAACATACATGAATTATCTCACTTCATCACCACAAAGCTCCTTTGAGATATTCCCATTTTATATACTTAGGGAAGTTAAGGAAGTTGTCAAAGGTCGGGCAGGTATGAGCTGACGCCAAACCCATTCACTGAAGCCACCTGGAACTTTCTCTCGCTTCTCAATTTGTGCAGAGATCTGAGTCTTATCTTTTGCTTCTTCCCCTGCACTGAAGAAAAATCTAAAAGCCATCATTTTGTAACATTGAAAACTTGGATTCAAAAATCCATTAAAATCTTACTTATAGAAACACTTCCCAAAGCCTGATAGCAAGTAATTCAGATAAAAGCACATATTTCCACGACTTTGCTGTACATCGCTCTAAACAACATAATTCCTATTTTGAGCTTCATCCTTCCCTATTTGACTGCTTTTAAACCTATCGTAGTGTACCATGAAGCTGCAAATACTGTGAAACAATAAAAAAAAAAAAAGTGCAACCAGCTTCAAGATAATTGATAACTCCCCCTTCAACAGACAAACATATATGAAATATAGTGAAGCACTATGATACACTTTAATTAATTTAATTAATTAGTTAATTAATTAATGCCCCCCCCGGCATGTAAATTTCATTTTCTTATCCAGAGAATTTCTTGGCCCACAAGGAGAGAAAAAAGTAATGATCCTTCAGAAGTCTCTGACCTTCACGACAGTTGGAGGCCACCTTCAGGGGAGCATGTCCTCTGTGAGGTCACAAAGAAAATTAGGTCTTCAGGAATGCACTGTGCAATCCACATATTGGCTTAGGAGAGAGACCCAGTGTTAGAAATAAACAAATCATACCAGTCATCTTTGGCTTGATTTTTCTTCTTACTTCCATCACTGGATAGATTTATTTTTAATGTGACAAATCACCAAGGTTTAGGACCTCCACCTTCCCAGGAACCAAAGCAAGAAAATGAGGAGGAGAAGAGGCCCATCTCCAAAGACCACATCCTGCATCCCTGGAATAAGGGCCTTTTCCCCTCACCTCCCTGACAACTACCACAGCTGGGCTGTTTTCATTTACTTCCACACAGGCTCCCCTACTGTTGGTTGGTTCACACCTTTGCATTGCTCAGGCCTCCCTCCTGGCACTCAACCCTGCTGCGTTGGATCCATGATGGAATTTCTCTTCCACGTGAACCACTCGTGGGTGGTCCTCCAGTTCTGTTAATTTTGAAGAATGGAAGACATTTCCGCCTGAGTTATCCAGGTCTTAGGCTTACGTTCATTTCAGACCATGAGTAATGCTCTCCTGGGCATCCGGGAACACCCAAGAAATCCTGATTTCCCCAGAGTCTCTTTCTCCTAACACAAAGACCAAAGTCCTCTTCTTTTCCCTCCCCTAACCTCCTTTGTAATTCTCAAGTCTTTCATGGCATTTGTTCACTTGTTTAATCTTCCAGCAAATGTTTATTTAACAACTATCGACTGTGGTCCAGACACTTAACTGAATGTCAGGAAACAAAGATGAGTAAGATGTAGTCCTTGCCATAAATAAGTTCATGTTGCTTTGAGGGAGACCAATGACCCAGGCCATTAGAGAACACAGTGGAAGGGCAGGGACAGAGTTAAGCCCAGGGCATTACAGGGCTCTCAGAAAGAGCCAACCCACCCAGCTGGGGACTCTGTCCCTTTCTCCTCATTCTTCAGGTTGCATGTGCTTCCAGAGCTTGGTTTTATTAAGTGTTTAAACATTTCCCTTTCTGTCAACCTTCCCTACAGAGACATCAGGTCGACCTCCCTGACTCCCAAACTGAGTCACCACGTTGCTTTTCAGCCAGCAAGTCGTATATACCCAGACTCATCACCTTCTCATTGTAAATACTACCACAAACACCAGAATACTTAAAACTCCTGTAATCAAACTCACCTCAACCCATGTTTGAGTTTTCCTAATCCACATTTAATTTGAGGAAGGTGAATTTTTCAGGGCAGTGTGCTTAGAATTGCTTTTGAAATCAACAGACATTCACTTTATCCTTGTGTCTCAACTTCTGACCTCATAAAAATGAAAAAAAGAAAAACCTCCATTCATTTTAATTCTTAGTCCCTAATGTTATTCGGCATGCATCTTCAGTGACTGGCTTTTCTCTTACCTATCTGGTTTTGGATTGCATTGGCCAGCTTCAGAAAAATCATCTTTACTAAATTGGTTCTGAGAGTAATTGAGGCAGAAGGCACATGCAGTCCCTCAGCAATTGTTTTAGCTGTGATGTCAGTTTTGAAATTAACAGCCTAATAAGGGGTCAGATACATGAGGTTTTAAAGCCTATTTACTGGGACTTCCCTGGCGGTCCAGGGGTTGAGACTTCACCTTCCAGTGCAGGGGGTGCAAGTTCGATCCCTGGTCGAGGAGCTAGGATCCCACATGCCTCGTGGCCAAAAAACCAAAACATAAAACAAAAGCAGTATTGTAACAAATTCAATAAAGACTTTAAAGATGGTCCACATCAAAAAAAAAAAAATCTTAAAAAAAGCCTATTTACTTATCATATATTCAAAACCCTTAATCAGCTTATGAGCCTCACATTCAATGTCAGTTGTCATTCTTTAGTCTCATCACGATTTCTTAACAAACCAAAATACCATTATGTTGTTATCTTTTCTAGAAAAAAAAAAAAAAAAAACTTGAATGTGAAAGACATTAAGCCACAGAGAGACAGGGACAAAAGCGTGGGCTCTGGACCTAGAGATCCAGTCTCAAGTCCTGTCCTACCACTTATTCACTGCATGATTTGCCACAAATTATTTAAGTTCTTTGAGGCTCAATCCCCTTATCTATTAAATGAAAAAAATAATCATTCCTGCCTTACAGGGTGGGTTTTTATTTATTTATTTATTTATTTATTTTTGGCTGTGTTGGGTCTTCGTTTCTGTGCGAGGGCTTTCTCTAGTTGCGGTGAGCGGGGGCCACTCTTCATCGCGGTGCACGGGCCTCTCACTATCGCGGCCTCTCTTGTTGCGGGGCACAGGCTCCAAACGCGCAGGCTCAGTAGTTGTGGCTCACGGGCCCAGCTGCTCCGCGGCATGTGGGATCTTCCCAGACCAGGGCTCAAACCCGTGTCTCCTGCATTGGCAGGCATATCCTCAACCACTGCGCCACCAGGGAGGCCCCACAGGGTGGGTTTTGAGGATCACTGAGAATGAGTGAAAGTCCTCATCTCGTGGGCTCAGCAGCAGCATTCCCCTTGCCCGCCCCCAGCCCTTCTTTCTGAAAGTGCCTCCTCTGAGCTGCCCACATCACTCAGGTCCTCTCCTTCTGCTATGGACTCTTCTAAGCCTCCATTCTGTGGCCTGTACCCACTGAATTTCCTAAGGTTTCCATCCTAGACTCTTCCCTTTTCATTCTGCAGCCTCTAAGACATCTCATCCACACTATCGGCTTTAACGTTAGTTGCCTCCAAACTCGAATTTGAATTTCAGACCCTTATGTGCAAGGATTTACAGCTGTTACAATAGCTATTATGGTAGCTCCATTTGGGGATATCTCACACTCAACAGGTCTGAACCAAGTTCAAATTCTCTCCTAAATCCAGCAGTCCTCCCGCCGTGTCCCCCATCTCAGCTAATGGCACCGTTCATCCCCCTGTGTAAGCCAGAAACCAAGGGACCGCCTCTGACACCTCACTCATCCCCCAAATCCAACCGGCACAAGTCCTGTCCATTCTGCCTCCTAAAGAGCTCATAAATATGCCTTTCGACCTACATCTCATCCAACCGCTGATCCGCGTTACAATCATCTGTCTCCTAAACCACCCACCCCTCTCATTCCTGTGCTACAGCTGGAGTGCCCTTCCCAATGCACAGATGTCATGGTGTCATTCTCCTGCTTATGCCCTTTCATGGCACCGCATTGCTCTTTGGATCAGAAATAATATTTGCAATGAGACCTATACAATCCCACCTGACCTGGCCCTGGCTACCTCACCAGTCTCATCCCCCATTGCTTTTCCTCCCCATATCACATTGCCTCCTTGCCCCCCGACCTTAGTCATCCATCAGACCCCAGTTCAAGTTCACTTCTGCAGAATGGCATTCTAGGACCCCTTGAACTAGTCTACACCTTCTTCTAGACGTTCCTATCTCATCACATGATTTTACTGCATGGCATGATCACAGTTTGCTGTTATCTAACAATGTGTTTCTTTTCATCAATGTCAGTCTCCAGTGCTAGAGTGCATGATCCAGCAGGATGGAAATCGGTATGTCCCACTTATCCTTGAGTTCCCAGTGGCAAGTCTCAGTGCAACTTCAATATGTATCCATTGCATTATTCATAGAATTATTTATTAAATTATGAATTATATCTTTAATTAATTAATACTGAGGTGGACTAGCAGAGTGGTTAGTTAAGAGCCCTGCTTCCTCAAGCAAACTGCCAGGATCCATTTCTGGCTCTACCGCTGACTAGTGGTGGGACGTTGGTGAAGCTGGCACTGTCCCCAACGCCCCCTCTCCAAAATTGGGGAGGTCACATAGGAAACTCAGCAAGACGAAAGTTAGCTTCACAGCAACTAGTTAACAAGAACCAGTCTTTAGCCAAATGCCAAAAATACATTTTGTGTTTTTTAAAACATATGTCCTTAGTGAACATTAGTTCATTGCAGAGGATATTATACAAAAAGAAGAAAAAATGGAGTTCCAGCCTGTTGTGTTTTGCTACCAGATCACAATCCTGACAATACCTTATCCATTCCCAGTACAGGTGTCTCAGTGAACGTCAGTTTTGTGCTGAGTCCCTGACCTGGAGCGCCCAAGCTCTCCTGCCGCTGACACAGCTTCTCCTCCAAGAAATATCCAGCCAGGAGCCGGCCCGTGCCCCGCACGCAGGAAACAAGGCTGAGCTGGGCCCCTCTCCTGCAAGCAATCAGCACAGGCCCTCAAGCATGAGATTTAATTGCTTGTTCATTATTTTAGCTCACAGGGGCTACAAGGAAGCTTGGCGTTTCCGAGCACATCATCCAACAGAACCCTGGGAGCTGTCAAGGCTAAAAAGTAACAACAGAAATGAGAAAGGAGCCTGTCTTGAGCAGAATGGCTCCAGGTGCCCATGACTCAACGAGAGGGTCCCAATCAAAACGTGTGGCAGATCCACGCTGTTCGCTCTGCCCTTTCCAATCCTATTTGTGCAGGGAGGAGAGGGGCACAAAGAGATGAGAATTTGAACTCACAGCCCCCGAGTACACCAATGTCCCTTTTCTGTGGGATTGTATACTTAAAGTGCTTGAAAAGTCAATAACTTCCCATGGTGTCACAGCAAAGCCAAAAGATTAAAAAAGAGACATTGTCCTTCTGATGTGGAAAGTAATAAGTGAGCAGGTTGAATCCTCTTTGGGTTTAAAAGCCTGTGCAGTGCTAGCAGTTCTGCTTTAAGGTGTCAAAATTGCCTTAAATCTTTGGCTTTGTTATACCCTACTGCTGCACAGATATAATAGAGCCACGCTGACTGTCTCAAACAATTTGGAGATCATTTTCTCTCTAAAAACTTTGTTGAAATATATATATTAGCACAGACCTTTTCCTTAACATTTTCTGTTTTAAAAAACACTATGTTTTCAGATGCTTCTTAAGACAGCAGGGTAGCCAAGCAGTAGCTCGCTTAAAAAAAAGAAAAAATCATACACCAGTTCTCAGGATTTGAGCACAAAAGTTACAGCTAATTTTCCTCCCCCATTTTATTTCCTCCATTGGAGCACATTTGACCTCATCTGTCTTAAGGCAGAAAACTTCAGCAAAGGCAGGAGGACTATTTAAAGTGATGAAAAAGATGCTGAATGAAGGATTATGCCTTTGATGAAGGCTGAAAGAAATGCAGTGCTTAGGAAGTGGATAAAATAGCAACCAGTCTTTGCTTTGGATAAAACCTTGAAGGTGCACTTTCCCGCCAGTGATCTTAAAAATAAAAAAATAAAAACGAGCAGAGACTGGCAAGTCTTCTAGTTGTCTGATATCTGTACATCCACATGATGAACACTTACTGAATTCCAGATGGTCCCTACCCCATTCCAGGCTCCGTGATGGATTGGGCATCCTGTAACTGCACCAGGAGAAGACATGAGGATGCAGGCGCTGGACGGGGAAAGAGAAGCCTCCTCCCATTCACCCACCCCAACAGACAAGGAAGACCCTGGTCACGCAGACCCAAGTGGCCATGAACTTGTTCTTCAGGAGAAAAGATGGGGAGAATGTCCTGGAGAAAGAAGACCTTGAAAGGATGCTGCGAAGATGCCCTTTCTCCCTCCTCTCTTTCCCCCTTTCCCCCAAGACCGTTCCCTCCAAAGTACCCCACACATCCAGCTCCAGATTCTACTCTCTAGCTGGAGCCCAACAGACACATTTCTCAAAAGCAAGTTAAAAAACAAAGCAAGGACCCCTTCCAACTCATTCATCCGTGCCAGAGAGACACAGAATGTCATTTCCACATCTGCCTGTCCTGTATCCATTGGATTGTGAACTACTTAAGCATAAAGGCTAAATGTTCTAAACAGTGAGATTCCCCTCACGCTTCAGTTAGGTGCTTACAGGGCAATATTTACTAAAAAAAAAATCATTATATAGCAAATCTGGTTTCTGAACCTTGAATGGGAGGAACTGGGCTGTGCACAGGAAATGTCTAACTATCCTCATCTCCAGCTTCTAAGAGGCTGCAGGTCTTAGCTGTATTCCGCTGTTATCTTTGGGGTGTTCTGTGCTTTTGCTCAGAGGGCCCACCCTGGCGGCAATCATTTTATGAGCAGACCCAGTCACCCTGCCGGTGTTTGCACTGCCTGCATTGCTTCAAAAGTCAGGCTCACCAGAAAGAGCAATTTCTTAATGGAAAGAATTTGTTATCAGTTTAAGCCACAAGCCTGAATCTTTGAAACAGCATGACTCAGATAGTTCAGCACTCAGAGAATTAAGGTTTCACGTCCCTTGGTTTTATGTGAGGTTTCTTACTCTCCTGAGGCTGAGAGAATTAAATTACTGGCGCCGTCTCATTCTTCACTCATACAGTATTTACCAGCACCTACTATGTGCAAGAGGTAGTGGGAAGTAGAAAAGATTACATTTTCGAAAGCAACTATCTCCAAGGAGGTTAGTTAAATGATAGATCTTAGAATTACAAGAGAAAAATTTGTGAAGGTTTTATGTAACCCAAGCACGTTATTTTACAGATGAGGAAATAAGGCCCTGAGCTATTCCCTACTTCCTCTAACAAATGGCAGAGGGAATTCTCAGACCCAGATCTACTGGCCAGAATAAGGCTGGTCCCTTTCCACTTGGTTTTCTAATAGTCAAGGAGGCTCCAGGGTCACCAGGTCACAGAGGCAGGCCCGTGTGGTTTGCAGGGCTGGTGCCACAGTTGCATTGTAATCAGAAGCACATACCGCTCCTTGGGTGCCTCTCCTGCAGCCAGCCCCCAGAGGGAGGTTGTATACTCACGCTCACGCACACGGAAGACTCACCACATGCCTTTGTGGCCGGGATTGGTATCCTGGATCTGAGCTTGAGAAATCTGGCTGCAGACTGGTTAAGTAACCTGCTCAAGGTGAAAAGGCACGAGAGGACGCACACCCAGGACGCCTGACTCCTCCATCCGTGCTCGGCCCGCCACTCTTTAGCAGCCTGGCCTTCCATCTCCTTCTGCTGTACTTGGTCTCATCTCCGCAAGTTTCCGGCACCTTAGTTTGTACTAAATGATGGAGTCAGAGAATTTGAGAGATGAAATGACCTTCGAGGCCATCTAGCCCAGACCTCTCATTTTACAGGTGAGGGGACTGGTCTAGCAGCTTACCTGTGGCCATGTCGCTAGAGTTGTGCAAGGTCTGGGGAGCTCACATTGAAGGAGACAGAAAGACCATGAACTCTTTCCCTCCTGCATTCATGGCCCATCCATGGTTTGCTACAACGTGGGTGTGGTCCAGGTCTCCCCAGGCCTCGGCAGCCAGGGGGGGTTAATAAAGGTCACATTATCAATAAGAATAAATAAGTATCATTAAATAAATACATGAGTAAGATGTCTGTATGTATTCGTCTGGCTGTGGGTCACACCTCCCACCCCACTCAAATCTTCACCTAGTTACCCCGGAGTCTTACTGGCCATCTCATCACCCCCGTGTTGGTGCTCCCTACCCCAGCTGTTACTTGAGGGTGGCCCTCAAGTGTGACCACAGTCGCTCAGACCCTCCCTAACAGCCTTGCTGCCCGTGGGGAGAGCTCTCCCTCTGGACTCTGCCAGGGTCTCTGTTGTCTGAATTGGAGGTCCCTGTCTCCAAGGAACCAAGACTCTACTGTGATCCATGCTTGAAAAGATCTCTCCTTCTACCTCCAAACACCATTTGTCTATCTGGCACTAACACCGTTCGCATGCTTGGGATCGCTGTGAGAGCCAACTGAGACAATGAATGCGAAGAACATAGCAGAGGCTGCTCCTTAAGTCAGCCCGTGGCAAATTTTAGTGTTATCATTATGGTTTTGTTGCCATCATCACTATTACTTAAGTGTTAGAAAACTTCAGAGAATGAGATCATTGGATGCTAGAAATAGGGAAAACGTTACAATTTCATATGGGTTCTAGAGTCAGAGAGGCCTGTATTTGAATCTCTATTTGATTATCTAAACAAATTTACACAGGAAACCCAATCCTTCTGAACCTCAGTTTCTTCACCTATAAAGTGGGAACAGTAACACCTACTATGCATATTCATTATGTTTTTCTCTAAGGAAAGAAAAGTTACTTAATTACCCAATAAGAAGTATACTTCATCTGAGAACAGAAAACAACTCCCTGTTTATTGCATGCATCGATTTATTCATGCACATAGGAGAGACAGATAGATGTACCAAAACTGTAGATACAACATATTATCCTTATTACATTCCTTGGCCTTAGTAGACCCTTAGTAAACAAAAGCTAGTCTTAAGACTGTAAGATGACTAGATTCAAGTACAGTCTCAAAGAACGAGCAAAATTGGTTGGTAAATTGAGTGGAGAGGATATGGCAGGACGAGGGGACAGCATAGGGAGCAGCTTAGAAAGAGGATTAGCGCATCGAACATGAGGGGAATTCAGGAGAAGGCAATGGTGAGAGGAAGTCATTGGGAAACAGTGACAGGTAAGATGGGCTAAAGAAACTACTGACTCCACCACCAGGGTGCAGGCTGAGGAGATAACGGAAATCAGCCGTCATGGGCTCTAGATCAGGGTAGCTTGATGAAATCAGAGTTGCAAAAGAGCAGCCCGGCCATGATATGCTTGGTGCATGGTGCAAGGAGAAACTCGAGAGGTGGAATCTTCCATACCTGAGGATAATAGATTAAAAATATTCTGGTCACCTCCAGCACGCACAGTTCAACTCTCTCTTTCCAACCTAACTGGATTTCACGTGGGTACCCACTTCCCCCATTGATGCCCGGCGCTGCTCCGAGATTCAGGGGATTTGCAGATACGGGTTCCACAAGGATGCTAGTCACTCACCTTCTACCGATTTTTCGCTTAAAACACAGTAGAAAATTATTGACATTATTTCCTTGAAAACCCTTCCCTGCCTGTACATGTCTGTGTCAATAATTGTCACGTTGGCAATTGGAAATGGGCCTTTGGCAGCTCGCCTAGGAATGTCAAATAGTCTCCATTAGGTTTGAAAGCTCTGAGTTTCAGTAATGGGTTGATACTCTACCTGATATGATTGTACAAAATTACATAATTGATTTCTGGGACACTGTGCCACACAAATTTTATAGGTTTCTTTTATTTTGTGCCTCAGAAGGCAAATGTGCTTTCGTTCATTTTCCTCAGTAAGAGGATTTCAAGTCTTGCTCCTGACTGGTCCAGATTAAACTCAGGTATATTATAAGGCTCTATACTTTTTCTCAGTTATTTTACACATCAAAGCCTATGATTTTTTCCATTGGCTTCTAGGAGTTGGTAACTCAAAAGTGGGCCTGAGAATTTTATGCACAACTCTAGGTGCATAAAATATACCAATCCAAGAACAAAAGAAGTAATGAGCATTTCTTAATTGCTGCAGTATTTTTGCAGTGTTCATTTTTTCACTTTATGATTGTTACACATGTAGTATTTGTTACATATCTTTAGAGCAGATTTGATTAGTGCAGGCATCTCTTTTTTAAAGAAGAGTGATTTCTTATATGTATAACTAAATCACTTTGCTGTACACCTAAAACTAACACAACATTGTAAATCAACCATACTCCAATATAAAACAAAAGTTTAAAAATAAAAAACCAGTGATTTCTAAGCCCGAGAAAGCCTACGTCAGGGAACAATGACAAAGTAAGAAAGAACTGGCTTGTGTGCGATCTATTCTCTCAGTGTCAGTGGATACAAGGACTAATGGGACTCCCATTCTGCTATGAATGTACTGTCTGGGCCAAAGCAGAGAGAACAAGCTGAACCGGCCACATTCAGTGACACCCGGTAATTGTCCCTAATATTTAAACAATGGCCATGACAAATCCGATGTTCAGAGGGAAAAAAAGAGGCATTAGGCTGAATATGTGCTGGGGGACTATGGGTGCATTTTGAAAGCAACATCTTATATGAAGAGAGAGAAGGAGAAATATTATAGAAGGCAAAAAGCACATAATAATAATAAGAATAATTTTAAAGGATATTGAAAAATGAGAGATTGGATTTTTTAAAAAGAACTTTCTGAATGAAAATTATTTCATTTGCTTAATTAGGCTCACAAGCTAAATGCTAAACTGAGTCACAATCAACCCATATTCAAATATACTGATTTTCAGACATGATTTTCAGGACTGAAGGACTTAAGAAAACTTCTTTCTTCTCCTTGAGAAATGCCTTTCTTTTACATAGAACTTGTCAAAAGATTAATAAAAATAGACTTCTGTCAACGGATAATCCCCCAAATATTTCCAGGTAAGAAAAGTGACCATCTGGAAATTTTATGTAATTAAGACCTAACACTATTCATTGCTATGTATCATGCCCACAAGCACGCAGGAGTCTCCTACCAAAGATGTACTGTGATCTTTATTCTGGTATTCAAGGGAATCTTGTTATGATCATCTCAAAAACTCCATAACAAATATGGTTTTACTGTTTGGAATTGTGACATTACCAGAAGTGTCACCGTTTTTCTCAAGTGAAAATCAATTGAAGTTAAGTTTGTTTTGAAATTTTCACAACCTCCTCAGAAATACTTGTGACGTGTGCTGATGTGTAATGAAACCTATGCTTATTCATTTTTCATGCCCACTCATCGTGCAATGCTCACTCCAGTCAGTATGAATAGATTGGCTATTCTGTACTAGGCACAGTTGGGTAGCCAGTAGGGACACAAAAATCAATAATTCAGCAAAGTCCCCACCCACATGGAGCAGAGAAACAAACCAATATCCTAAAACAGAAATTACATTCAATTATTCTTAAAGATGAGAAGAATCTACCCCACAACCTCTCAAAAAAATTTAAATAGATAAAATAGAAAAATAAAAATATTCTGAAGAATTCAGCTCTTAGCTCAAGAACAAGCCACCAATAAACTTTGTTTTACCCACTTTCACAAACTTTAGAAAAGAAATTCCTCTTAAAAGGCTAATGTTTGAAAATTTTTTTCAGTGCATCTTTGGGGTAAAAGGCCTTTCCTTGACATATTTACTTGGAATGGCCATGTTTTTCTCTCAGTTATTTTTACTTTCTTAGGCAGGTGCTTGAAATTCAACCATAGTTCTGACATTTGACTTTCCATCACCTCCACGTGGGAGCATTCAATTGTCCATGCTAGACCCGCCCAGCCTTCCCTTCAAACTCATGCCATATTCCCTTGGGTGACTGGTCTTTCAGCCTGGGTCCTGAAGAGAACACAGCATGGAGCAGAGCCCCCAGCCAGCCTCGAGTGACATGTGTCAAGAGCAAGAAGCACCCCTTTGTTGTAATAAGGCACTGAGAATTCGGGATTGTTCATTACTGCAGCTTAACTAAGCCTATCCTGATTATACCTTCTTTTAGTTTCACTCATGAAATGTTCTCACGGTTTCTCTCTCAGGGGAATTAAGAAGGAAATAAAAGCCCTCAGCATGCCACCACTGGGCTTGGGGGCCTTTGCTGATGTGAACCGTTTTTTTTTTTCCAAAAGCAGAAACATAGATCAGTGGAACATGATGTACACTTTTTTATGTTTCCTAAGAAAAGGAATGACTTCTCAGACCCAGAGAATATGCAGCTATGCCATTATCCTATAAAGAAGAAGAAGATTTTTTTCCTCTTAGAATGGTTAAATCCCTCCAGCTACCTCCTAGGCAAATGGCTCAGACTGGATGAGGTCAGCTCAAGAGATGAGTGGAAAGAGGACTACAGAGGGCCACTTTCGGGGATCCGCGACGTCAACACCAGGTGTGATGGGTAAGCTCACACAGCCATCTCCCATCAACCTTGTATATGATTTCCCTAACATTCTGGAGTGACGCGTAGTGCTGGACACTGGACCCTGGACCCCGGACCCCCTTTCCGGTAGTGAAGTCTTCAATTTCCCTCCATCTTATTGTCTCTGATTCACCACAGAGACTTACATTGGTCAGGCTCTTCCTCAAAAACACCCTCCTCCCTGCCTTTTGAACCCCCTCAGCCATCCTGTGCCGGATGCAGACCAGTGCTTCCGAGTCCTGGCTGTGAGGGGCTCACCTTGAGCGGACTTCCCGATGCACCGATGGAAGGAGGTTCAGACTCAGCACATCCGGGGCTGCCCTCCCCCATGGGTGCTTCCAAAACATCACACTCGTGACTCCCCTGTGCAGGCAGAGTTGAAAATCATTGTTGTATAAATCCCTTTCCTCTCAGGTCACTGGGGAAATAAACAACTATTAATAACTATTATTCATTATTATTAACAATTATTAATAACTATTATATTGTTTATAATATATTTATACTGTAATATTATATGATATTTCTTATTAATTATTAATACTAATTTTTATTAGTTTATAATTATGTGAGTTGTTTTATAATAACCGTTATTATTATTATTGAGCCTATACAAGCAATTTCTGAGCATTAAGTCATTTAATTCACACACCAATCCTATGAACTGATATCACTCTCATTTTATAAACGTATCCAACATCACACAAGAGTGGGACTTCCCTGGCGGTCCAGTGGTTAAGACTCTGCGCTTCCAATGCAGGGGGCACGGGTTCGATCCCTGGTCAGGGAACTAAGATCCCACAGGCCATGCGGTGCCACCAAAACAAACAAAACAACAACAAATCACACAGCAGTAAGTGACAGAACCAGAACCCAAGTCTGCCAAACTTCAGGCCTTCTTTCCTGAAACAGAATGGAAACTTCTTTCTTTAAGCTAAATTTCTTTGTTTTCTTTTAAGACACAGCCACACCCAGAAGAGATGTTACACTACGAGACACTGCCTGATTCTCCTCACTAGAAACTGGCCTGGTCCTCACCAGTCTGACCTCCTCTGAGTGACAACACAGGAAGACCACACTCCCACCTCCGTGAACATAGGTTGGGCCTACGAGACCAGGTTCTGGCCAGTGGAATGTAAGCTCCTTCCAGGCCTGGCCAGAGAACTTCTTGCAGGCTGTCCACACTAGTTCTGCTCCTTCTTCGGCATCCACGGAGGTCCTGCGTTTGAGATGGCGGCCTCAACGATTAGAAGGGGCTGGATGTCTGAGCCATCTCGCAGAGAAGCGCTTCCCAGAGGGTGCCAACCTGCACCAGACTGTCACAGGAGCGGGAATAAACTGAGACTTGTTAAGCCACTGAGATTTGGAGGTTGCTGTTTTAGCAGCTGGTGTTCCTTACCCTGATCAATACACTCTCCTAGGGAAATAATATGAAAATTCTCGCGCATGACATCGTTGAATTTCTCAAATTCAGCACGAATATTCCAAACCTCATCCTCACCAAGAAGTGTTAAGTTTAGCAACCCCTGAGCCACGACTCTTAGTTAAGTAGCCAGAACAAATAACAGTACAGCAATATCTCACTTGCTGTCCACACAAGAGCCCTCACCCCTAATAAACTGTTTCTCCTGGAGTATTTCTAAGGTAATCAGCTTATTCATGTCATCCAACTCTACCTGACTATTTTGAGCTCTGTCTTAGAAAATCAATTCTGAAAGTCCCTATTTTAAAAGTCTCCTAAAACCACCACATGTGTGAGTGGGTGAAACACGCCAGTTTATTCCACCTGCTCATGGGATTCAGAGGTTGAAGATGCTGTTCCAGTGAATCAGTGACAACCCATTATGGGGCTGTTTTAATCAGTGCAAATAATGAACTCTTGTAGGTAACAATAGCAAGAATACAGAAAGCCTCATTGTATTGTTGCAAATGGTGCATTTATTTTGTATCACCTGAGGTTCTCAGGTGTCCCACAAGAGCAAGGCCAAGTAGCACAATCCAAAAGCAAATGAATGATTCTTTTGGTCTTTTCAATCTAGCGATTACTGGACAAGACTCTGATTACCACCATGTGGTGGTCAGTGGAACCTAAATTCAGACTGGATGATGGCTTAGAATATTACATATGCACAGGCTAAATCTGTCATACAGATGTTCATCCACTTCAAATATGTTTAAAGAAAGTTTGGCAAAATACAAGGCTGGGATGTGACAGCTCTATGACATCAAATAAAAAAGATAACAACAGAAACTCTACATCACTTATAGCACAAAAATTAGCAACGGGCTCAGTGATCCGAAGACTCAGTTCGGGGCTTAATGTTCTCATATTTTTAAGTTATTAAGCGAATATTGAGATTTTTTTTGTCTCCCAGAGACAAAGGGAGAAAAACTTTCCAATAACAGTATTTGAAAATAAAGAATGACATTTCAAACTGGATTTATTGTATGTTTGGCAGAAACTAAAGGGAACAAAAATGTATATACAACTGGCACTCTTTCGATGGTGCTTCATATCAAGAACTTTTTAAAATAGGCAATAAGTTTGCTATATACTGCCTTCTCTTATTTAAAAGATATTCCTTTGATTAAAAGAAGTGTCAAAAAGTGGTCCTAGGATGCTGAAAGAGAGTCATCTGGGATGCTACATAAAAATGTGACTCCTCAGCCTCATCCCAGATCTAATGAGTGACAATATTGGGGTCTTGGAATAGAGGATTTTAATAATCACTGTGTAATTCTGAGAACCCCTAGTACAGGCAGATCACTTGTGAGAAATCAAGTGTGAGAAAAGCATCAGAGACAGGAAGCATTTTCCTGCCAGAGAACCTAGAGAAATTAAACTCCAGTAGAAGTAATCTTTTAATTGAAATATTAAAGATCAGAATAAATAAGAAGTCGTTAAGTGTGCCCATCTAAATAAAACAGAGATAGATGAAAGCGTATCATGAGGAAAAAATTCATTCTGCTTCTCGTAGAGATAAATCTAACGTTTAACTTTTTTTCTACTAAATAGAGAGATCTTAAAATTTATACAGATAATAACTAGACAGACAGACAGACAGATATTACAGTTCCCACTGTGATTAGCAAACAGCTTAAGAGAATGCCTTTTGGTCTTTATTTTATATTCTTCCTACTGTTAGCTTCCTTCTGTTTTTAACAACAAAGACTCCATACCAGTCAAAAGGGAAAGGTTTTGAAGTAGCTATTAGACAGTTTTTCCCCCAAAACAGCCAGCATGATTCATCCTTCACATAACAGAACTGCTCAGTGGGAGGTTAAATTCTGAGAGTTTGGTCAGGATTTAATATTACACCTTTCCATTTATAGCTTGATGTCCCAATCTACTGCATTCAGGGTGCTGGGTACCCAGTTCCTCCATCATTGTTCGGAGGCTGCTGCCAAGTGCCACTGGAAATAGATGTCACTTGAGCAATGAAAACCATATTTTTAAAGGAAAAAGATGAGATGCCCCACACTTTTTAGACCACAGGGAAGTTTCAGTACATTTGAACAAGAATGTCAGTATAAGAGCAAGTCAGAAACCCACAGGTGAAAATACTATAAGAAACTTGGTCATCTGTACACGGAACAGATTTCAGCTGCTCATCACGATTCATGATGACAACTGTTGCAAAGCCAAACTGTCTATGGTATTCTAAGATGCAGGTGAGAGAAACATATAAAAATATTAGTATAGAAAAGGACACACGGTACCCCGTGAAGAAAGTGACCGTATCATCCAGCTGTAAGTACGTGAGGGCAGCCACATCTCTTTTGGTTCTTCATGAAATCCCAGCGCCTTGCACACTCCCTGACTCTTGTAGGTGTGCATAAATACATAAATAAATAAATTTATTTTGAGAGGATAGAATATGAAAAATTAGAACATATAAAAGGGGCTTTCCTAAAACTATCAGAAAAAAATCCCAAGGTATAACCTATCTCTGCAGTGAATCTTACCAAGTTACTTCCTAAGTATCTTTCAAAACCTTCCACCTTCCCCCACCTCTGCCCTGCTCATCTTACTCTCAACCACCATCAGCTCTTTCCTAGACAACAAGAACCTTTTAAAGGATCTCCCTGCATCGACTTGAGCCCATCTTCAATCTTTTGTTCATATTTCAACCACAGCCATCTATTCAAAAATGCAAATCTGTTCTTGACAGACACACACACACACACGCACACACACACACACCCCGCACAAGCCAGACTAAACCATTTCAATGATTCTCACTGGTCTTAGAATCAAGACCAAAATTCTTAACGTGGCTACCAGCACCTCCATGGACTGGCTCCTATCCACTTCCCCATGGTCACCTTGTAGCAGCATGATTTGGCCTCCCAGACTGCTCTCAGTTGCTCTAATGTGCCATGTTCCCTCTGCCACAGGGCTTTGGCACTTGCTGTGACCTCTACCTGGAGTGCTTCTTCCCCTTCCCTCGTCCTTTGCCTTCCTTCCTTTTTGTAGTTACAAATCTTCCTTCGGATCTCAGCTCACGTAGGTCTTCTTCAAGGAAGGCTTCGTCACATCCTCTATTACAAAGTCTGAAATCACCATGGACCTCTCCCTTGTAGCACTTAGGAGAGTCATTATTTTATGTTCATTTATGTGATTCTTTGATTAAAATCTTTTTTTTACTACACTGAACGTTCGATGAAGGCAGGGACTCTGAGTTTTACTCACCAATGTGTCCCCATCATCCGGCAGAGGGCTTGGCATTGTAGTAGGTTCTCAAGAAATATTTGTTAAATTCATGAATCAGTTAGGGGACCAATGATTCAAGGGTGCCCCATATATCTGTTGGTTCCATATTCCGAGCCCCAGGTTTATTGTGGCTATTGCTTTTAAACGGTACAAGTTTCCCTCTCACTTGTCAACCAATGCACAATTAAATGATTTCACCAAGTTAGTAATGATGTGCAAAAAGTCAGCCTCAGACAGCCGTTGGAACCAGAAGTCCAGAGCAAAGGGAAAAGATTAAGGAATTTCCAATAACCACATCCACAACATTTTTAGGACCTTAAGAGGCTTCTTGGGTATTAAGGCTAAAGCAACTGGTTCCAGAATGGCTACCACGGAATCTGATTTCATAAAGTTCAGAAAACAAAGTGTAGAATTACAAGTCAGACAGCAGGATAATATCAATGGAAACGACTGGTATTTTCATGAGATTAAAACAAGAAAATCCGTTACTGAGACCCAGCTGACCAGCTGAATGTATGCACGGACAGAAAGTTTCCAAAGTTTTTTTTTTTCTCTTTTTTAATAAAATGTTCTTTCTTAGTCTCATGAACCCAAAACCACATGATATCCACCAGAATATTTGGATTAGTTAGCAAGTAGCTCTGAAGACTTTTTTAACCTCTAAAAATCTACCAAAATATTTATCTTTAATAAATATTTAATAAATAATAAAAGATAACATATATGTATATATATATATGGAGGGAGAACTTGAGAATTTATTCTGTATAACAACTTTGTAAGATAAATAAGTTGGTGTTACTATTATCACAATTGTATACATGAAAAATCTAAGGCTTAGTTGTCTAGCTGCTAAGCAGCTCAAGTGGGAATCAAATCTATTTCAGTCTCCTATCACTACCATCCCCTCATCCCCTTAAAAAAGAAAAAAAAGGTGCTGATTTTGCAATATGGTATATTAAATATTTTAGATCTAATTGAAAATGTATAGGGACTTCCCTGGTGGTGCAGTGGTTAAGAATCCACCTGCCAATGCAAGGCGCACAGGTTCAAGCCCTGGTCCGAGAAGATCCCACATGCTGCAGAGCAACTAAGCCCGTGTGCCACAACTACTGAGTCTGCGCTCTAGAGCTCGCGGGCCACAAATACTGAGCCCACGAGCCACAACTACTAAGCCCACATGCCACAACTACTGAAGAGCCCATGCTCCGCAACAGGAGAAGCCACCACAGTGAGAAGCCCGCGCACTGCAATGAAGACACAACACAGCCAAAAATAAATTTAAAAAAATTAAAAAAAAAAAGAAAATGTATAAAAGTGATCAATTTCACACCACCCAGGTTTTTCCATTTAGGATTTTTTCATAAATTTTTCCAAAAAAGAGACTCTTCAGGCAAGGTTTAGAATTTTATTCCACAGTGAGACAAAGGATAAAATGTCCTCAGAGTTCCAAGCATATTTCTTGCCATTTCACTCACACAGAGGTCTGCTCTTAATTTTTTTTTTTTCTGTTTCATTCAAAAAGCAATTCCACTACCAACCTGAGGTTAGCTACATTAGTCTAATGTCAACTCCATTATTGTTAATTATTTTATGGTGGCTATATTTTAACAGAAGGGGGACAAAGATTCCTCATGTCATTTGATAGCTCACTAAGAATTATACTGAAATAACTACATTGATTTCCAGATCTCAGCAAGCAACTAGGACATAATTAAACTTTTACCTCTGCAAATTTTGCTGTCTTTTTTTTTTAACTTGGTTACCTATTGTTCGGTAGACTAATCTTATTTTGCTTCTCAGGTGGGCCTAAAGTTTCATTCAATGATTAAGAAATGAATTAAAATGAAAGACATGTAATATCTGGGCATTTCTCAAATAAGAATTTTCATTGGCATATTTTCTCTGGGTTCATTTTTTTTTTCCTGTTTCTTATTTGACTTTAATAAAGCTATACTCTATTGAAGTTAAATAAAAGCGTTCCTCTGAGCACTTGGAGTTAAATTAAAATAGCTATAAATCTGAAGAAGCAGCCATTTAAAGAGTCTACTTGACCTACCTTAGAAGAAATAACCTGTAGCTATAGAAAAAGTAGGCTCCACTGGGACCTGCTCTGTAAAACCAGCCCTGAGTTCCCAGGCTTTTCCCCCTTGTAGCACACCTGTCATCTCACCTTGCTCCCTCCTCACTTCTCACCACAGGCCTTAAACTTGATGAGAAGAAAACTTTCTCGAGACTTCTGGAAATTTTTTTTCCGTTAGAAAAAGAAATTAACAAGGGAAGGAGCAGTATGGTGAGGTAGGAAGGAAAAACAAACCCACTAGGCTGAAAATAAACTTGAATTCAAATTCCCCTTAGTTATCTCTGTCATACTGTACAAGCCACTTTGTGCTCTGTGTCTCAGTTTTGTCATCTGAAAAATCTAAGGAACTAGATTAGATCCAGGGCCAGGACTAGGGAGACTTAGGCAAGGTACTCACCACCTGTGCAAAACGCACAGGGCCGTCAAAACTTAAATTGTATGCAAAAAGTCCATGATGAGCAAAATAGCAAATGCTTAAATAAAGACAGGCTGAGTATTACTGGCTTGCCTTAGGTCTCAGCACAGCTCTGTTCCTCATCCTGATTTCGACCATCTCTAAACCCCTCCCCCTCTCACATTCTAGGACCAGGCTTCTAGTTCCCACTGGCAGCCTAGACACGGCCACCCTCCAGCTGCATCCCCCCACCCACCCCCGGCCAAACCTGGACAGGGACATTCAACCCAGCCCAGTCCGTTAGGAGCATCTTCAGGGTGACCTGTGAGAGTGACTGGTGCCTTCCTTTTAATTCTCCTCGTGTTGTCCCAGAGACACGGTGACTTCGTGTGGCTCCACGTCAGGACTTCTGCTTGTGATCAAGATTGAAATCACAATCTCATTTCCCTAAGAGCTTTGGGAGGGCACCGGAGTTCCAGCAAGCTGCCTCAGGCGCCACCCCACACACTGACTTGCACTGACTTGATTAAGAGGCAGCTTCAGACTGAAAACTGCGTGAGGGAAACTTTTAGAAATTCTGGAGGGCTGTCCCCTCTGTCCCCTGCTTGTTTCCCTGCCTTTGCCCACTCCGCCCCAGCGGGGCATTCCCTGCTTACTGCCTCAGGGAAGGGTGACAACGCGTGGAAAGAGGCAAAGGCAAGTCTCGACTTTTGAGGGCAAAGCTTCCAATCCTCCGAGAGTAAATCAAAGTGTCTCCTTTTGTTCCTGGGTGGGAGTGGCAGGTAATATGCCAGGGGAAGGGACCACTGTGACATGACTCAAAGCAAGTAAGGCAACTTCATAGAGATCCTCCAAGCTCCAGGGGGTTCAAGAAAGTGCTAAGAGGCCTTAGAATGCCCTTGAGGCTGGCGAGGGAGCAGTAAAATGATCTCCATGCTCCTGTAAGTACGAGGGGGGTCTCAGAATTGGAAACTCTGCATTGTCTGCAAAGATAAAGCAAGCTGCACCTCTTCCCCAGGGATGTTAGAGGCCTACGCTCTCTTTCTTCCCGAGGTGCTCTCCCTAAAACCCTGTCTACACAGCACAGTGTGAAATAGGAGGCCCTGATGATCAATTTCTGTGTAGGATGCTAGTGAAGGCAAGAATTTGAAAGTCCTCTCAAGGACGCCGAGGTACTACTGTGCCCCGCCCAGGCTAGTGCCACTTTGCTGTTCTCCAACAGAGGCGACTTTCATAAATCTAAAGATGTAGCTTTTTTCCTAGAACTATAGTTACTTAGATAATTTGATCTGCTCCCTCTGTTTCCCCAGTGATTTATAAGGGCTTCAATATTTTTCTTTCATATTTAAAAACCCTTATGCAAATTCTGCCAGCAGCCCAGCAAACTAAAGTTTTTGCATTAATGCTCCATATTATTCACATACAAAAATTCCATTTAAATCTCATTATGCTTGTGACATAAATCCAAACAAACTAGAAAATGCCCCATGAAGGTGGAAAAGTGACATATGTTTTCCAGTCCCCCGGCAGAACAATGGAGAATGAAAAAAAATGATAAAGGTGCCCCCCATTTGGGACAATATACCAACGGACACATATGTTACTTTTCCGCCTTTAACTGTTCACAGCCTTCCTGCTTTTATCTCAATAGCATTTAAATGAAGTATTTGTCAGCAACTATTTCTGGTAAGGGGACGTATGTGATTCAGTGAGACTGTGAGCCCTGTTTCTGGAAACATAGCAGTATCCTGGGAAAATCATAAAAGGTCTGTCGGCTAACGGCATTTTTTGATTTCCCTCTAGGCAGTTCTTGGAGTTTGCAATATAATTTTTCTGTCATGTAGTATCAACAATACACCTTTCAGGGACTTAAAGATTAGCGGGGCCCCTGAGCTGCCTGTCTCAACTCGCCAAACACTGAACGCCCTTCATGTCATCATGTCTCATCTCTAATCCAGTTTTTCCTTGAAAAACAATTATAATAATATCCACGAGTTACAGAGACTTTACAATAGCGCCCTGCACTCTTTCGGACCACTGCTAATTGCCAATTATTCCAAATTTTAATTCTGTAATGTGTTTAGTTTAGACATTTGGGGAATTGGAGAGGATCAGCTTTGGCTTTTTGCAATTGCAAATCTGAGTTTATCTCCCCTCTTGATATGAATAAGTTCAAACTGATACTTTGAAAGACACTATTACAATATCATAATCGTTTACATATTTTCTCAAGAAAACTGGATTTGGGCATAGCTTTCAGCAGTTGCAGGAATCTCTCAGAAGACTTAATAAGAGTCTCAAAAGATAGGAAAGCCCTGCCTGTTGAAAGTAGAATGGAGTCTTCAGCCGATGTTTACAGTTCTCTAACCGCTCTTGCCAAGCCTTCCAGGACGCCACCAGTGAAGAAGCCATGGCTGCATACAGGCACCCCCCTACTCCACTCCCGTGACCTCCTTCTGTTCCCTGTGGTCGTCAAGAGCAATGGGCGTATATGATTCCCCATCCCTATCCATTGTAGGGAAAGAGAATGAAAGAGATACAGAGATGGAAATGGAGAGAGTGGCCAGATAGGTAAATATGGGCAAAGAAACGAGTCTCATATGCCTACTGCCCGGAGTGCATTGCCCACTTATACCCACGTGGCTCCTACCCTTCCCTTCTCCACTCCAGCGTGGCTCCCCGAGGCAACCTCTCCCCACCTCTCCCACCGCACACTAGGTGGCGCTGTCTTGTGACGCGCCATCACAGCACCGTGCACACTTCACACCACTCCTCAGCTTGTCATCGTGAAGGCAGAACAGGCAGGATCGCGGCACTGCAGCCACACAGCCTGGGTTTCAGTCTCAGCTCTGCCACTTACTGAGTGACGCTGGGCAAGGTAGTTCCCCTTCTGTGCCTCAGTATCCTCGTCAGTAAAATATTGAGTTGTACATATACGTTCTTTTCAATGCGCAGCAAATAGAAAGGGCTCAGTGAGTGTACCATATTATCATTATTTTATATATACAGTTGTCACTCTCTTCCGTTACTAAACTGAAAGCCAGTAACGTTAGGGACTCTGTTTTGCTCAGTGCTTAGCTGAATAGATATTGATATATAAATAGATACCAGGATCTGAAAGCATTCTTACAATTGTGAAAATGCATAATTTCAGATATGTCTGTATGATGCTTTAATTTTTAAAAAAATGTTATTGAGTTCTAATTGACATGTATAAACTGCACATATTTAAAGTGTACACTTTGACAAGCTTTGACATATGTAAATATCCATGAAACCATCACCACATCAAGACGGTGAACCCTTTAGAATCCCTCCCTTAAGTTCCTCCCCTGCAACCCTGCAACCACTGATTTGCTTCCTATCACTATGGATTAATTTGCATTATCAAGAGTTTTATGTAAATGAACTCATCACTATGTACTTATTTCTGTGTGCTTCTTTTTTTACTCAGCATACTTATTTTGAGATTTATTCATAGTGTTACGTGTATCAATATTTTGTTCTTTTTATTGCTGAGTAGTGTCATATTGTATGAATTATATCCTAGTTTGTTTATCCATTGTTAATAAACATTTGGGCTGTTTCTAGGATTGGGCTATTACAAAAAATCTGCTAAGAACATTGGACATTTATCTGATTTTCTCTGGGGTGAATACCTATTAGTGGAATGGCTGACCAAATAATAGGTGTAAGTTTAACTTTTTAACAAACTGCCAGACTGCTTTCCAAAGTGGTTGGAACATTTTACATTTCCACCAGCAGTGTATGAGAGTTCCAGTTCTTCCACTTCTTTGCTAATACTGGGTATGGTCAGTCTGTTTAATTTTTCATTCTAATATGAAGTAGTATCTTACTGTGCTCTTATTTACATTTCCTTAATAACTACTGTTGAATATCTTTTCATGTGCTTATTTGTCATCCATATATCTTCTTTGGTAAACTGTTCAAGTCTTTGGCCAATTTTTTAATTGGGTTGTTTGTTTTCTTACTGTTGAGTTTTGAGAGTTCTCTATATTGTTGAAAGGTAAAACCTAGGCATATTAAAAATTTTAAGAGTTTATTTAAGAAAAAAATCAATTCAAATCAGGCAGCACCAACCTGAAAGTGGTTAGGAGCACTCCCCCTGCAGGAACTAGAGGAAAGACTTTTATAGAGAAGATGCAGAATCAAAGCAAGGAAATTATTTGATTGGCTATAGGTTAAGTGTTTGCCTTATTTTGAAAAGCCTTGTTAGTTGGTAGTCCTTAGGTTTTTATTTCTTAACCTTGAGGCATTTGTAGGCTTAGGTTCTGGTTTGCTTACATAGGCCACTAAGGTATTAGAAACACCTCAGTCTAATGGCCTCCTTGTTTATTTTATTTAATAATTCCCCCATTTTGGACATCCTTGCATACATGAGAAACTGACCAAAAATTTGTTATTAGCCCCACTCTCAGTCACCATCAGGGTTAAATTGTTTTTGTATCATCATGGAACTCGAAGGTTATAATGTCAGATTCATGGAAAAATTGTCTTTGTTGTTCATCTTGTTTCTGTTTTTCCAAGCACAGAGAGACCATCTGATTCACTGCTGGTGGCTGCAAATGGGTACTTAAGACCCTTGAGAGAATACCATGCACCAGAGAGACTACGGTGATGACTATCAGGAGGATAAAACCAACAGGCTAAATTATGCTCCTTAGCCAGGACTCATATGAACCAAACCTGTGCCTCATCAAATAAATCAGGGAACGTACCTGAAGGGACATCAACCTGATTTAGCCATGTGGTGTGTTTGTTAATTGCTTGTATTTTGCTACAATACCAGAGGTGCAGATCCAGGCACAGCAGGAGGCATCTGCCACAGCACCTCGTTCAGCCAATAAGTAGGCTAAAGCAATCCTATTATCTAAAACCACCTTAGCAAGAACGTTGAGTGACTTTTGTTGTACAGACATGGCCTTAGCCGTAGATTCAGTGATAATTCAGAGTTAAGGTGTGTTTTCTTCCCAAGCATTAACAAAGAGAAAAAGCACATTGGGAAAAGGCAAAAGGAATAAAGGTTTCATATTGAAGATGGAAATCTTGCTCTGTCATCTTCAGAGAGCTGTCTACCTCAAGATGCCATCTGCTTCTGAGGAAGAACCTCCCTAGTCAGTTTTAATATTAGATCTCTAGCTGGTGTAAAATTCCAAGAGTCTAGAGAAGCCCTTTGTAACTGGGAGATGTAGACACAAGGTTCAAGACCCTGAAGTTTGACTGCAGGGGTAGTGAGGAAGACCTGGTACAGCTTCTTCCAACAAGGTTCAAGGGCAAACTTTATTCTTAGTGATTCCAAATCAGAAGGGTGGGAGAAAATCGGAAACATTAGTTTGGAGAGTCATAGTCAGATATGAGGAAAGTAGAAGAATTCAGGATCCAGTTTGGTTTACAGGTATATAACAAAACCTCAAAGATAATTAATAGGACTAGAATTTAATATCCACAAGACTGTGCTACAGTTTCCTACTGAAACATAATTTTCTTCTCTCTACAATCACCCTCATTTCTATCAAAGATATTCATAGTAAGACTAATTTGTTTGCAAAATAAGTCTAGTATCATTAAACTTGGCCTGATTATTTACATAGTGCAGCAAAAATAGTGATTGATCCTATAGATTTTGTTTAAATCATCTTTGCTGGAACTTTTCATAAGGAATCTCAAATTGGACTTTTAAAACTTCTTGAGGCTAAGAAGCCAAGCCAAGAACTCACCATCAGACTTTGCCTGTAATATCTATAATTTTGGGTTAATTCCTCTCTTCTCAAGGTCCCCAAAATATCCTGAGAGTTCTAGGGCTTCCAGGAAGTCACCTTTCTTCCTCACTTGGTAAGGCTTGGAATTCTGTAAGCTAGTTTTCCAAGGGGCTTTATTGGTTCCAGAAAGTCAACCTTAGCTCCTTTAAACTATCTGGTCATAAGTGATTTTATGCACATCATTCACAGAGGTGACATTCCAGTCAAAGCCTTGGTAATGTAACAGTGTTTCTAATTGTTTCTAATTGTGTCCTGTTTTAAGGAAAACAGATTCCTATTAAACTTATGAAAATAACTATATTACCCTGAAAATAAAAATATTCAATAACTTCCTGAATTCTGGAGGGATCAGATAGGGAGAAAAAAATATTGGGTTGGCCAAAAAGTTTGTTCAGGTTTTTTCTGTAAGATGTTACTTTTTGGCCAACCCAATAAATGTTTCAATTCTGTTTACAACAGTTTATTTTGCCAAACTACCATAAGTCATAGATAGATTAAGAGAAAGAGAAAAGGGTTTCCTTAAACCTAGAAAACCAAAACATTAAAGAATCAGCAATCTTTCTAACAAAATGTCACAAAAACTTATAATCATCCTTATCTGTTCAGTCAACCATATTATTAATTCTTGTTCTGCTTGAATCCAGTTGTTCCTTTAGGGTTCTAGAAATTATTACCCAGTTCAGCCATATGATCATAAAGTATTCAGAAACCTATATTCTAGAGTATTTATCAGAGTCCTTTCAATAAATCTCTCTGAAAACAAAGCACTTCTGTAAAAGCATCAAAGTAAAACAATAACTGTCTACAAAAAAAACTTTGAAAAAAGAGGTATGGTTATACATCTGATGAGAGTTTGATATGGAAGTACAGTTATTTCTGTAGCATACAGTAATTTAAGATAATGATTGAACAACGAGAGTATAGGCAAATTTCTATGAACTGCAAACAATTTCTGGAATATCTATATTAGTAACATATATCCATACACATATAACCTAAGGTTTACCATCACTTCTTATGTGACAATGATTCCCCGATAATTTAACATACCAAAGAAACCTAAGTAGTTCAATATCTCTCTTTCAAAAGGTGAGACACAAATCCTTGAGATTTCCCAGGGACCCTCTGGGAAATCTCAAAGTTAGTTTGTTGTCAAAAAGACTCCATTTAGAATTTTATTTGGGGAAGTTGTCAAAAGGGCAAAAGGTTTAAACATTTGATTAAATAAAATCACAGATCATTATGAAATAATACTTAATTATCTATTTAACCAAAGTGATAAGAGAAGATTTTAAAGGCAAATACAGAAGGTTATATAGTTGCTTAAAAAAAAAAAAACAACTTTTCTCTTTTAATATTGAGAAACTCAGCTCTCCCAAGAGATCAAAGACTTGATAAAGACAGCCTGAAGCCTAAGAAATTATTTTGGTAAGACACAAAATCTATACTCTTCAAGCAGATTACTCAAAAGGGTAAAGAAAAACCCTTTCACACTCACTTGTCAAGAGCAGACCAATAGCCCAAAACACTTTGTCCTTTCAACATAGAGACAACCAAATTCTAATTTTGCACCAGGATATTTTTATATTAAGACTCATTCTTTAAACATTTAAATAAATCCATTCCAATCTTAGCCATCTTGACCACACATAAAATTTCTTTCCCGTATAAAAAAAATAAATAAAATAAAATTTAAAAACTCAAAAAAAAAATTTCTTTCCCAGGATTCCTTTTCCATCAACTTTCTACAACTTTTTAATATTCATTCAGGTATTGTCCTATATTTTTTCCTCTTTCTCATTCTGGAACAACCAGTCATCCTACTTAGGGCAAAACTATTTTTTCCCTTAACAACAATAACAAAAACCATGCCGTTTATACCTTGGCTTATCCAAAAAAAATTCTACTTTTCTTACCTACTTTTCATACATAGTATTTCCTTTCATCTTTATTATTTCTAGAAGTTTTAATTACATATATTGATTAGAATTCTTAACCCTCAGAAACCTTAATTTCTTAGTGAAAACTAAGAAGTAAACAATTGTGGGGACTGTCTGTTACACTATTATCCTATGTATTTTATAAATACATTTTTTAAATTCTAAAAATATATTCTTCCTTGTGGTAAAATTTTCAATGTGGCACAAGACATGTTTAAGAATAAACGCAAATGTCTTAAGTTCCTCTAATAAAACACCAGAAGTAGATAAACGTATGTTCAGTAATTAATGTTTCAGTATTTTATCTTATTTGGCAATAATCTAGATATTCCATGAATATGCTTTATTTAACTTAACTTAGTGTAACATTAAGGTTTCAAGTTACCAAAAAGACTTTGGAAACGATTTTTAAGTAAACATACCATAAAACATAATTATTGTTGAAAAGTTTTCTAATAAACTTTTATCTTATTTACATCTATTTAAATTTCTTGTTCTTAACAGTTATGTTTAGCTTACTCATAAAAATTTCACGAGATATTAAAACAGCTAACCATCATCATAAGTTATTTTTCTTGCTGACAAATTTTGTAACAGATAACATGAGCTTATCTGACTTTTGGTAAATCCAAGTAGAATAAAAGTTGCCTGTCTGCATTATATATAATCTTGATAAGTCTGAAGACATGCCTATTTTAATTAAAGCAACAAACTTAAACTAGTTTTTATTTGCCGAAGATCATTCCAAATCATGAGAACTTGAAAACCATTTGAGTTAGTTTCTATATTTCTGAGGGAATACTTAATTTATATGAGTGCTTATTTTTCCTTAAGCCAATTGAATAGAGCTCTTTTCAAATTTTGGCAACACCATCCACAGGTAGAAAAATCACACATCTATTACATATATATATAGACATACATAAACATATAGACAGACTCAAACAAGGATCTTACAGCTTTCATTTCAAAATTTTAGTCATGAGACAGGTACAATAATGCAAAACTCACTAGTGTATAAAACAACAGTTGGATCCGAATTGTGTTTCTGGCAGATGAAAATAAGTTGAGGTTTCCTGCTCAGATGGCTTAAGCTTTTTACTAACATTTGTGGAGAAGACTTTTAACATTTTTTATTCACCTAGTTTCCAAACAGTTTCTTTTTTTTTCCTTCTGATAAGAATTACCTCACTGAAGTTTTCGTTTCAAAGAGATGGTTCTTGGTTCTTAGAGAAGACCCGGTAGAACATTTACATCTCAAAGGCGCAGAGAAAGGACGTAAGTTCCTCCAAAAAGGACTTTTGTTTCCTAACTCAAGATCTTTTACACTGCAAGCCTTTGAGATGAATAGGGGAGGTTTGGGGAATGGTAAAAATGATAGGTTAGCTTTGAATTGCTCCTAGAGCCACATTTCTGTTCTTGTAAAGACTCGATTTGTAGGACAAGTACGGTTGTTTTTAATTCCTCAAAGAATTGAGTTGCAACCTGGATGATATCAAGGAATTGACCCACCCACCCAACTATATTATCTTCAATTTGCTTATATATATATATATATAAGGTAGAAGATTTCCTACTAAAATGGAAATCAAAAGATTCCTATGTTCTAGATTTAGAGTTATGTGCCTTTGGAATGTTTCAGTAAATTCTTCCACAGTGGCTTCAGAATGTTTTCTTTCCCTGTGGGTATGTAATTTCATTTTAACTTAGGGGAAAAGGCCTTTTAAAAAGTTTCTATCAAGCAGTGATTATCAGTTTCCAATTTGCCCAACTTCCAACCATAGAATCCATTTTTTTTAATCTTTCAAATATCTTATTATCAGGTTTTAGCTGGGACAAACAGTAAATATTCCTGGCAGTACTGCAGTACTGAACTTCTTTCTTTTTTTTTTTTTCTTTTTCCTTTAAACCAAAGGTATACCTATCAAGTGACTCAAAACCAAAACAGATAAGCCTTTTATGGCTTAATCATGGATACAAGAGCCATCCCCTAAGAGACTGCAAAAGATGCAGGCTTCCCGAGATCCAGAACCACTGCCAAAGGAAACCAAAAGAAAGTAAGATTTAGTCAGTTCCCATGAGACCGGCAGCAGTCCACAGGACACTAACCACAGATGGCAGAAAGTCAAGCCAAGTTCTCAGGACACAAAGCAACTCAAAGAAGAAAAGAATAGCTGTCCCTGGGAGGGAAAGGATCTATAACCAATGGGCACCCCAAAAACAAATTCACAAGTGTCTGAATTTGAAAAGGAAGGGACAACATGAAATTTTACCTTCCTCTCTCAACCAGGTGCTACAGACAGAAATTTGAAAGAGCTGGCTTTGATAAGATTTCTCACCCTTCTCCAGCTTCTGCCAGTTTTCCTAGGATTCCATCTGCAAGCTCCAGAGCGAGCGGAATGTCTCAGCAGGTCCCATCCTGGTCACCAGAAACCGTACAGAAGAAAAAATATCTTTCTCTCTACCCTCTACATTAAATTCTTGGCTCCAAGATCCCTTTTTCTCTAGGGCACCAAGTAAACTGATAAGCTTATCTAGGCTAAAAGTTTCCCACTGTGGCTACTGTAATTAAGATTATCTTCAGTAAGGTTCAGACAGACACAGGTCTGGGCCCATAATTTTTATACAGATGGTTAGCCAAAGTCCCAGGTGGAGGAGTCCCAGACTCTTTGGACTCAGAGGAACCCATTTTCTCTCTTATTTGCCCCCCTTGAAACAAAATTTTAGTTACCTGAGGCCTCACACTGGACTCAGTACATTTTAAGTCAGACTCAGCTCAATCTCAGATATAGTCCAGAAAAAGAAATGTTCATATAAAGTCTGAGAGCTCAGAGCACAAAACCTGTGAAGCTCAAGTGAAACCAAGTGACCCTGTGTGACCCTCCTGGGCACAAATCGTTTCCGTGTCCCCCGTTTCTTATTCGCAGGGAAAAGTCTTCAGCCTCCTTGACCTTCCCTGAGCTCCAAAGGGCAGATTCAAACAGTTGCTAATCAGGGAAGGGAGGGAATGCAGGAACAAGGGAAGAGCAGTCAAGAAACAATAGTGCAGCCTTGGGGCAGGGTCCTGGTTCCTCCTCAAGGAATATACATGACAGTATCTTTGAGTTCTTCTGCAGGAACTAAGGCCCCCATCCAGGTGGAGGACAGTAACTTCAGGCTGAATGCAAGATTCCTGGCGCACCGCCCTGTTACCTCACCACCAACCAATGAGAAGAAAGCCACACACCTTGCAGCCCCACCCCAAATTTTGCCTATAACAGCTTCTCCCCCAAAACCATCCAGGAGTCAGGGGTTTTGAGCACAAGCCACCTGTTCTCCTTGCATGGCCCTACAATAAACTTTTCTCTGCTCCAAACTCCGATGCTTCAGTTTGTTTGGCCTCACTGGGCATCAGCTACACGAACTTGGTTCAGTAACACAAATATCTGAAAAGGACTTACCTGTGATCTCCAGAGACAGCAAGAAAGCAGTGAGCACAAAGGGCTCAGGGGCTACCTTATGCCTGCTCGTTGCTTGTTGCTCCTGGAGGCCATCAGGGGTCTCCACTTCTGGCACCAGAACAGTTAAAAGATAAACCGAGGCATATTAAAAATTTTAAGGGTTTATTTGAGCAAAAATCTATTTGAATCAGGCAATGCCAAACCAGAAATGCTTAGGAGTGTTCCACCAACAGGAGCAAGGGGAAAGCCTTAATAGAGAAAGAGCAAAAGCAAAGCAGTGAAATTGAGTGACTGTAGCTTAAGCGTTTGTCTTACTTGGAAAAGGCTCGTTGGTTTGTAACTGGTAGTCCTTAGGTGTTGATTTCTTAATCTTGGGGCATTTATAGACTTAGGTTTTGGTTTGCTTACATAGGCTGCTTAAGGCATTAGAACCAACTCAGTTTAATGGCCTCCTTGTTTAATTAATTTAACAATATATTCTGCTTACAGGTTCTTTATCAGACACATGTTTTGCAAATTTTTTCTTCCAGTCTGTGACTTGCCTTTTTCTACTCTTATGAAAGAGCCAAAGTTTTTTATTTTGGTAAAATTGAATTTTTAAATGGATCATGCTTTTAGTGATATATCTCAGAAATTTTTGACTAACCAAGATCATAAAGATTTCCTCCTATGTTTTCTTATAGAAGTTTTATAGTTTTAGGTTTCTATTGGTATGTCTTCAAGTTCATTAATCTTAGTTTCTTATTGTCTCTGCCATGTCAAACTATTATATGTATAATGTGAGGGTAAAATAACAATAGACTCAGGAATGCAAGGAATCAGAAGTTTTACTTTCCATACATCTGTGTTTAAGATGCTATCATAGGACATGGAATCTTGGGGAAAGGAGCCAACACAGAGTAAAAATAACAAAAAGTCCTAGATTAAGCCTTGTTCAAAAGACCTTGCCAGTAAATAGATCAGAACAAGAGGAAAGAGGGAGAGGGACGGTTTCCAGAAGAGAGGGGGAATAAGGGAGTGGAAGTGTGCTAATAGATTACTGGACATGCTTGATTATTTGAAAAATATTATAGTTATTCATTTGACAAGCTTTTATCCCAAAGAAAAAAAAAGTTAAAAAAGAACATAAAGATAAGCAAACTTAAATTGCCCAATGATTAACTGCACGAAAAACAAAAAGTTATACAAGAAAGGAAGTCTAATAATACTGTGCCATATGTTTTGACAATGAAAAATATTTACTTACTTGTAATAATGCAAAAACTGTCAGATATTTAACCAAAAAATCTACTATAACTCAATTGGGAGAATGGGTAAGTTCTAGGGTAGTTCTAGGGGGGTAAATCCTCAAATACCACTACAGAACTTTAAGAGATATTGTCTAAAATTAAAGAACCAACAATATAAGAGTATTTCTTAGAAATATGGAGATAAATGCCTGAAGTTAACAGCCAGAAGAATTTAAAGTGATTGCCTCTGGGCTGTGGGATGGCAGGGAAAAGGTTTCCATGGAAGGTTCAAGCCAAGGAACTTCTCTCAGAGAGCGGAGAAAGAAAACCAAAGAATGGAAAGTGGTTTATTTTTTAAATGATGTGTATATATATTACTTTGTTTTCAAAAATTGATTTTTTAAGAGAGTGGTTAATTCAAACATTTACTTTTCAGCTGCTTGCCTGTGAGTCTCATAAATAGAGCCTTTGGCTAAAGGAAAGCAACAGGGCAATATGGCCACCCAGGGAGAAGGCGCTTCACGGTATCTGCCTTTTCCTTCATCTTGTGGGAACATCTCACATTCCATTTCCTCTCTTGGCCCTCTTGGACTTCTATTCCCATCTCTGCAATCTTCCCTGCCCTAAAGGAGTCCCTGAGAGGTCACTCTGTTCTAAAATTGGAATAAATCATTGCTTTTAAAGGGCAAGTTATGCTTTTGACAGGATGAACTGCACGAGTGCAGGGTGTGGAAGCTGTGGATTATACTCAAAATGCAGCCACGGTTTATCTGAAGTGGTGTCATCCCATTCTGTGCAATTCTGCTGCAGGCAGATGCAGTGCTCCTAGGGCTGCTGGGTGACAGGGACGTCGCTGTGGTTTTCTCTGGCTACTCTGTTCAGGGGAGGAGGTGTGGTTGAGGAAAGCAGCCCAGTTCAGACAATGCAGCAGCTGCCTTGACTAAGAATAGAATCCCATGTTTGATTTGAATTAGCCATTTGAAACAAGAGCAAAACAGCTCTGAAAGTACTACCATCTGTTTTCCTTTAAGGCTGGGTCATAAATAACAAGATGAAAATATATTTCCTGTTCTGGATTTGTGACCTGAACTGCCTTCTGCTGCGTTGTCACTGACCACTTTTGCTATACACGCACATGACATTCATTGGGGAGCTCTTGGCTGTAAGGTGGTTAGAATTTGTTGTTGTTGTTTTGTTTTTCAATCTCTGTATGGACGAAGAGCTCCTTTATTTCACCCTTCACTTGTTAAACAAGGAAATATAAGTAAATTATTCTCTGTGTATTTTTTAAAAAGCAGTTCACACCAAACAGCCAAGTGTTCAAACTGTTGCTGTTGCCAAGCACACTTCTGCTGCAAATTCCTGCCTGGTGGAAGGATATCTTCCAGGTCAAGGTCAAAGTGAATGAAGAAGTAAGGGAGAAGACGGGGAGCTCATCCACATCTATTACTCACCAGGCATTGACCTGCTAATCCCAATAACATAAGGATGGAGAAAAGAGAGAAACATCGAGAGAGAGAGAGAGAGAGAGAGGATTCCAAAAGAGCAATAATATTTCTTTCCATGCAGGTCACCAGACAGTACTTGCGTCCTTCTTAGCTGGGATTTCCAGCAGTTGTAAACTATGATTTATCAGCTCTTTCTCCAGTTATTTTTTTCATTCTCATTCACACCAAAAAAACTCTGATTTTGTTTCTTTGATAATTCAAAGGGAAAAGGCCACGAAGGTTGGTAGGCCATCCCATTTGTGCGCGCCTTGGGCAGCTGCCAATATATTCTGGGAGGCATTTCAAATGACAGACACGCAAACATGAAATGTACCATAAAGGGCTGTGATTTCTGCAAGTTTTAGATCGGCCAGCTGTGAAAGAAGCTGTACTTAACAGTGACTGTCTCCACATGTTTAAATGTTCTTTTTAAACGATTTTGAAGAAAAAGGCAGACTTAGAGCAACGGAAATGTTAGAAGGCATATCCGTGAGTTAATGAAAGCGTTGCCTTGGAGACCTGGTACAAATGCTGAGTGCCCTTGATGAAGCCAGACACTTGGCAGTGATGGAGCCCAAGCAAAGCAGTCACCACGCCGCCATCAACTGAGACTTCATAACAGAAAGACAAGGTTGGGAAGAACCTGGTCATCTCATGCTTAGACTAACACAAAGCCTTCTGACAGGCTTTCCTGCTGTAGGCTCAGCCCAGCCTGAGCATCCTGGACCATGCTGTCAGATCACTCTTCCTTAAAAGAACAAAACTTCTGAAAACAAAACAAAACAACAAACCCTCCACTCATCCCCCATATTGGCAAAACAGTCCCCAACCTACCCTCGCAGCCTGACCTCCCTCCCCTGGCGGACCACAACGCCCCTGCCTCTACTCATTCCACACCCTTGCCCCGTTTCCATCCAGAAGTCCGCCAGTCTATCCTCCAGACATGGTCCCGCCGCACCTTTCCCAGAGTCTGCTCCACCACCCAGCCCGTGGGAGCTCCGTGACACAACAAAGAGATAAATATAAATATACTTGAGAAACACAGCACATTGAGTTTCCCTTTTGGAGACTTATTATGTATTTGTCATAAAAAGGCTCTGAGAAATCACACAGTGAAGAAACCCTTTTCACCTTTTTAGCCAGTGGTACCCAAATGTCTTTGCCCTCAGGACACTTTTACTCCTAACAAATTAGGGATTCATTTAGAAACCACAGGAAAACATTAATTCAAACTCCATCTCTTTCAGAAAATCACTTCCAAACACTCCATCCCATCCCTCTCGCCCCTCTGAACCTAACACAGTTATTGTTTCCACCTCTAGTTTGATATATTTGTAACGGCTGGTTATGTATGGATGTCAAAACAATATTAATCATAATCATAACAGATACCATTTAAGAAGAACCAGCTACTTTCCAGGTATGATACTAGGTGCTTTGCAGATATAACCTTAGTTTATTCAGTTCTAACAACCCTGGGAGGTAGACGGTATTATCCCCATTGTACCAATAAGGAAACCAAAGTTCCTTCAAAGTTTGAGTAACACAGCTAGTAAGGCATGGACCTTGTGTGTCAGTTCTGGGTCTTTGTGTAACCCATACGCCAAGGTCTCTTCTAGCATTCTGTGCATTCAACTAGATGGGCCACTCCTTAAGAATCAGAGACCGCGTTGCCTTTCTGAGTAGCTGGCATGTGGTAAATGCTCAGCATATATGTCCTTTAATTGGCTGCTGAAACTCTTCTAAGAGCAGCAATAGAACAACAGACTGTATACAGATTCATGAGCTTTGTAGAATCAGTGTATATTACACTATTCCCTCCACTGCCCTTTCTAAAACTTCTTTTAAATTTTTATCAGAGAAAATTCTATATCTCCTAAGATAACTTCTTATTCTGCAACAAACTACATAATTCTTAAAGGTGTTTGAAGCCATTACAACTTACTGGCATAATTAATAAAGGATAGACATCTTTAGTAGAAACAACTTTGAGCATCCTGCCGTCTTCTGTCTGAGGTTGAGGCTGGTGCACCACAATGGGGCATGCTCAGTACACTCATTATAGACTGGGAGATTGATGACTGGTAGCCTCCCTCCTCCCTGACAAGCAGTAGAATCATAGTTGGGTTAACAGCCTTGATTATGGAGTTGGAGTCCTGGGTGGTACAGGATGGTGACCAAAAGCCAGATACCAGCACCAGACTGCCTGGGTGGAAATCCCAGCTCTGTCTCTTACAAACTGTGTGACTTGGCACAAGTTACCACACCTCTCCTTGCTTGACTTTCCCCATAAGTAACATGGGGAGAATAATACTACCTACCCCAGAGCACTGGTGTGAGTAGAAAATAAGATAATACATGTCAAGTACTCCCAAAGAATGCCTGGCATGTAGTAAACATTCAGTAGCTGTTGAATATTTTTACTCTATTCACGAGCTAACTGGAGCTCTTGGTTGATCGTTCCCATAACTATTTTTACATAAAAGTGAACAATAATAAGCTAAATGATATTGAATATTTACTACATGCCAGATACATTCTAAGTGCTTTCTAGACATCTTCTCATTCAAGCCTCTTTACAACCTTCAGGTAATCACTAGTTTCGCTCTCATTCTACAGATGGGAAACTGAAGGCCAGTGATTAAATAACTTGTTCAAGTCCATTTCGTAAGTGAAGGTGCTAGATTTAAACCAAGCTCTGCCTGGATGCAAAGCCCACAGCGCTCATCACTATTTTGTGTGCCATCTATACACATACATACAAGGTCATCAACTGTAACAAAGCTATTGTGATTGTGCCTTTGCTCTTGCCGTTCTCCAGGCTGCTAAGCCCACCTTATATGGTCCCCACCTACCCAGATTCTGCTCCTCAGTGAGCTCGACTCCTCCTGGGCATCTTCCCAGACACCTGCTTCTCATGTCAGAGCCACGCTTAGCACTCATGGACTGAAACACACCATTAAGCTCTTTACTGGTTTCATGTCTCTCCAACTGCATGTTGCAACCAAGAGGCAAAACTACATTTTATATTTTTCTTCTATGTCACACAATCCTTAAGAAATATTCATGGACTGATGAGCTCATTACTTAATATATTAAGTTTTAGCTTCCACTTAGGTTTAAGACGTTGTCAGTGACAGCATCTAGAAGAAATGTTCTTCCTGATCACTTTTGGAAAGACCAGTATAAAAGTTTCAAGTTATTATACTCATGTTAACCTTTACCACAGGAGCGTACTCATTTCTCTGTGTTAGATTTTCCTGCATGTTTTGTTAGGAAGTGTTATATGAAGAGCCACATGTCCTTCATATTCACCTTTTGTCCAGTTTAGTTTCATTTCAGCATATAAACTACGTCTTATATCATTGGTAAAGGAAAAAGAACAAAGTTATATGCATGGTTATTTTTCAAGATAAAAGAAAAATTGAGGGTTAAGGAAAGGACTTCAAAGTTAATTTACCAAAATCCAACTATATCCTTGACCTGTGCTGACCCCAATAAGGCATTAATTACAAAAGGATTAACACTCTTCTCCACTGTAACAATGGACGCCTCTGTCAATGGAAGGTGATAACGATATTTGCATTCATCCATTAGCATGGGATTCATAGATTATGAGAAAGGTCTTAACACTCTTCCTAAATGAAGTTAAGCAACGCTGTGAAGGGAAAGAGCTACTTTCCTAGTCTAAAAGGACTTGGGCGATTTAGAAAAATCCCAGCAACACTTTGCACGGTGCTCTGCCCAGAGCTAGTAGGGGGCGCTATGAATGCGTTAACTGGCAATACTTATCCTGTTTGCATGCAACTGGGGACACTGCATTAGCAAATGACTCCAAGGATATCGTACAAGAAAATATTTCCCTGTTCTTTTGCACTATATACCCAGCCTTCCCCTTTTCCTCTGCCCACTCGGATGACTGTCCAACTTCAGAGTGGATGCAATGACTCAGTGGGAGAGATATAAAAAAACATTTTCTTCCCTGAATGATTCAACATGCTACAGCCATGTTGGAACAGAGAATACCATTAGCATGGTAAACTTTAGTTATAAACATTTAGAGTTATTTTTGCTTAACTGAATTCTGCCACCAGCTCTATTGCCTATCCCTTGAAACAGGATTTTGTACTTTTTGTGGAATGACACGATGCTTTAAAAAAGTAACAAATATAAGGATACCCAGGCCAGGGAAAGAAAAAAAGGATTTATGAATAGTATACACACCCTCAGTGGAATTTTTCTTACTCTTTGAAGTCTGTCGTCCCATCTAGGTCAAGTCAGTAATGCTGCCAAAGTCTTCATGGGCATAAGGAAGCCTTTCACATGCTTATAACCTTGAAAGATAAATGAAAGGCTAGCTAAGAACTTTCCTTACATGTTCCTTTTTCCTCCTTGAAAGGATAGTTGACTGAAAATAAAACAGAGTTGACAAGAGTGCCAAATCGTGCCATATTTCTACAACTATTTAAATTCGGCACTTTTTTCTCACACATTTGAGCTCTGAGCCAACAGAAGGGGACAGGGCAGCAGCATGTTAGAGGCCGGGTATGGGAGGCAGGGTGCTAAGTGGACCCCCACGGTCTTCACCTCCTTGTGCTGTGAATGTGATTGTTACCGCACAGGGAGAAAAGAGATTTTGCACATGTAATTAAAGTAACTAAGCAGCTGGCCTTGAATTAACCAAAAAGGAGATTATGTGGGAGAGCCTCAACTAATCATGTGAGATCTTTAAAAACAAAGTGTTTTCTCCAGCTGGTGGCAGAAAAGGAAGTAAGGGAGATTAGAAGAGGGGGAAGGATTCGACATGAGGGAGGTTGTCCATCGCTGAGATGGAAGGAACCCTGAGGCAAGGATGTGAGTGTGCCGCCTAGGAGCTGAGAGTGGTAGCAGGCCAGCAGCTAGCAAGAAAACAAGGATTTCACTCCTGCAACCACAAGGGCCTGAATTCTGCCAACAATCTAAATGAGCTTGGAAGTGAGACAGGAGGGAAGGGGTCAGGGCACAACCGTTAAAGGAATGACACAGCCATTGAGGATATGACAAAAACTGCTTAAAACCAACTAGGCCCAAGATGGCATAGACTTTGAGCCTCATTATACGCTCCTTGTAACACATTAGCATGCTAAATGACACACCCACAGGTGCCATGACAATTCCGAGGCTGACCATAAAAGGCCAAGAAGTGGGCGGTGGCCCACTTCCTGGAAATCCCTGCCCCTTCCCCAAAATAGTCGCAATAATCCTCTCGCTTGTTAGCGTATGAAATGACCCAACCCATAAAAACTAACCACCCCATACCCCTTCTGAGACAGACCACATTCTGCCTATGAAATGTGCATCTCTCCAAATAAACTCACTTTCACTTTACTCTGGCTCTCTCTTGAGTTCTTCCCTGGTGAAGCCAAGGACCCTCACTTGGTGGCCTGTTCCAGGGACTTGCCCAAGACGTGGGACATGACTGCCTTCTCTTGCCCCATCCTCCTGCAACAGAAGCATTCTTTCCAGAATCTCCAGCTTAGCCCTCCTAGCCCCTTGATTTTGGTTTTGTGAGACTCTAAGCAGAGAATCTAGTTGCACCTACCCAGACTATTGACCTACAGAATTACGAGATAGTAAATGGGTACTGTCTTAAGCTCTTAAATTTGCAGGAGTTTGTTACAAAGCAATAGAAAATGAATTCACTTGGTATTAACTGAGAATCGGTCTCCAAACATTCCCACTATTCTTCTGTTCCAAGTTTCCTTTCCAACCAAAATATCTTCTTTGGTTCCTTAACATACCTTTGCTTTCTCCTAGGCAGTCTTTACACACAGTAACTTGCTATCTTGAAAGGCCTCTTTTCTGTTTAGCCAAGGCCTTTGAGACCAACCTAGAGCTTATAACCTGAAGGAAAGGAGCCTGACACAGTTTTCTTTCCAAATTCAAGTCATCTTCACCTGAATAATTCAACTGTCATTCAATTATGTCCTGCTTTGTGGCACCTTTTCCTATGTGGTCTATATTCTTATTTTACTCCTATTTATTTTCTTGTTAATTAGATAGTAAAGCTCTTGAAAGCAAGTGCTTCTAATTTTTATCCTCTACTCTACCTAATACATCCCTTGTACATCACAGTCACCCTGTAAATATTTGTTCAGTTGTTTTGTTCTGAAGTCTCTCTCTTTAATCTTAATGAGATTAAATGACACCAACAGTCCAAAGAAAACCTCATTAGCCAAGCAACGGGAATCTCAGCAGTGACCTGCCCCACATTCTACTTGGCCTTTCACTACCGTGAACCCCAAACACACTTAAACTGTCAAAATTAAAAATGTAAGTGCAAAAACAAGATAATCACAGAAAGTAATGTTTGCCAATTGATTTGTGTGACTTTCAGTGACATTGTAAGCTCCCAACTATCCCCTGAGCTGCCAATTTGCATACAAAGGGATGCTTTCTCTATGGACCATGTTTACCATGAATACACTATTCGCATGAATGTGCAGGAGAGGAAAAGACCAGCAGAAAATATAAAGCGTGTTGGGTTGAATGTCGTGAACAATTAAGAATGATCCACATAACAGGCGTGAAGAAGCAAAAGCCAGAAGTTACCCGTGGTGTTGCAAGCCATGCAGATTGGCTTTAATCCCTTGAAATACAAATAGGGCTTAAGATCCCAGCTAAGACATTTACTAAACTAAATGAACCTATTTTAAACTTTCAGGGAAAAGCAACAAGAATGCAATTTGGAAAAATAATGAAAGTCAACTTCGTCACACTCCAGTGTTTCTACCCAACCCCAGAGCAACACGTTTCTCCATCACCATATGAAAATCCAACTCAAACTTTAAAAATATCACTATCTATTTTTCTTTGTTTCTCGAAGGAAAATGTGAAATGAAAATCAATTTCACGTGTATTTTATGTGCTCTCTGTTATATTCAGAATCATAGAACTTGAGGGCTGGCTGAGACTCTGACAGGCTATTTTGTTTATTCTTCTCCATTAGGCAGGCCCACACTTAATCCTTCCTTGATAGGAAAATCTCTATCGTTTTTAAAGACTTTCAGAGATTTCTCAGGCTCTCTCTAACCCACTAAGGTAGTTAATAACTTTTCTTATTATCTAGCCTAAATCCTTCACACTATGCTTAAGACTCATTTCTTCTTGTCTGACTGTTCACTAGAGGTGCAGGGAATAATTTATCACTCTCTTTCATATAAGAAATACTCATATACTGATAATAATTATGGAATTAGCTCTGCAATCTCATAATGCAATATTCCAAGGTTGTTGTGGTTCTCTGCAAAATATTCTGCAACTTCTCTTGCTTTCCTTTACCTATCAACTCAAAAATGGTTGCTACCCTCTGTTAAGGATTTAATTACCTGATTCTGAAGTCCCTGGTAGTTCTTGTATGTTACACCTTGGGCATCTGTCCAGGGTCATATCTCAGGAATATGGGATGAAATAAGTCATCCAAGGCTGTCCTCACTCCTACAAATAATTTTATGAAGATAATTTGGTTGGAATGAGCATTGAAGGCAGCTATGAAATGTGAAAATAAGTCACAGAAAGGTTGTCTCTATAGAAAAAAAAAACTGAAAGGAAATGTATCACAATGCTAATAGCAGTTATCCCTGGATGATGGTAGGATTATGTGGGTGTGTGTTTTGTCTTTCTTTACACCTTTCGTATTTTCCAAACCTCTTGTAATGCATTAATTTTTAATGAGAGAAGAGTAAGTAGTATGTGTAATATGTGTGTGTGTGTGTGTGTGTGTGTGTGTGTGTGTGTGTGTGTGTGTGTTGGAAAGGGTAAGAAGGAGCTGCCTAATGGATTATATAGGAGGAAGGTAGTGGGTGGCCAAACATCCCAGTTTTCACACTGAAAGTCCCAAGTTGCAGAAAACCCCAGTCCCAAGCAAACCTGATGGCTGGCCACGCTACAGGAAACCAGGCGAGGGGACAGCATAGATGCTGCTGGGAGTGGGAATAATACCAATACCATTATTTTTCCCACCAGATGGAAACCACTTGCCTCTTCCTGATGGGCTGCTCAGGAGCCTTAGATTTGGGGAACCCAAGCAACACCCCAAATACGTGGAAAGGTAAGAGCAAATCTGTGTTCTCACCATGTTTTCTTTTTCATATACAGAGGCACTTTGCTGATTCAGGGCAAGATAATAAAGGATTTCAGATTGCATCAGAACAGAAGATTCTAGGCTTATGTGTTCGCTTTGCTTTTGTTTTCCTTTCTCCCCAGGGCTCAGGAACTAGAAATACCAGGCCCACACCTTCAAGAGCCAACTTAAGACACAGACATGGCGTCAGATCAACGTGTTGACCTGGTACCTTGCATCAGGTTCCACACACAGAGCCCGCTCTGAGCAGAACCGTGGGGCAGGAACACAGCGCTGGCTTTGAATGCGTCTCCACTCCTATTGGAACCACCCTTCCCTCCTTCAGGAGCCCAGCCGCTATCCCAGGGCTTTGCTACGTGAAGTGCATTTGTTTCCAAGTGTTGTGTGGTTAGAGTGGAGGCCCAGGAAACAGTGTAATAGCATTGGAAAGCAGAGGTTTTCGAGCAAGGCATATGCAACTCATAGCAAATCCACAGGCAGATCTTACCTTCAAGCCTCCATTTACACCCTGTAACAGCAATAATAATCACATTATCTACCTCCTAAACAATGCATATAACATGTCTAGAACAGGGCCCAGCATTATGAGCATAGGCACATATATACACACACATATATGTACCAGCAAGGAAAGAGCCTTACTTCTAGTCTTTTTTAATACAAAATCAGTCTCAATCATTCATTAAACATTTACTGAGCACTCACTGAGGGCCAGACTGGGCTAAATATCAGGATACAAGATGACTAAGATATGGCCTCTGTCCTCAAGGAGTTTACAGCCCAGCACAGGGAACAGATGTGAGCACAGCCTGGACTGTTCTCTGAGCAACAGAGCAAGTAGGTAGTGAGTGCTGGGAAGAGGAACATTAGGGAAGCCTGCACAGAGGACAGCGTGTTAGAATCAAATCTTTCAAATAATTTTTAATTTTTTAATTTTAGAAGTACACCGCTTCACTATTAAAAGATTCAAAACACATAAACAAAACAGAGAAAAACGAAGTAAAACCATTTGTGACCCCCAATGCCAAGAGATAAACAACTTTTAGCATTTTTATATCCTTCCATAATTCTTATATACATATGGAAAATATATATGTATCCTTGGTGAGGATTACATGGTACATACTATTTTGTAATCTGATTTTTTTCACTTAAAAATACAGCTTGGACTGTCTTCCATATCAAGAAATATAAAAATAAGTACAGCTTTTTAAGTGGCTGCATAGTATTCTACCATAAATGTATATGTAATTTTCTTTTTAACCAACCCCTTTAATGGTTTCCAACTGGGTTACGCTGGACACTCTCATTCAATGGGAACTCTAAGATTTTTTTTTTTAAGAGGGAGTGTGGCATGATGTGATTGTAAGGAAACAGTCAGGCAGCGAGGTAGATAGATCCCATCAAAAAGAATTCCAAGGGCACCAATATTCTAGTTGGAGTTAAAGAGGGCCTGAATTAAGGCAGCAGTGGGCAGACGGGGAAGGGCCCAGCCGGGGGACTCACGGATTTGAACTTATAGGACTTGGGGGCTGACCACGGGACACTGAGTCAGGGGATCGGTTGTGTCTTGATGGGGCTTTATCTCCTCGCTGCTTATTAACCACGAGAGAGAACCCAAGAATCGTGTGTCTGAGGACATGTGGATATCATGAATTCCTTTTAGGACATGTTGAGGTTGAAGGGCATGTGAGACTCTGACATGGCAATGATCCGTTGTCAAACCCATAGCTCCAGATTCTGTCCAGGTGGAGAAGTGGCTTTGGAAATATGCAGCAGGATGAAGAAGACTATCCAGGAGAGCTGTGTTAGGGTGCAGACTGAGAGGTGAGGACAGATTATGTGGGAGGAATAGGACAAGCTAAGAGGGACCAGCCACCGAATCAGAGATGTGAGCACAGGGCCACTGAGGTGTGCGTGAGGAGAGGCCAGCCTGGGAAAGGCTCATCTCTGTGACAGTCTTTTGCTGCTGGAGGACTCAGAAAATCCCAAGGGACATGTTAGCTCTTCTGTGGACATGCCCCTCCCCAGGGTGCAGCCACCATGGATGACTTCATAATAAATGTTAGGACCACATCCAAGGCCAGCGGTGGGGGTCAGGCTTGGCTATTAGGATTGAACACTAAGATATCCTAGAGGAGAATCTCTCAAACTCTGCTAGAGCCCGCTCATAACAAATGGGGGAAAAGACGTTTATAGTCACACAAGTTTGAAAGCACAGAGGTAAGTGTTTAAAAGGAATTCTTCACTGCAGGACTTTTCAGAGGCTTTGATATTCATTAGAACTGTGCCTCTTCAAGAGAGAAGTGTGGTGGATGGCATCTCCCAAACTTCTGTAACCACGGAATTCTTTCCACATAGAAAACCTACTAACAACTCGGAGATCACTCGTATTCTGGGAAAGCCTATAGGAAATACGGACCGAGAGAAACGCAGCAGGTACTATACACAACCCCAAGCTCAATTACTCACAATAACAAAACAAAGCAGCTAATTTACTTTGTCTGCAAAATAGGTCAAACACCAAAGGGAGAAACACAATAAAGGCGAGGAGTCTTTTAGTGCCATATTTCATTAGTTCTGAGTCACACTGCTTTACATTTTACTCTCTGAAATCGAAAATGTATCTCAGAGGTGGTGTCTAACCATCTCTGTCTGCCCTGTGCCAATCATGACAGAGTTCTCACTGCATCAGCAACTTGGAAAAAAATTCCTGGAAAATTAGAAAGGCACTCTTGTAAATCAAGTGTTTGTGGGGAGCGGGTCTGGGGTGGTAGCTAAGTGATCAGCCACATTCTTGACCTGGGAGTCAAAGCCAGGTAAAGGGTTCTGCACCAATGGCGTTTGGTTATCTTACAGACTCTTTTAAAAACAACAAGCCTCAATGTCTTCAAAGGAAGTTACTGATATATACACAAGCAAGGGCATCAATGACAGTAAATGAAAAGGGATGCAGAAGAATTGGCCTTTGGATGTGAAGAAGTTTTAGAATACCATAATTACTTAGTTCCCTTATGTTTTTCCTTTTTTCTGTAGGCAAAAGAGTGATAGATTAAAAAAAAAAACAAAAAAAAAACCTATGTCTAAGTACAAAGACTTTAAATGAGTATAAAATACATTCTAAGTGATAAGAAAGCATCGTATCATAGTTTCATGGGCAGTGATTTTTCCTTCTTAGCGGTATATAAAATAATGGAGCACTTGAAGTCAGTTGTGACTTAGAATTAACGAAATGGATAACTGGCTTTGAATAAATGTATTTTGGCCAATTCTTTCTAAAACTTTTTGCAATTTATTCCTAAATGGCTAAAATTCCCAAGGAAATTCAATTAACTAGATTTAAAGTAAAATTTTTGAGAATAGCCTTTGGTTCCCTTATTCTTTAGGATTTCAAAATCATCACTCTCCTCTTCCTGGAAATCTCAAGCCAGCCACCTCCTAGAGTAACATCTCTGTAACAGGCTTCTGCCTCTAAGCTGTCCTGAACAGCAAAGCTTTGCACTGGACCAATTCCCTGGAGAAAACCTAGCTTCCTCTTCTAAGTTTTTTTTTCCTCTGCAATTCTCTTTTTATAGCTGGAGCCAGTGGTAAGGCCATTCGGCCCCAGCTGATCTCAATTAAACCCTCTGTGTGAAGCAGGGGGTAGGGGTGACCCAGCACTGTCTCTCCCTTCTTCATTTCCTTTCTCTAAAACGAGGGGATGAGATAAGACATTCTCCAGGTCCCTAGAGCATTAACATTCTATGTTTTATGTTGACTTCTCAAAACAATCAAATGTATTCTTGATATTTAACTTGTATTTTATACAAAAGAAGCATATTATACTCACAATTAACCATTTTGCCTTAATAAGCAGATACAGTTCTTTACAACTCTCACAGCGTACTGCCAAATATGGAAACACACTTCAAATTAACATTTTTCAGAAGGTCATTTAATGTATACCAGCGCCTCTCTGAATTATTTGACTTCTGCGTTTTAAAATTATATTTGTTCTCATCTTGAAAGTAACCAGAAGTGCTGGGTCTTAACAAGATAATCATTCCTAAGTTGAGATGGGCAGTTCTGATGAAGTTAACTATTTATATGATCTACAGTCACTAGCCCACAAGACTGTGAAGTCGAGCTCACGTCCATCTCATTCGCTGTGGTATCCCTAGCACAGAGCACGGTGCAATCATGTAATAAGTGCTCAACATCTTACTACTGGATGAATAAATGAATGACTCAATGGCATTGAGAAACAGATAATGACAGGCAAAATAAATTGTTAAATGCCTAATGTGTGTGTAGTATAAACCACTACAAACAAGAACAGATAATTTAAGGAGACTAATCTTTCTTCTGAATTTTGTTCCCTCCAGGACATAGTTCAGAAACATGGTAACAAAACATGCATTATTATTGACCCTAGGGAAACAGGTGATTGATATTGAAGTTTGTGGGATTATTTATCATATACATGCACAGGCATCTTCTCAATCACTAATTATAAACCAGACAGCTTCAATTGTAGCAAAAGGAGACTCCGAAACTGAACATTTGAATTCTTTTTTAATTGTTGAAGATTCATTAGCCCCTTGAGAGAAATATTGAAAAAATGTTGGATGGAGGGCTGGACCCCTAAACCCCAGAATTAACATTCCCATTAAAAGAGTTTAAGCAGCTCCCCAAAATCTGATGGGAGGTGTCCTTTAGAGGCAGAAAATTTACTCTTGGAAAGGAATAAGCTGAAGAACTTGAGGGTCTTATCTGACGAGGAGAGATGAGTTTTTGAGTGTGGCACTGGGAAAAGAACCTCTATCCAGCCCCTGGAACTTGATCCAGAGAAGAGACTGGAAGTCTGGGAGACACCTGCCCCATCGTGAGCAGAGAGGAAGGAGCCAGAGCAAAGCTGCCCGAGCCTGTGGGGATGCCAAGGGCATCAGGAAAGTGCTGGGGCTGCCAGGCACCCAGCAAAAAGGAGGACATAGCAGTGTTTGTATCCCAGCACCTTTCTCTGGTTTGGGACTTTGAGTTCAAAACCCACTGGCATTTTTATTCAGGGACTTGTTTATTCCTGATTTTTGTATGTCTTGGAAAAGGAAAAATGGCATGAAAATTCCTTAACATTGGAGATGTACATTCAGATTCTTACTATGCTCTCTGGCCAGTTTGCTGAAATCCCAGAATTTTTATAAAAATTATCTTGCTTACCAGAATTCATGAAATTCTTCCACTGAACTAATCTACAGATTCTGTCAAAACAAGCTCCTTCTCATATGTCAGCAACTATGGGTCTTTCCATATATTGATGGAAAAAATATATATTGATGTGCAGAAAAGTAAGAGAAATTGAGGGGTAGTGAGCAGAGGAGAATGTTATTCTGATCTTTTTTCAACCCTGAAGAAATATTTGAATCGGGAATGCTGTATCTATCACAACAACAGAAATGTGTACCTTAGATCTCTATTATTTTAATTCTCTGCATTATACCAGTATATTAACTATTGATAAGAACCATCCTACAGATTTTTTTGTCAAATTGGGTAATTTAATTGATCATATGTAACTAAATACTACAGAGTTGAGTGGTAAATTGTAACTCGATACTATTATTCAAGTCATCTCCATAGATCAGAGAATTATATATGAATATATGCATATTCAGGATCCTAAAAGCAGCAGCACAATTTTTAAAGTTATAAGGCTAGTTGGTGGGGTTGGAGAGAGGTAGAAATAAAGATTCATTTCATCCAACAATTCTAACTAACACTCATTCATCCTGAAAGAAAAAAAAAAAATGCAGCTACTCTATTGATCATTATTTCATAGGAGTTTGGAGTGTCTATCTTCACCAAGAGCTTCTGATTCTTTCATTGGAGGAAAGTTGGACAGGGGAAGAGATGCACGCAAAGGCATGATGACCTTCTTCTCCATACATGCATCATCTTTCCACTCTCACTTTCTCTCGTCTGATGTGTGGCCTGGACAAGTTGCAACCCATGCTGTGCTGAGGGCTGGAAGGAAAAGGTTTAACTGATGGCCTCAGACCAGGACTACAGTCCTTTGTAAACTTATCTCTGCGTCTTCCCCCACAGGTCGGCTTAGAGGGGAGGAGATGTGGGGTATGAACAACTGGGGAAGAGGTGGAGCAGAGCACATGCTGAATGGAAACTAAGAATCCTTGTCTCTTTTGACCTTGGCCTCCATGGTAGGAGATGAGGTAAACTTCCAAACTACCCCCTGAAAAAAAATGTGATGAACACTAACCCATCTGAGCTAGAATAAGTCAAACAGAAAGACTTTGCTAGTTCTGAGAGACCCAGGGTTTTCTACACATATCATCAAATACCTGCCCTGCAGAGCTTCAAATAAATGCATAACAGATAAATGGGTAACCATGAGGCCAATGTTATTTATCAAACTGGAGGCAGGGAAATCAGGAAACAGGTCAGAGGAGAAGTTGAGAAAATTCAGAGCTTAACTAAAACTCAATACAGAGAGATTTATTTCTCTGCTTCCAAAGAATCATAGCTAAACCCAGTAATACATTTTATGCACACATATAGAAAATGTATTTTAATTGAGTAAAGCTTTCTAAGTATGCAAATAAATTATGTCATTAAAATAAAGCCCTCTGGGTGTTCACGCCATGAGGAGAAGATTCCTAATCACTGATAAAAGATATTCCATGAGTCAGCAATAGCTAGTCTGTGGGCAAAAAATAAATTAATTAAAGATAAATAAAACTCTCAACTGGCTGCATATATATATGTAATTATATATTAAATTGTATTCTACATTATATAATTACATTATACAATTATATTATATATACTTTTATATTATGTATATAATTATTATATATTATGTACACAATAAGCCTTTAAAGGCAGGCCATGCCCAGAACAGCGTGGGAAATCACATGACATATGAATGTCACCCACTTACCTCTAGTCTATGTTTTTACACAGTCATATACTTCAGTATAGATTTGGGACACTGCAGTTTATTTCATATTTAATATTACTATTAAATGTGTCCATGACTGAAAAAAAGACATTTTACATTAAAAATATTTTTAATTTTTCAGGCACTTTCAAAGCATCTGAATAAAGCAAGCAAAATGATGAAATACTTCAAAGAAGACAAACTATAGCTCCTATTTTTTAAAAAATCTGGAAAGGAGCTCTACACAATGAAACAATTAATTTTTGGAGCAGCCTAATTCAAAAAATGCAACTGCTGTAAAATGTGCAGTGATGTCTCTCTTCCATTTATTAAAAAGAAAGTCTTGTGAAATGAGAATTAGACTATTGAGCTATGAATGAAAAAAGGGGGTGGGAGGTGGAAGAGGATCTGAGTCTGTACCAACCACATGATCCAACATGACTCCTGATATTAGATGACTATGTGAGCCTAGAAATGATATGAATATATTGTTCTCACTTTTTTTAAATGGAGATTTTTTTAATGCCACATATTTGAGCAGAAAAAAAAAGCAAAATGAATGATGTTTTATATTTCTATATATACTTGGCTCTTAATAAAATATAAATGATTAAATTTACCTAAACTGTTTTTTTACTCTGTTTTGATTAATTAAATTTGATCATTTCTTCTGCAATTAATTTATATGAGAAAACTTTTCTTGATATTTTAATACAAACTCACATTGTATCTAATGAACTCCTATTGAACTTCCAACAGTAGATTATAATTTTAAAATTGCATCATGTTCAAAACACAGTGAGTCATCTTTGCCTGGAACACATAGCCAGAGTAGCTGTGTGCAACTCCAGCAGGTTATTAAAGACTCCACAGGACTTCTGGTTTCTGGTCCAGCATATAAGGAGCTTGGAAGGTGTCACTCCAAAATAAGTCAGAGCCATGAGGTCACAAGGCAAACTGCTGCCTCAAAAACTGGAAAGACAGGAGAATGCAGAAAATCACAACTTATAGAGCAGAAACCTCCACAGGGACTAGTACCAGGTTAGAAAAACCTGAACAATAATTGAGAAATTGCTGGAGGTTCAGTGTAAACAACTCTGAGAGATAAAAACTCCAGTGGCGCTCGGTTATGGGAGGCCCTACACTTTTGTGAGTTTTACCTCCAAAAGATGGACCAGGTTCTTACAGTGAATATCAGAGGCAAAATCCCTTGTGTTTCTGGCAGGGGGAGGGAAGAAGGAACCACTTAGAAACATGTCACAGCATTCTGTTTTTCTTAAAAAGGTCTGTCCTCAAGAGAAACTATTTAAAGAGCTTAAAATACTGGGGTTTTATCAAAGCCTAACTGACTTGGGGCAAGGGAAATACCCAATTCTAGCTCATTCAGGCTATCATGTCCACTGAAGGGGGCGGGGAGACTGAGAAGCACTTGTGAAGTTCCGAGTCCAGAGGCACAGGTTCACTGAAAGACTAAAACCTAATCCCAGGGCTCTGGAACACATCCCTTCCCCTACACCTTCCCTCCACGTCACTAAAGGCCTATTTGCCACAGCCCCTCCCACCAGTACGCTGTCATCTACAGTCTTCAAAAAAATATTAGAAAATTGAATCCAATAATGTGTAAAAGGAATTATACACCATTTCCAAGTAGGATTTATCCCAGGCATACAAGGCTGATTCAACATACAAATATCAATTAATGTAATCTATCACATCAACAGGTTAAAAAAAGAAAAATCACATGATCATATCAATAAACTCATAAAAAGGAATGGACAAAATCCAACACTTATTCATGATAAAAACTCTCAATAAACTAAGAATAGAGGGGAACTTTCTCAACTTGATAAAGAATATCTCAAAAAAGCCTACAGCTCACATCATACTTAATTACGAGAAACTCAAACCTTTCCCAGTAAGATCAGGAACAAGGCAAGGATGTCCCCTCCACCACTCCCCTTCAACACCATACTGGAAGTACGAGCTTAGTGCAATAAGACAAAAGGGGAAAATAAAAAATATACAGATTGGGAAGGAGGAAATAAAACTTTGTTCACAGATGACATGATTGTCTATGTAGAAAATTTAAAAAATAATAATAGACAAAAAACTCCTGGAACAAATAGGTGATTATAGTAAGGTTGCAGGATACAAGGTCAATACACAAAAGTCAACTGCTTTCATATGTACTGACAATGAACAAGTGGAACTTGAAATTTAAAACACAATACCATTTACATTATTAGCACACCCCAAACTGAAATACTTAGGTATAAATCTAATAATCTAACAAAAATTTCCACGTTCATGAAGACTCAATATGTCAAGATGTCAGTTCTTCCCAAATTGACCTACAGATTCAATGCTATCCCAATCAAAATCCCAGCAAATTGTTTTGCAGATATTGACAAACTGATTCTAAAGTTTATATGAAAAGGCAAAAGATCCAGAATAGCCAACACAATGTTGAAGAAGAAGAATAAAGTTGTAGGACTGACACTGCTCAACTTCAAGACTCACTTCATTAAAGCTACAGTAATCAAGACAGTGTGGTATTGGCAAGAGAATAGACAAATAAATCAAGGAAACAGAATAGAGAGCCCAGAAATAGACCCATGTAAATATATTCAACTAAATATATTTATAGAAATAAAGAAAGAAAAGGTACCACAACGGAGCAAAGACAGTCTTTCACAAATGGCACTGGAACAGCTGGAGATCCACATGCAAAAAATAAAAAATAAAAAGAATCTAGACACAGACCTTACACTCTTCACAAAAATTAAGTCACAATGGATCACAGACCTAAATGTAAAATGCAAAACTATGAAACTACTAAAATAAAACATAGGAGAAAATCTAGGTGACTTTGGATTTGGCAATGACTTTTTAGATACAACGCCAAAGGCACTGTATCTAAAGAAATAACTGACAAGCTGGACTTCATAAAGTAAAAATATCTGCTCTGCAAAAGACTGTGTTAAAAGAATGAGAATAAAAGCCACAGACTGGGAGAAATTATTTGCAACAGACATATCTGAAAAAGGACTGTTATCCAAAATATATGAATAACTTTTAATTCAATAATAAGAAAATCAACAACCCAATTTAAAAATGAGCAAAAGACCTGAACATACATTTCACAAAAGAAGATACACAGATGGCAAGTAAGCATAAGAAAAAATGCTCAATATTATATATCATTGTGGAAATGCAACTTAAAACAACAAAGAGATACCACTACGTATCTATTAGAATGACAAAAGTCCTGACAACACCAAATGCTGGTGAGGATGGGAGCAGTGAGAACTCTCATTCATTGATGGTGGGAATGCAAAATGGTGCAGCCACTTCGCAAGACAGTTTGGCAGTTTCTTACAAAACTAAATATACTCTTACCATACAATCCAGCAATCACACTTCTTGGTATATAACCAAATGAGTTGAATAATTAGGTTCACACAAAAGCATGCACATGAATGTTCATAGTTTTATTCATAATTTTCAAAACTTGGAAGTAACCAAGAAGTCCTTCAGTAGGTGAATGGATAAATAAACTACGATGTATTCAGACAATGGAATGTTATTCAGTACTAAAAAGAAATGAGCTATTAAGCCGTGAAAAGACATGGACGAACCTTGAATACATACCAGTAAGTGAAAGAAGTCAATCTGTGCCAACAAACACATGAAAAGATGCTGAACATCACTAATCATTAGAGAAATGCAAATCAAAACCACAACGAGGTATCACCTCACACTGGTCAGAATGGCCATCATCAAAAAATCTACAAACAATAAATGCTGGAGAGGGTGTGGAGAAAAGGGAACCCTCCTGCACTGTTGGTGGGAATATAAATTGATACAGCCACTATGGAGAACCGTATGGAGGTTCCTTAAAAAACTAAAAATAGAACTATCATATGACCCAGCAATCCCACTACTGGGCATATACCCTGAGAAAACCATAATTCAAAAAGATACATGTACCACAATGTTCATTGCAGCACTATTTACAATAGCCAGGTCATGGAAGCAACCTAAATGCCCATCGACAGATGAATGGATAAAGAAGATGTGGCACATATATACAATGGAATATTACTCAGCCATAAAAAGAAACGAAATTGAGTTATTTGTAATGAGGTGGATGGACCTAGAGTCTGTCATGCAGAGTGAAGTAAGTCAGAAAGAGAAAAACAAATACGGTATGCTAACACACATATATGGAATCTAAAAAAACGGTACTGATGAACCTAGTGGCAGGACAGGAATAAAGACGCAGATGTAGAGAATGGGCTGGAGGACACAGTCGGGGACGGGGAAACTGGGACAAAGTGAGAGAGTATTGACATAGTGTATGGACATATATACACTGCCAAATGTAAAATGGATAGCTAGTGGGAAGCTGCTGCATAGCACGGGGAGATCAGCTCGGTGCTTTGTGACCACCTAGAGGGGTGGGATAGGGAGGGTGGAAGGGAGGCTCAAGAGGGAGGGGGTATGGGGATACAGGTATACTTATAGCTGATTCACTTTGTTATACAACAGAAACTAACACAACATTGTAAAGCCATTATACTCCAATAAAGATAGGAAAAAAAAATTTTTAATTAAAAAAAAAGTCAATCTGAAAAGGCTAAACAATGTAAAACTATGGAGATAAGACAAAGATCAGTAATTGCAGGAATTGGGGGAGAGGAAGGAGTGAACACAGAGGATTTTTAGGTGAAATCCTAAAAATTTTCATTTTCGTTTTAGTGAAAATACTCTGTGTGATACTACAACGGTGACTGCATTTGTCAACACCCATAGAATGTACACCACCAAGAGAGAACCCTAAGGTAAACTATGGACTTTGGCTGATGATGACATGTCAGTGTCATGAAGTGTAACAAATGTACCACTTGGCACAGGATGATGTTAGTGAGGAGGGCTGTGTGTATGGCAGCAAGTGTGGGAAATCCCTGAGCCTTCCACTCAGTTTTGCTGTGAACCTAAACCTGCTCTAAAAATAAAGTCTATTTTTTTAATTTTGTTTTAATAAATGTTTTTCTTTTTTAAAAAAAAGTCCACAGTGAGCATTTCACACTTCTTTCTCCTTCACTTTGACTTAATAAAGGCTTATTAAGCATGTGGTATTAATTTCCTAGGGCTGTCTTAACAAAGTTCCATAAATTGCATGAACAACAGAAATTTGTTGTCTCTCCGTTTTAGGGGCTAGGGGTTTGATCCAAGATCAAAGTGTTATTAGAGTTGGTTCCTCCTGAGGGCGCTGTTCCATGTCTCCTTCCTAGTTTTTGGTGGTTTAGTGGCAATCTTTGGCATTCCTATTCTCTGATTTCATGTTCACATGGCATTTTCCCCGTGTACATGTCTCTGTTTCCAAATTTCCCCATTTTATAAGGGCACCAATCACACTGATTGAGTGGCACACACTACCTAACTTACCAGCAATACCCCTATTTCCAAACATGGTCACATTTGAGGTGCTTATTGTTAGGACTTCAACATATGAATTTCGGGGAGACACAGTTCAGTTCATAACACGTCTATGTATGTAGCACCGTGCCAGGCTCTGTTGGGAATCCAAACTATTATGAGGCCGCCTGGCCGTGAGAATATGACAAAACTTATATACAACCATAACAATTGCACAATTGATATCACAGGAAAGTAACAGAATAAGGGCAAATCGAGAAGTACTAGTACTTCTGGCACGGCTTTAAAGGAGGGCGATAGAGACCACTTACCGGTTGGGAGGTACCCCTTACGGGTTGGAAGTTTAAGCAGGGGCACACCTGATGTAAGTGGGAGCAAGTGAGAAAAGGACAGCCCTCGGTGTGTACGTCCTTTTCCGTCCCAGGGTCTGTGAGTAGCTGGACGTCGAGCACAGCAGGGGGCTTACCTAAGGGAGCAGTGAGCAGGTGATAAAGCTAGAAAATCAGAGCTGAGGCCAAACTGCAAAGAACCGTGAATGATAAATGTGGGCTCTGGGTGAAGTGAGGCCTCTGAGGTTTTGGAAACAGGAAGTGAAGTAATGAAAGCAACACTGAGAAAGGTTTTCCTGGCAGAGGGATGTAGACTTCATTGGAGGGGAAATTCATTCTTTCAACAAACATTGCTTGAGTCCACTCTCTCTACATGTGAGGAACGAATATACAACAACTATTCTTCCTAAAGTAAAAAGATCATGTACAAGTAAAATGCCCACTAAGGGAGAGAGGTAAGACTGAGCTTTGCCTGAGATGTGAATAGTCTCAGGAAACTAGCTGGCTGGCCTGCTTTTATCTGTTTGTGTTTTTTATCCTGAGTGTCATGTGCTCGAGTTTTATGCATGAATAATCCTTGAAACTCCCTTCCATCTTTGCTCCTCAGCACTGCATGCTCTCACACTCAGTGGACCACAAAAACAATTCTGATACAACCAAAATTGTTCTCCAAAGAGGAACCAGGGTAGAAGAAATAGTGGCTCTGTAAGAAGCACAACCGACCCCCAGTCATCAGAGACGCAGGCTCTCAAGGAGGAAAACCAAACATAATTAAGTAAAATTGTATTGCTCAAATTTCCAATTACATAAATCAATGATATTTTCCTTAATACCATACAGTATACTGTATATCACATGGATTTATAGGTTTTAGGATTGATTGAGCCAACTACTATCCGTGTTACATCAGCAGGTTCTGTATCTCTTGGTGTCAGCAAAAAAAAGAGAAAAGACAGTTACTTTTACATTCAAGATGAAATCACATTGTATTTTCAAAGCACATGTCATCTCAAAATATCATGCTTAGGCAGGATTTTTCATATAAATAATTCTCTACTGGGCAATCTATCAGAGGCTGGTTTTTCTTTTCCCTCTTTTTTTAAAGTTGGCTTTGTGTGCTTTAAAAAAAATAAAATAAAAGGATAAACCTGAAAAGCTCATCTCTAATAGCAGGCTTGGTAAGAAAAAGCAGAGAACTTTTTTCTGAAAAATAATATTCTTTCTTAAACAAGTACAGTGTATCATCTAGGTTCTTGATTTAATAGATGGAAAATTTTTAACCCTTATCTTTTATTATGTATTACCTATGGTTGTATATATGAATGTTGTGTTCGTAGATGGCTACAAACAATCTATTAGCTTATTCATCCTTTTATTTTCTCGAGACATTTTTACTTTACTTCATGAAGCCAAAGAATTTTAAATTTGGATTATTAGAGACCTTCTGCCTTTGTTCCAGAGATTAAATTAAAAATTAAAACTCATCACTTTTCTTTTGTTTCAGTGTAGTTATCAAAGCAATATAAGAATGTTACAGAAAAATTATAAAACAGAGAATACCTCCTATTGATTTCTACATTCTAATATAGCCAATGTGATTTTTTAAATATCTTTTTCTGGTATTTCCCTATATTTAAATATTTCATTGTAATTACAGTAATTGTAACATTTGGCATCCTACTTTTTTAAAAGTTATGAGACGTTTCTAGTCAGTAGTGATTCTTCCTAATACAAGCCTATGTGCAGTCAAGTGGAGAGAACGGAAGCCTGGCTTTTGGGCAGAAAGCACGGTGGCTTTAGGGGCACCTGCATCTCCTTGGGGAGAAATCTGCCGGCCTGGATCAAGAGGAGAACAAGGGGGAATCCTCCAAATTAACCCTGGAAAAGTAGCTTGGGACCAGATTTGGAGGGTGGGGATACGGGGTGTAGGCCAGAGAGGGCCCCTTAGCCTCCAGCCTGAGGACCCCGCAGACTGCAGTAGAGGGCCAGGAGCTTGTCCTGCTGGTACCGCTAACTCCACCTCCCACCCAGCTCTCATCCCGTGTCTGTATCTCTACCTTGGAATCCCAAAGGGCAGGGAAGGGAGGGCAGGGCAGGGCCTGGGCCTCCAGTAGTGACTTCACCCTGACACCCCCCTGGTCTCCTACTAGCTTCCAGCTTCTGAATCTGAGCAGCCCATGGACCATCTCCTCATTACCGACCATTCTTTAAAAATAGAATCAACATTTAACATTTGGAGATTCCACCACAAATTTTTGAATTTCCAGGTCCTTTTTAAAAATTGTGCCGTCTGGCAACCTTGGGCCCTAATTTTGCAGGTGGTAATATTTGGCTGGAGCAGAGCTGGGCTGCCCCCTGAAAACTGTTTTCCCTCAAGGGTCTCACCTCCAACCTCTCCTGTTACCAATACCAGAGATAACTGCCTTTTCTTTTCATGTGCTGGCCAGTGATTTCCTCACAGCAGCTAAGAGAGAAAAGTACACAGGGAAGGTCTGCGGGGGTTTTGTTGTTGTTGTTGCTGTGTGTGTGTGTGTATGTGTGTTTGCATATTAAACCTATAGGAGTATCTTCATTTTCTTGAAATATAGGCTCTCTTAGTCTATCTTTCATGTGTTCACTTTTCCTAGAGAGAGACATAGGTACAAGAAATATACCCACCTCTTAGCTACCATAAGAGAATCACCCAAAGTATCATGATAATATTTTTGTTTGTTGTTTCAAAGCTATATATTTTGTTGTACAAAAATTAAGATGTTGGTCAAAACCTGCATATTATAGACTATAACTAGGCCGGCGAGGTTAGTTACCATACTAGTCCCTTATGCCAACCCCCTGGTGAGTAGTAAAGAGGCACGTCACCAATGCCCATTTTCTTTTTTTTTTATTAACTATTGCAAGATTCAGAATTTTATTGCTTATTAGAACAAATAATAAGAGAGAAAATCTATTTGTGGCTTATTCTCATGAATATAGAGTCTAAGAAAGTTCAGATACCAGTCATTTGTACATATTAATGAAAGGAGAAATATAAATAATTTACATCAGCTTCCTCCCCAGCCTTATCTCCTACTTCCTTCCTTCTCACATAATCCATGAGAACCATACTGAATAACTAGCCTAAATATTTCATACCTCCCTATAATTTCAGTGCCTTCCTTTTTTTTAAGCACTTTACCAATGCCCATTTTCAATGGCATGTTATTAGGATCCTAGGGCCTGACTTGCCCATGCATCTTCGAACTGTGTTTCTTGGAACCCTAAATATTCATCAGAGACGCTTCCATGTCATTCACCCCCTTCCTTCAGCCAGAGTGCCCCAGCATTACCTGCTCCAACCTTAGAAAGCTACCATAATTCTGAAATCTTATACTAAGCTACTCCAATCTTCTCATTTTGTAAACAAAACTAAACAACAACAACAACAAAACATGAGATTTTAGAGCTCTGAATTGACTTGCCTCAAATCATACACAACAATGAGAGTCAGAGTGAGACCTGAAACTCGCTGAAGTGTTGGTGAGTTTAAGGCAGATTCTCTCGAGTCTGAGGTTACAACAGGAACAGTTGGAAGTGAGGAGGTAATATTGCAGTTCTGCATTGCATCAAGCCGTACAGTTTCACTGGTTAAATGCTTTTCTCCCTAGTGTTATGCTTGATTATGTGTGTGGAAGATCTCGAAGTTAAAACATATCACTCATTTTTTTCTAGGAATATCATAGGTTTGTTGGTTTTTTCTTTAACATCTTTATTGGAGTATAATTGCTTTACAATGGTGTGTTAGTTTCTGCTTTATAACAAAGTGAATCAGCTATACATATACATATATCCCCATATCTCCTTCCTCTTGAGTCTCCCTCCCAGCCTCCCTATCCCACCCCTCTAGGTGGTCACAAAGCACCTAGCTGATCTCCCTGTGCCATGTGGCTGCTTCCCACTAGCTATCTATTTTACATTTGGTAGTGTATATATGTCCATGCCATTCTCTCACTTCGTCCCAGCTTACCGTTCCCCTTCCCTGTGTCCTCAAGTCCATTCTCTACATCTGCATCTTTATTCCTGTCTTGCTCCTAGGTTCTTCAGAACCTTTTTTTTAGATTTCATATATATGTGTTAGCATACAGTATTTATTTTTCTCTTTCTGACTTACTTCACTCTGTATGTCATGGGTTTTTTTGATGCATTCACTCGTTCTGATTTTCACTCATCTCTGTATCTTAAATAATGCTCATTCCTTTCCAAATATGGCACTAGCCTTCCCTGTTCATAACATTTGGTGAGACTTATATGGGGAGGATGCCTTCTACTAAAAGTAGCATTCCATGAGCAATTAGGTAATAAAAAATAATCTCGAATTTAACCAGCTAGTACCCTATGTATATCTATATGAATATAATATAGCTAAAAAGGAAAAATTAAAGGAAGGGAAAAAAATTTTTAAGTTCTTAGAAAAATTATCAAATGTGAAAGCAATGGTAATAAGAGACTTCATAATGCTTAAATGTGATTATTGTTTATCATCATGATGAGTGCTGTGCAAAATGTAATGCTAACTTTGACCAAGGTCAAACATGCAATTTAGTAATTCCAAACAGGCATATAGTTGTCTTTTTGAGTTGGCATAACAGCAATATTTTTCACAACTTTGAAATTAGTTCAAAGCCAATTGGATCGTAAGGATTAACGATGTTCACTCTGGTGATCCGGAGCCCAAGATACTCATCATGCTCCCAGACTTGCTTCACTCTTACGGCTTCTGGCATGTCTAATGAAATTAATATTCTTACATTACTGTAGCATTCTATTAAAATCCTTTCCACCTTTTGCCTGATGGTCTATCAGATAAACAGACCCTCCAACAAAACCATACTTTATTACCTAAATAAAGCACATGACTCGGAATCTGTCCTCACCAACCTACCAGTTCTCAGCCATACTGCTAAATAACCCCCAAACTGCCATCTCAACTACGAGGTAATTCCATTAAACACCTGATGCCCCTGCCCTAGTGAAGCAGTTGTTGAACTAAATTGATCAAATCCATGGTCCAATGTGGCATCACATGATTTCAGCTCTAGTGCTTATGGAGTAACTCAAAAGCTGAAAATAAAATTCTGTCCTTAATACACCTGAGGGGTGGGGATGTCCCGTTACCCTCTACCTCAGTGTCCACAGCTATAAAGTGAAAATTTTAATGACACCCAAATTCCTACGAATGATGATAGTAATCTAAATAGATAGTACACGTCAGGCCCTGCTGACCTGCTGAAACATCTGTCACCCTGGCATGGCAGAAGAGGGGACCTTCCTTCCCCTCATCTTCTGTTCTCCCCTTTGCCTGCTGATGAGCAGAGTGAGCCTGCACCCCCCAGCAGCTGTGCCTGGGCTGCGGGTGACACTGGTGAACACAAGGGCGGGCGCAGAACGGAGCTAAGGGGGCCCCCGATGGCTCTTAGTCCCCGACATGGACTCTGAGCTGGCAGATGCTTCTGAGGACCTTGAGGGGTCGAGGAAACGGAGGGAGACAAAAGCACAATTAGGAAGCAGGTGAAGGTCATCTTCAGGACCTTTCCAATCACCCCTGGTCCTTCTGGCAGCATCTCGACATCCCCAGACACCCTCAGCTGTGCGCAGCCCCGGAATGAACATCCTAAGGGGCCTTGGACATTGCAGTCTCCTCCAGACCCTCCCCTCCCTCCCATCCCTCCTCTGGGTCTCTTGGTCCCACCAAAACTCCTCAGATAATAGGGAATAACTTATAAACACCACTTCCCACTTTCTGCTTTGCGTTATGTCCTGTGCTTGCTTTAGCTTAGCTCCTAGACGACAAGTCCCTTGAGGAGAGAACCCCTCACTTCCTCATTGCCTCACACACATACATACTTGTTGAACAAGTGAAGGAGTGGATGGTCTCATCTCCTGCCCCCAGGAGAGAAGGAAAAGAACGTGTGCTAACATCTGCTGAGTAGCTCCCATGTATCAGGCACGGGACGTACTCTATTACCTACACCACCACTGGGTTACTACTGTTTCACAGATGATGGCATTGACCTTGACACTGAGGCCAGGGGCTCTGCACTCCGCGCTCCCTCTGTCTGAAAAGCTTTAATGACACGGCATCTCTAGGCTGCATCTTTCTTGTCATTCAGTCTCAACGCAAAGGTTGCCTTCTCAGAAAAGCCTTTCCTGACCACCTCATCTAACTAGACCACCCTCTGGTAGCTATCCCATCACCCTGATTTGTTTATCACTTTTCATCCCATACGTGGCATTTGCCTTATCTGAAATTACTTTGTTCATTTATTTGTCTCCCCCAGCTAATTCCATGAGAGCAGGCACCTTATCCATCTTGTTCGCTGCTTTATTCCCAACTGGCGAGAGTCATGTCTAAACATAGCAGGTGTTCGGTAAAGGTTGATTAAATAAGAGAATTAGTGAGTGAGTGAATGAATGAGTGACGGAGGGAAGAAGGAAAGCAATAAGGTGACTCAGCTGGTAAGACCCAGGGCAGAATTCAAAACCAGTGCTGTTTGATTCCAAGCCTGTGTTTTTCCCTGCTAATCCTAAGAATCATTTGGACTGTTTGCTCACATACAGATTCCCAGGCACCTTCCCCAGAGATTCTAATTCAATAGGACGCAAACTCTGTATTTTATTAACATTAGTGACTCCTGTGTTCAGGCAAGAATATGGCACTAAATGACACCGTGTCTTGTTGTGTCGCGTGGCAAAGAGATTTGGGAGCGGGAGGCCACTCCTCAAGTGATGCCCTGTGTGCAGCCACTCGCAAGGAGGTCCATCCCCGAGAGAGTCAGTCCTCTTTCTCTACTCATCAGTGATTCCTTGAGTATTTATTGAATTCCTGCTGTGAGCCAGGCATTGGTCTGGGAGCTGAAACATATCAGTACATGGGGGAGACAAAGTCCCTGCCAATAAATCGAGCTAAGCGCCAGGTGGAATGATGGGGTGTTTGTGATGCGGAAAAGGAGGGTCAGTGCTTAGGATAAAGTGGTCAGGGAAGGTCTCATGGGGAGGGGGGCAGATTTGACCTGAGGCCTGAAAGGTGAGAACAAGCCAGCCAGGCAAAGAGCAGGAGGGAATGTGGTCCAGGCAAAGAGAACAGCAAGGACAACAGCCCTGAGTGATGAAGAACTGGGCTTGTCCGAGGCAGAGAATGTGGCAGGTGGTTGAAGCACAGTGTGCAAAACAGAAGGAAATGAGATGAGCTCACAATGATGGCCAGGGACAAGATCAGGGTACCTGGGAGGCCACCATAAGAAGTTTTGATTTCATTCAACATGCAATGAGGGAGCATTAAAGGTTGTTATTGAATGACACTTACAATAGTCAGACTTATGCTTCAAAAGAGCTTTGGGGCTACAGCGTGAAGGAGAAACCAGAAGTGGGAGGAGAGACACTGGAAGGTAGGAGATAGAGAGGAGGGCATTGCAGTAATCCAGACACAGAATGACAGGATGTATCAGCTAGCTCCTGATGCTTAACAAACTGCCCCTCAAAACACAATCATTTACTTAGCACTTAATTCTGTGGGTGAGCAATGTGGGCTGGGTTCAGCTGCGTACTTCTTTTCTTGGTCTCGGCTGGGCTGTCATGTATCTATAGTCAACTGGAGTGGCCGGGCTGAGGAGGGGATGAAGGACACTGAGCCACGTCTCTCTCACCATCCAGGCTTGTTCACATGATGGCAGTCAGAGACAGCAAGTCCCAAACAAAAGCAGCTTTCAAATCACCGCTTACATCATGCCTGCTATCATCCCATGGCCAAAGTAAGTCACGTGGCCAAGCCCAGTGTCATCTCAGGAGGAAACTACTCAAGGCTTGATACAGGGAGGCATGAAAAAATCAGGGCCTATTTATGCAACCTCCCTTCTGTGTCTTGGACCCTGGTGGAAGAAGTGGAGATGGGAACGGGGAGAAGTGGAGCCAACGGGACCAGGTAATTGACTGGGGTAGGGAATGAGGGCAAGGGAGGAATAACAGATAATTTCTAGATATGGGGCTTGAGCAACTCTGTAGAAGCTGATGACACTTGTTCACAAGTGGAAGATAGGGGAAGCAAAAATATCTATCTTTTCCCACCTCTGTCTCCATAACTGTGTAATTCACAGCAATAATTCTCAAAAGTTTTGGTTTCAGGACCTTTTAAAATTCTTAAAATTTATTGACGACCCCAAAGAGCTTTGGTTCATGTGGATTTTATCTACTGATTAATACATTAGAAATTGAAACTGATCATTTTAAAAATATTTATTACTTTATTTTTCAAAAAACCATAAATCCATTACATACTGCCAAAATTATATAATTTTATGAAAAACAACTATTTTCTAAAACAAAAAAGAGTGACAAGAATGACACTGTTTTGTAGTTTTGCAAATCTCATTAATATCTGGCTTAATAGAGCTTGGCTGAATTCTCATTTCTCCGCCTGCATTTAGTCTGTTGAGATATTTATTTCGGTTGATGCATATGAAGAAAATGCAGTCTGACACAGATGTGTAGTTGGAAAAGGGCAGAGTATTTTATAGCCTTTCAAGATAATTGTGGATATTCTGCAACACCACGCCAAAACACAACAGTGGTCATTTCTTATAGGTTAGTTGTGATATGGAATCTGAAACTATATTGATGAACTTGGTTGTATTAAAATCCATTCATCTATTCTGCACTTCAAATGGATCTTTTACTCATGCATTGATTATCTGAAAAAGATTGGTTCATTGATTTATGCACATCTTCCCATAGTTGGCTCTGTCATTATATAATATCAAAAAACATAGGCACACGAAAAGGTGCTCAACATCACTAATCATCAGGGAAATGCAAGTCAAAACCACAACGAGATATCACCTCACACGTGTCAGAATGGCTATCCTCAAAAAGAACACAAATAACAAATGCTGGCAAGGATGTGGAGAAAAGGGAACCTTCATGTACTGTTGGTGGGAATGTAAACTGGCGCAGTCACTGTGGAAAACAGTATGGAGGTTTTGCCAAAAAAACTAAAAAGAGAACTACCCTGTGACCCAGCAATTCCACTCCTGGGTATATGTCTGAAAAAAACAAAAACACTAATTCAAAAAGATACCTGCACCCCAATATTCATAGCAGCATTATTTACAATTGCCAAGATATGGAAGCAACCTAAGTGTCCATGCACAGATGAATGAATAGAGAAGACGTGGTATATATGTACAATGAAATATTACTCAGCCGTAAAAGAGAATGAAATTTTGCCATTTGCAGCAACATGGATGCACTTGGAGGGCACTGTGCTTTATGAAATAAGTCAGACAGAGAAAGATAAATCCTGTATGATATCACTTATATGTGGAATCTAAAAAATACAACAAACTATTGAATATAACAAAAAAGAAGCAGACTCACAGATATAGAGAACAAACTAGTGATTACCAGTGGGGAGGGGGAAGGGGAGAGGGGCAATATAAGGATAGGAGAGTAAGAGGTACAAACTATTAGATATAAAAGAAGCTCAAGAATATATTGTACAACACAGGGTATATCGCCAGTATTTTATAATAACTATAAATGGAGTATAACTTTTAAAAATTGACTCGCTATATTGTACATCTGTAACATATAATATTGTACAGCAACCTTACTTCAATAAATACATCAGTATATATTTTTTAAAATATCATTAATATCACCATGAACTTCACCAAAAACGTCTGTAAGCACTGGGAAGCTGTCAAACTCATAGTGGCAGATACAAGTTTCCCAAAATCCTAATTTTCACTTGAAAGCTCAGATTTTATCATTGGCAACAAATACTGTCAGTTGTTTTCCTAGAAGTGACAGGTTCCCTTCATTCATTTTTAAAAGAAAATGTCTGCCAAACATCCAAGTTTGAATAACCAGTTTGCCTGTAGACATTTTCAAGTAAGAAATAGTGTTTCACAAAAAAAGTAGCTAGTTCAGCTCACAGCTCAATCACACAACTGCTTTTCCTCCAGACAACCACTGTACCTCACTATGTAACAGAAGTGTTTGATATGTGCTTCCTGCTTTGTCACACGTAATATTAAAGAGATGTGGACTCAAGGGCCAAGCTTTAATAAAATTAATAATGTTTAATGCTGTATTAAGACATTCTTACAGGAAATTGGGATTTCTCTGGTTTTCTGTTTTTGTTTTTAATTTTTCACAGTGAGTGTTTGGTGGTGAGGAATGCAATGAATACTAGCACAGTTTGGGGCCACTGCCTTGATTCATGCTTAGGCGCCACCATTTTGTCCCATCATTGCTTTGGCACCATTACTGCAAATGTCCTAACAGTGAAAAAAGCAAATGACATCTAATGTTATTATGAAAATAGTTTTGATCTCTCCCTTATATGGTCTCGGGGACCCCCAAGGGTCACACTTTGAAAACCAATCCATCCAGTGCAAATTTACATTGCTGAAATGTATATATTTTGAGACACGAATTCCTTGTTAGATGTAACCGGTAACTCAGGAATTACATTCCAGCCACATCAAGCTAATTGCGGTTTTCCAAACACAGGGCTTCTGTGACCTCTGAGACTGAGGCTGGAATGTGAGGACGCACCCCCTTCCCAAGGGCTCCCCAACCAGGCCTCCCCCACTGCCTCCTTAAGCCTCTCAGTTCACCTGTCTGCTCTTCCAGGAAGCCATCTCCTGAGCCCCGCGAGGCCCAGCCCCTCCCACACATGCTGAAGTGCCCTCCTCTCCCTTCTCCCACAGCCCCCTGTGGGTCTTTGGGGACCTCGTCCTCCAAGAGTGGTCCCCAGCACCTCTTGGGATCATGTTAGGAATGTAGAATCTTGGGTCCTAATCCAGACTGACTACCTTGGAATCCGCATTTTAACAAGATCTCAGATGAGCCCTATTCCCATTGCAATTTGCAAAGCGCTGCAAATCAGGGAATTGGCCAGCTTAATGGTATGACAATTGCTTATTTACATATCATTGTGTTAGAAGATAGGCAGTTTTTGTTGCTAAGTTCCTTACAGAGGGCCTGCTCCATACTAGGTGTTGCACAGATGCTTGCTGGGTAGATGAAGGAGTAATGAGTATGATTTGTTCTTACATATTTAGGAATGATTTCTAAACCAGAACTCAAACAGTTATCCAGTAGAGGATTCATTTAATCTTCGTCAGCAGCAGAAACATTTAAACATATAGATAATAAATTAATTCACTTTAACATACTTATTTTTAAATGCTACTTATTTATATCAGTTACACCTGTTCCTTTATTGAAAACTGGTGTTACAGAGAAGTTAAAATATTCTGATACTTAGAAAACACATATGCTCTAGGAATAAAACCATCAAAAAAATATATATTTTAATTAGGCCTTAAATGTTGACCAATGAATCTTTATGACAATTATTGACTTTGAAAAGCTCCCCCTAGATTAATGTGCAATAGAATCTGTGCATCTAAATTTTTTTCAGTCAGTGTTTTCATTTGGGTTTTTTCCCCCCTTTTTCATGTTTTCAACAAACAGAAGCCGTGGTAAGAGCAGTTTGTCATTTTTAAGGCATGAGGATTAGGCTTTGACTAATTGGAAGATTTGCCCATTATTTACATGAAACTTGTTTGCAGTTTCATTATCCGTGTGGATCTAGAAAGGCGGTCGTCTGGCCCATCAATTTGGTTAGAAAAGAATAAATGAATAAGGAGACTAACAGTGTTCTCTCGTGGGAGGCTCTGTGTCGCTATATTGTTTCTCCAGTATTAATTATCCACGTAAAAATAATTCACGATCCTGCACTATTATCCGCCCTGCTCTCAGCTCCCCAGTCGGCCACCTCCCGGTCGGCCTCTCCCAGCACATTTACATCTCCAGATGTCAGCAGGTGCTGGGCATTGATGTGTTCACTGTCAACAACACACCGGGAAATCATGGCTCCAGGCAGCCAAGAGTGATTTTGGCTTTAGGCTGCCTCTGGAAGTGAGGTTAGCGCTCTTCCACGCTGTAGGAAAGACTCATTTACAATCCTGGCACCCGTTCTCCGGTTAGGGTTTGGAAAGACAGTGCCAGCACCTTGTGCGTGAGCTTTGAGATGAGGTGCGCAGGGAGGGAGGTGTCAGTGGCAGGTCACTGAGGAGTTCAGATGAGCGAGGCCACAGAACTGATGAAAAGGGAGAGAGGCAGAGAGAGGAGGAGGAGGAGGGGAGGGAGGAACTCAGCGGTCCACCCCATCTCATCTCGTTCTGTGGAAGGGCTCCAAGCCATTAGCATTAAAGATTGGACCTGGCCTCTGGGGCACTGTGGAGTGGTGGGGGGAGGAGTGAGTGCTGCTGACCGGGAAGTGCAGGTCTGCCTCTGGACCCACAGAACGGAGGGAGCAGAGATGCAGAAACACGCAGTAACGGGCAGGGGAAATGGGGCTGGGAACTGTTCAGAGAGGTTCAAAGCCATAGGATGTCAGCCCCAGGGACGTCAAGGGGCTTCTTCTTTCTGCCCATTCAGACAGCTCTGTGCACTCTCAGTTACAATCCGAGCTCTGTATTAGACCCAATTCACAAACCACTCGGGGTCCTGTAACAAAATACCATAGACCAGGTGGCTTAAACAACAGACATTTACTTCTCACGGTTCTGGAGGCTGAGAGGTCCAAGATCAAGGAGCAGGAAGATTCGGTTCCTGGTGAGAGCCCTCCTCCCGGGGCTTGCAGACAGCCGCCGTCAGGCTGTGTCCTCGTGTCAGAGAGAGATGGAGAGGGCACTGGTATCTCTCTTCTTCTTCTTTTAGAACACTGATCCCATGATGACCTCATCCAAACCTAATTATCCCCAAAGGCCCACGGCCAAATACCATCACATTGGAGGTTAGGGCTTCAACACATGAATTTCGAGGGGACACAAACCTTCAGCCTGTAACACCCTGTTAAGAGTTTACCTACCATTAGATAATACACTAGAACAGCCCTTTCTTTTGCTTTTTACCCTTAATCAAAGTCATCCTCTGATACCTCGCACAATCGTCCTCTTGACAGACAGAGGTGGAACTTCACCCTCCAGACGCAGCCCAGGCCTCCTCCTCCAGCCTCGGGGCCGCCCGCTGACCGCTCGGACCCACACCCTACGCTTCGCCCACCTGGCAGCCTTGCCGTGCCTTCACACCGGGACGCCCAGCTCCCCTCCTCCCTCACCTGGTTACTCCTGCTCACGCCTCGGGACCCAGCTTAGGTAACGCCTCATTCTCCAGACAGACGCACGCCCCTTGGAGCTCCCAGCACCGGGCCCCCTCCTGATCAGACCCTCACCCTCTGTCCGTAGCACCCCTCTGAAGAGGCGCTTGTCACCCTTGCCTCCCAACACAGAGCATAGTGCCTGCTTCCCCTCAGGACAGCCTTCAAACCAGTTCACGAAACAAGGATGCTTGTCTCCTGAAACCCAGTTACGGTAATAAATGAAAGGAAAGCGGGGTGGGCGCTCAGAGTCCTGGTTCCCTCCTCTCTCCCTGGAAAAGGATGAACAGGTGTTCTTATTTGGTGGAAAGGAGAGCAGAACGGGAACAAGCAGATGGAAAGTGCAGTCCTGGTCTTGGTCTCCCTCTCTGGCCCTCGCCCCTGCCCCCCACTGCCAGCCAAGAGGAGGAGCGAGTCCTTCCTCTGCAGGGGGAATCCTTGCCCCCGTCCCTCCCCATCCTCCCCCCAAACCACAGCAGGAAGTCCTGAAGCAGGTCTGGGATCTCCGAGCGTTCCATTCCCTCCCCCTGCCGTCCTTGGTGGCACACCGCCACGTGTCCCCTAGGCGTGGGAGACGCCCCAGCCCAGGGCGGGAAAGCTTCTGGTGCTCTGTTGCCCTCAGCATCCATTCTACTGCGCTTTGGGACCACAGCCAAACAGCCCCACCTCTACTCTCCATTCAATGTATTTCAACTGTTGTTTTTGCCAACTCTTCCCCTTTTAATCTCCGGACAAGTGTGTTTTCTTGCCCAAGCTCCAGCTTTCACCCAAAAGTGAAGTCGTGTTGCCTGGCGCAGTAGAGTTAGCTGGGTTTTTGCCCATGTTTTCTGTGTTGGACTCTGGTACGCTTCACAGTCTTCTCCCGTTGGCTCACCACACGGCCCCCAGACACCCTGTGGTCTTACATGTAGTAACACCACTGTACTGTACACTTAAAAATGGTTAAGATGGTAAAATTTCTGTTCTGTGTTTTTTATCACAATTTTTAAAATATAAAAAGTTTTTCAAGTAAAAACAAAAACAAAAAAAACCCTGTGTTCAGAAATCTCCATGGTCACCTCCATGGTAGCAGAGCGTAATTTTCAATGGACAACTCAATGAATTATCTCTATGTATTATAGGTTGAATTGTGTGTCCCCCCCCCCCGCAAAAAAAAACTATATGTTCAAGTCCTGGAACCTCTGAATGGGATCTTATTTGGAAATAGGGTCACTGCAGATGTAATTAGTTAAACAGAGGTCATACTGGAGTAGGGTCGGCCCCTATTCCAACATGAGCGGTGTCCTTGTTGGAACAGGAGACACAGAGACACACACAGGGAAGAAGGTCATGTGAAGATGGAGGGAGAGACTGGAGGATGCATATGTCAGCCCAGGAGCACCAAGAATTGCCAGCAACCACCAGAAACCTGGAAGAGGCAAGGGAGGATTTTATCTTAGATCCTTCAGAGAGACCCTGGCCCTGCCAACACCTTGACTTTGGACTTCTAGCCTCCAGAACCGTGAGAGAATAAATTTCTATTGTTTTTCAGTCCCCCAGTTTGTGGTACTTTGTTATCGCAGCCCTAGGAAACTAATACAGCATGAACATAAAGCTTAGAATCATTGGGAATTTGCTTCGATGTTGCACAAAACTTAACTTCTGCCCCCTGCATGGTCCCTTCTCACATGAGCACAAATGCAGTATCTGTGCAGTAGTGATTCTTCATGTTCTCAAAAGGGTTGCCTACACCTCTCTGACATCACCTTAGGTTCTCTTTTTTTATTCAACACAAACATGGATCCTTTGGCTTTTCCATATGACCAAGTTCCCCTAGTCCCTGAATCATTTTCATTGCTTTTGCTTTACGTTCTCCTTCACTACAATATCCTTTTTACACCAAAGTGATAAGAATTGAAAATGATATTCTAAATGAGACTCTGCTAGTCCTTTTACATAATGGTAGAATAATTCCCTTTGACTCAAATTCAGTACACTCTCTTCACACCTCTGAAAGCTGTTGGTACATTTTTATACTGCTTTATCATTGTGATTTCAAGTACTAGCTATTGTCACATAGGAACCACAGGCTGCTGGAGGTTTAAAGGTTATAACCCATTTACTGTTGGCCTCTCACTGCATCATTGTCTGAAATCACACACTAATGGCATACATCTAATATGCACTCCACTCAATATTGCAAATTTTCCATAGTAATTAGGTCAGGTACATAAAGGGGAAGCCCCTTCCACCTCAAGGTTAGAGCAGGAATGAAAACTAACATTTATTGAACACCAACTATGTCAGACACTTTACATACATGATCTCCACACCCCAATGAGCTAGATGTTATCATTTTGATTATTTCCATTTTATACATAAAGACTCTGAGCAGGAAGATAACTCGACCCAAAGCCACTGTTAGTAGGTATCAGACCCATGGCTGGAATCCAAGTGAGCAGAGCTCCAAGGCCCACACTCTTACTCTGGCCCACCCCACCAGCAGCAAGTAGAATAGAGGTGACATTATTCTTCTGTGCCTGGGAAAAATTGAGATCCAAAACACATAAACGATAAGTCAAAAAGGCAGTGCGTTATGTTGGAAAGAGCATTGCGCTAGGAATAAGGATTCCCACGCTCTAGAGTCAGCCCTTCTCTTAAGCTTCTCTAAACCATAAGCTTCTAAAGATCATAAACGCTGTTTATTTTATTTACCCATTGCTATGGGATGTTGAGCAAATCACTGACCCTTTCTGGGCTTCAGAATTGCCATCTGTAAAATGAGGGGTTAGAGGAGGCGACCTCGTAGCTTCCATGGAACTTTCACCTTGATCAGCTCTAAAGCAGGAGTCCCGGAGGCGAGTCCATCCCTTTGTGCCTTCGGTTCCTATGCACTTTAGTGCACTGTGTTCATCGTGCTTAGCACAGAATACTTTCAATTTCGTATTAATTTCTTTTCATTTCAGTTTTTTAGGTCTCTTGGTTTTCCCCAGAGTGAAGGACATACAGCAAAACAAGGAACAAGAAGGCTCACTCTGCCTCTCTGTCAAATTCCCATGCGGGTGGAGCCAAACAGCACTTATACTGCTGTGTCAGCGACAGGAGGACACTGCAGAGGGGCCACGGGTCCAGTTCCCGCGGCTCAGCTAGTCACCCCTGACCATGCACAGCAGTTACCTTGGCAACCATTGCACTGTGCTCCATGGAGGCCACGGGTCACGACTGCAGATGCCACCACCAGCAGACCCACGCCTTTCTCCCCTCCTCAGCATGCCGTGACTCAGCATCAGTGGCCACGCAGCCCGGCCACATGCCGCCAAAAGCAATCAGTGAGATTGAGTCCAGAAGTCAGTGCAAGCGGGGAGGTTCCCTCCCTGTATGTCTACCACGCCCAGAATTAGCACTGCACAGAGGGTGGACACCCCTTTCGTGTGATGGAAAAGAACCCATCAGATGCCCCTCAGCATAGCACACGGCAAACATCTCTGCCCCAAAGAGAAAACTAGAAAAATGTCCAAGTTAGGTGAATTAAGAATTATCCTCTTTGCAGTTTGAAGATACGGGTCTAAGCTCTGCAGACCCCACCAGTGCCTTTCACATGTATGTAAATTACATGGAGCTCTTGTTAAAATGCAGATTCTGGTTCAGAGGTCTGGGATGTGGGGCCTGAGAGTCTGAAGGTCTTACAGGCTCTCAGGTGATGTTGGCGTCGCTGCTCCATGGATCACATTTTGAGGCGCAAAGCCTTAAATCACACCAGCTCCTACGCTACACAAAGTTGACCCTTCCCGATCACTGCCATTTATCATTTCAATAAGGAATCAGAGCAAATATTAGCTGGTTCAGAGCACGCATTTCTACAGGGCAGAGACTACATCTGCTTGGAATAAAGATAATAGCTACAATTTATTGAGAGCTTGCTCTTTGCCAGCACACACATACACACGCACACACACACACACACTCCACACAATAGCCTTTGCAATAGAGTTGTTACTTAATTAAAATTTTAAAGTAAGGGAACTGAGGCTCAGACCTGTTCTGTGACATACCCAAAGTCACGCTGTAGGCAAGGAGTCAAGCCGGGACTCAAATCCACCTGTCTTTCTGCAAACCCGTATGCTTCCTCTCACCATGCTTATACCTCTGCTTGGCTCCACCGCCCCAGGCAGCACACAGAAGGGCTTAGCGCATGCCACTGCTTCCCAAAAGCATTGATCTTGCCAGGAGTTTCTGGGTCCCTGATAGCCACTGCTTCAGGATCGGTCACTAACAAAACCCCAAACAGGAAAATCCCCATATTCACCTCTGGTCAGCCCCACAGCTATCATCTCAGGGATTTGGGTTTTCATTCACTGAACAACGATTTATTAAGTGCTTCCCACATACAAATCACTTGGAGATTAGGAGAAGCAAAAGATAAAGACTCTGGCCTCTCCCTTCTAGCTCCCATGCCTGATTTTTCATCTCTTCTCTGAGTCTCCAGCAGGATCAGAGTTTTTTTTTGTTTTTTTTTTTTAAAACGAACATATCCATCACTTGCAATTTTTTTTTTTTAATTTAATTTTGGCTGTGTTGGGTCTTCGTTTCTGTGCGAGGGCTTTCTCTAGTTGCGGCGAGCGGGGGCCACTCTTCATCGCGGTGCGCGGGCCTCTCACTGTCGCGGCCACTCTTGTTACGGAGCACAAGCTCCAGACGCGCAGGCTCAGGAATTGTGGCTCACAGGCCCAGCTGCTCCGCGGCACGTGGGATCTTCCTAGACCAGGGCTCGAACCCATGTCCCCTGCATTGGCAGGCCAATTCTCAACCACTGCGCCACCAGGGAAGCCCCCAGGATCAGAGTTTTTGCCCTGGTCTAGGTCCAGACTCTGCTTGTCTTGTCATCAGCCGGGAAGGCTGGCTATCGGAACTGAACTTCAAAGTTGACACTGATGGAGACAGATATTCCGGGGCTGGCGTGGTGGGGTAATGAAGGTCCACAGCAGGCTGATCTGAACTGCGATAGAAAGGCCAGTCTCTGGTGTCAGACATCTGGCTCAAAGTTTAACTCCAGCACTTACTAGAAGGGTGGCATAGAAAAACTGTTTAAGCTCTATCAGGATCAGGGTCTGTTTGTTTGTTTTTTTTCTATTTTCCTCTGAATGGGATTATTAGCACCTATGTCAGAGGCCGATTGTACGACTATGCCAGTTTCACAGGGCCAGGAACATGATGGATACTCAGTGAGGACTGGTTTCCTTCTTTCTGCCCTTAAACTGGTCAAGGTGTGAAAATGAGAAATTCAGGGTGAAATCCAGGAGTAGAAGAAAAGGAGCTAATAGCAGGACGGAGCTGGGGGCAGAAATTATGTCTGGTGCTCTGTATGAGAGCAAGCAGACCTGATCAGAAAAGGTTGGAAGGAGGGACAGAGCAGACAGGCAGACGGCAATCACAGGACCAGGGCCACGCTTGACAACCAGAAAGAAAAAGGAGCCAAGGGCTGAGCCAGCCCCATTCAACAACGGGGATTCTTCCTGGGAAGCACGTTGTACCAAGGAGCTTGTTGGAACATTTTTCCTCCCTCGCTCCCTCCGTTCCTTCTGTCCCTCCTTCCTTCCTCTCACCATTTACACACACACATGATCTTCTTAAAAAATACCCACCGGGTGTGCTGCCTCTTGATCTTAAAGGGCATGTCAAGGGCATATAGGACTCTTATTGGGTCCCTAACGTCTCCTTAAGGTCTTCAGATGAATTTCGCAGTGTGCAATCTTTACCCTTCAGTTCTAGGACATCGTCAGATTTGTATTCCCGAAGCTCACTTATATAGTACACATGCATAAAAATACATTTTATCTCAGGCAAATGGGTTTCACCAAAATAAACACGGGAAGAGCAAGGGATTTTTTTTCCTCTACGTGTTCAGAAAGAGGCAGATTCTGCTGGATGGCCACCAAACCTGTTTCCTCTCTGCCATTTCCCCAGGCTCTCCTGTCATTTGGTAGAGCCAGGTGACCAAATTCTGGATGATGGAATGTGTAGATAGAAGCCATAGATGCCAATTCAGGCCTGGCTCATGAAAGCATCCCACACAATCCTGTCTTCAGTTCCGAATGAGGTCAAGGTGGCCTGAAGCCAGCAGATGGCAGAGCCACAGAGAGGAAGCACTCTGGGTCCCTGCTGTGAGGCCTGGGGTAGCCACCTGACCCACAGCAGACTGGGATGCAAACAAGAAATAAACTTCTATTAGGTTAAACCCTGACAGGAGGGAGTGTCTGTTACAGTGACTAGCGTGACATTCTTCCTAAATCAGCAATGTGAGCTCTCGACTAATGTTTGCCATCAACCAGTGTCTGCCTGGCCAGCCTCAGTCCCGCTCAGCTGCAGTTGCTAAAGACCTTCCGTCTTCATGGAAGTTCAGGCCCCCGTGATTTATTTCTAACTAAGCAGCCAGCCCTTCTGCAGGTTCAGGACAGATTCTACTGGATTTATTGTTCAGACACTGAGAAGTGACTGACAGTCAGGATGATTCCTTGTCTCCTTGCCCCAGCCAGTCCCAAATGTCTCTGCTTCCTCACTGAGCTGCCCCCTTATATCCCAACATTGAGTTCCACGTCGCAACAACCAGCCTGGGCATTCCAGCAAGTCTCTGCCTACGGATTAGGACTATGGAGGCAGAGGAGGAAAGGAGGGGAACGGCACTGGAAGGTAGACTCTATCCTTCACATTGCTAAGCTTTACAATGTATTTTCATTTGGTTTTATGGAACAATCTGGTATCTAAGACAGATCTTCTACCACTCTCTTGCTCTATCACAGATTTCTGATTCTACATTCCAGTCTTTTCCAGTGTTACTCAAGAGCAAGAAATCTCAAACCTTAATGTGTGTGCAAATTTCATGGGAATCTTTTTAATATGAAGATTTTGATTCCAGGGGTCCAGGGTGGACCTCAGATTCCGCATTTCTAACAAGCTCCCAGGTGATGCTGCTGTGGCTGATCTACAAGCTGCAGTTTAAGTAACAAAGCTCAAGAGGAAACACAGGACTGATGAAGTGAGTGGATTACACTCCTGAATTCCATCTCGCGCATCTCTGCCTATGACCTCAAATAAAGGGAATTTCACCTGTTTACATATGATGGGCTTCTTGTGACTCCACTCCACATGGGGGCTTCCACTTCTGTTTTTCTGTACTGATAGATCACAGTTTGGTACCTCATGTTGCCACAGCCAATGACAAGCACCCAAGAAGTTTCCTCGGCCACCTACATGCTGGTAATAATAGGTCAGAGATGAGAAGGAGCGTCACTTTCCAGAATCATGGCAGAGAGAATCTGTATTTCTCTATCAGGAGCCCCAGAGCCATTTCTGAGACACAGAATTTTCAAATCATGTTCCTGGAAGGGAGCTTGGAGACCATCTTAGGAATCATCTAGTCCTGTAGTTATTGGACTTTATTTTAGTTGTAGAATCCTTTCTTCCAATGCAAGCATGCATACATAGAGTTCAAAATAAAAGGAAATAAAAAGTAGGAAGTCTCAGGTGGAAGAAAGATGAGGCTTTCAGACTCTGAGCCCCTTTGACAGAAATTAAAGGACCTGCCCATGTCTTGCATCTCACAGGTGGCAGCAGCAGGATGGGGATACCTTAATGTCCACTATCCCCATTTATTCGGGGCAGTTTGCAGAGAAGTGGGGTAGTAGAGAGAGAACACAGGCTTGTGTTCAGGTAGATCTGGATGTGAATCATGACTTTACCACTTATTGTCGACCTGACATTGAACAGGTTACTTTCCTCTTTGCACTTGCATTTTCTCATGAGTTTAACCTAGAGGAAATTCCTATAATCCCGAGTTGTTCAGAAGACAAGACATGAACTTGAAATCCCTGTGTTACAAGCCCTGGCAAACAGTAGGCACTCCAAAACTGGTGATTCTGGTTTATTGTCCTCATATGAATATACCTGACGTAAAAATTGTCTCAAGTTTCACTCAGTTTCCTCGGACCCCAATCATGTTAAGGAAAACCCAACCTCAGATACGTTTGACATCTATAGAGGAGGATTTTAGCATGAACTGAAGGGGGCTAAGATCATGCATCAGAGAAAAGCCCAGGCCATGTCCTCAACCCTAAACATCTTTGAGATCTACATATAAGGGGCCAGTGATGTCACTTATGATAGAGAGGTCCAGGGCCAGCTATAGGAGCCGATTCTGCCAGGCATCTGCCTGGGAGAAGCATACTAGAGAAAATTAGATTATTGCTCTGCCCTTTGTGCTTTGTAAGAATTTTAGTGAGATCTTTGTACATTTTGTCCAGCCACGCTTTTGAAGAGAGGCTTCATTATAAAAGAAGGGATTGGGGGGAATTCCCTGGCGGTCCAGTGGTTAGGACTCGGCGCTTTCACTGCCGTGGCCCAGGTTCAGTCCCTGGTCATGGAACTTAGATCCTGCAAGTCACGCGGTGCAGCCAAAGAAAAAAAATGTTTTTAATTTTAAAAAATAAAAATATAAAAAAGAAGGGATGGGGACAAGAACCTGTTATACACTTACATGTTACACAGCTTACAACTTAGGACAATTGCAAATGTCATAGAAATACACAATAGATATGGGCTCAAACCCTGAGTCCTGTAGAAACAGCTAGATATTAAAGATAAAAGTCGAATGTGGTGTAAGGGAACAACCTCAGATCTTCATTTGGGTTATCAGCCATTTTCCCCTAAAAGCCAATGACCCACAGGTGCTGCTACACCTTCTCTGCTTGAGGTTGGAGACCCAGCCATCGGAACTGCTTGGAATGCCCACTGCAAGGTGCAGATGCTGGTGCCCTTGCAGACTGACTGAGTCCGGATCTACGAGAAGGGCAGCCAGGAAGCTGCAAGTCAAACCAGCTTGAAAGGTATTCCTATGTTGATACACAGATGTTTGGAAACTCCTTTGTTGAGGGGTCATGGTTATTTACTCTTTAATGAAGATGAGTTTACCAGGTTTGCCATTGCTTTGATTTAGGTACCTGGGTGTCTGGAGACAGGTTTGGGTCGGCTCTAGCAAGGGTCACCGGGAGCTTGGGGTAGCCAGAGATCTTCTGGAAGGGGGAGAAGGGTGCTGCATGGAGTGGGAAAGGTAAAGAGGTAAGGGTGCAGGAGAGACGAATTCTTGCTGTTACAGCCTCCGGGTTCAGAGCCCTCCAGCCTCCCCTCTCTCTGATGCAGCCACTCCAGGGAAATCACACCCTCTGGATTCCCTCTCCTGATGCCCCCGTTGTCCTCCTCCCCATAGAAGTCAGGTGCCCTCTTAAAGTCATAAAATCCCAGCTTCCTCAACTACAAACTCTGGAAGCCAATTCAATTCTCCATCTTTTTCTTGGGTGCCAGGGGTTCTTCTTTGCCTCTGTGACAGAGCCAATCATCCCCTTGGAGCACATCTCTCCACTGACAGGTACTGCTCACACCCGGACTGTTCTCCTGCATGGCCCCTACAGCATTCTGCATCAGTGGTTCTTAACCTTGGCTGCACAATTAAATCACTAAGGAGTTTTAAAAAATAATGATTCCTGGATTCCAACTCTAGAGGTGCTGAATTAATTGGTCAGAGGTGTGCCCTGGACATTGGCATTTTAAAAAGCTGTGCAGGTGATTCTAATTTGCAGCCAAGGTCAAGAGTCACTTCTCTAGACCCAAGAACTGTCACACTGCTAAGAAATGGACAGGACAAGTGCTGCTCAACACGGACCACACATCAGCAGCAGTTCACCGGGGAACCTTAAAACTCACCCAGTCCTGGACCCCACTCCAGACCAAATAAATCAGAATCTCCCGAGGTGCCGACCCAGTGTCAGTATTTTTCAAAACCTCCAGGGCGATTCTTATATGAAGCCAGGATTGAAAACCACTGGTGTAGACCAAAGGTGTGGCCAGAAGCAATCGCTAGAGAAAGATGACTGAGGAATATGGTGGAAGCAAAGGAATAAGGAAAAATACCCTCTACTTACATGGCCGTAACAATGAGGGTCTTTTTTCAGACTCTGATTCTACTTCATGTATTTGCCTACCTTTTCCGACTGTTAGTTGGTTACCTGCCTGCCAATATTTGTGCATAGGTTCTAGGAGTTTACAGTCAATAAAGTATCCCACCTGCAGACTTAAACAGGGCTATTATCTGGCACAAGGTGTGATCGCTTCTGTATTGCAAAATTATTTTATCTGCTGGTCTTTCTCTCTCTCAGTCTGTGGGAGAGAATAGAGCTCAGCAAACCGAGAGCAAGCTAGCAAGCCTGGCTGAGGAAATTTATTTGTGATATATATACATATACATATATATATATACATATATATATATATATATATATATATGTATATGTATATGTATATATATATATACACATTATTTTTATTGTGGATATTTTTTCTCTATTTTTGAAATCTCTAAAACTACTTTGTTACATGTTTATCACATGAACCAAGGGGACGAGTTAGTAATATATTCTGTTTTTAGAGGGGAAATATTTGGCACTAAAAAACAAGGTATATACATTAAGAAATAAAGATCAAGGAGAGATGATTACTCAAGACTACAGTAAGACTAAAGGAAAGCCAGAGTAATGAAAATGGTCTACAACTCTTTAATTCCCAGATTTATTGGTTATTCCAATTGTCCTCATATCTTTTTCTTCATATTTCCTGACTAAAAACCACTGTTCATTTTTGAAAACACTGGGGTTTAGTTTACAGATTTTGTAATGTCCCTTGATGTCCCTTTATCTGCAGCCTTCTTATTGCCTGTGCCCATCTCTTTTTCTATAGGGTGGGTGCCAAGGGGACAAAAGGGGTTCTGGAACTGTCAGTCCCTTTTTTATGTAGTGACTATACTGATAAAGTCTCACTATTGGGGGAGTAGGAAATACTAATTAAATTCATTTGGAGAATTATCTTTAGAGTTTAAGTACAATTAGTTCCAAGTTACGTGAGTATTGTAAATATTTTTGAACGCCTCTCTCAAATCCATCCCTCTTTAACTGCATGTTGACTTCCCGTTGGGTAATATTCCTCTCGGGTCATTCTATCAGGTGCAGAATAGCTGAGTCTGAACAAAGAATTACGCAAACAAGCCATATTTGCAGGAAGCCATCTGTCAAAGGGATATGGTGAAGGAGAAAGTCAGATTGTGAACAGGCCGATGGTTACCAAATTCTGCTAACTGAAGAGAGGTAAGGAGTAAGGAATTTTCTCTCACACACGACCTTATGGAATAAGAAGAATTCCTAATAGCCATGATTCTGACCTCTTCACAACAGGAATTTCTTGCAAATAGTTAGGAGCAATAATAAAAAATTTTTTAAAAAGGAATCAGCATAGAAGCTAAACAAAAATATTAAAATAGCAAAGAAAAATAAAAGAATCAGCAAAAAGCAATGACAGGAAATGCTAGGAAATAAAAGTACCCAAGAGAGAAAGTTTTTTTTAATTTTTAATTTCAAAAATACTTAACAATTTTTAATCTAATTTTTTCAATATAAAATCTCATAGAAATATTTTGGAATGTTTCAAAATTCACTGATAGTGAATGCAAAATTTTTAAGATATCTGTCCTAAGAAACTCTTCTACCAAATGGAACATTTTGATATGCTCCAGGAGTGCACTAAACTCTACTTGATACAACCTCAGAGGAAGAAAGCAGTCATCAAAGTTAAAATGCAGAATACGACCAGTAGAAGTATCTACTTAAAAATACTTCTCTCTTCCTGTACAGGGATTGGAAACTTCTATTTGCCATATTGGGAAAAAAAGTATTGGGAATTTTCATACGGCAGTTTCTTTTTCTTCCTCTAAAAGAAGGGAATTACGAGAGAATTGAAAACCAGTAGAGAATGATATCTGTTCGTAAGCCATGTACGCAGTAGTTCAGCAAGTAATTCCTTAAACTGCCCTTGTCAATCTGATCTGCCGTGCTGGAGCTATTACCAGGCCTCCAATGCAACGAACTCCAAGGTAAGAATGCAATTAACATAGGAAGAACCATGCTAAGAGTTTCTGATCAACCCACTCCTAGATTAAGCTGTGACTAATACCATTTACAAAACAAAAATAAAGTGAACTGATCCTTTAGCTTTGTTTTCATTAAAATCTTTCTTTCAATGTATCATTATTAAACCCGATCCTTGAAAATATTGCTGTCTCCATAGGATTTTAATTCTGCAAATAAGGTCTGGAAAATTCATGGGTATGAGAGTAGTGAGTTTGAATAGGTATCTGAGACAGGAATCTTAGCATCCTTAATTACAGGTTCTATTATTTAAACAGTGAATAAACCAATTCAGATCACTTCAACAAACATTTATTTGGATCATTCAATATGAAGAGATCTATGATTTTACAAAGCTAAATTTTTGTATGATGGTGAATATTATTTTATATTAAGGTAGTTAAGAACTAGAAGAGGCTCTAATGAACCCAGAAAACACATTTTTTAAAGGAGAGGGAAAAAATTGAGTTCTTACTGAATTAGTGTGACAAATACAGTCAGTTCTGCTATAATGTGACATATGTGTTCCTAAATATCGCCATATCACCGCACTATGCAAAATCACACAGTAAAAACCACAAGGTTTATGGAGAAAATGAGATTAGGACACAATACTCAAAAACTTAGTCAGTGACACATTTTTAAAAATTTAAAAATAAGAACCTATGTAAAACAGTAGTACATATGTTAACTGGTTCAGAAATTACATGTACTACAATAAATACGGCATTCTACCATCCTAAGGTTGTATGCATCATGAGGTTGCTGTCTTTGAGTTATTGTGAAGCGGTGGCAGGAAGGTTATCTGAACAGGATGGGAAGTTGTGACACTGCTCACCTTGTGCGTGGCTGTGGCTCATCACACACGTGGTGGACGGAGACGGCTGGCCGCTATTTGAGGCGTGTGCCTTTTGTGCACAAGGCTTGGTTCAGCTGGGTGCAGTTTTCTGCATTCACCTAGTGTTTCTTACTGATGAAATCACATGCAAGCCTACATAAACAAAATTCACTTTGCATTCAAATCGTTCCCTAATAGATCACTAGCACTGGAACAAATTCTTGGTTTCAACATAAGCCTTATAGCAGAACTGACCTACATATATTCATATTCCAATCTTTTGCAAAACAATGTTCTTCCTCAAAGTTTATCTAATTATTGTTTTTGTCTAAGCAATTCAAAAATGGTAATATCCAAAAAATTCACTGGTGGTTTTAAAATAAGAACAATAACACCAACTGCTAGAGTTTAATAATTATCCCACTCCCAGCAGCAGGTTCTGCATTCCACCGGCATCTTCAGGCTCCAAAGCAACCTGGTTTACAGCCTGTGGATCTAGAACCAAGGCCCTCAGCCCCGACCTGAGAGAGGTTCCTTTGTTTCTGACAATGAGCTGCACATACCTAACTACCTGGAAAAGCGCTTCTACTCAAGATACACTGCTTCCCCCTTTAGCCTTGGTTTCTCTTTCTGAGGTTTCAGTTACCCACAGTCAACCGTGGTGTGAAAATATTAAATGGAAAATTCCATAAATAAACAATTCATACGTTTTACATTGTGCATGGTTCTGAGTAGCGTAATGAAATCTGGCGCCATCCCACCCAGGAGGTGAATCCTCCCTGTGTCCAGCGCATCCACACCCGTCAGTCGCTTAGCAGCCGTCTCTGTTATCAGCGCCACTATCGTGGTATCTCACTGCTTGTGCTCAAGTAGCTCTTATTTTACTTAATAATGGCCCCAAAGCGGAAGAGTGGTGATGCTGGCAATTTGGATATTCTCTTATCATGCCTAATTTATAAAGTAAACTTGATCGTAAGTATATATGTATAGGGAAAATAACCGATAGACACAGGGTTTGGTACTCTCCATGGTTTCAGGCAGCCACTTGGTCTTGAAATGTACACCCCTCCCCCATAAGGGGGACAACTGTAGCATCGCATATTGGGGGTGGGGCATCGAACACAGCGTCCTGCAATTTATCTTCCTTTCATCCTCCCGTCCCTCCTTGCACAGCCCCTTAGAACAAAAGTCATCATTTGCCTTGATTTATCAGTTTAACATTGGCCATCTCCTATCTCACATGTGGTGGGCACTGTGGCACAACGAGCAGTTAAAGCCCTTTAATATTTATGTAAAAACCTAGCTTTCCCTGAACTATCTGAATTATTTACCCCGAGTAAGTGCACATTAAGTCACAGGCTAACGGGTGGCGCACTTTTTTATACGGACTCCTATCCCAGTAAAGCACTATGACGGTCTGGTAGTGGTGAGTCCTGGGGGTGAGTGAGCCTGTCCATTCTCTGTAGGAGCCAAGCTTTCCTGGGTTATGTCATAAAGAAAAATAGGAAAGAGAACCCAAAGCAAGAGCTACAAGAATATTCTGCACACATTTCTTTCCCAGGGCACACACGTCACCCAAAGGATGGCACAGAGCACAGACACCATTCTGACGCTGAAACCAAGTGTATTTGCCTCGAGATAACTCCACCAACTTCTCTTTATATGCTTCAACTTCCTTTTGCTTGGCTGTACATAAATTATTCTGTGGGGTTTAATTCCTACAAAAGAGAATATAATCCAACCTTCTGCTATAAACGCAGCTACAGTTTCATTCGTGTGCCAAGCAGCAGGGAGAGAAATCAAACAGTTGCCCCCCTGTGAATTAATCTATATGCCCCAGTTTCCTAACACTAAGCCCACCTCAGACAACAGACTGGGATTTAACTCTTTCCTGTCAAGTCTTCATCATAAGCAGTCAGACTGCATTCTTCTTCTTACTTCTCACCCCATTACTCACAAAGAACATCTTTTCCCATGAAACCTGAGCTAACATACTTGGCAACCAATGCTGGAGTTAGCAGTAAAAAGTCAGGTCTAGCCTTCAGAACATTAGCATACAAAATATGTCTAGAGCAGGGGAAAAAAATCCGTCAATTGCAGGAGCTGTACTCCATTGTCTTAAACGTTGCTGTCCTCAGTCAGAATGCTCCCCAACCCCGACCTGGAGAGAATGCAGGTTCAGATCATGGTAACCTTTGGGAGCGACTGTGGGCCCTGGATAGGAAGGAAAATGCCAAAACTACATTCCAGTTAGTTGCTACGGAAATGGGGTGAGGTGTCTTTTAGACAAGTCAAGATAAATGGGGGAAAACAGTTAATGACTGTACACTTTGCAAGAACTGTTAATTTCAGTAAACCTGACTCAGGAAAGGATAAATCCCAACACTAACTCTCACTGTGATATTATGAAGAAAACTGGGTGAAGGAATCCAAACTAAAGGGAAACAGGAGTCGTTGCACAATATCCTGAATTTATCGCATCCCACCCAGCGGTCAGTTAGGCAGGCAAACGAACAGCTGAAAGGCTCCGCTGAACCATAATCCCCAGTCGTTATACTTAAGTGGCTCCTCTCAATATAAAGGAAGCTCTTCAATAACCATAGATCTAATTTCTGTTCATTTTATGTAACTCTTAACAGAATCATTAACATTCACGGAACCCACTCCACATGCAGCCCCTCCCTCCCCTACTCCTCTCATTTCTCCTATGAGCGTTTCTCTTGAAAATTTAATTATTACCAGTGGAATTCCTGCACTAACTAAAGGCTTTTGCAATCAAATCAATAGTTGATGAAAGAGTGGTCCAAAAAAGCCATGTTAAATGCATCCTCCTGCTTCCTTTTCCACGTCATCTGTGTGGCTCCTTTCCTGATGTTACAACTGGAGACACTCAAAATAACATCACTTTCAGGGAGTTAAAATGTCTACGTGTTATCCAGAGGTGGCTATTATATATTTATAAGGGCTCCCCTATACGCCTCTTCTGTATTTATTAAGTGCTCTAAGGATCTGTTTGGCTTATACCAACGACCACAGACTGATCTGAGAATCAAGGAGGAAATACTCAAGTGCGATCTGGGCAGAAAGAGAAATGTTCGTGCTTATCGTGACTGCTACAAAGAGAGGGGCCGATTTTCTGTGTTATTTAGAAATGCAAATAAGTCGTCTCCTCCCCTTCTTGCCCTACTCTTATACCTCCCACCATTCTGCTCTAATGGAAGAGCCCAAAAGCTGTGCCCTCTCTCTCTCTGTTTTTCCACCTGTGGAGAATCTCCAGCACAAAAGAACATGGCTTTGGGGAGAAAGAGATGCTTCAGTGTTGTTGGGTCCTTTGCTGCTATTGGTGGGATGGGCTTTGGTGCCTTAATTAGACGACTGTTGCATCAGAGATGGTTCTATAAAGAAAACATTTTATCCAGGCCACGTGTAGGGTAGCTCATGGCATTTTGCACCACTCCCCATATGTGAACATTTTTTAGACATGTGGTACATGTATATTTATAGATGATTAGCTGGTTCTCCAACAGAGTGGTCAAAGGGAACAGCAGACAACGCGATGCATGACTGTACTGTGCACGTTATTAAACTATCAGAGACCAGGCCGGGGAGGTGAATTTAGATGAATTCTCTGGATGAACATCCAGAGTTGTCTCCTAAAGGGCTGAGAGCTGAATCCTAATATATAGACCCAGGTGTGCAAACACAATTCCGAGCCTCTAATCTAAGTAATATGGGAAGGAGTCACACATTATCTGGAAAATTTAGCCTTCCACTATTTTCCTGCTAAATTGTCCAGATAATTACTTCAGTTTTCCATTCCACTTTGACTTAGAAACCTAGTCACAGGATAATAACTGGTCATTGTACAGGGCAGAAGTTTATTTGCTTATTTATTTATAACTCTCGTCTATCAATAAGCAACTCCTATGTGCCTTGCACTGCCCTCAGGAAGTTATATTCTAATTGAAGTCAACACTTAGACTCTAGAAAGATCAGTGAACATGAACAAGAATCCATTAAGAGCCAGATTTAGTGAGAGAGAATATGATGTTATAATTGCTGAGGAGCCAGAACTCTACAAAGTTTTCCTAGAGGAACCAGGCTTGCCACAGACACTAATAGAGCCCTGACTTTTTCCACATCACACACAGAGAACGATGTCTGTGTGTACATCACAGGGTAAACTGATGCTACTTACAGCCAGTGACAGCCAGAGCCACCAGCCACCCCGGGACGGAGGAGATCACTCATCACCGCTGGTCATCCATTCAAAGCCCTCCAGGTCAGACACTTTGCTTTCAATCAGGTGTAGGTTGAGAACTAATTAGGCAGAGGGATGGCTATAAGAAGAGAGAAGAAACAGGTGATGTACACTAATGTGCAATTCTTTGAAGAGGAGGTATAGCTTTTGCAAAAAGAAATGTAACCAGGAGACAAAGCCTCAGGAGACAGTGTATGCAGTGGTTAGGTATCCGGACTTTAGAATCAGAAAGTTCTGTGTTTAGACTCTGCCCTACCACAACCTAGGTGGGTGCCCTTGGGCAAATTAACTTCTCTAGGCTTCATTTTTCTAATCAGGACAATAGGGATAGCATAGTACCTATCTATTAATATAATTGTTCCTATCCACCTATGTTGTGAAGAATAAATTAGGTACTGTGAATAAAGCACTTTGCACAAAGCCTGGTGCATGGAATGTTCAATAAACATTAAACTCTTAATGTTGCTAAGTAATGTTTGGAGCAAAAGGTCAGTGCTTAGGGGGTAGAACTGAGGGATGAAAATGTGAATATTCAGAAAATGGGGATATGCAAACATTTTGTATATTTGCTGGTACAGAAAGACTATAAAAGAAAAAAATAATTCATTTGAACACAGAAGCTCTGGTCAAAGCAGAGGATCAAAGAATGTTTTTAGCAGCTATCTAGGGTCAATTAGGACTCCCGATTCAGAAGACACATTCAAACCCTTATCTTCGAGGTAGCCCACTTTCTATTCTCCCACAGTGTTTGTGTGTTCACTTGTGCAGATGCTTGGACAAGCAGATAAAGAGTTTAATGCAATTTCCAAAGGGGCTACCCGTCACTGTCTTTCCAGCTGCACTGTCTTCACCAAGGGATCATCCAAGCACCATCAGATTAATGTGGAGAGAAGAATAATGGACCATAAATATTTGAGGACTACCCAGCAAAAGTACAAGAAATTACCTATTACCCATTGTGCAGCCAAACCTAAGTAAAAGTTAGTTATGGAATTTGAGATAATGTTGAATTTCACTGTAATATCAAAGAATATAATTTGTAGTCTAGTTACTTGTGACATATAAATACACAAAATCTCCAAAAGGAGAAAATAAACGATAAATTTTCAGGACCTAGCAGGTCACCAAGTACAAAGTAAGCCACTGATTTAGGTTGGTGATAGATGGTACCTCCCTATTTGCGACATGTACTCACCAAAAATTTCTCAGGAAGAAAAAAGGTTTGCAATTGGAAGATGTCATTGATTGCACATTTCATCTTGTTATTTAGAAATAGACATTTCAATGCCTAAAATGAAATGTCCATATAAAATACATTTATAAAGCGCTTCATTTACAAGTTACTGTACATCTATATATCACTCTGAACTTCTCCATCACCCAGGGAAAACTACAAGAGCATTTTTAACTTCATTTTACAGATGAAGTCAAACCTAAAGAAATGTAGTGATTTTGACTGTAGACCATGGGATTTGGAAAGCATGGGGTCAAGACTAGAACCCAGGTTCTCCAACTAGTATCCCCTCTTCATCATATATTCTTCTATTATGGAGTCATTATTCTAGGTGCAGCTGAGGTCAAGGCTGAGTATTAGTACAACTGTCCCCACAGAGCAGCTGGGGACACCAATCCAAGCCAAGTAACACACTGGGCCACGTTCAGGAGCATAAGTGCACAGGCACAGTGGCGGCCAGTCAGGTGCACTGGCTCCAAGGATCGCTGTTGAAGGGGGCTGTGGAATACGAGCCCTGAGGAACCCTAAATGACACACTAAGGAGTGTGGGATTTATTCTGTAGGTAATTAAGAGCCGTCAAAGGGGTTTTTAACGAGGGAGTGACGTAATTAAAAATGTTCCAAGTCTGGCCGGGTTGGAGCCTGGATTTCAGGGAGGAGAAGGGCTGCAGGGGGTGTGCAGGTAGGACAACGAATGGGAACAGGTCCCTGGGAATGTCTTCTATGATAGCTCAGGGCCAGCCTTGTCTTGCATTCTTCTAGAATGTGGACACTAACTCCTCCACTGGCCTGTGAAGTCTTTGCAGGAGCTCGTGTTTTATTTACCCTCATGTTCCCAGGCTGCGTGGTATTGTGAGTAATACTCTGCAACAACTGCCTGCAGGACTTCCCCTCCCCCATAGTCCAATATAACATCAACAGGGACAAAGCTAACGCATCACTCTGCGGCCAAATACCGCTTCTCTTCCCATTTTTCTCTCCTGATAAATATGACACTTCCATCCCTCGGGTTTTCCAAAATCTGGCTTTCATTTTAAATACCGACCTCTCCCTCATCTCCAGTCCCCACCCCCTTTGTTTTTTGGCCCGCTACTCCGCTGGCAGGATCTCAGTTCCCCAACCGGGGATTGAACCTGGGCCCACGGCAGTGAAAGCACCGAGTCCTAACCACTGGATGGACCGCCAGGGAGTTCCCCCCAAATCCCCTTTCAATGCCTCCCTTAGCATCCCTCATGTCTGTTCCCTTCACTAATTACGGTTTGATCAGAAACTCCTAACTACATCCCTGTCTGCAAATGTACCCCTTTTGAATTTGTCCTCAACACTCCTACCAGAGGCATCATTATAAAACGAAAAGTTGCCTGTGGCACTGCTTCAAACCCCTGGGTGGTGCGCCATTGCCTAGAGTACCCCGGACTACTACCTGGAGTCCAAACTCTTCATCATCACACACACGCAAACCCTCTGTGATCTGACCTGTCATCTCCAGTCACCCACGCCGTAATCACATGACCCACCTCGGCACTCAGGAGCAAGCCTTCTCCCACATGCCGCACCTTAGTGCCCTCACCCAAGCCCACCCACACCCATTACCTGCCTGGAGATCTCTGGGTTCATCCCATGTTTACCATCTCCTCTTCTGAGGAAGCTTAACTCATACAGTCACCAACACTCACCAGGCTCTCAAGGCAGAAGTCATATCCCTCCTTTCATGAAAGCACTTCTATCCACTGCTTACCTTTGCAAGAGTTCTTATCGTACTGTATTAAAGGCATTTATTTTCATGCTACTTTAGGGCAGGGATGCTGCCTAATTCCTTCCTCCTTCCTGTTAGTACTGAACAGGTACTCTTTAAACATTTATACGTATTAGTGCATACGTATTTTTCAAAACTAAATGATTGAATGAACAAACGGATAAATGTTGACAGATTCTTTTCTTCTCTATCCTCAACAGCATGGATTCAGTAACACCTACCTATAGAATCTGACAGCAGACATTTGAGAGATATAGAAACACATACTTATATATTAAGGAGTGTGTGTGTGTGTGTGTGTGTTCTCGTAGTTTAGAATCAATTTCATTATGATATGGTTACACTTTACACATAAAAAGCATCTTAGCATTTAACTTTGGATGTGAATATATATGTAGTAAGATTTAGAGCCTATCATTAAAATGTAAATCTCCACATTGCTTTAAATGAATTAGAAAAAACTTTCCTTTTATTGGTTTTATTTCTCTTCCTTAGATCAAAACTTTAGCCTCTACATCTTGAAAGCACAAGTTAGAGACGTCTTTGGTGAATGGGTTAACGTATAGCCATTGGCTTACCAACCGACCAAATGCCCAGTCTACCAAGATAGACTGTATTTGGTGGGGCTATTGGACAACTAAGGCTGATTAAGTCCATCACAGTAACTTTCAATGTTTTATTTTTTTCCCCTTAAAGCTTCAAATCGGATATTTGTTAAGTTACCTGGAAATATTCTTAATAAAACACAACTGTACTGTTTTGAATAGTACAATGCCTGACACAAAGGACACTCTTGATAAATACTTGTTACTGTCAAATAACTCCTTCCTGCTTGATTATATAATCCCTGAGAGCAGGAAGCGTGCTATTAACAGTGCAGCCCATCCAGCCAACCGCTCTGCTCAGTGTTCGTTGAGTAAGTGTGTGCTCATGGGCATCTGAAATTGGGCAAGACAGACACATTCTTCAAATGGTATTTGTGTTGGTTCCATTACCTTAAGAATCGAGTTCATTGGTCTCTGTAGGTACCAGTCATTATTAAATTGAGCACTCTACTTCACTATTACAGGTACAAATCAAGTCCACACGCACAAATGCTAGCTTCCATCTGGCACGAGAGAACTAAATGTGAAATCTGAGGTATTGTCTAAGGAGAAGTCAGCCTCAAAATCAGGGAATAGAGACAGTGATCCCTAAATGTTGTTTCTTTGTCTGCAACGGTGTAAGTCACAAATAAGTAAAGTGAAGAGTATTATCACTGTTAACTGTTTCAGATCACCATCTGCAGAAAGAACACAACAGAATGGAAATTGCTTCTATAAAGTATTCAATACAATTTAAACATCTCATGATATGCAATGGGGCTCTCCAAGATGTGCCAGATGCTATTAAATACAGCATGCTCTATGGGAAAATCATGCAAAGTACATTCACCAATTGAATTCTACCGCAGGGCATAAAGGGCCGAATACATAAATGAACCCCCATTACTTTGGTCTTTGGGCATTTTTCCTTGTAGCTTTCAGATATAGAACATGAAAAATAAAAATAAGAACAAACATAATGCCTTTATTTTTCAGTCAACAATATGTTTTCAAAGCATCCCACAGTTATAGCACAAAATACACCATAGTGTGTACCCATCTCACGTTTAACAAGAATGAGATTTGCTATTCACATTTATATTGGTTTTGCTTAGTACAGCAGCCTTGGGAATTGTTTACTGAGGAAACCACAATGAGAAAGATGCACAGTAGCTAAAAATAATTATAGGCACCCATTCATTTGTTAAAACCATTTTAAAAGTTAACAGATGCTGATTAAATTCAGGGAAGTTCTTTAATCTGAATGTGGCAATTAACGTTTGCAAAACTTTTTCTATTTTGAGGAGACTTTTCACTTTTTCCATATTATCCTTTTTAAAAAAGTACCTTACCTACAAGATCCTTCAAGGTAGGGTTAGGTAAGGCAAGTATCATTTAACAGACAAATTGTGAACAGGAGGAAACTAACGTTCCCGGAGGTTGAGTGATTTACCCAAGGACCAAGAACCTCACACGCAAGGGCTCTGCGTATACCTTTCCACCACACCCTGTATATTTTCAAACTCCCCCGGGCCTCTTCCAGAGCTGCCCAGGGAAAGAGGCAGTGGCTGGACTGGATCCACCCCCACCCCCTAGGTCCCCAGGCTCTGAGTATATCTCTTTTATGTATCATTCACTTGAAACAAAATCTTTCACTTAAAAAAAAAGTTACTTTTTTAAAGCTTAAAAGCCTAGTCACTAAACCCAGCTGCTATGAAAGCAACCTTAGTGTTAAGAATACAGAGTAGAAAATCCATGTGCTGAAACTGCAAGGCTGGGGAGGTAAAATCCAAAATATAGCATCCTGAGAAGAGGTCAGCCGTGAGAGCAGGAGCCTAAACAATGCACCACAATCAGGGGTCATGGTCATTGTCTGTTTTTTTTTTTTTTTTTTTTAGCAGAACAGAGAATAACATTTGTTTTATTGGAGGTTAACAGAAACATGTGACCTGACCTACGTGGACAAGAACAAAGGATTCCGACACCAAGAAGTTTGCAACAACTAACCACGTCCCTCCCTCACCTTGCCTTTAAAAGTGCTTTGCTGAAATCCTTCAGGGAGTTTGGGGTTTTTTGGGCATAAGTCACCCATCTCCGTGCATGGCCCGAAACTCCATCGTTTCGGTTTGTCTGGCCTCACTGTGCATTGGGCACAGGAACTTGCGTTCAGTAACAATACCAAGGGGACCACTGTCATGAAGGGGGGTCACTGCTGGCTCCTCCGGCCACGGAGACCCTGGTCACACCAAGGTGGCCTCTATGTGTGCTTCACTCAGAGAACCCCTAAATCAAGTCACCAACGTGCCCTCTGCAGCACCCACCCTTCACCCTCACCATTTTTAAGAACTGACGTCTTTGTTTATAAATATTCCCAGGCTGAGGCGTGCAAGGGGGGCCAGTGAGTACCTGGAGGGTAGGTCAGGGGGGTGGTGAGTTTGTCCAGGTGGGATACAAGGAAAGTCTGAGGGAAGGGGAAGAATTACAGAGGTTTGTTGCCTGACTGACACAGATTAATGGAGGTCCTGCTACCTGAATGACGAATTCAGGAGAAACAGGCAGTAAGAGGAGGAAGGTTAGAGATGTACTAAATTTGAGTCTTATCCTCAGGACCCACTTCCATAGACTCCTCTCAACAGGAGTCTATTCTTCCAGCCTGGCGTATAGTCAACCCATCAACTCCAGCTCACATGAAAATGATTTGCTCAATCGCCTGTCCATCAAATAGAATTGGTTTGCTTTAAGCGGGGTTAGACATAACTCACAAAGCTGCTGGCATCTTTTTGTAGAAGTAGATGGGAGATTATTTTTCAAAGCTGTAAACATCTGTACTTAAGACCTGGCCTGGCTAAGGCTCCTGCTTACAGACATGTAGGGTTGAGTTAAAAGGGTCTTAAAAATGGAGCAGCCGTTCGGTGACATCAAACACAGAAGAATTTTCCAGAGAGCCCACTCTGTGACAAGTGTGTATTTTATTCATACACCCTAAATCATCTTTCTTGTGGATGAGAAACTGGCATACAGGTTGTTAGAAGGAGAAGAAATATAGAGCATGAGGTAGAGTGATGGTAGCAGAAGAAACATGTTGAGATAGTATTTACAGGGGTGAATAGATGTAGAAACATCAGTGCTAATGTTGAGTGTAAAACCAAGTGGAGCCATTAACAAAGATAATGATATCAGGCTGGTAATACTGTTGGGGGGGAAATAGTCCTGAGGGGACCCATTGCAGTTGTTAACAGGCATCAACATTGTATGGTTCAGGCAGTAGTGGCATTAGAAGGGGAAAAAGGGTACAGGAGTAGTCACACGCTAGGAGTGAGTTTCAAAGCCTGGGAGGAGAGGAGATAACCTGGAAAACCTGGAGATGAGTAGAAAAGATGATCAAGATGGTTAGGAACTTGGACTCTCTGGAGTTAGAATGCCTGAGTTTGAATTACAGCTCTGCCATTTACTAGTCCTGTAATCTTATCTCGGTCAATCATTTAACCTCTCTGTCCTGCAATAGCCTCATCTGGAAAATTAGAATAATAGTAGCTGCTAAAACATAGAGTTGTGATAATCATTAGTTAACGTTAATATAGAGAAAGCACTGGGAAGGATTTTGGAGGATACTTAGTGCTCAAGAAAATAATATAAGTGTTAATAATAATGGCAGTAGTCATAATATAACATAAATGGATGTTTACATTTGAGGAAGAAGAGAAAAGAAAAAAAGAGTAAAAGAAGAAGAAGAACAAGAAATCAAAAGGGGGAGAACCTGCAAAATGAGTTGTCATGGAAACAAGGAGCTGAGAGGATTTCAAGTCCGAGAAGTTCATGAACGATGTTAAATGCTAGGGCAAGGTCAAGGGAAATTATACCTGAGAAAAGATCCTAGATTTGGGAGGTTGAAGGTCATCGATAACCTTCAAGAAAGAAGTTTCAACAGAACATTGGAAACAGTGCCAATGTTGAAGGGATAGAGAGAGGAGTATAGGATAAGAAACAAGAAGTGCTGACTACTCACTCAAGAATTTTAAAGGTAAAAAGAAGGGGAGTTCCTGATGGGGATGGCAGAGTATAGGGAAGATTTGTTTTAACATTGGAAAATATTAATATATCAAAAGACAGAGAAGAGACCCATGGCAAGAGAGAGGATGAGGAAACAAGTTAGAAGTATAGAAAACTGATGACGCTAGCCGTGCGAGGAGGTAGAAGAGAATTCGGCCCACAGCACACGCAGAGGAGCATGGGAGGGCAAAGGGCAGTTTCTTACCTTGACCCAGGGAAGGAGAAGGAAAGGAGAGGGGAATATACAGACAAATGTTGAAGTGGAGAGGAGGGACGTTGAGGGTACTGAATTTAAGTGGAGACACTCTTCACAGTAAAGTTGAATCAAGGCCATTTTCCATGGATGCTTGAGGAACATTGGGTTGAGAGTTTGAGAAAAATAGAGTTTAATTAAAGGAAAAAAAACCCACTCCTGGTTTCATATGATATATCCAATAAATACACAGGAGATCAATCAACACATTTTTGTGTGTTCACAACTCTTCAGCAACTCTTGGTTGCATAGAAACAGAAAGTAGAGTCGAAGGCTGGTGAGTGAGGCATGGCTGAAGGTCCAGAGAACAGGTGCACCAGGACACGAGAGAGGACGCGGCTGAGACACCGAACCAGGATGCATAGGACACCTGTGAGCCCGGAGAGTCTGCAGGGGACAGAAGAGCAGAGGCAGCACGGGATTGAAGGTTATATTAAGAATAAAATATACAAAAGCAAGATTTGTGGGATGAATGATTAGGAGGATGGCTCTGGCTGGGAAGAGAGGTGGGGAGAGGACCACACAGCTTGAGACCGTAAGACTTGAACTACCCGTTGGTGATGGTCACTCAGCCGGGGGATGAGTCAAAGAGTAGTAGATGCCAAGGAGCTCTCGGGGCTGCCCTGTTTCCTCCAAGAGGAAAAATCCAGAACCCTTTTCCTATTTGTGATTTTTTTTTTCTCCAGTTTCAGTCCGGGAACCAAAATGCGAAAGTAAAGGGCAGGTGCATAGAAGACAATCCCAATATTTTGTCATTTTCCTTATTATTACTATTATTGTTGTTGTTGTTATCCCTTTACTGTCATTTTAAAGGCAACTTTTGGAATGAAGAGAGAGAAGCTCATGGTCTCTGAGCCCATCTTAAACTGGAACCACACATTTTGATTTTTACTGTAGAGTCAGATCAGTCGTGCTGGCCAGGTTACTCCCACCAACAAAAATAACTCTTGCCCAGGACTTTCTGAAATAACAGAGTCCAAAAACACTCTTTTCCTGCACCTGCCAAACTTGTGTGCTTCCATGGCTTTGAAAATACTTGTGCTTCAGCTTCAATACTCTTCCTACTCTTGTCTACTCAGGAAATTCTAACTTACCCCTCAAGTCTCATTTTAAGAATTACTTGTTCTGTGACGTTCCCCTTGATTCTCCCAGATAGCAAGTACCACAGGGACCGTGTTTTATAAATAGTTCCCGATATGTGTCCTGTTGACCTAAAACAGACTGCCAGATATTTTTCTAGCAAAGATGGGTTTATTCGAGATCAGCAGGGAATTGCAATTCGGGATCTGCAACCATGGTGAGTCATGTGTAAGTCCCTGCGTGGCAAGGGAGAAGGTTTTTACAGAGAGGAAAAGGAAGCTGGGAGGGCTGGAGTAACCAAAGAGTCCGTGGCCTTTCAATGACCCAGTCCTTGACGGGAAAGAAGAGGTGTCTTTCTTCTTCCTGTTGGGCTCTGCTAGTGTCGCAGGGTGTGACAGCGCCCCCTTCTGGTCTCCCAAACTTTACTTAACTGAGGTTTCTGTTTCTTAATTTTTTACAGTCCCTTCTATTGATAAGCCTATTTCTCTCCCTGCATACCATCTACCATGAAAGTCAAGCCAATAAAGCTTGGTTCCTCTAGTCAGTATGAACATATGACAAAGGGGATGTCCTTCCAGGGAGAAGAGAAAATGGAACTCCTGACTTTTCCAGCCCAGAAGAGGGTAGAAAGAAAAAAAAAAAAAAAAAACCTGGTCCAGTTTGGGATTCAATTAACTAGCAAGTTATGCATTTGTATCTCTATTTGGATGAAGGCATAGATACATAGATAAAATATACAAAGCAGGTACAAATGAGTCTCTGCCACCCAATAAGTTATTTCACCAGGTTTTCTATTCAGCCTTACTCCATAATAGGGAACAATAAGAAACAATGCTAACTGGTCTTTAAAATTAAATTATTTTTTGCAACTGCTTATGGAAATGCTAAGATGGATTTTGACCAAACTCTGCTTAAAGGAATCTTATAAAATAGGGCAGGGATCTCTGCAGGAATTGGAGCTGGAATTAAAAGGAAAGGAGGAAGGACAGACTCACAGGAGTCAGACCGCCTGTGGATTCCTCAGCGTCGCTCCCTCCTCCTGTAGCCCGCCCTGTGTTGCAGAGCTAGAAGTCTCACAGCTACCACTCCAGAGTCTCTGCCTGCGGGGCTGCTTGTCAGACCCTACCCAGGCGGGGTGCTCACACGTGACTGGAAGAGGAAGAGAAACAGTCACGTGGAGTGTTCCTCTGGCGGGGGGTTGGGAGGGGGCAAGTGAGGGCTTTGGCAGCCACGGGATTTTTTGGCAAAGCATCTGTTCTGGAGGCAGCTGCCTCTGATAGTTTTCGGGAGACCCCACTACCTCCTGTCTTTCTAAAGACTAAGTATACCCCTGTATTAAATCCCTTCCTTCTTGAATACCTGGAGTTGTTTTATATCTCTGACCATCATGATGCTATGAGAACGTAATCAACAGTACACGTTACTATACTATGCAAGAGAGGACACACTTTTAGGAAGCGCTGCCGCAGGATCACCTTTTACAAACCTGCCCCTCCCCTCCACATGGAACCCATAAGCAAGGCCTGCCTCGCCTCACAAGTTAGCTCGTATATCCACCTCCTGAGCCCCGTGACGATCACTCCAGGGTGGCCCTCTCTGCACCGTGCTCTCCAGTGAGCAGGCAGTTCCCAGTCCCCATCATCCAGCTCAAGGCCAAAGTTCTCCGTCACCTCCTATACTGCTCTCATCCTCAAAGTCTTCCATAGCTACTTCCTTCCACCTCAGAGCTGAAATCGTCTTGTGGTCCAGTCTCTCCAAAGCCTAGCCACACCTACGTCCTCTGCACCTCTGCCCGAGTCATCATACTCCAGTCCGAGGGGTCTCCCACTCCGTCGTCAACACACCATGTACATTCGTGCCGGTTCCTCCCTTCTTGCTTGCCCCTCCCCAGAATGCCCTCGCCTATCTGTCCAAACCCGCCACATCTCTGAGAGAGAGCTCAGGCCTCAGCTCCCCCATGAAGCCTTCTCCAACCACACATTATTTCATTAATGCCTTGCTCCCCTGAACTGAAATCCTGAAGCACAGCGGAGACTGCCTGCCAAGTCCAGCCCAAGTCGCTGACCTGCAGACTTCTAAGCTGCACACGGGGCTGTTGTTTTAAGCTGCTACAGCCTGGGATGGTTTCTCCACAAACGCTAACGGAGAGACCCTGCTCCCTCTCTTGCCTGCCGGCAATATCCTCTCCACAGGGCAACCAGCGATCTTTTTAAACTGAAAATCAGAGCACACCTCTGCCCCCACTGGCTTCCCCTACATCATCAGCCCACCACTCCCACTCCAGTCACACCGGCCTTTTGCCGCTCCTCGAACAAGCCCTGCCTCTTCCCACCTCAAGACACTTGCATTTGCAGTTCCCTCCATCTGAAAAGCTCTTTTCTTAGAACCACCCTGATTCCCTCCCTCACTGCAAGTCAGTTCTCTACTCAAACGTCACCACCTCCAAGAAGCCTTCTCAGATTACTCCCTCTCAAGTACCCTCTCCCACAATCTCTGCCCCCTTTCCCTGCTTTATTTTCCTTTGTGTGGCGCTCATGTTACGTATGCACTTGTTCGTTGCTTTCTTTTCCATCGCTCTAAACTGAGAGCGATGGAAAAGGGGCTCTCAAAAGGCCCTTCTGAGAGCAAGGGCCCCAGTGCCGCACTGTCCTTGCATCGGTAGTGCTGAAAACCATGCCAAATGCAAGGCAGTGGAGCTGAGGATTTCAATCTGAAGACACAAATGATTTGATTTCAACCCCTCAGGGATGTTTGCAATATACCAAATCTGGTGTTTTAGAACTCCAGTTAGGCATGTACGATTAGAAAAGTTTTCTGTATCTAAAAGCATGTTGCTGATAATGAATGAATGAAATCAAATTTACAAGTCATTTTTCTTTTATACAGCATTGTAGTCACTTTGATATGACACTGACATAGTTCTTCCTATGTTGTTTCCTTTTTATAAGACAATTTGCATAATTTAAGGACAGCTCCATAACATTTGCACAATTGAAGGCAATGCCAGAAAATGTATTTCCAGAGTGAGTCTTATGATTTGCAGTGCTCACCAGCTTTATGTAATTGTGATGTGTCTCATGGTAAAGGTGTGAGAGGGGACGTGTACACCACACACAGCCCACTCTGGGAAGAGGAATTGGAGTGGACTGCCCAGACACAGCACAGTGCACTGGCTGTTCCCTACACTGCCATCAGCAATACTCAGGAAACGCACAGAATTAAAGGTAGCCCAACCTTTCCTAGCTATACCCTATTTAAACTGGCCATTTAAAGATTTAGAATCCTTTATTATAGCTCTTTTTAAGGCCAAAATATGTAAATTCTCATCTTTCTGAAGCTAAAACTGCCCACCTAAATGAGGTTGAAATGTGTTTAGCTCAAGTAAAATAACCAAATTTAATCTCAAATCACAAGTAAATGACAACAAAAGTGGGGTTTGGGGAACACAGCTGCTTAGAAATTTATATCAATTCTCTATTCACTGTTAAATAAGCCCAGTCCTCATAGCATATTCCATAGACAATGTCATTATTTATGACCTTTTTCAGTGTTCTACAAATAAGTTAAAAAAACAAGTATAGAAAAATTTTATTAAAGAAATTTAAATATGGTTAACAATAATCAACTGTCCCCTAGTCAAAATAGTAGAGCTTGTTTACGTTGTAATAAAAGATCAATAACTGATCTTAACATTAAGAATACATAAGAGTTTTGCAGAATTTTTAAACACTGGTTAATTGTTCCATGAGTGTAACAGCAATTCGTTTAATTATATGATGAAAGCGTCCTTCTAAAAGACAAATTTAGGAATCCCTCCATTCATACTAAGATATTCAGCATGTACAGGAGAGTCAATACTCCACAGATGCGCTCAGATGGGTGAGGCTGGGAGGGATGAAGTACCTACTACACTTCTTCCTTTAAACACTGCCTCTAAACATTAAAGCCTTTAAACATTAATTTCTCTGTGAGTCAAGAGCCTATTAAAATAATATGCACGTTATTGTTAGGTATTAAAGTGGCCTAGATGTGACAGAAAAAATTGGTCAGACGCCACAAAAAGCAGCCAGATCTTAAGATAAAGAAGCCAAAGGTTATGGAAGGAGCTAGACTTAGTGCCAGAAGACTCTACAATCTTAGGCTCCCTGTTTAATAAGAAAGAATACAAAATTATAAATATAGAGTTGCTACAGAAGTATATTTAATATATAACTGAGAAAAGGAATCTCAGCAAATTATAGTTTAAACTGACAAATACTACACGCAGAGCATAAAATACAACAAAGACATAATATTTTTATGAACTAAATTACTAACATAGCGCTATAATACTTTTTTTCTTCATATTTTGGCTGGATGTTCTTTGAGCACCTCTTCATAAGACAAAAGTGTTGTGTATGCTCTACACAGAGAATAGAAAGATAGTTCAGTCTGTCCTCTTGCACAGTTGATAGAAAGATGCTGCATTAACAATTATATTCCTGACAAGAGAGAACTTCCACTCCACTAGGTGTTGATGAGAACCAAAGCTTCAACGTACAATGTCATACATCTGATGAAATTTTCACACACTGGCCTCTGGCTCCATACCTTTCAAACCTTGTTCCTCCTCCACCACCCACACATTTTGGGGACCAGGTGATGAACAGCACAAACTGGAAGATGGCGTGTGGCCCAGCACCTCTGGGCCATGATGCTAGGGGAGCTGGTGCAGTGAGTGGTACAAGCATTCCTGGAAGCTGTTCCTGCACTGGGATAGCGAGCGATGCTGGATGAGACACGGAAGTGACTACAAATCATATACGTGTATTCCAATAAACCCAAGGTAAATATACTCCCATCTCGCCTTTCCTGAGTTATCTCAAAATTGTCCAGGGCTTGATAGCAGTTTTCTTCATAATTGCCAAAACATGGAAGCAACCAAGATGCTCTCAGTAGGTGACTGGATAAACAAACTGTGATACATCCAAACAATGAAATACTGTTCAACATAAAAAAATAAATGAGCTCTCAAGCCATGAAAGACATGGAGGAACCTTAAATGCATATGACTAAGTGAAAGAAGCCAATCTGAAAAGGCTACATACTGTATGATTCCAACTATATGACATTGTAGAAAAGGCAAAACTATGAGGACAGTAAAAAGATCAGTGGTTGCCAGGGCTAGAAGAAGGGAGGGAAGACTAGGTGGACCACAGAGGATTTTTAGGGCAGTGAAATTATTCTGTATGAAGCTGCAATGATGGATACATGTCATTATACATTTGTCTAAACCCATAGAATGTTCAACACCAAGAGTGAGCCCTAATGTAAACTGTGGACTTTGGGTGATGATGATGTGTCATTGTAGATTCATCGACTGCAGTTGTACCACTCTGGGGAGGGATGTTGATCATGGGGGAGGGAATGTATGTGTGGAGGCAGGGAGTAGATGGGAATTCTCTGTACTTGTCATTCAGTTTTACCCTGAACCTAATACAGCTCTAAACAAAGTCTATTTTTTAAAAATTTGCCCAGGGCCACTCCAATGCTACCCAAGATGTGGGAAAGTGTGACAGAAGTTAAGTCGGAGAGCCAAGAGATAGCGGTGTTAATTGACTGAGGTTAAATGTTTTCTTTCAGCAAATTTTACAAAAACGTATGTCCATGTGAAGACACGCTGGAGGCCGCTCCCAGGGCCTTGGAAGGGTCTCTTACAAGGGGAGGGCCTGACAGGTAAGTGTCAGCAGCTTCGCGGTAAATCTACCGCGTTCAGAAGATGAAGATTAGAGAAGAAATTCCAGAGCTGAGACAGGTGTACGCCTCTGAGTGGACACGGCCGTAAGCCAGCACAGAAGTCTCTCCTCTGCCTGGACCACAGCCCGCCTCACGCAGGCTGCCTGTTCAGTCTTAGGATGAACAAAAAATGGGGATTTGAGGAGCAGACCTTAGGTCGCCCCAAGAACACAAAAATAGTCTTTAACGTGACTAGAGCGTCACATTTTACCCAGGACATTCCTTATTTTACTTAACTCTGAATGAGCTGTTCCTTTAGAACGGTCCAGTTAGGACAGAGTCCAACTCAAGTCTCAGAAATCTTGGCCAACGAGAGTAATTTAGTTGATACAATCCTTTCTGATAATAATCAGGCAATGGGTTCATCAGTGTTTTACAGTCATTCCAATATATGATACTAAGATTATGTAATAGGGGGGAAGGGGGTGGAGGAGGAATGGATTGGGAGTTTAGGATTAGCAGACGCAAACTGTTATATACAGAACGGATAAACAACAAGGTCCTACTGCAGAGCACAGGGAACTATATTCCATATCCTGTAATAAACCATAATGGAAAAGAAAGAAAAAGATTATGTCATAAACATAGAAGTGGATGTGTGTCTTCCTAGTTCCCATGACCATCAGAGAAGCATCCAAAATATCTAATTGCTGCATCACAACTTAAATACAAATTTAATAGAAGACAGCATTGTTTTCCACCACTCAAACTGGATTTTGACTTGACAAAAAACATGTCTTTGCCACTTAGAGTCTGACAACAGTATTGTGAGTTAGACTGTGAGAAACACTAATGGTGTGAGATATACGATGAGGTTTTTTTTTTTTTTTTTTTTTTTTTTAACATCTTTATTGAAGTATAATTGCCTTACAATGGTGTGTTAGCTTCTGCTTTATAACAAAGTGAATCAGTTATACATATACAATATGTTTCCATTTCTCTTCCCTCTTGCATCTCCCTCCCTCCCACCCTCCCCATCCCATCCCTCTAGGTGGTCACAAAGCACCGAGCTGATCTCCCTGTGCTATGCGGCTGCTTCCCACTAGTTATCTATTTTACATTTGGTAGTGTATATATGTCCATGACACTCTCTTACCCTGTCACATCTCACCCCACCCCCTCCCCATATCCTCAAGTCCATTCTCTAGTAGGTCTGTGTCTTTATTCCCGTCTTGCCACTAGGTTCTTCATGGCCTTTTTTTTTTTTTTTTTTTCCCTTAGATTCCGTATATATGTGTTAGCATACGGTATTTGTTTTTCTCTTTCTGACTTACTTCACTCTGTATGACAGACACTAACTCCATCCACCTCACTACAAATAATTCAATTTTGTTTCTTTTTATGGCTGAGTAATATTCCATTGTATATATGTGCCACATCTTCTTTATCCATTCATCTGTCGATGGACATTTAGGTTGCTTCCATGTCCTGGCTATTGTAAATAGAGCTGCAATGAACATTTTGGTACATGACTCTTTTTGACCTATGGTTTTCTCAGGGTATATGCCCAGTAGTGGGATTACTGGGTCGTATGGTAGTTCTATTTGTAGTTTTTTAAGGAACCTCCATACTGTTCTCCATAGTGGCTGTATCAATTTACATTCCCACCAACAGTGCAAGAGTGTTCCCTTTCCTCCACACCCTCTCCAGCATTTATTGTTTCTAGATTTTTTGATGATGGCCATTCTGACCGGTGTGAGATGATATCTCATTGTAGTTTTGATTTGCATTTGTCTAATGATTAATGATGTTGAGCATTCTTTCATGTGTCTGTAGGCCATCTGTATATCTTCTTTGGAGAAATGTCTATTTAGGTCTTCGGCCCATTTTTGGATTGGGTTGTTCGTTTTTTTGTTATTGAGCTGCATGAGCTGCTTGTAAATCTTGGAGATTAATCCTTTGTCAGTTGCTTCATTTGCAAATATTTTCTCCCATTCTGAGGGTTGTCTTTTGGTCTTGTTTATGGTTTCCTTTGCTGTGCAAAAGCTTTTAAGTTTCATTAGGTCCCATTTGTTTATTTGTGTTCTTATTTCCATTTCTCTGGGAGCTGGGTCAAAAAGAATCTTGCTGTGATGTATGTCATAGAGTGTTCTGCCTATATTTTCCTCTAAGAGTTTGATAGTGTCTGCCCTTACACTTAGGTCTTTAATCCATTTTGAGTTTATTTTTGTGCATGGTGTCAGGGAGTGTTCTAATTTCATACTTTTACATGTATCTGTCCAATTTTCCCAGCACCACTTATTGAAGAGGCTGTCTTTTCTCCACTGTATATGCTTGCCTCCTTTATCAAAAATAAGGTGCTCATATGTGTGTGGGTTTATCTCTGGGCTTTCTATCCTGTTCCATTGATCTATATTTCTGTTTTTGTGCCAGTACCAAACTGTCTTGATTACTGAAGCTTTGTAATATAGTCTGAAGTCAGGGAGCCTGATTCCCCCAGCTCCATTTTTCGTTCTCAAGATTCCTTTGGCTATTCGGGGTCTTTTGTGTTTCCATACAAATTGTGAAATTTTTTGTTCTAGTTCTGTGAAAAATGCCAGTGGTAGTTTGATAGGGATTGCATTGAATCTGTAGATTGCTTTGGGTAGTAGAGTCATTTTCACAATGTTGATTCTTCCAATCCAGGAACATGGTATATCTCTCCATCTATTTGTATCATCTTTAATTTCTTTCATCAGTGTCTTATAATTTTCTGCATACAGGTCTTTTGTCTCCTTAGGTAGGTTTATTCCTAGATATTTTCTTTTTGTTGCAATGGTAAATGGGAGTGTTTTCTTAATTTCACTTTCAGATTTTTCGTCATTAGTGTATAGAAATGCAAGAGATTTCTGTGCATTAATTTTGTATCTTGCTACTTTACCAAATTCATTGATTATCTCTAGGAGTTTTCTGGTAGCATCTTTAGGATTCTCTATGTATAGTATCATGTCATCTGCAAATAGTGACAGCTTTACTTCTTCTTTTCCGATTTGGATTCCTTTTATTTCTTTGTCTTCTCTGATTGCTGTGGCTAACACTTCCAAAACTATGTTGAATAATAGTGGTGAGAGTGGGCAACCTTGTCTTGTTCCTGATCTTAGTGGAAATGGTTTCAGTTTTTCACCATTGAGGACAATGTTGGCTGTGGGTTTGTCATATATGGCCTTTATTATGTTGAGGAAAGTTCCCTCTATGCCTACTTTCTGCAGGGCTTTTATCATAAATGGGTGTTGAATTTTGTCGAAAGCTTTCTCTGCATCTATTGAGATGATCATATGGTTTTTCTCCTTCAATTTGTTAATATGATGTATCACATTGATTGATTTGCGTATATTGAAGAATCCTTGCATTCCTGGGATAAACCCCACTTGATCATGGTGTATGATCCTTTTAATGTGCTGTTGGATTCTGTTTGCTAGTATTTTGTTGAGGATTTTTGCATCTATGTTCATCAGTCATATTGGCCTGTAGTTTTCTTTCTTTGTGACATCTTTGTCTGGTTTTGGTATCAGGGTGATGGTGGCCTCGTAGAATGAGTTTGGGAGTGTTCCTCCCTCTGCAATATTTTGGAAGAGTTTGAGAAGGATAGGTGTTAGCTCTTCTCTAAATGTTTGATAGAATTCACCTGTGAAGCCATCTGGTCCTGGGCTTTTGTTTGTTGGAAGGTTTTTAATCACAGTTTCAATTTCAGTGCTTGTGATTGGTCTGTTCATATTTTCTATTTCTTCCTGGTTCAGTCTCGGCAGTTTGTGCATTTCTAAGAATCTGTCCATTTCTTCCAGGTTGTCCATTTTATTGGCATAGAGTTGCTTGTAGTAATCTCTCATGATCTTTTGTATTTCTGCAGTGTCAGTGGTTACTTCTCCTTTTTCATTTCTAATTCTATTGATCTGAGTCTTCTCCCTTTTTCTCTTGATGAGTCTGGCTAATGGTTTATCAATTTTGTTTATCTTCTCAAAGAACCAGCTTTTAGTTTCATTGATTTTTGCTATTGTTTCCTTCATTTCTTTTTCATTTATTTCTGACCTGATCTTTATAATTTCTTTCCTTCTGCTGGCTTTGGGGTTTTTTTGTTCTTCTTTCTCTAATTGCTTTAGGTGCAAGGTTAGGTTGTTTATTCGAGATGTTTCCTGTTTCTTGAGGTAGGCTTGTATTGCTATAAACTTCCCTCTTAGCACTGCTTTTGCTGCGTCCCATAGGTTTTGGGTCGTCGTATCTCCATTGTCATTTGTTTCTAGGTATTTTTTGATTTCCCCTTTGATTTCTTCAGTGATCACTTCGTTATTAAGTAATGTATTGTGTAGCCTCCATGTGTTTGTATTTTTTACAGATCTTTTCCTGTAATTGATATCTAGTCTCATAGCGTTGTGGTCGGAAAAGATACTTGATACGATTTCAATTTTCTTAAATTTACCAAGGCTTGATTTGTGACCCAAGATATGATCTATCCTGGAGAATGTTCCATGAGCACTTGAGAAAAATGTGTATTCTGTTGTTTTTGGGTGGAATGTCCTATAAATATCAATTAAGTCCATCTTGTTTAATGTATCATTTAAAGCTTGTGTTTCCTTATTTATTTTCATTTTGGATGATCTGTCCATTGGTGAGAGTGGGGTGTTAAAGTCCCCTACTATGATTGTGTTGCTGTCGATTTCCCCTTTTATGGCTGTTAGTATTTGCCTTATGTATTGAGGTGCTCCTATGTTGGGTGCATAAATATTTACAATTGTTATACCTTCCTCTTGGATCGATCCCTTGATCATTATATAGTGTCCTTCTTTGTCTCTTGTAATAGTCTTTATTTTAAAGTCTATTTTGTCTGATATGAGAATTGCTACTCCAGCTTTCTTTTGATTTCCATTTGCATGGAATATCTTTTTCCATCCCCTCACTTTCAGTCTATGTGTGTCTCTAGGTCTGAAGTGGGTCTCTTGTAGACAGCATATATATGGGTCTTGTTTTTGTATCCATTCAGCCAGCCTGTGTCTTTTGGTGGGAGCATTTAATCCATTTACATTCAAGGTAATTATCGATATGCATGTTCCTATTCCCATTTTCTTAAATGTTTTGGGTTTGTTATTGTAGGTGTTTTCCTTCTCTTGTGTTTCTTGCCTAGAGAAGTTCCTTTAGCATTTGTTGTAAAGCTGGTTTGGTGGTGCTGAACTCTCTCAGCTTTTGCTTGTCTGTAAAGGTTTTAATTTCTCCATCGAATCTGAATGAGATCCTTGCTGGGTAGTGTAATCTTGGTTGTAGGTTTTTCTCCTTCATCACTTTAAGTATATCCTGCCACTCCCTTCTGGCTTGCAGAGTTTCTGCTGAAAGATCAGATGTTAACCTTATGGGGATTCCCTTGTGTGTTATTTGTTTTTTTTCCTTTGCTGCCTTTAATATGTTTTCCTTATATTTAATTTTTGACAGTTTGATTAATATGTGTCTTGGCGTGTTTCTCCTTGGGTTTATCCTGTATGGGACTCTCTGTGCTTCCAGGACTTGATTAACTATTTCCTTTCCCATATTAGGGAAGTTTTCAACTATAATCTCTTCAAATATCTTCTCAGTCCCTTTCTTTTTCTCTTCTTCTTCTGGGACCCCTATAATTCGAATGTTGGTGCATTTAATGTTGTCCCAGAGGTCTCTGAGACTGTCCTCAGTTCTTTTCATTCTTTTTTCTTTATCCTGCTCTGCAGTAGTTATTTCCACCATTTTATCTTCCAGGTCACTTATCCTTTCTTCTGCCTCAGTTATTCTGCTATTGATCCCATCTAGAGTATTTTTAATTTCATTTATTGTGGTTTTCATCATTGCTTGGTTCCTCTTTAGTTCTTCTACGTCCTTGTTAAATGTTTCTTGCATTTTGTCTATTCTATTTCCAAGATTTTGGATCATCCTTACTATCATTATTCTGAATTCTTTTTCAGGTAGACTACCTATTTCCTCTTCATTTGTTAAGTCTGGTATGTTCTGACCCTGCTCCTTCATCTGCTGTGTGTTTTTCTGTCGTCTCATTTTGCTTATCTTACTGTGTTTGGGTTCTCCTTTTCACAGGCTGCAGGTTCGTAGTTCCTGTTGTTTTTGGTATCTGTCCCCAGTGGCTAAGGTTGGTTCAGTGGGTTGTGTAGGCTTCCTGGTGGAGGGAACTAGTGCCTGAGCTCTGGTGGATGAGGTTGGATCTTGTCTTTCTGGTGGGCACGTCCACGTCTGGTGGTGTATTTTGGGGTGTCTGTGGCCTTATTATGATTTTAGGCAGCCTCTCTGCTAATGGATGGGGCTGTGTTCCTGTCTTGCTAGTTGTTTGGCATAGGGTGTCCAGCACTGTAGCTTGCTGGTCGTTGAGTGAAGCTGGGTCTTGATGTTGAGATGGAGATCTCTGAGAGATTTTTGCCGTTTGGTATTACGTGGAGCTGGGAGGTCTCTTGTGTACCAGTGTCCTGAAGTTGGCTCTCCCACCTCAGAGGCACGGCCCTGATGCCTGGCTGGAGCACCAAGAGCCTTTCGTCCACACGGCTCAGAGTAAAAGGGAGAAAAAATTGAAAGAAAGAAAGAAAGAAAGAGGCTATAATATAGTGAAGTAAAATAAAGCTATTGTAAAGCAAAGCTATACAGACAAAATCACACCCAGAAGCATATACATATACACTCACAAATAAAAGGAAAAGGGGAAAAATTAATATATCCTGCTCCCAAAGTCCACCTCCTGAATTTGGGATGATTCGTTGTCTATTCAGGTATTCAACAGATGCAGGCACATCAAGTTGTTTGTGGAGTTTTAATCCGCTGCTTCTAAGGCTGCTGGGAGAGATTTCCCCTTATCTTCCCTGTTCGCACAGCTCCTGGGGTTCAGCTTTGGATTTGGTCCCGCCTCTGCGTGTAGGTCGCCTGAGGGCGTCTATTCCCGCCCAGACAGGACGGGGTTAAAGGAGCAGCTGCTTCGGGGGCTCTGGCTCACTCAGGCCGCGGGGAGGGAGGTGTACAGAGGAGGCGGGGTGAGCCTGCGGCGGCCGAGGCCGGCATGACGTTGCACCAGCCTGAGGCGCGCTGTGCGTTCTCCCGGGGAACTTGTCCCCGGATCACGGGACCCTGGCAGTGGCGGGCTGCACAGGCTCCCGGGAGGGGCGATGTGGAGAGTGACCTGTGCTCACACACAGGCTTTTTGGATGCGGCAGCAGCAGCCCCAGCGTCTCACGCCCGTCTCTGGGGTCCGTGCTGATCGCCGCGGCTCGCGCCTTTCTCTGGAGTTCGTTTAGGCGGCGCTCTGAATCCCCTCTCCTTGCGCGCCGCGAAACAAAGAGGGAAGAAAAAGTCTCTTGCCTCTTCGGCAGCTGCAGACTTTTTCCCGGACTCCCTACCAGCCAGCTGTGGTGCACTAACCCCTTCAGGCTGTGTTTACGCCGCCATCCCCAGTCCTCTCCCTGCGATCCGACCGAAGCCCGAGCCTCAGCTCCCAGCCCCGCCCGCCGAGCAGACAAGCCTCTCAGGCTGGTGAGTGCTGCTCGGCGCCGAGCCCCTGTGCGGGAGTCTCTCCGTTTTTTCCTCTGCGCCCCTGTTGCTGTGGGGTCTGCGCTGATCGCCGCGGCTCGCGCCCTTCTCTGGAGTTCGTTTAGGCGGCGCTCTGAATCCCCTCTCCTTGCGCGCCGCGAAACAAAGAGGCAAGAAAAAGTCTCTTGCCTCTTCGGCAGCTGCAGACTTTTTCCCGGTCTCCCTCCCAGCCAGCTGTTGTGCGCTAATCCCTTCAGGCTGTGTTTACGCCGACAACCTCAGTCCTCTCCCTGCGATCCAACCGAAGCCGAGCCTCAGCTCCCAGCCCCGCCCGCCCCGGCGGGTGAGCAGACAAGCCTCTCGGGCTGGAGAGTGCTGGTCGGCACCGCTCCTCCGTGCGGGAACCTCTCCGCTTTGCCCTCCGCACCCCTGTGGCTGCGCTCTCCTCCGTGGCTCCGAAGCTTCCCCCCTCTGCCACCCGCAGTCTCTGCCCGCGAAGGGGCTTCCTAGTGCGTGGAAATCTTTCCTCCTTCACGGCTCCCTCCCACTGGTGCAGGTGCCGTCCCTATTCTTTTGTCTCTGTTATTTCTTTTTTCTTTTGCCCTACCCAAGTACGTGGGGATTTTCTTGCCTTTTGGGAGGTCTGACGTCTTCTGCCAGTGTTCAGTGGGTGTTCTGTAGGAGCAGTTCCACGTGTAGATGTATTTCTACTGTATCTGTGGGAAGGAAGGTGATCTCCGCGTCTTACTCTTCCGCCATCTTCCCGAGGCCAACGATGAGGTTTTATAGACTGGCCCATAAAAAAATTCCCATCTACATGTTAAAGGCCAGTGAAACAGCAATGAACATTGAGAAAACGTCTGTGTTTTTGTTACATCATTTCATCAGTGGCCGGAAAGAGCAACAATCAGTACCAAACTAGTTTTGCATTAAAATCTAAATTGTTTTAGGATTAAGTTAAATACAGGGCTACAAATTACATAAATGTCTCACAGAGTGCTGCCTCTGTAATTTGTGAGGGATCGAGAGCCCCCCTTTTCGAGTTTATCCTGATGGAAATAACACCTGAAGAGTTACCTTAGCCAAGACTGAGGCCCATTCCCCAGTAGAAGCTCTAAATTCTGTGGGACAGAAAGAAAGAACCTCCTGGGACAATTTTAAAGTGAGCGAATGGCTATTAACAGGCAGTTGGTTTACTGAATTCCACATAAGAGGCAAAGCATATGTGTGACCCGCAGCAGGACCCTTGCAGAGAAGTCCGGTGCAATTAGTCATCAGATCATCAGGCAAGATTTGTGCCCCTGAGAAGACAGAATCCATTCCTTGGGTGGCAACATCCCCAAATCTACCTATACTATTGTTTCTGACAAGCAAGCCCAAAGACTCCCTCCAAAATCTATTCTAACCTGATTTGGGGAAACGATAAGTTGCTTATGAAAACATTTGAACTTAATAAGTTTACACATGACTCATCCAGGTTCCGTTTGCGGTATTATCTCTGTAACACAGCCAGGCTGCGCGGCTTACTGGCAGGTTTTATCAGCAAGGCGACAGGCAGGTCCATCTGCTGCCCAGAAATGGGGCCTTCTAGGTCAGCGGTTCCCAAGCTGAATTCGCTACATTCGCTAAAAACACAGATGCCACGTCCTCACCCCAGAAGCACTGAACCCGAATCTTGGGGAGAAGAATTCCTGGTATCTGTTTTAACAAGCATCCAAAGGTGATTCTTAAGCACACTGGAGCTTGACCCTCAGAAGAGTGATAAGTACATTAACATGGAAATCAAGTTATGTCCATAGTATCACAGCTCTTTGGCTGTGTCTGGTCGGTCATGGTGACCAATGTTGAGTGCCAGGTTCAGTTTAGGAGGGGGTGTTGCTTTAACACCAGACATCCACAGCGCCTCCGAGTTCCCACTCTCTACCACAACCGCCCTTACTTGAGGTGTTATTTTCCATTAAATCCACACACACACATATATGCATATGCACACTTACAACAGAAAATAAAAATGCTTCCCTGACTCTTTTCTCAGGATGAACCTGTGCTGTGACTTTTCTAGAGATGTTAGTTTAGAAACTTCTACTCAAAGCAATGATGATAAACCAGATCTTTTTCGAGAGAGATGTATAACGCACGCATGTCCGAATCTTCCTCTTAATTTTAGCCAGTCACCAAATTATTGTGTCCACTTTATATCATACAAATCAAATACCGTCTCTGACTTCCAGAGAATCCCAGCTTAGGTTGTGTTGTTGTAGCAATCAGGTCTTTGATAGCTTATGAGGTTCAAAATAGGACCCATCATATGCTACAGCTCGTTAGGACATGAACGTGGCTATGAGACAGGGCAGAGCGGGGTGGAGCTCCCACGCATATGGATGTGTGTAAAGGGCGGAGCACCCAGGCTGCAGCCCAGGGAATGAGAGGAGACGCTCACCTTATGTAGTTCTGTCGGTAAAAGAGAGGTTGTGCCGTCAAATTCATTTACAAAACACAATCAACTACACCCCCTGTATTGTTTGCTAGGGCTGCCATAATAAGGCATCCCAGACTGGGGAGCTTCAACAACAGAAATTGATTTTCTCACAATTTGAGACTAGAAGTCCAAGATCAAGGTGTAGGCAGGGTTGGTTTCTTCTGGGGCCTCCCTCCTTGGTTTGCAGACAGCTGTCTTCTCCATGTGTCTTCACATGGTCTTCCCTCTGTGTGTGTCTGTGTCCTAATCTCCTCTTCTTACAAGGACACCAGTCATTTAGATTGAGGCCCACCGTATGAGCCCGTTTTAACTTAACAACCTCCTTAAAGGCCCTTTCTCAAGTACAGTCACATTCCACAGGGCGGTGAGGACTTTAACAATGAATTTGAGGGATGGGGGATTCAGCCCATAACGGTTCAGCTCATAACCCCTTCCGTGCAGATTCACAAACATACTACCCTATCAAGGCGCTGAAACCTCACATACTAAAGCAAATGCTAACCTCGTATGAGGCAGCATTCCTCCAACTTTCTCTGTCACATCTCTTCACATGCCATGGACCCACGTTTCTGCAAGGCACACCACTGGGCAGCTGCCAAGACCTAGGCTTGCCCAAAGTTCCATGCCGACTGCAGAGAATCCTACCCCAGCTTGCCTCCATCGAACCTGGGGCTCCCTCAGTCAACAGAAGCTTCAATTGTGTCTCTGCACCCCGGAGAGCTTGTGCCGGGTGGTGTGGGAAGACTCAGGGAAATACCAGATTGCCCCGGAGGCACTCACTCCAAATTCAGTTGGGCAGTAAACGTAGGAGAGGAAGTAAGGCAGAGATAAGTAACAGTATAAAACAGGATATAATAAGAAATGCCCACGAATGCTGGACATCCTTGTCATAGGAATTGGGCAGATGAATTCACGGTGGACCCCAGTGTCAACAGAATGCTACACAGAGCAGGCGGGGCTTGTACGGAGGAGCTAGACTAACGAGCGGAGCATCAACATGGATGGAGTGTATTCCAGGACCCAGTAGCTGGAATGCAGGTGGAGTTACAGGAATAGGAAACAACAAATTTGAATGCTGAGATTTTGAACTCAGAAAATGGGAGAATGGTAACTGTCCCAACAGAATTAGTGAAGTCAGAACATAAGAATCAAGTACCACCTTGGTTGTGTTTTGATGAATTTGAGGAAAAGCAGTACACCTGTAGTGAGTATCTGCTGGTTTTGCCTCTCAGTATTCATTTATACTTCTTTTCATAAAGTAGTGCCCAGATTTTAAGCTATGGAGTGTACTAGAACTGATTCCCCTCTGAAGCTATGGACAGAGGCTCTCTCTTCCCTGTCATGGGCATGGTGGGAAAACAAGAAACATGAGTACTTTGTAGATTCTAGTAAGGTCCTGGCTCTCAGATGATGGGCCCAATCCCAAGGAAAGCAGAGAAAATAAATGAGAAAATCTGGGGCCTTGGTCTCTCATGGGAGCCCCTGGATCAAACCATACCTGAAGCCATATATTATGGCTTTTTCAGAAAATGAACTTTTTTATCATTTAAGCCAGTTTACACTGTGTTTTTATATCAGTACAGCAAACACACACACACACAACTGTTAACTGACAAAATATCCAAATGTTATATACAGATAGGCTGGTGATACGAATTTGAGAAACCACTCAAAGAGGTGATAAATGGAGCAAGGGAAGCAAAGGTGGTCTAGGGAGAGAGGAGTGGGAGAAAAAAGATGACAACTAAGGATGGGATTGTATAAATCATCATGGGTAAGGGAACACATAAATTGAAAAAAAAAGGAAAAAGAGAGTTAGGAAGGTAACAGGAAGACCAAGAAAGTAAAGTATCAAAATCCCTAGAGTATGGGTAAAGAGAGGATGCCAACTTTCTAATTTTTTCTCAAGGAAAGGTCCTCAATCAAAATAACAGTTACTGTTATCTACTGAGCACTTGCTTTGTATCAAGCAGTGTTCTGGGTACCATACACTTAATAAATCATTCAGTCCTCTCACCTTTACTATGAGATGGGTACCATCATTCATTACCATTTTACAGATGAGAATGCTGAAGCACAGAGAGGTTAATGAACTTGCCCATAGTCACACAGCTAGGAAATGGCAGAACTAGAATTGGACCCTGCTATTCTACCTCTATAGTTCACTCTCTTAACCAATAGACTCTATACCTCTCAACTCTCAGCATCTGCCTGGAACTGCTGCTTTTGTGAGTAGGTTGAGGAATGCAGGTAGAAATTCATTTAACCAAAACTTTATCTCCCATATTCAGTCTGACTTGGATGTCTGAAATTCTGCCATTTTTGTATAAGCATTATCCTTTTATTATGGTGTTCTGTCCAAATGTAGGGACAGACAGCTTATTCAGTCATTCACATCTCAGCATGAATTAGTTTGATAGAAAACTGTCTTTCAACAGAGCAACCTGGGGCCATATAGATTTGTTAAAAGCTTGAGGTACTACAAATCAGACAGCTCGTAAGAGAGAGCTGAATACAAACTTTCCCCGTTCACAATTCTCCTGTGAATTAAGACATTTTTCCTCCTATCCAGCTTCTATTACCACTGAGCATAGGTTTTAAAAGATCATCGTAAAGGTTAGTCTTACCGTCCCTGAGCTCAGACCCACAAGATAGTTTCAGAAGCCCAATATTTGGTGTTTATTTTAAACACACATCTGTCTCACTTAGGATGAAGAATTCCAGTAGTACCAAAACTTTTTTTTTTTTTTTGGCTGCGTTGGGTCTTTGTTGCTGTGCACGGGCTTTTTTTCTAATTGCGAGGAGCGGGGGCTACTCTTCGTTGCAGTGTGCAGGCTTCTCATTGCGGTGGCTTCTCTTGTTGCGGAGCATGGGCTGTAGGCGTGCAGGCTTCAGTAGTTGTGGCACACAGGCTCAGTAGTTGTGGCACATGGGCTTAGTTGCTACACGGCATGTGGGATCTTCCCGGACCAGGGCTCGAACCCGTGTCCCCTGCATTGGCAGGCGGATTCTTAACCACTGCACCACCAGGAAAGTCCCAGTACCAAAACTTTTACGTAAAAACCTCATAGGTAGATTTTCCAAGTAAATCACCAATGGTAGAAAATATACGTGAATATAAATATTTATACATTTTACTAATTTAAAAACCTTGAGATATCAGCATAGACCATGAGCCAAGTTTTTTTTAAAAAGGCAAAGAACCAACTAAGAAAAATGTTCCTACACACCTGGAACCCCATCTGTACCTGGCTAAGTCCTCTTTCTTCAGCTTCTCTTCATTCATCACTGCCTCCAGGAAGTCTTCCAGGATAGCCCTGTGATCCTCCTTTATTGCAGGTTAAATCATTTCTTGAGTCTCCATTTTCCTCCCTGAACCTTGCATCCACAAGGGCAAGGACTGGGCTATCTGTTTACCACTATCACTTACCCCAGCGCTGGGCTACAGAGCTGGCTCTCATGAATTAATAAATGAAAGCAGAGGCCTGCTGCTCTAAATGTATGAATAGTCCTACAAATCATCAATAAAGAGGCAAACAGTGCAGCAGAGAAGTGGTCAAAGTGAGTAGGTTTATAAAAATAAATGCAAAATAAAATAATGACACCATTTTCACCCATTTTCCCTTCCCTTTAAGTTCAAAAAAAAAAAAAGAAAGAAAGAAAGAAAGGAAAAGAAAAAAGAAAAAAAACTACATCCCTTAGATGTGGGTAAGGTCACTCTCACAGACAGCTGTAATTTTTCTGTAGGAGACTTGGGCTCTATGTATTGACATCTTAAAAATGTATGTGCCCTTTGTTTAACTCAGCAATTCCGCTTTTAGGAGTATGTCCTAAGAATATATACAAATACTTACCTATAAAACAATCAGTGCAGCACTGTGTATAATAGCAAAGAAAAATCTAAATAAGCAGTAATAGAGGATTGGTGAAATTATGCACATTAGTAAAATGAAATGATATGCAGCATTTTTAGTTACCATTTATTGGGCCCTTACTGTGGGCACTTACCAGGTACTTCACTAAGTACTTAACACACACTGTCTGATTTTCATCCTCAGAACACTTTATGAAGTGGACATTACTGTTATGGCCATTTTCCATGGGAGGAAATTGAGATGTAGAGCGGTGAGGTAATCCGCTCAAGGTTACAAAGCGAGTACAGAGCAGAGTCAGTGTCAGTCTCCAAGACCCGGCTCTTGATCAGTAAGCTATCTGCCCCCAAGTTCAAGGTGTCAAATGTGCATTTAGTAGCATGGAAAAGTGTTCCTGTGTTCTTGTCATATTAACTAAAGAGACAGATTACAGGACAATACACAATATGATCACCTTTTTATAAAATGCACACTGTATTAAAATATATGTATTTTTAGTTATGTGCACACATGCGTATCTATGTTTATCTTTGCACAAAGACTGAAAGAACTGATATCGAAAGGTCGTCTCAGGATGGTGGGGTCATGGGATAATGAAGTTTTTCTTTTCTTTTTGCTTACTCCAAAGTTTTATGGTTTTCTACGATAGATCACTTGTATCATACTTTAAGTTTTGTGTTTTTTTTTTTTAAGTTGAACTCAAAGTAGCCTAGAACTTTAGAGGACCTAACACGTCACCCAGTCTAATCTTCTTACCAGCAAGAGACTGGAGCCCAGAGAAGTCAAGCGCGCTAATTTAACAAACAGAGCCAGGAGTGGAGTCTGGTCATCACAGCCCAGGGCTCTGAGCACAGCCCTCCCCCGGGAAGGCGGCTAACTACACTACTCCGCAGAGTGAAGATGACAGAACATGCTGGGCGCTCGTTCTCCTGAGCACCCAGGAGCTTAGCCTCCCCAGGACACGCATTCTGAGCGACACCTTGGTGCCCTACAAAACAGTGCTTGCTGTAGATGAAAGGCCTGAAGGAAACACATCACAGCCTGGTTGTCATGTGGCCTCTAAACAACCATTTTTTCTAAACCAGTGGCTTTGAACTAAGATGCGTGTCAGCATCCCCTGACAACTTTTTCCAAAGATGAGTCCCCATGGAGATTCTGGCTCAATGGATGTAGACAGGGGCCTAGGCCAGAATATTCTGAAACACCTTTCCACGTGATACTAAGGTTGGACATTAGTCCCCCGATTAAGGGTCACTGGTCTATATAAATCTTCAGGTGTGTGTCTTAACCAGGAACTAGACCTTTGGTTGGTCTAAACCATTGGATGGAACTGTTGGTTGCATCTTAATTTAAAACTCTTCCTGTCTGCTGTTAGCGAGAACGGCGGCAGCCCCTGCTCCAGAAGCCTTGTAATGGATCTGAGTTCCCTTTAGCTGTGCTTTCTCATTCTAAAGAGAAGAAGGTTATGAAGAGCAAAGGAAATGCTGGCACCATCCGCCACATTGCTCAGGTAGATCTGGCCAAACCCTGGATCAGGGGGCACAGAGCTCAAGAGCAGCCCTGTACAGTGCTGGGCACCAAAGCTTTGCCATCAAAGGAGGACGAGTCCCTGGTCTAGATGGTCCCACCAGCCACTGCTGCTGAAACAAGGGTTGAGGTGTCACATACAAGCCAAGGACCTGTTCACTGAAGGAGCCGGGCCAGAGGTCAACAGGGAGCAAGGACAAAGGTGCAAAGAGATAGCCCCATCCAGGAAAGAACAGAAAATGTTTACAATGCAATGGGATGTAAAGATGAGAAACAGAAGGAAAGAAACACAAGAGAAATTAAGATGCACTTATAAAACTGCAAAACACATTATGCTATATCACCAGTAATTTTAGTGACTGCTTACTCAAGAAAGGTTTCTTTAAAAAGAAAAACAGAACAGCTTTGTCTTAGTTGAATAATAATAGAGAGAATTTTAAATACCTGATTGTGTTTCTTGCATTTTGGCATTGTTTATATTTGTTATTTGTATATATTAATACATAAGTAGATTTTAAATAAATCCTACCCAGGAACCATTTTTAGAAATTTTGATTTTTTGGATGTTCCTCTTTTTAAGTAGACTACTGAACTCTGAAAAAAACGCTCAGGGATACATTACGATTGTTAAGAATATTACAGCTAACAACGAAAATTAAAATAATGAGTGTTTTCTTCTAAATGATATCAAATCCCTCTAACGGGAAGTGCTAATGGCTCTTTCAGTTAAAAGACTGGGCTGCCCTTGCTCATTAACATACACAAGTTGGGGTATTTTTAAATCCTTAGTTACTTCATAATAACCCAGGGCTGCTGCTGCTGCGGCTAGGAAGACCCAGATCCCACGGAGTCTAGTGCAAAGGATGTCAGCTCAAGCCCAGGTGTGGGCCTCCGCTACCTCTGTGTTTCCAGATTCGAGGCTGCATTATTGAATGTTCCCTGGCCTACACAATCTCCAGGAACATTGAGCCAACCTTGGGCAGAGGCCTAAGACCTCCTCCTCTTCCCCCTCTGCTGAAATCTCCATTGACGTCCAAGGAAGTTCAAACCCAACCACCTCAGCCCTTCTCTGACTCAAGGCTTTTCTTTCGTGACTAGAAAGCATTTGCCCCAGGGATTATATTACACCAGCAAAACGTCATGGAAAGGGCACTGGACGTAGAGTCAGAAGGCAAAGGTTCAAGACACAGTGAAGTCTCCGACTTGCATTTGTGATATGAAGCCTCTCTGAGCCATAATCTCTCCCCTGTAGACGGAAATCACACCAGCTCCACGTCCTCCACAGGCCGGCGGAAAGCAAATATACATTAAAGCATTCGGCACAGTGTCTACCAGTACAGGTGAGGGAGTGATAAAGGGAGCCAGACATCAGGTCTGCTGTGTCCCAATATCCCCGCTGGCCCAGGCCCTTGCCTGCCACACAGAGAGCCTCTGTCCCTGCCCAAGCAGGTCCCGGGACCGTCTACACGGGACTCCAAGAAGGCTGGTTTCCTGGCTGCGCGCCTGCAGGAGTGGCCGCCAAAGACCTTGTCTGCTGACCCCAGGCAGCGAATACCCAGCTCTCCATCTGAGATCTGTCGGTTAGAGGTGCTCCTGTTTTATGGATATTTATTCATTGTATTCTTTGCTTTCTGCAGCTGGGACTGGTTTGGTCAAAAAGAGGGCTCTGCAATAACGGTGTTAAACAAACAGCATTGGGCCTGGTATTTTTAGATACATTAAAATTCTGTTTAAGCGCAGTGAGGGGGCCTGAAAAACTCAGGCCATTTCCCACAGCTGAGTGAATACTGATAAGAGCTTTATCCAATTTATAAGGCAAGAGAAGGAAACAATCATGTGTGATGGAATTGGACAAATAATCCAGCTCCAAACAATTATGAAATATAATGCAATTACAGAACACTGTGCCGGGGTTCTGGCAGTACCAGATTCTTCCTTTTTATGAGTCAACACTAATCTAGAATTTTGACACTCACAGGATTCATGAGTGGCCAGACACTGCAGGCAAGGAAAAGTCAAGACAAAACCAATAGAAACGTGTGTGTGTGTGTGTGTGTGTGTGGCACACACCCTTTCTTTTACAGCCGTTCACACATGGACACACCCTTGATGTACTACCCATCAAGACAAAGAGAGAACTTCAATTAATGACAGCTCCCCCCAAAATTCCAATTCTATATAACAGGAGAAATTCATATTCTACTGATAGTTTGTTGAAGAGATAAGGAAATTTTTTCATTATAGAATCCACACAGCAGAAGTGGATAAAATTTCTCCATGGATTTTCTGTTCTCCACTCAAATGTCTCCTCTTTCCCACCGCTAACTTCACCTCTCCCCACTCCTCCTCCACTCTGGCTCAGAGCAGGTTGGCTTTTCTCAACCCCAGAAGCTAGGTGACAAAACAGGAGTTCTTCCCTCCTGTACTGTCTGCTTGTGAGGCCCTACCTACAGAGGTCAAGGTCGGAGGAAAGTTAAGGTCGAATCCTTCGTCACCCTGGGTTGTGGTCTAGACTGTGGTTTGAAGGACTGGAGGAGGTTGAAACGAATGGGAAGGACATGGGGGAGGGGGAGAGAAGGGCTACTCTTCTCCGGCCGGTGGGGAACAGAGCCACCCTACCTCTTCACTACCCTGGAGCCTCACCTAACTTTTAAGAGAGCCAGCAGGCCAGACTGAAAAGACGAGGGTTATGGGTGTATATCGAAGCTCAGTTTGGTCTCTGTTCGTCTGACATCTCTCCCTTGTGTCTCCAACCTGTAACTCAGGAAGACTCAGGTTTTCATTTCAGGCTCCTCCTACAAATAGAGCTGCCCTTCCTCCTGGAGTCACTGGGACCCTAGTGTCAGGTGGCTTTCCAGGTCCCCAGGGGAGAGAGGAAGACATTGGAAGGACCTGCCCAACGGCCCCAGATCTGAGGTGCTGGCTCCTTCCCAAGAAGTTTCTTCATTCTTGCCCGAGCTTCTTCCAGACAAGCCCCACCTGGAGGATGACCACGCCCTGAGCTCTACTGCAGGGCTCTTACCTGACACCCTAGGGTCCCTGATGGAAGCACCGAATGGGCTCTGACCAGTCAGCCTCCTCCACCACGCCCGCACCACAGGGCCGGAACACAAACCTTCCTTCTTCACACTGCTGTCTGGGAGATCTTTCTAAAATTAAAACCTCTCTCTCTCTCTCAAACACACACACACACACACACACACACACACACACACACACACGCACACTTTGGCTTAAATGTCTTCAGAAAAGAACTCCCCTTTGCTTTCAGGGAAAAGTCCAAATCTTTAAATGACTTGCAAAGCCCTTTGGATTTGGCCTCTGCCCTTAACACTCTCTGCACCACAGTCCCTTGGAGCTTCTTTGAGCAACGAAGCTCTTCTCGCCTCAGATCCCAGCACACGCAGTCTCTCCTCCTCCTCTTCCTTCACTCTGCACAGAGCCAGCCTCTTACTATCCTTCAGGTGTCACTTCAGTACTGTCTCCCCAGAGAGGCCTTTGTGACAATCCTATCTAAATCAGGTTTCCTACGCACAAATCTACACGTCCTGATTCTCTAGCACAGCACCCCACGGCTCTTAGCTTCACGGCACTTCCTGAAATTTGCAATCATTAATTTCTTTGTTCAATTTTTTATTGTCCATCTAGGAAGCTTACGGTTAGCTCCAAGATGGCAGAGACTATGAGTCATTTCCCCAGCATCAGCACCGCGCGTATGGTAGGTTCTTGAAATCATATTATTATAAGGTATTATCATAACTTAAACTTCTCTTGTATCTTTCAGACAGACCAAAGAAAGAAGAATTATCATCGCTTTATTTAAAGGACAGTGAAGAGACTGGCTGATTCTGGGTATCTGTACTGCAAAGTCCTGGAAATAACCTGTGGGTAGATACAGTAGACAGACTGGCAGGGTAGCTCTTGAAAACCCAGATGATAAGTCTGGGCTTGATCTGGCTTCGCACTTTGAGAGGAGTAATGATCAACTAAAGCGTACCCAGAGGTCATGCCCCAGAAACAGTGAAAGGGCTCTGAGCTTGACTTGGTGAAGGAAAACATGACAGAGTAATGTCTTCAAATATCATGTCAAAAAGAAAGCAGGTGTTTTGGTTGTTGTTGTTCTCATGGGCAAAAGTGGGTCCAATCGGTACTTGCTTCAAGGAACTGATTTCACCTCAATACAAAAACAAACCTGTTAATACCTTGCACTGGCCAATAATGAAACCCATTACTTCATGAGGCAGTGAAGTCCCTGTGGCTGGAGTGACAAGCAGGAAACCGAAGAAGATTATTGGGGAGATAATTTCTATATCCAGCAGGAGAGTGGATTTGTATGATCCCTTTCCATTTAAAAACTCAAAGGACAATGGAGAGCCATCAGAAGTTCTGAGCCAAGGGTGATGTGATTTTTTTAAAGTGTTGTATTAGAAAGATCTGTGAAAGGTTGTGAAAACGAAAATGTTTTCAGTACTAAATGAAAGAATCAGAGGTACCTTGAGAGAGCGTAAGACCAGGATGGAGCATTATTACCCCAAATGAAATCTGATTTGACAAAAACAGCATAAGAAAACAGTGCTCACAAGATTTGTCACAGCTATCAAAGTCTCCAAGATAAGAACTTTCTTCATGACTAACATCTTTAATGATAAGCAGATAAAGGCTTCTGCATCAGAGATTTTAGAACCTATTTCAATAAGAATGACCCCTCACCTTAACATTCTATGTGGGATACTCAATTACAGCAGTGTTCAAGATCAAAAACTTGTGGAATGTCTGATCTGTTTACATATATTCCAACCAGCAGTTAAAGAGATGTCTTCACTATAAGTAATTAAGGCTCTCTTATACCATATTTAAATTTCTAAAGGGGCTGTAAGCTATCCGGGTCACATTTAACACTGAGTACAAAACCCTTACTGAAAATTTCAAAGATGCCAGCCTCTTTTTTGCTTCATCATCACCGGATTAGTCCTTTACATGTTCTAGTCATGGAGGAAAAGGTCATGTTTCCACAAACTCCGTAATGGCCAGTCCTCCAGGTGTTCACCCCTGGGCAATGATCAAGGCATCTGCTCTGTCATCTCCCCTTTTCTTTTCTTTTCTTTTTCTTTGTGAGTAAGAGAAGGGTCTCTGCAGTGGAGATGCCATCTGTGAAACCCTGGGTAGTGATTCAAACATTTGTCACATGATCCGACTGCTGGAACTAAATGGACTCTGCTCGGGGGTGGTATGATTACAATTACGGCCTGCCCCAGATCCACAGGCACAGATCCACAACACCTGGCACCTCCTCTGCCCATGGCGAAATAAGAACCTGTTGCCAATTGACTTAAGTTTCACCATTTAAAAAAAAGAAAAGAGCAAGAAACACGTTTTTCACTATTTGCTGTTAAAGAGAATGCTTTGACTTCCATACCAGAAGAGGTTATGAGGGAGGCGAAAGATGGTGACAGATGTGGCCAGCAGTCTACACGGCTGCCTTTGGTCTGGCCGTGACCAGGTCAGTCAAACCCACAGTAAGTGGTAAATTCAAGTCTGTGATGCCAACCAGAGCCATCATTAATCAAAAACATAACCTTACAGGCTGCATACTGAAATCTGCGTCAACACCTTTACAAGGGTTAAAAAGAGAGAATGAAAAATAAAAGGAAAGCCTGAGCTTTTTGCATTTCCATTTTGAATGTCAGTCGGCAAAAGGATATTTTTTAATCTTAATAGACGGTGACACCAGATTTATTTAGTCTGGAGGAATAGCCAGCCCTTAGTACACGAAGTAATACTGTCCAAACCATAGTACAGGTGCTTCGGCTGTCTGAGGCAACGGATTTTTGGAAACAGCAAGAGGGCTTTAGATTAAACATCGGAAAATATTCCTATTTGTAAGACATCGTAGCCACTGAAAAGGGGTGGAGCTAAAACTTTGCTGAAAAGCCAATATGCATATTAAGCCGGTGATTTTCTGTTAAGAGTTTGGTTGGGGAGGTTTAGCAGCTTCGTCTCCAAAGCCCTGATTCAAAACCACAATGTTCAGCAAGTCAGCGAGATTTCATGCTTTCATCTGAAACCCACACCAACAAATGCATCTCTTCATGCAATTCAGGCTCTTAGAATCTTCGCGAAAGAACCACACCAAACCGTGGAACTCAATCTCAAAGCCCTGATCCCACCCAGAGGAGCTCAAGTTCCATTTAAAGGTTCAATAAAAAGATGAGAGGTGGGGAAATGCCTGCTGGAACGGCACATTAGCTGCTGCATTTAAACCCTCACCACAGTATCCGAACGTTGATTGTGGTTCAGAGGGAAAGCTACGTGGTATGAAATGTAGCAATTATTGGTCTATTAATATAGGATGGTAGTGCTGTCGAGTGCTATCTCTAAAAGGGAGATGGGGGAAATTCTTACTGCAAAGGTAAGTTGCCTTTTTTTTTTTCAACTAGGAAAGAACAAAATTAAGAAATTTTCTGGGGCACGATCTCAAAATGTCGCAGATGCAAAAACTTTCTGTGGGACCCAAAACAAAAGCTGGCAAAGCAGGTGTGCTGTCAGCGTCTCTCGCCTGCCGTTTCAAGCTTGGAAATCACAGACTTTTTCAAATCCCAGGATTAGTGAGGGACAGAGAAAGAAAATGTGGGGGAGGAAAAAAGGAAATAAAATTTTACCGGAGATTTCCGGCTTAACGACCTTCAGACACCAGGGCTGGAGAAGGGAGAGGTGGCTGCCATCCCCGCGGCCCTGCACTCCAGGAGGGCAGCTGCAGGCGGAGCGCCAGGGAAGGCAGCCAGGAGGTGGTCCTCGAGCGCCAGGTGAGCGTCTCCACGGATGACGCCGCGCCGCCATCCCCGCCCCACCTGCGCTGTCCCAGTTTTCTCTGCGCAGCCCGGGTGCCTGCCGCTGCTGGGCAATACCTCCTCTAGCGCGGCAGCTACTTAAGCTTTAGGCCTTTTTAAAATGACCTCAGGTGTGAGCCGCGGCGAGCCCCGTGGAGTACCATTGGGCCGGAGAGATCGCGGGGAGCCAGGATGTCCAGGCGCGTCCGCCCCGCGCCCACTGTGCGAATTGCGCCCCGCTCCCACTCCACCTCCGACAGGGGGGCGGGAAAGAGGGCCCCTCCAAGGAGCTTTCCCCTTTAAAAGAGGAGGGGCTGACTCAAAGGTGTCCAGGGAGAGGGGCCAGCTTAAAAGGGGGTCCAGACATTCACCTGGGGTTAAGCAAAGACAAGACCTGCTAGAGAAATAGTTAACTCCTCAGATGCCCAAATCACAGTAGAGCTGGAGGAGGCTGAACAGCCTGAGAAAGAGAGGAAAGGGAACAGGATGTTGACCGGGAAGCATTTCTACAGACGCTGGGGTTGGGGTCTGGGTACTAACCAGGGAAGGTAATTCTGCAAAATTGGAACACACAGGCACTGTATCTGTAGGCAACTCGACAAAGGGCACAATCTAGGAAACTGAATAGAGATTTGTCCCCTGTCTCTCAGCCTACTGACCCACTTTCCTTGGGCTACATCTCCCCCAGATCCCTGCCCTTCACTGCATCTTCCCATTAGCCAATAGGGAGGAAAGACAAGGCCCCCAGATCATAATGTAGGTAGAATAAACAACATGGGCCTGTTTGACATTTATTAGAGGGGCAAAAGTCCCTCTCTTTTCCCAGAAAATCCTCTCTAAGCCACCCCTTACTCCCACTTACACAGGCACAGACACCGCAGGATATCTCCTCCAGCTCCGGTCAAGGGCCTGAAATTCTACATTTAGTCATTTGCATCTTAAACATCTGCACCTTAAAAAAAGGTAAAAAAACATCTGCACCTTAAAAAAAGGTAAATGTGCTATTCTGGAAACAGCACCCTTTGATCCATTCTTAGGAGACAAAGTATTTTCTCAAAGAGTCTCCAGCCAGTTACCAGATGGAGGCAAAAGAAAGTAAGTTGAGTGAATATTGAGAGAAAGTCCTGGGGCCAGAGACACTGCCCAGCCGGAGTCCACAGGAGGAAGAAGCACCATTCACGTGCACACACACACACACACACACACACACACACACACACACACACACACACACACACACACTCTCTCTCTTTTGGACACACCAAGTTCTCTATGATTTTGTCTAAAATCGGCCTTAGTCACTTGCCAGAAGCCCAGTGTGGCTGCTGCTGATTTTGTTACATCCACTGGAGTGACTATAAAGATCCCAAGTCACGTGATTGTTGAATAGCACGGTTGTCTCCACCTTCCAAGCGTCCACGGACGTGGTGCGGTGCAGCCCTGCAGGCTGAGCTTTAGCGTCAAGCATATTTGGTTTGAATCCTAATTCTCCCACCTTCTGCCACAACTGCCTGAATTCGAGTTCCGGCTCTTCTTCTGAGCAGCTATATGACCTCGCACAAACCATCTGCCATCCCTGAGGCTGTGTTTCCTCATCTACAATCTGAGTACAGTCACATCAAACAATTCACACAAAGCCTTCAGCACCGTGCCAGGCACCTGGTACAGTATGTGCTCAATCAAAATGGACTATGTTTACTTTGATTATTATTGATTGTGAGATTTTAGCCAAGTGATTTTCCTTCTTTGAGCCTCAGATTCCTTATCTGTAAGTTGCAAATAATCATATCTACTTATATAGGAGTGCTGTGAGGTTTGAAAGAAATATATGTAAAGTGCCTAGCACAGTGCCTGACATAGAGTAAAGGAAGCACTCAACAAACGATAGCAGTGATGATGAGGAGGAGGAGGGGGAGGAGGAGGGGGAGAAGGGGGAGGAGGAGGGGGAGGGGAGGAGGAGGAGGAGGAGGAGGGTGATTTTGGTGTTAGTGATGTCCAGGTTAAGCCAGAAAATTCACAAGCATCAGTCCTAACCATCCGTTCCCAGAAAAGGTAGACCTTTCACTCCACTCACCCCGGCTTATGCCTAGATGGAGATGATATCCATCTCGCCAGACTGCTTCTCTTTTGTCAAATGGGTTTTAAGTCACAATAACAAAGATCAAGTGGTCTGGTCTACAACTACACGGAACATAACCCAAATTCAGGAATCCCAGATATTTAGTTGTTGCCTCCTTTCCCCGATTTTTTAAGCTCTGACATGAGGTAGCGTCTTAGAGAATTGACTCGTCTGCCCGTATTTGTTCATTACAGCTGTTGCTAGGAAGTTACTACGTAAATGGCTCTGCTCCTCACTCTCCGTTATGCTTTTTTCTGGTTATTGTGAGCTGGAATTAAGGGCTAGCCCTGTGCTGACTTTTCATTACAGTCTTTCTATACTCTTCGCTATGTTTCTCTCCCCCTTTGTCAGTAACTTTAGGAGTTAATCCTTTTATATTTTAAGGGCTTGAAAGAAGATGTAAAAATTCATGAGTCTCTTGGGGGGAGGAGCTGGATTTCAAAGCGGATTCAGCTTCTCCCTCTTCACTGTGTCAATAGTTAGTGCCCGGCATTTTTAACTTTCAAAATTCAAATTAAAACATCATCATGCTCCTATAAGCTTCACTACCTCTAATAATCAAAGAACAAGTTTCAACTTGACACACGGATGAGGCAGTGCTGAGCCACATTCATTACCATCCCTTCCACTGGATTAAGTAATCATGTGTAATAAAGATGAAAATCTTCCAAGATAAAAAAAATAAATAAACACTAGTACTAAAAGTCAAAAAAAATTAAGTAAATACCCCAAAGTCAATTTGGAAAACATAGGACTAGGTGGTGGTTATATTTTTTGCCACATTCAAAAGATATCTGTTACACGTTCCAAAGTGCAGAGTCAATATAATTTTTACCCCCTGAAGGTGTACCAAACATGTATGAAGATTTCAAAACCAACCCAGCAGGCTTTCCAACAGATGGAAACTGAAGTTGCACATTTCATTTCAGATACCTGTTTCTAAATCATTGATTTTTGTAGAAATGTCACACTGTACTGAAGAGAAGTCTCTCTTTCTCAATAAACATACAGCAAACTTCCTAGAAAATGCCAACATTTTCAGTTAAGAGAGAAAGCTGCAGAAAAGCCCATGAAATTCAACTCAGTCTCCCATCTTATGCACACAATATCCAGCGACTTCAGTTACACACCAGCTTTCATCCCTGCACTTCAGGAGGAGTTTCAAGCCTAAAACAAGCAGTGAATTGGCCTCACTCTGCTGAAAATTTGTGAGAAGAACAGTGGGAATCAACTACTTATTCTTTAGTTTCAATACACTGAGGAAAAAGGGTTAGACTTATTGCTTGAGGTAATAAGGCCAAAGCTGTAAGGGGTAAAAAGACTGCAGGTTTACACCTGTAGTTTTATTTTTCCTGATGCTGTAACCTTCAGGCCAGATCTTCAAAGACGAGAACCAGCCCTCTAAGATAAGAACACAAGCTCAAATTCAGTGTCCCCACCAAAACTATAGACATTTAACCTAATTTTTGCCATTTAAAAAAGAGGAAAAGAAGAAGGAGGAGGAAGAAAAGGAGGGGGGAAACTGTCAAAGCAGAAGGATTGTCACAAGTCCCCAGTAAGCAGTGAGGTCAAATCCCAAAGAACACTGAGTTTCCCATGGGGAAATTTAGGAGACAGAACAATCAAATGACATCTGTGGATCTTGTTTAATTTCTGATTTCAACAAACCGTAAAAAGATGTTTGAAACAATCCAGAAATTTTAGATTTGATATTTTTTTTTTTAATTTATTTATTTATTTATGGCTGTGTTGGGTCTTCGTTTCTGTGCGAGGGCTTTCTCTAGTTGCGGCAAGTGGGGGCCACTCTTCATCGCGGCGCGCGGGCCTCTCACTATCGCGGCCTCTCTTGTCGCGGAGCACAGGCTCCAGATGCGCAGGCTCAGTAGTTGTGGCTCACGGGCTTAGTTGCTCCGCGGCATGTGGGATGTTCCCAGACCAGGGCTCGAACCCGTGTCCCCTGCATTGGCAGGCAGATTCTCAACCACTGCGCCACCAGGGAAGCCCCTAGATTTGATATTGATGATACCAAGAGTTATGAAGTTTTGTTGGGTGTGACTGTGCATTGTGGTTACATAAGAAAATGGCCATATTTTCAAGAGATGCATACTCACGAGGGTGTGGAGAAAAGGGAACGCTCCTACACTGTTGGTGGGAATGTAAATTGGTGCAGCCACCATGGAAAACAGTATGGAGGTTCCTTAAAAAACTAAAAATAGAGTTACCATATACTCCTGCAATCCGAATCCTGGACAATATATCCAGAAAAGATGAAAACTCTAATTCAAAAAGATACACACACCCCAATGTTCATAGCAGCACTATTTACAATAGCCAAGACATGGAAGCAACCTAAGTGTCCATCACAGATGAATGAATAAAGAAGATGTGGTACATATATACAATGGCATATTACTCAGCCATAAAAAAGAGTGAAATAATGCCAGTTGCAGTAACATGGATGGACCTAGAGATTATCATACTAAGTGAAATGTCAGACAGAGAAAGACAAATATCATATGATATTTATATGTGGACTCTAAGAAAATGATACAAGTGAACTTATTTACAAATTCTGTATTTACAAAACAGAAATAGACTCACAGACATAGAAAACAAACTTATGGGGACTTTCCTGGAGGTCCAATGCTTAAGACTCCACGCTTCCACCGCAAGGGGTAGGGGTTCGATCCCTTGTTGGGGAACTAAGATCCCACATGCCACGTGGTGCAGGCAAAAAGTAAAAATAACAAAAGAAAGAAAACAAACTTATGGCTACCAAAGGGGAAATGGGGGGTTGGGATAAATTAGGAGTTTGGGATTAATAGATACACACTACTATATATAAAATAGATAAAAAACAAGGACCTGTTGTATAGCACAGGAAACTATATTCAATATCTTATAATAACCTATAATGGAAAAGAATCTGAAAAAGATTCTTCTGTATGTATAACTAAATCACTTTGCTGTACATCTGAAACTAACACAACATTATAAATCAATTATACTTCAATAAACTAAAAAAAAAAAAAAGAGATGCATACTCACACACGTACGGGTGAAATGAAATGATGATTGGGATTTACTTTAACATACTTAAGCAAAAAGGAAAGAAATGAACAGAGGAAACAAGAATGGGAAACTAGGTAACTGTTGACTCTGAGTGAAGAGTATATAAGGATTGATTATTTATTACTGTTTTTACAATTAATACTTTTGTGTATGTTTCAGAATCTTCACAATGAAGTACTTAATGGATTTCTTCCTACTCAAAAAGGTTGAGGATCCTTAGATCAGGGTGTAGAAGAGTGACTCAGGTGATCTGGTGGAGGGAGAAGAAGACAGCTCCAGTGACTGGTGCTTATATAGCCCCAAGGTCTCAGACATGAGGGTAAAGATGGTCAGTGGTCTTTGGTCAAGAAGACCGCCCCTCTCAGGAGGCATGTTGACTGATTCTGACTTCTCCCTCCCTAAAGACTGAGCTCGATATTCTTATTAAGCAAATGTCACTTGTAGGAAAAAAAAAAACACCTGAAAATCCATTTAATTATGGCTAGCTGTGGCACAAAGCTCAATGCAGAGGTGGATAAGACAGGCAGTATTGGGTGGAAACAGGTAGTACTTAGTAAGTGCACCGAAGTGCTAGAGGATGCCTTATTAGAAGGAAGAGTGGCACGCAGAGGGGCGCTGTCTACCTAAAGGGTCAGGAAGGGTTTCATAAAGGCGGTGACCTTTCAGGACCTCCCTGTCCGTGTGGCTGCACCTGTCCACGACGCCTGGCATATTGCAGGCTGTCAGCAAGTACTTTCTGAATGTCACTGAACACTCTCGCCACTCCCTCCTCAAAGACTGTCAGTGAGTCCACTCTGGATACACAATGAAATTCAAATACTTCAGCCAGTCACTCAGGGCCCATCATGATCGGCCCCATCCTCCTCTCCAGCCCATTCAACCTTATCTCCTCCAAACCCATCCCAGTGCGTCCATCTCTCCAAACCTCCCCCAGCCTTGATCACTCAACATGTCTAGGTTGCACCTGTGCCCAGATCAGCACCTCCAAAAGTGGGAGGAAAAGAGATGGATGCAGGTGCTTGAGGTGGGGGCAGGAGGGCGCTGTCAGCAGCTGCAGGGGGTGTCAGGAGGGGGATCAACGGCATCTGCTGCAGGCCCTGATCAAAAGTAGGCAAATCTGTCAATAGTTAAGAAAATTGTTTTCCATTACTGGCCTCTGTACCCAAAGAAGACCTTCTGTAATCAGTTCTGCAGAGGAGGGCTGCCCTACTTGGAGAAAGTTTCTCTGCAGCATCTCTTAATCAGGAGTCTCCAAGTAATCACATATAGAGTTTGATTTATGTCCTCCAGGCCCCCAATATTGTTTTGGTTTGCCTTCTTCCAGAAACAAATGTTAATACACAGATTTGAGTACAAGTAGGTGATTTGAGAGGTGACCATGGACTTGTAGGTGAAGGGGGTACCTGAGACAGGCAAGGTAAGATGCCACTAACAGGGTGTTGTGAAGCAAGTTAAAACTGCAGGCCACTGGACCCATTCCTGTGGGCAACTCAGAGACAGTCCATAGAACCCATGCTGAGAACCCTCCCCAGAGGAAAGCGACTGGGATACTTATCCACCAACTTCAGTCAATAGTTGACTGAGGACTTGTAGGAGGGGAGGGTCATATTAATTCCCCAGCATCCCTGCCCTGATCCCCATGCATGGCCTAGCAGCTCTGGCAGCCAGAGAAAATCTTCAGACAACTGGTCGTACGTGTGGGAGCTGGGAGCTGGGAGCTGGAAGCTGGGCCAGTTTGCCTGGAGATTGTAAGTGCTGTAGGGATATGAGCTGCTTTCTGATGAACATAGCCTGGTTTATACATACACACATGTATATTAATCTGTGAAGTCATGTTTATTAAAATTCCAAAGATGGAAAAAAGCATCCATCTTTGCATATAGCCTTTCTATAGCAGGAGTCAACAAACAAAAGACTACAAGCCAAATCTGGCCTGTTTTAGTAAATAAAGTTTTATTGGAACATAGCCATGCCCCTTCATTTACTATTGCTGCTTGTGTGCTACAGTATCAGAGTAGTTACCATGGAAACCATATGGCCTGCAAAGCCAAAAATATTTACTATCTGGCCCTTTATGTAGAACACCCTTGTTTCCCTGTTGGACTTTTTTTCCTGAACCATTATGCAAGACTAAGTTCAAAAGCAATCTCCTTTAACTCTCTCATTAGCCCTCCTACCCTTAAAAGAAATGGTTTCCTAACGTGTGTCCATCATGCCATATCCATTCCTCAGTATGCCTCTTACTATACTGCTTTGTATATATTCACTTTCATATCTAGCTCACCACCACCACAAGAACTGAGCTTTATTCACATTTAGATGCCTAACGTCCAGACATTCAACAAATTCGTATTTTAAAAAAATGAATTCATTTCGGGAAGTTAATCTCAGCGGTCATTGATCCAGCCCTGGTTGGGTTCTAGAAGGTGCGGACAACTTTCTCAGGATCACATATGTGGCCAGCATCCGACTCAGGTAGGTCCCCTTGTTCCTGGTCCAGGACTCTGTTATATATGGACATAATCAGGCCACATTACTGCCCTCACAATGCATGTGCCACATTTAACACATAGCAGTTTTAGAAGAGCAACTCAAGGTGACGACTTAAACCTGCACATCCTCTGATTGACCAGGACCTCCACACCTGGTGACTCCCTTCTCTGTAGGTGCCTCACAGCAGCCGTGGCCAAGATCTACATCTCTGAAAATCCTTCTCCACCTACGAACCCACTACTCCAAGATCAAACCTCAAAAGTCTCTCACAGTTAGGGCTCCGTGACCTGTTATCTTTCAAAACCACCTTACGTGTCAGTAATAAATCTTTCACCTTCTGAAGACGTAAATCAAAGCTTTGGACATCACTAGCAAAAACCGGCTTTTCATTATTTCTGCCTATTATAACCACAAGTGTTCAGATGGCACCTTTCAGAGCTGCTGAGGCAGTAAACAATAACAGAACATCTTTACTGCCTGATAACAAGAAGCAACTTACCTTCATCAAAATAAATCTCGGCAGATTTCAACACCCTCGGAAAGAGCTAGAGAGGATAAAAAAGAAAAACAAACCTTAGTGGAATGATATTTTATTTATATCTTTTATTTATGTCCTGCTTTTTAAAAATAGGCACCTCACACCCTAAATACGGGCGAAATCTGCTTTCAAACAGCTAAGGAAATTTGTACCTGCTTAGTAATTTTCTTTTATGTAATTCAGAAAAAGTTAAGCCAAACTACAGACTAAAACCTCTGCCACAAACTCCCTATCAGTCCTAGGACATCTGAGGCCCATTTAAAGAACCAAATGATGAAGATTTTTTTAAAAATATCCATGTCCTAGTAAATTTTAAGAGGTTATTTTCCCCTCTTCAGGAAAGATAGGGCTTAATTTTTAGGACTTCCAAAAATAGGTGCTTCTCCACTCTTCATGTCAGAATCCTACCTTGAAAAATGATGGCAACAATCTATGTAAAATATATTTGCATTCTATAGATATTTTAAAGATACTTTTACACTTGTTTCGTATCTTTAAAATAATCCTGTATTGTAGAACGAAGGGGGAAAAAGTTGGGAAAGTGATCTAGCTCAATTTACAGGTAAAGAAACGAAGTCCATAACAGGTATTATCATCCCCACTTTTCAAATAAGGATGACACAGTCCTGAAAACGTTAAGTGACTTCCCAAATTCACAATGAGCACAGAAAAATGACTGAAGTCCAGGCCTTCTACCTTCCTATATAAGTCCTTTCTTTGGCATTAGGCTGACATCTGCATTGAACAAATTCTCTTCATTATATTCTCTATGCATTTCATAAATTTTAATTAAATGAAAACAGTGACAACAGACTATTAAGCTATTATATGTTAAGCATCTTAAGGTTATCACAAAAGGTACGAAATGAAATGACTGACTGGCATTTATAAGGGAAGTACTCTGCTTTTCAACAGCTTTTCCCCAAACCTTATTAAATATCTCGGTCTGGACTTTGCAGGGACGATGTACAAGAGAACAATTTGAATAGGCCTGCATAAAGTTTGAGAGGTTGTTAATATTATAAAGTTCAGGCTCCTCCCCAATATGAAGATTTCTTAGAGGATATTTTCCCTACCCCTCACTGAGGACAAAGTCTGCCATCATTTAAGGATGCACCAATAAACCTGAAACCAAAAGTTTCCAGAAAAAAAGTAAACAGATACGCTTAAAATACACTTAAAATCATTCAGTCATGAGCCACTATATGGACAATGGCTAAGCCAATACTTTAAGACAAATGTATGGAGAAATTTATCTGCCACAGGAGAAAATGACAATATCCCAGTGGGAATTTTTTTCTATCTTTGGAAAAAGATTTTTATCTGTGGGATTGAAAACAAGAAAAGCTCTCCAAAGCACTAATAAGGATAGACAGAACCCACTGTTACTCACTTAGCTACAAATAGTAGCCCCCGAGAAAATGATCCATTCAAATAATAATCTCTTAAAATGATATTTGACTATTATATGCCCAACATGGTTTGTGTTGAATTTAATTTCCATCTAAATTTAAAATACAAGAGACATCCAAAGCCATTATTTCATTTGGAGTTGAATGAAGTAAGTCATTTGGAAGTACAGTTTAATTTTTTAAAGTCATAGCATAACTGAGGGAGTTTTCATCATTTCTACTTTGGAAATACACAAGAGCAGCCTGGAATGCTTAAATGTAAAACGCTATATTTATTATAAAAAGGAGCAAAATTAAGTCATCAGATGTATTTGCTCCATTAAAGTAAAATGAAAACTACTGTGATTAGAGCAGTTTGAGAAAAATGGATGTAAGATACTTTCTGTTTAAATTATAGCAACAGCTACAATCAAAAGAGCACTTTGCTACTTGCTGGATAGCAGCAAGGTTGTTTTTGCATGTTGTTTGGTGGTTTTGTGTTTTGTTTTGTTTTTTATTGTAAACTGGGTACCTCGGAGCAGGCCAGTCATGCAGCCCTGCTCCAGCCCGTGTCCAGTCTTCCTGAATGGCTCTCCTGAGAAGCAGGGGCTCTGCAGAGCTCCTTGAAAAGGCCACAGGAGAGAAGAGACCCAGGAAATCTAATCATGCCTGTATGCCCAAAAAGAACCAGATGTAGGAATGAAAACGTCCATCAAATTCATGGAAAGGCGGCCTCAGCTGCTCTCTGTTATCAGTCACAAATGGCTATGCCGGCTTCTTCAGGTGGAGAAAGTTTAACCCACTGATACTGAGAAAGGCAAATGTGTGTTTGTTTTTTTTTTAAATAATTATTTGTTTTAAAAATAAAGATAATACTTTTTTTTTTGCAAAACATCAATATAAATCAATCAAGACTGAAATATGTAGACTGAAAAACTAAATCCATCCTGCACCCCTCATAAGCGTTGGTTGTTTCTCACAGAGTTTTCTAGAATTTTCACACATACAGGAGAAGACTATGCCAGTCATAGTCTTCTGCACACACCTTCCCACTCTTTCCCTTGATCTTTTCTTGACCAATAGCCTCCAGAACTTTTGAGGAAGGGTGCAGACTCTGAGCAAATATGTGAGTAGCAATAATAATTTTTTATTACATTATAGTTTATGATTTTATTTCTATTAGATCATTATAACTTACAGTATAAATTATTCTCTAGCATTTCTTCTGAACTAGAAAAAAACTGTTTGAATTCTTGTGCAAACTCACCTTTATCCCACTCTCTAAAGAGCCCAGCAGTACATGGAAAATTGAAGATGGACTTTTACTTGGTACTATAGATAAGTCTGCACAGTGTTTCCCAAGTTTGTCTGATAATATAAATTACCTGAGCAATGATTTAAAACAAAGACAGTCAGGGTCTCTCCTCTGGAGACTTTTACTTCTTACATCATAGATGGGGCCATTTGATCCATTTTTTACCAAGAACTTCAGGTGAGTCCTATAATTGGGTGGTTTGGTAAACTCTGTTTTATGCAATAGGGCAAATTCAGGATTCACTACTCCTGAAGGAAAAAGGGAAGGGTGTGGACAGAAATAACTTGAACAAGAAATACATCATAAATAAATAGACAAAAGCTAAGAAATATCCTGCCTCACTCTCTTTTCATTTCTGTGCAGACGAGGGGACAAGGTGACCATAACTCTACCTTTTTTGATTCCTTATAAGTTCCCTGCTTATCATTTCGTATACCTCCCTCTCTCCATGTAGGTACAAGCAAAACAACTGCTACATACCCCAAACTGGGGAGTCTGAATAATTAAGAGTAGGAGACAGTGTGTCCTTTTACGCAGGACCTAGAATGAGGAGGTCCCTAGGTTTGGAGGCCAGCAGAGAAGAGGCCCCAAAAGTGATTCTGAGGATGTGTGCACTGACAGAAGTTCTAGAAAGTTGTTGCAAAATGGAGTGCAGAGGAGAAGGGAAAAAATGATGGAAGTTGTTTCTCTTTGCTGTTTATTATGATGTGACTGTGATCTGAAGTCCCAGGAATCTCCCAGCTCTCCTCACTATCCTGGAGCCTCTCGGGAGGCAAGATGAGAGCACACTGCCGGACCATACTTGTGAGCTAATGGTGGCAAAAGGTGTTTCTGAAGGACTTGACCATCTCCATCCTGGAAGACTCCAAGCATCTGTTTCCTACATTCACATGGACACTTGCTGGATGTTACACCTGAACTTCTCCTAAGTGAAGATCCCTCTTCCCCTTGTTATTTATGCAGGGGACTCCACACAGCGTCCTTCAAGCCTGAGGGTCTAGGATATAATTCACTCTGTGATAGAAAGGAATATCTGTTCATTTAGCAGTTGTCACTGCAAGGAAATATTTCAAACACATTTGTAGTGAATGATCACGCTATATGGCACAGTCAAATTGATATGTGAAGTTCCCAGACTAGTGAGCAATTAATACTGAATGTACTACAAATCACGGGGCCCCAGGCTGAAGAGGGAATGACGCTTCCATACACCAAGAAATGAATTTGTGCGCCAGATTGTAAGAGAAACGTACCGATGGGTCTGGGTGGTGGTTGCATCACTTACAATGTATGCTGAACAAATAATACTGCTGCCCAGGACAGGAGAGCCACGCGCAGGAAAGGTGTGACCCAGAGGATGACCACCTTTTCCCCTGTGTTGGAGAACACAGACTGGCTTTTCGCATCCCACAAGCTGCCCCAGGACCCAAGTTGTAATAGGGCTCCACTTGAAAGAACGGATTTTGTGCTTTTATTGAAATCCTGTTGGATGGTTCATTTAACACTTACCTGTCTCGTGGTTTTTTAATTTTTAAACAGGTCATCTTTTAAATGGAGTTTGCTGTTTATTTAGAAACTCTGCATCCTCCAGTGTCTACTCTATCTACACCACTGCCCAGGACGAAGGGAATTACAAACACAGCAAAAGGAAAGCAGGATTATTTTATATTAAGTAACAATTGCTTAAAATGAAAATTTGGAAGCTAATCATTACTGGCTTATGACCTTATTAATACTTCACATAATAGTGATTTAATAAATATCCTGAAGGAAAAAACACTTACTTTTCAAGATCTTAACCTACTTTCATGAAGTAACTACCTTTAAATAATCTTGTTAGATATATGCGGTTAACTGTAACAAATAATCAAAAAGCTATCGCCGGGCTTCCCTGGTGGCGCAGCGGTTGAGAATCTGCCTGCCAGTGCAGGGGACACGGGTTCGAGCCCTGGTCTGGGAAGATCCCACATGCCGCGGAGCGGCTGGGCCCGTGAGCCACAACTACTGAGCCTGCGCGTCTGGAGCCTGTGCTCCGCAACAGGAGAGGCCGTGATAGTGGGAGGCCCGCGCACCGCGATGAAGAGTGGCCCCCGCTTGCCGCAACTGGAGAAAGCCCTCGCGCAGAAACGAAGACCCAACACAGCCAAAAATAAAAAAAAATAAAAAATAAAAAAAAAAAAATCCATTTAAAAAAAAAAAAAAAAAAGCTATCGCCTCTCAATGACAAGATATAATTATTAATGAATTCCAACACTGAAAACTAAAATGTATTAGACTAATAAGGCACAAATATATCATAAAGGATTTACAACTACACTACTCATACAAATCATTTTAAAAAATAATGGTTTTTCTATATATGAAATAGATTTATTTATAGAATATCAAATATGTTAAAATTGAGAAAACAGTTGTAATAAATATTGATATGATACTTAATCATATTGCTTTTTTCTGTTTTCCATCCTTAAGAAAAATTACCATCATTTTAACATGTCTGTTTACTCATTTTACCTTAACTGGAATACAATGAATTCAACATTATGCAATACATTTTTTAAAACTTTACATAATCTTATTGAAAAGAATATTACATTTTATGTACATGCCATTTAAATGTTAATATAGTTAAGCTATCTATAGTCTTTACAATTACAAAGTAATACATGCTCATTGAAAAAATATTACTAAAAACAGAAAAGAGCAAAGAAGAAAACAAGAATCTCCCATAATCATCACACAAGGGTCACCAGTACTAATATTTTGGGATCCAGGTGACCCAATTTGGATAGTAATAAAATACATCTTTATATCCTCACTCAAATTTTGCATTTCCTTTAATTATCAAAGTAGACAATAAACCACAGTAGTAGCAACAGGTAGGTTATCTTAACAGAAAGGGAAACTTTAAAAAAAAAAAACTTGTATTTCTAAAACTGAAAAATACAATATCTGAAATGAAAATTTCACTGAATATCTTTAACAGCAGATTAAACACTGAAGAAGAAAAGATCAGTGAACTTGAACCCAGGTCAAATAGAAACTACAAACCACAGTAATATGAACAATGCTTGTGACCTTATCATCAACAAGGATCACATTACAGTTACTGAATATGTCTTAGGACATCATTTATACTCATCAATACTTTGAAATTATATTATTAGACCTGTCACTAAATAACATGTGATAATAGTGTCTGTGTATAGATACATGACATACAATAGGTCTGGCCTACTATTTGTCAAATCTGTACCTGGTACTGCTTTAGCCAGCAAGGAGTGAAGTAGCACATTCTCATAACTGAAATTACACTCAAATAGCTTTGACAAAAGACTCTCAGTTTGGGCCACGATGGAATAATAGGTATCAGACTTATCTACCACTGTAAACAATAACTAAACTTCACAAAATGTATGAAGCAATTATTTTCAACCACTGGCAACACAAATCACAAGGCTGTGATCCATGAGAAAAGGGAAACACATGAGATAAGTTCCATATCCACCCTCAGTTTTCTACATGCAAGAACTTTCCAAAGTGCAGCACAAAGAAGTGAAGCCAAAAGAGATTAGCGGTTTCACTGGGAAAAGGAAACAAATATCAGTGTTTGGGGCTACCGAGGCAGCTGGAATTTACAAGTCAGGAGAAGTTGGCCAGTGAAGGATCCCCAGAAATCTGCATGGGGCCCCCATGATAGTTTTATGGATAAAAACTATGCTGTGCATGTTCAAGGAAAGGTGCCAAGAAGCCCAGCATGAAGGAGCCACTGGGAGGTCTGACTAATATTCTGAAAGTTTCATCATGCTAGAAAATGGAACACTGACCAAGCAAAGTGGAGATCCCATGATGAATACCTAGGTTATAAGACCATAAGACCTAAGAAAATTCACACCTTAAGAGTAGTTCCACTCTGGATTAAACTGAGCTCCTTAATTAACTATTTGACACAATAAAAATTAATATCCTTTAAACATAAAGAACATAATCCAAACTACCAACAGCTTACATCTACAATGTCCAGTAGACAATAAAAAAATACTAGACATATGAAAAAGCAAGAAAATGTGACTCATAATCCAGGGTGAAAAAATCAATATAAACAGTCTCAGAGATGATATAGCTATTTGAATTAGCAGACAAAAATTTTGAAATAGTTTTTTCTAAATATGTTCAGAGATTTAAAAGAAAATATGAAGAAATAATTGAACAGATGGGGACTCTAAACTGAAAAATGGTATCTATTTGAAACAGCCAAATGAAATTTCTAGAATTGAAAAATAAAATGTTATAAAATATTCGTTGAATGGACTTAGAAGCAGATTGGAAAATGCGGAAAATATTTATGAACTTGAAGACAGATCAATAGAAACCAAGAAAACTGAAGCACAGATTGAAAATAGACTAAATAAAATGAACAGAGCCTCAGTAACCTGTGAGAAAATATCAAGTAGTCTAACATATGTGTAATTGTTATCTAAGAATGTGATAAGACAAAATTGTGACCAAAACATTTTAAGAAATAATGGCAAAATGTTTTTCCAAATTTTTCCAAATTCCAAATGCACAGAACCAAAAAATTCAATGAAACCCAAGCATACACACACCAAAAAATCCACACATACATACCTCATATCCAAAATTGCTGAAAATAAAAAATAAGTGAAAATCCCAATGCAGACAAAGAAAAAAGACACATTACATACAAAGAACAAAAAGAATGAGTGTAGTGTTCTCATCAGACACATAAGCCAGAAGACAATAAAATGACATCTTTAAAGTGGCAAAGGAGAACAAACCCTTAAACTAGAATTCTACATGCAGCATAAATATTGTTTTAAAATGAAAGTGAAATAAAGACATTTTCAGATAAAACCTGAAATATTTGGTTAACAGGAGACCTTCACATTAGGATTAAAGGAATTTCTTCAGGCTATAGGAAAACTGTATAAAACAGAAACTCAGATTTACCTGAAGGAATGAAGAATGCCAGAAATTGTAAATATGTGGATAAATATAAAAGACTCTTTTTATTTCTTAATTCCTTTAATGGAAAATTGACTGAAGAAAAAATTAATAGGAATCCATCTGGAGATTCATAACATACATAGAAATAAAATGCACGACAACAATAGCACAAAGGATGGGAGTGTATAAAAGAACTATATAGTTGTAAGGTTCTTATATAACATATCATCACATATAAAGTGGTTAAATATTAATTCAGGTTAAACCAGGATAAATTAAGGTTGCATATTATAATCTCTACAGCAAATACTAATAAATAAATACTACTACTAATAAAACTCCTGCCAATAAGGAGTTCCCAGATAATATTCCCCTATTGTGGTAGGTAAAATAATGACCCCACACACACACATACCAAAGATGTCCAGGCCCTAATCCCCAGAACCTGTGAATATGTTATGTCACATGGAAAGGGGAACTCTGCAGATGTGATTAAATTAAAGATCTTGTGATAGGGAGATTATCATGTTTTGTCTAGGTAAACCCAATGTAATCACAAAGGTCCTAATAAGTGAAAAATGTCAGAAAGGCAGATGTGATCATGGAATCAGAGGTCAGAGTGGTGTAATTGCTGGTTTTGAAGATGGAAAGAGGCAATGAGCCAAAGAATATGGGCAGCCACAAAAAGCTGGAAAAGCAAAGAAATGGATTCTCCCCTCAAGTCTGAAAAAGAAATGCAGCCATCCTGCTGACAACTTGATTTTTGCCCTGTGAGACTCATTTTAGACTTCTGACCTCTAGCACTATAAAATAGTAAATTTGTGTTGTTTTAAGTTACTAAGTTTATGGTAATTTGTTGTCGATGCAATAGGAAACTGATTACAGTGATATAGCTAAAAAACTAATAGAAGAGATAAAATGGTAAATAAAAATATTAGATTAACTTTAAAAAAGCAAGAAAGAGAGCAAAAAAGAAACAAAGAATAAAGGGAAAAACAAATATCAATACCTTTCAAAAGACTGAAATTATACAAAGTATGTTCTCTGACTACAATGCAATTAATTTGAAATCAATTTTAAAAATCTAGAAATTCTCCAGACATTTGGAAATAGTGAATCATACTTCTAAACAACCTATTAATTGAAGAAGAAATCACAAGAGAAATTAGAAAATATTTTAAATTGAATAATAACGTATAGCTAATACATCAAAATGGGTGAGATGTAACTAAAGCAGTGCTTAGAGGAAAAATTATAGCTTTAAATGTTTATATGATAAATGAAGAAAAGTTTAAAATTAATTATCTAGATTTTCACCTTAAGAAGCTAGAAAGCAATAAGTAATTTAAACTTGAAGTAGAAGGAGAAAATCATAAAGATCAGGGCAGAAATAAATAAAATGAAAAACAGACAAATAATAAAAAAAAAATTAACACAGTCAAAACTTTTTTCCCTTAAAAATATTAGTACAGTTGAATAACCCTTAGCAAGACTGAACAACAAAAACAAGAGCAAGAAAAAAGTAAAAAACACAAATTGCCAAACTGGTAGTTTCTAATACAGTTAAACATAAATTTACCCTGTGACCCAGAAATTCCATTCCTAGATATCTACTCAAGTGAAAGTAAAATGTATTTCCACAAAAAGACATACAAGAATGATAATAGCAGCTTTATTCATAATAGTCAAGACCTGGAAATAACCAAAAATTCTATCAAAAGAGAATGGATAAATCATTTGTTTAAAATGAAATACTACTTGGGAATAAAAATGAATGAACAACTAATATACACAATTAAATAGATATTGATCAAAAACAATAAAATAAGCAAAAGAAGGCGGATACAAGAAAGTACATACTACATGACAATATTTGTATAAAGTTTCAAAACAAGCAAAAAGTAAGCTATAGTGATAGAAATCAGAAAATGTTTGAGGGGGGAGGAAATAGGATTATGCATTAGTCAAAACTCATTGAACTCTACCTCAAGATCTGTGCTTTTCATTGTATGTAAATTATACTGCAGTGTTTAAAAATCTAAATAATATATTAAAAAAATTAAAGATCTAGAAAAAAAATGGTTTGAAGAATTCTTATGTTCCTTGACAGAGCCTACTGTCATCCAGTAAAAAAGTTATGGAAGCAATTTGTTCCACTAACAATGGTAGATCTTTGCAAATTTAGATTTTCACTACTTGTAACGATCACAAAGAAATCAAAATTGACTGGATGTTCAACATGAATGAGTGTTGCCTTGGTAAAGACCATCTCACAATTTAACGTTCTTATTCAAGCTAAGCTACCACAGCTTTCACACTGATTTGTCACTAAAAGGTAAAATTTAACTTTAGCATGGCTATATTTAAGTGTCTTATTATTCAGTGTGATAATTAAAAAGCACATATATAGTTACATCAAAATTTTGTCTTGCCTCTTCAATAAGTGGTGCTGGGAAAACTGGACAGCTACATGTAAAAGAATGAAATTAGAACACTCCCTAACACCATACACAAAAATAAACTCAAAATGGATTAAAGACCTAAATGTTAAGGCCAGACACTATAAAACCCTTAGAGGAAAACAGAGGCAGAATACTCTATGACATAAATCACAGCAAGATCCGTTTTGACCCACCTCCTAGAGAAATGGAAATAAAAACAAAAATAAACAAATGGGACCTAATGAAACTTAAAAACTTTTGCACAACAAAGGAAACCATAAACAAGACGAAAAGACAACCCTCAGAATGGGAGAAATTATTTGCAAATGAAGCAACTGACAAAGGATTAACCTCCAAAATTTACAAGCAGCTCAATATCAAAAAAAACAAACAACCCAATCCAAAAATGGGCAGAAGACCTAAACAGACATTTCTCCAAAGAAGATACACAGATTGCCAACAAACACATGAAAGGATGCTCAACATCACTAATCATTAGAGAAATGCAAATCAAAACTACAATGAGGTATCACCTCACACTGGTCAGAATGGCCATCATCAAAAAATCTACAAACAATAAATGCTGGAGAGGGTGTGGAGAAAAGGGAACCCTCTTGCACTGTTGGTGGGAATGTAAATTGATACAACCACTGTGGAGAACAGTATGGAGGTTCCTTAAAAAACTAAAAATAGAACTACCATATGACATAGCAATCCCACTACTGGGCATATACCCTGAGAAAACCATAATTCAAAAAGAGTCATGTACCACAATGTTCATTGCAGCTCTATTTACAATAGCCAGGACATGGAAGCAACCTAAGTGTCCATCGACAGATGAATGGATAAAGAAGATGTGGCACATATATACAATGGAATATTACTCAGCCATAAAAAGAAACGAAATTGAGTTATTTGTAGTGAGGTGGATGGACCTAGAGACTGTGATACAGAGTGAAGTAAGTCAGAAAGAGAAAAATAAATACCGTATGCTAACACATATATATGGAATCTAAAAAAAAAAAAAAAGGTTCTGAAGAACCTAGGGGCAGGACAGGAATAAAGACGCAGATGTAGAGAATGGACTTGAGTACATGGGGAGGGGTAAGGGTAAGCTGGGACAAAGTGAGAGAGTGGCATGGACATATATACACTACCAAATGTAAAATAGCTAGCTAGTGGGAAGCAGTCGCATAGCACAGGGAGATCAGCTCAGTGCTTTGTGACCACCTAGATGGGTGGGATAGGGAGGGTGGGAGGGAGACACAAGAGGGAGGAGATATGGGGATATATGTATATATATAGCTGATTCACTTTGTTATAAAGCAGAAACTAACACACCATTGTAAAGCAATTATACTCCAATAAAGATGTTAAAAAAAAATTGTCTTCTAACATCTTGATAAGTACATTTAAATATAGTTTCTTTTGTTATCCTATTTTTATGCATTTAAAAACATTAATTTTAGAAGGAATTCATAGACTTCATGAGACTTCATGGAACAAAACAGGTTAAGAACTCATGGAAATTAAAAAAAAAAACTCATGAAAATAATTTTAAACTTTACTTGAAATACACATACAAAAATGGAATCATTTTACACTATTTTATAACTTGATTTTTTATTTTTCTTAATAATATAAAATAAGTCCATGTCATTAGTCTTTTACAAGACAATTTTATTTAATTGTATCATTTTCCATTCACCAGATACCCCATAATTTTACCAGTTCCTTGTATTTGGAAAACTGGAATGCATCTAATCCTATAATTATTTTAAAGAATAGATTTTTCAATTAATTCCAGCATAATGTCTTTGTATCTTTGTGTGGTTGAGTCCAACCTTTCCATGATTGATGAGAAATTTGATCCTCACCAAATAGAGGAATTACAAATCCCATGTGGTTAAGGAGAAAGGATTCCTGGGTTCCTATGACACTTCAGTTAGACATCTTCAAAGTACCAGTTACATTCCACCAAATAATATATTTTATTCAATATTCAAAAAATATGAGTGCCTATTATGTACCAGGCAAATGAAGAGTAGGAGGGATTGCAATTTTTAATAGGTTGAACAGTGAAAAATCTCACTAAAGAAGATAAAAGAGAAAACCATGCAAGGATATCTGAGAAAGAGTCTTCCAAGCCTGAAGAATAGCAAATGGAAAGGTCCTGAGGTAGGAGCGTGCCTGACATGTTCAAGGTAGAGCAGGAAGACCAATATGGTTGGAATGGAATGGGCAAAGGGAGAGAGGCAAGAGATTATGTCAGAGAAATAGTGGCAGCCAGCCTGCAAAGGGCTTTATTGGCCACTGAAAGGACTCTGGCTTTTATACTAAGTTCAGTCAGAAGTCATCAGAGGGCTTAGAGCAGAGAAGGGACTTGATCTTCTTATAAATCAACAGAATTACTCTGGTGCTATACAGAGTAAAGGCTATAAGGGGATGAGGGGAAAAGCAAATATACTAGTTAAGAAGTTATGGCAAACCGAAGTGATTTACAGATTCAATGCTATCCCTATCAAACTTTTAATGGCACTTTTCACAGAAATAGAAAAAAAATCCTAAAATTTATACGGAACCACAAAAGACCCAGAATAGTTAAAGCAATCTTGAGCAGTAGAGCAAAACTGGAGACATCACACATCCTGATTTCAAACTATATTACAAAGCTATAGTAACCAAAACAGTATGGTATTGGTGTAAAGACAGACACCTAGATCAATGGAACATAATAGAGAGCCTATAAATAAACCCACATATGTATGGTCAACTAATTTTCAGCAAAGGCACCAAGAATATGCAATGGGGAAAGGGTGATCTCTCCATTAAATGGTATTGAGAAAACTGGATATCCACAGGCAAAAGAATGAAATTGGACCTTATCTTACACCAAACACAAAAATAAACTCAAAATGGATTAAAGGCTTAAATGTAAGACCTGAAACCATAAAACTCCTAGAAGAAAACATAGGAGAAAAGCAACTTGACACCAGTCCTGGCAATCATTTTTGGATCTGACAACAAAAGCACAGGCAACAAAAGCAAAAATAAACAAGTGGGTGGGACTATAACTTAAAAAAATTTCTGCAGAGCAAAGGAAATAATCAACAAAGTGAAGAGGCAACCTGCAGAATGGGGGAAAATATGTGCAAACCATATCTGATAAGGGGTTAATATCCAAAATATATAAGAAACTCTTATAATTCAATATAAAAAAAAAAAACCAATTAAAAATGGACAAGGGAACTGAATAGACATTTTTCCAAAGAAGATATACAAATGGCCAACAGGTACATGAAAAGATGCTCAACATCACTAATCATCAGGGAAATGCAAATCAAAACCACAATGACGTATAACCTCACACCTGTTAGAATGAATATTATCAAAAAAGATAAGAGATACAAGTGTTGGCGAGGATGTGGAGAAAAGGGAACACTTGCACACTGCTAGTGGGAATGTAAATTGGTACAGCCATTGTGGGAAACAGTATGCAAGTTGCTCAAAAAATTAAAAATAGAACAATCCTACTTCTGGATATATATCCAAAGGAAATGAAATAATTGTCTCAAAGAGATATCTGCACCCCCATGTACATTGCAGCATTTTTCACAATAGCCAAGATACAGAAACAACCTAACTATTCATTACAATGATTGGATAAAGAAATGTCATATATATATATAGAGAGAGAGAGAGAATAACAAATAGTGTATATATATAGTATAACATATAGTTTGTATATATACATATATATAATGAAATATTATTCAGCCATAAAAAGAAGAAAATTCTGCCATGGATGACGCTGGAGGGCATTATGGTAAGTGAAATAAGCCAGACAGAGAAAGACAAATACTGTATGATATCACTTGTATGTGGAATCTAAAAAAAAAAAAAAAAGTTGAACTCACAGAAACAGAAGAATAGTGGTTGCCAGGAGCCGGAGGTGGGGGAAATGGCAAGATGCTGGTCAAAGGGTACAAACCTTCAGTTATAAGAAGAATAAGTTCTGAGGATCTAATGTACAGCATGGTGACTATAGTTAATAATCCTGTATTGTACATTTGAAAGTTGCTACAAGATTTCACCAAAAGAAAAAGGTAAGTATGTGAGGTGACAGATATGTTAATTAACTTAATTGTGGTAGTTATTTCACTATGTATATCAAATTATCACATTGTATGCTTTAAATAGATTACAATTTTATTTGTTAATTGTTTACTAATAAGCCTAGGTGGGAGGCGGGGAGAAGCTATAGCAGTAATCCAGGTTACAAACATCTGCTTCTCCTCCAGACTGTAAACTGTGTCAGGGCAAGGATTATACTTACTCATCTTAATATTCTCCAGTGGATATGAATCAAAATGAACAGAATACCCTAGGAGGATCTAGGGGCAACTATCAGTCATTAGGGACAGGCACGATCCTACAATATGATGGAAAAAAACACACACTGAAGTAAGACAGACCCTGGGTTCAACCTGGAGTAATCTGTACTGCTTCTCATCAAGTTACTTAACCTTCTGAGAATCAATTGCCTCATTGTGAAACTGGATGATGCACCTAATTCCCAGAGCTGTTGTAGAATTAATAAAATAGTGTCAGTACAGTGCTTGGGAATAGTATCCAGCACGTGGGACTGTCTAATAAACCTCTAGATAGAAGTTTTCCTGGTCAACAAACATAACTGACTTCTGTGTTAAAGACCGAAGATACAAGGGGATAAAAGATGTTTTCTTACTCTCAAGGAAATTGTGGTCCAATGGAAAGCAGGAAATAGTAAATCCTGGAATAAAGGTAGACAAAAGGTGGCAGGTATTGATATATAAAGACAATGAGAGATGTGCTATTCCACCCTAGTGTCAATAGCCCCATTTTATGGATGAACTAGATACATGACACAGCTAGTGGAAGGGCAAGATTGAGGTCTAGTCCTTCTAACTTCTGTCTCTAATGAGTCCTGAGATCTGATCCAACTCCATGCTCATACATCCCTTTGACCTTCACTGCAATATACCACACTTGGTTGCACCTGCAGAGGTAACCCAAGATTGTAGAAGCCAATTATTAACCACAAAGATCTGCACAGTTTTGTATGGATAGATGTGCCAAACAGCTCTATCTGTCAAAATGTATTTACATAAAAGGAGTAGAGAAAAGGTCATTATGGGAAAGATTAATGTTGATTTTCCTGGATTTACTTGGGTTGAAAATCAGAAACTTAACTCTTCATTAACACAGGTGATTAAGCTGATTACACAATTATAACTAGCAATTGGTCAGACGGCTTGATTAGACTAATTTATTGTCGTTATTCAGACATGCATTTCTTGAAGATGTTCTTCGTTCCATAAAAGAAAAAGGAGAGTTTGTGTTTATAAGTCCACAGTCCCTCATCAGAAATTCTCAGTGTCGAATGGTTTTAGAACTCAGAAATTTCTGGATTTCAGAAAGGTAATTTGGTACATATACCTTTCAGTATGTAACCCTCCCAGCAGAGTCTAGGAAGGCATCCTGTAATCAAACAGCAAGACATATCAATTGTCACATTAAGCAGGATAAATACAGATTACAAAGAGCCTTATGTCCGCTCCGGCTAGGTTTTACTGCCAAATGAGACAGCTCAGATTCTGCCACTTGAAATAAAAAAGCTTTGGATTTCCAGAGCTTTGGGAATTTTAGAATTGTGGATAAGTGATTACAGACTGTATTAATTTATGTAGAGAGCAACTGGCTGATTCTCATCTAAAACCTCTATTGATCTATCTAGGTTATGCATGTTGATCAATAGCCAGAGTTATGATCAGAACTCTTTTTCACTGAATGCCATGGGCACTCACAGAAAAGAAAGGAAGGGTATCCGTGACACTACTTCTTGCTTTCATGCCCATAGCAGACAAAACTAATCGGCCATTACCTTTTCTGAGTCTGGAGCAGGATATAGCAAACCATGGCCCATGGGCCAAATCTTACTGCCACCCATTTTTGTAAATAAAGTTTTATTGGAACATAGCCATGTCCTTGGGTTTACTTATTATCGTTATGCTACAACAGCAAAGTTGAATAGTTGCAACAGGAACCATATGGTCCAAAAAGCCTGAAATATTTACTATGGTCATTTACAAAAAATGTTTGCTGACTCCTGGTCTAGAGGTAGCTTCATAATCCTTACCTCAGTGCTCTTGTCAATTACTGCCAGTAGATCAGAGCTGACAGTCAAGAAAAAACCTATTTCCATCCCTGACATAGTAGGTCAAAATGATTCATAGTAGTAGCCATTAGTATATAATGTACAATTTCCCTGCTAAAAAGGAATGCAATGAGTCCACTGTTTTAAGATTCATTGATAAGAAGATTTATTGATAATAATAATAATTACACTGTGTACTTCTATGACATAATATACACAAATACCTCAGGTCTCCATAGCCATAATTAGAATTCTTTCCATTTAAAAAAATGAGAAATATAAGACAACAAAGGTTAGAAGTTTTTATCAGAACTAACTGGCACAAGATCTGTTTCATTTTGTATTTAAAAATAAGAAAAATGATGACGCTGATTTTTCTCCCACAGCTTATCTTAGTGTGGTGCCTTAATACCCCAAGGTGGGTGTACAAACTGAGCATTAGAGGAAATATTCCCAACATTAGATTCACCTCAAAGTGAGGCATGAAATTATCTTGACAAAATAGAGCTCAACATCAGTGGTTAATAGCTGGCCTATTCAAGTTCGTGTCAACATGAAAGAGCTTTTTATCTTGTCTCTGTTTTTATTCAATGTTAACACCACAGTGGGAACCTGTAGGGTTAATTACAACCTAATGAATGAATGGATGTTCTTCACATAACCTAGAGCTATTTCCACACATAATTCACTCTCCAAGGCCACTCTACTGACGGGCCATCCACCAACCAACACAAACGCCAATACCTGGAGAAATACAATGCTTTCGCTCAATGACTATATACACAGCCTTCCCACTCAACGTGTGCAGAGTCCTGTCCTAGGCAATGTGGAGAATTTCTGGAAGCATAACCCTTGCTTCTTGGCCCCCATCATCTTACAATTTAATTGAGGAAGCAAGGCACACACTCATAAAAATTAAACAATCATACAGAGCTAAATAATTCCAGGCAATTTGTGATCATTTGCCAAACTTCAGGCCAACTTTCCAAACACTTCAGCATAAATCACATCATAGCAAGAGTTCAAAACTGTCTGGAAAATTCTTCTCATCTAATATCACTAATGCATGTTTCAAACAGTGAGATTTTGATTTATTTTGGCAACTATTCCCAATGTCAGGATGTGGCAAGCAAGTACGAAAAGATGAATAGACAGGAACTTGACAACCTAATTTTATAATATGGATTTTGGAAATATTTATTGGAGAATTTTTTATCCTATTTACTATCCATTCTCACAGAGAATCTTGGAGTCCCCAGATATTATAGGCTGCACTTTAAATGTGGGAAATACCATACCTTCATTTACAGAGGTAGAAAAGAAGAACCAGAGCATTTAGGTGACTTCCCCATCATCACATTGACAGTGGCAAACTAACCTGGATTACTCGTCTTCTAACTCCAAGCTGGGCAGGGAGTGATGGGGAGAGTGGGTTACAATAACTTGGACCGCATAAAATTGCAGTAATCTTCACATTAGGGAAAGGCCTTTCATGGGTCCAGGTCTATAGAAAATCCAGGATAAGAGCTAAAAGAGTAGCTGGGGCTTTCTGGTGGTAGGATATCAAACGCTGTTTCAGAGCCAGAGCATCTGCAACCGATTTCAGTTTCCAAAGGAAGATCGATTAACACTGGGCAGGTTAGAGAGCAGAGTCTGGATTCGTGGCTCCCTTGTCTATGGACAGAACTAAGGAAAGGATTTTCTTATCATGGAGAGAAAAGAGTCATCCCCCAACATTTACCAGTGTTGAGGGTGACCAACCACTTCAGCTTTCCCAGAACTCTCCCAACTTGGCACTGAAAGTCCCGCATCTCGGGAGACCCATCAATCTCAGGGAAACTGGCATGGCTGGTCACCCTAGAAGGGCCACGGTTCGACCACCATGAGGACAGTCACTCAGCCTGGAATTGGATAAACAGACCTGCTACTTCATAACGCTCCTCTCCAATGTTTAGTGCGTGCAGGAAGGTCCCCTTTACCTACTGAAGATTGAGGACTCCTCCAACTAAGTTCTTCAAGCTTCTGACAAGAGCTATAAAAGCTATCACTACACAGCAAGTCCACATCTGGGGACTGTCAGACCAGTTGGCCAAATCACACAGGAGAAACACTCTCTTTCGGAATAATGTTTGCATGAGTCAATCTGGGATTTGTTGGGTTTTTTTTTAACCAATTTAATGTAAAAGAAGACCATATCTTTGTTTCTCTTTCACTATTTCTTGCTTAAATGGTACCTTTGTCAAAACGTCTGTGATTATACAGTGACAAGCACAATGTAAGTCCTTATAGGTACTTTTTCCTTAAAGTCACTCAGTTATCTTAGAAACTTTATTTTTAGCAAAGTGCTTTTAATAAGAGGTTTTTAAAAACGAAAGTATCAGGTGCATAGGTGAGAACAATTCAGTGCTGTGCTCTGCAAGCTGGCCTTGTTCCACAGCAACTCCTTCCTGAGGCCAGCGCCAACTCTGTCAGTCCATGCTGAGGAAACACAAGCCTATTCCGACACTGGCCTGAACCCAACATCACCATCTTCTGCCCTAAAAACAAGACCCCGCATCCCAAAGCCAAATATCAATGGGCAAATGGAGTTTGGCTCAAACGCTCATTGTAGTTGACCTTATGGGCTGGGCTAGGTAAGAGTTCTGGGCCCACCTCTGCAACCCACCGTCTGCGTGGTCAAGAGGAAGTCATGTGACCTGCTTCCGTCTGGGCAAAGCAGGACTGCTGGACTGGAATGATGTCTAACCTCTGTCTAGCCACAAAAACAGCTGCAAGTATGATCTACATCTTTGTATTAACTCACATGATCAAGATTTGCCTTATGTATTCATGCAGCAAATACTGGAGTGTCTTCTCTCTGGGCCCTGTGCTGGGTATCATTTACATTGGTAAATAACCAACATGACCCCTCAGAGTTCACAGTCTTATGGGAGAGAGACAATAAGAAGAAAACAAACGAGGTATAAGTATGAATTAAAGTGACCACACCCAGCACATGGAAGGGGAAAAACGGGGAGATTGAGGAGTCCCCATCTGATGGTTTCCACTTTTCCAATGAAGGATGAGGTGGAGTCATCAGCTGAGTGTGACTGGGCAGAGGAGGAAAGAGAGAAGATTTGAGAAGAGAGAAAAGTATAAAACAGCCATCTCAGGGGAGGGCGCAGGGAGCTTACAGAGACGTGTGGCCAGATGGCCAGGCAGTACTGGAAACGCTCCCAAGGTCTGAGATCAAGAATTTAAGAGGAACTCAGTCTGCTCAGCTGTGGTTTCCTCCAACGAGGCTCAGCGGCTCAGACGCGGGCAGAACAAGGCACACAGCTGGGTTCCCTGGGGCAGCGGTTGTCAGCCCCAAATGAATGTTAGAACAACCCGGGAGCTTTTAAAAAACTACTGATTCCTGGGCTCCTCCTCCAGAGACTGATTCAGTTCACCTGCAGTGGGGCTCAGGCATGGATAATTTTGAAGGCTCTCTGGCGTTGTTAAAGTGCTTTAGATGATGAGTTCTGAAAAGAGAGCAGGATAGCCAAAAAGAAGCAGATGTCTGCAAGACAGTAATACTGATCGAAGAAGGAACCTAAGCTGGACAAAAAATGAAGGAAGCTGGGAGGGAATTAACGAACAGTGAGAAATTAGGGTGTTCAATTGACTACAAGGAGGCCAAGGAATGATTGTAGTGGGGATTCCTTAAACAGTTAACTAAAAGGATAAAAGCCTTTGGTAGGAGCGTGGGCATTAGCATTTCAGATATTTGAGGGATTTCTTAAGTTATTTTGGCGCAGAAATCTAAGATGTGGCCATGGGAGTGGGTGGCTAACCGATGTAGAAAAAAGAAAAACACTGCAGATGAGAAGGTCAGGGAACTGAGAGGCCAGGATGTGGTGCAGACCATCCACCTAGATGCTGAGGTTGCCAAGAATCATCACAGGGGGGCGGGGGGGGCAGTGGAGCAGAAGACTTTGAACTAGGAATTAGGTCCACAGTGAATAGAGAGTGTGACAAGGACACAAGCAGGGTCCCAGAGGCAGCAGAGTCAGGGAAATCAGGCTGGGAAGGAGGGTCTCTGGGAGGCCAGAAGATCTTCATACAAATGGACTGAGATTTGGGGTCACATCTGTAAAAGAAGATAGGATTTATATTTCCAGTCATGGTGTCTCCCTTGCACCCCAGACTCACCGATCCAGAGGCATGCCACATATCTGTGCTGGGTATCTAATAGCCATCTCAGCTGAACAGGTCAAAAACTCAAATAACCAGATAACTCCCTCCACCCGCTCCTCCAAAACCTTCCCAGCTTACTGAGTGGCACTTGTATCCTTCCTGTCACTCAGGCTGACACCATTCAGTGACCTTGACTCTTCTCTTTCTCCCATCTTCTCCATCTACTTTTTCCCACCTCTTCTGTGAACCAGCATTGTCTTTCTCTTAGAGTATTGCAACAGACTCTGAATGAGTCTCCCACTTTCACTCTTAGCCCCGTATAGTCTATTCACAACCCAGAAACCAGAGTGGTACTTTTAAAAGCCAAGTCAGAGTGCTCCTGTAAGCAAAACCTTCCAATGACTTTCCATCTCACTCAGAGTAAAACCCAGAATCTACAAGGTCCTTCAAGGCCCTACACAATTTGGCCTCCTGTCAGTTTTCACCTCACCTTCTGCTACTCTCACCCTTGCTCACTCAGCTCCTGCCACGCTAGTCTCCTCATGTTTAAGCTATACACCAGGCATGCTTCCATCTTAGAACACTGGCACTTGCTTTTTTCTCTTCCTAAAATAGAGCCACGTGGCTTGCTCTACTTCACCTTCTCAGTGAGGCCTCCCCAGACCACCCTATTTAAAACTGCAGAGCTTCCCTGGTGGCACAGTGGTTAGGAACCCGCCTGCCAATGCAGGGGACATGGGTTTGAGCCCTGGTCCAGGAGGAACCCATGTGCCGTGGAGCAACTAGGCCCGTGCACCACAACTACTGAGCCTGCACTCTAGAGCCCGCAAGCCACAACTGCTGAGCCCGTGTGCCACGACTACTGAAGCCCACGCACCTAGAGGCCGTGCTCCACAACAGGAGAGGCCACCACAATGAGAGGCCTGCGCACCGCAGTGAAGAGTAGCCCCCTCTCACTGCAACTAGAGAAAGCCCGCGCACAGCAACAAAGACCCAATGTAACCAAAAATAAATAAATAATTAATTAATTAATAAAAATAAAATAAAATTGCAGGAGGTGACATCAGCAACATGGAGGACTAGAAGATCCCAACATTTGTCTCCCTCCCTGAAATAGTAAGTAAACAACTACAAACTGATGGAAATAGCTCCGGGAAAGCTCTGGACTATAACAAAGAAGCAGCAGAAACTCTGCAGAGCTCAGAAACTGAGGATGGCCACACAGAAAACCACAGGAAGCATTTCATCTGCATCACCCCTCCCCCAGCCCAGAGCAGCCCAAATAGATTCAGGCCAAAGAGATCTTCACCGAGTCACATTATAAGCAAACTCTCTAAAATCAAAAGACAATGAGAATTTTGAAAGCAGCAAAGAAAAAAAGGGGTCGTCAAATACAAGGGAACCCCAATAAAGCTATCGGCAGATTTCTTATCTGCAAGGAGACAGTGGGATGATATATTCAAAGTGCTCAAAAGAAAAAGAAAACTGCCAAGGAAGGATACTTTACCCAGCAAAGTTATCCTTCAGAAATGAAGAAGAGACAAAGACTTTCCCAGACAAACAAAAGCTGAGGGAATTTATCACCACTAGATTTGCATTACAAGAAATGCTAAAGAGAGTTCTTCAAGCTGTTGCTAATCAGCTAATAAGGATGCTAATTAGTAACATGAAAACATATGAAAGTATAAAATTCACTAGTAAAGGTTTTATACATATATATATATATATATATATATATAGTCAAATTCAAAATACTCTAAACTGCAATGGTAGTGTGTAAATCACTTTGAACTCTAGCATATAGGTTAAAAGACAAAAGTGTTAAAAATAAATATAGCTACAACATTTTGTTAATGGATATACAATATAAAAAGATGTAAATTGTGACATCAACAACATCAGATGTCAGGGGGCCATGTAAATGTGTAGAATGTTTTTGTGCAATTGAAGCTAAGTTGTTATCAGTTTTAAATAAACTTATAAGTATTACAAAAACCTCATGGTAACCTCAAAGCAAAAACTTATATAGATACACAAATGATAAAGAGAAAAAAATCAAAGCATATCACTATAAAAAATAATCAATTCACAAAGAAAAATAGCAAAAGAAGAAAGGAACAAAGGAACCACAAATTAATCAGAAAGCAATTTAAAAAACGGCGTTAGTAAGTCCTTAACTATCAATAATTACTCTAAATATAAATGGTTTAAATTAAAAGACATAGAGTGACTGAATGGCTTAAAAAAACAAAACCCAACTATATGTTACCTAAGAGGTACTTAAGCTTTAAGGACACTCATAGGCTGGAAGTGAAAAGATGGGAAAACATATTCCATGCAAAAGGAAACCAAAATAGAGCAGAAGTAGCTACACTTAGACAAAATAGACTTTAAGTCAAAAGCTGTAATAAGAGACAAAAAGGGTCTCTTATTTATATACTGATAAAGGGATCAATTCATTAAGAAGATATAATGATTGTAAATATGTATGTATCCATATCAGGGAACTTAAATATATTAAACAATTATTAATATTTCTGAAGGCAGAAATAGTGATGTAATAATAGTAGGGGACTTCACTACTCCTCTTTCAGCAATGCATAAATCATCCTGACAGAAAATCAATAAGGAAATAATGGACTTGAACTACACTTTAGGTCAAATGAACCTAACAGACATACACAGACCATTTCATGCAAGAGTGGCAGAATACACATTCTTCTCAAGCACACACACAACATTCTCCAGGATAGATCATATCTTAGGTCACAAAACAAATTTCAAAAAATTAAGAAAATTGATAGCATATCAAGTATCTTTTCCAATCACAATAGTATGAAACTAGAAATCAATATGGGGGAAAAGCTGGAAAACTCACAGATATGGGGAAATTAAACAACCAACTACTGAAAAACTAATGGGTCAAAAAAGAAATCAAAGGGGAAATCAAAAAAATATCTTGGGACAAACAAAAGTGGAAACACAACATACCAAAACTTACAGGATGCAGCAAAAGCAGTTCTAAGAGGGAAGTTTATAATGATAAACACCTACATTAAAAGAAAGATCTAAAATAAACAACCTAACCTTACGTCTCTAGGAACTAGAAAAAGAAGAATAAACTGAGTCTAAAGTTAACAAAAACAGGAAATAATAAAGATTAGAGCAGAAGTAAATGAAACAGAGACTAGAAAGACAATCTTTTGGTCAACAAACTAAGAGTTGGTTTTTTGAGAAGATAAACAAAATTGACAAACCTTTAGTTAGACTAAGAAAAAAGAGAGATGACTCAAATTAATAAAATTATTTTAAAAAGAAGAGACATTACAACTGATACCCGAGAAATACAAAGAACCAAAAAGAATATTATGAACAATTATATGTCAACAAATTAAATAACTTCAAAGAAATGAATAATTCCTAGAAACATACAACTTACCAAGATTAAATCATATATATATGATGTATATGATATATATACTATATATAACTAATGAACTGTCTGAAAGAGAAATTAAGAAAGAAATCCAATTTACAATAGCATCAAAAACAATAAAATATTTAGTTATAAATTTAACCAAGGAGGTGAAAGACCTGTGCACTGAAAACTATAAAACACTGATGAAAGAAATTGAAGAAGACACAAATAAATGGAAAGATATCCCATGTTCTTGAATTGGAAGAATTAATATTCTGGAAAGTCCATTCTATACAAAGTGATCTACAGATTCAATGCAATCCCTATCAAAATCCCAATGGTATTTTTCACAAAAATAGAAAAAAATTATCCTAAAATCTGTATGGAACCCTAAAAGACCCAGATAGCCAAAGAAATCTTGAGAAAGAAGAGGAAAGCTGAAGAATTACATTTCCTGATTTAAAACTAATTACAGAGTTACAGTAATCAACTTTGTTATAAAGCAGAAACTAACACACCATTGTAAAGCAATTATACTCCAATAAAGATGTTAAAAAAAAACAGAATGGTACTGGCATAAAAACAGGCACACAGACCAATGGAACAGAAGAGAGAGCCTGGAAAAAAAAAAACCCATATGCAATCCACTAATATTTGACAAGGGTACCAAGAACACACAAGGGAAAAGGATAGTCTCTTCGATAAATGGTGCTGAGAAAACTGGATATGTGCAGGCAAAAGAATGAAATCAGACCCCTATCTTATACCACTCTCAAAAATTAACTCAGGTTCCAGGGAGAAAAAGAAAGAAAAAAAAAAATTAACTCAAAGTGGGTTAACAACTTAAATGTAAGACCTGAAACCATAAAACTCCTGGAAGAAAACATAAAGGAAAAGCTTTTTGACATTGGTCTTGGCTATGATTTCCTGGATACGATACCAAAAGCACAGGTTACAAAAGCAAAAAAATCATACATCAAACTAAAGAGCTTATGCAGAGCAGAGAAAACAATCAATAAATTGAAAAGTCAATTTTCTGATAAGAGGTTAATATTGAAATTATAAAGAACTCATACAACTCAATAGTAAAAAAGCAAATAATCCAATTAAAAAATAGACAAAGGACCTGGTTAGACATGTTTCCAAAGAAGACATACAAATGGCCAATATGTACATGAAAAGGTGCTTGACATCACTAATTATCAAGGAAATGCAAACCAAAACCATAATGAGGTATCACCTCACACCTGTAATAACATGGCCACCTTTAATAAGATGGCTATTATTAAAAAGATAAGAGATAACAAATGTTGGTGTGGATATGGAGAAGAGGGAACCTTTCTACACTGTTGTTAGGAATGTAAACTGGCCCAGCCATTATGGAATATAGCATGGTGGTTCCTCAATAAATTAAAAATAGAACTACCACATGATCCAGCAGTCCCGCTTCTGGATATATATCCAGAGGAAATGAAATCAGTATCTCAAAGAGATACCTGCACTCCCATGTTCACTGCAGCATTACACAGCCAAGATATGAAAACAACCTAAATGTCCTTCAGTGGATGAATGGATAAAGAAAATGTGAAATACATATGTGGTGGGATATTACTCGACCATAAAAAGGAAGAAAATCCTGCCATTTGTAACAACATGGATGGACCTGGAGGGCATTATGCTAAGTGAAATAAGCCAGACAGAGACAGAGAAATACTGTAGGATATCACTTATATGTAGAATCTATTTTTTAAAAAGCCAATTTCATAGAAATAGAAAATAGAATGGTGGTTCCCACGGGCTGGCAAGAGGGGGAAATGGGGAGATTTTGGTCAAAGGATACAAACTTTCAGTTTTAAGAAGAGTAAATTCTGAGATTCTAATGTACAGCATGGTGACTATGCTTAATAATACAGTATTGTATACTTGAAAGTTGTTGAGTGCAGAACTTAAGCATTCACACCACCAAAAAAAAAAAAAAGAGTTAATTATGTGAGGTGATAAATGTGTTAATTACCTTGAGCTTAGTAATCATTCCACAATGTATCTCAAATCATCATGCTGTACACTTTAAATGTATACAATTACATTTGTCAATTATACCTCAATAAAGTTGAAAAAGTTTTTAAATAAAATTGCAACCCTTGCTCCTGACACTCCTTTTCCCATTCCCTGTTGCACTTTTCTCATCGCCCTCATCCCCAACTAATTATTGATGCTAGCATTATATTACATAATGTTTGTAACAAATTATATATTAAAATTAATTATCTTGTTTGCAGTATGAATTCCCCCTGTTGTTAACTGCATGAGGACAGGGATTTTATCTGTTTTGTTCACTTCTCTATTTCCTGTGCTTAGAACACTGTCAGAGACATAGGAGATACTCAACACATATCTGTTAAACAGATGAGCAAATAAGTGAATGAGGTAACCACTTAGAGAGATGAATCAGTGTCCAGGGTTCACCCAAAGCCTGTGGGATCTGAGATTTGCGGGGGGGTGGGGGCGGGGAGGGGGGCGGGGGATAAGGAGACTTATGTCGGTGAGCATGAGGGAGAACCAAAGTTGTGATAAAAACTTTCAATCCTTGACTAGAGAGTGTGACTTTATTCTGCCACCCACCAGCTGGGGGAGTGACGAATATTAATGTGCACTTTCTGCTTCCATCTGCGAGGCAGACGAGGTGGGTAGGAGGTAAAAGAAATAAGGCAGGGACTCACACAGAATTCTACTCTAAGAAAAATGCTTAAACATTTGCAAGCATAATGTTGTGCTGGGTGCTTCAGATGAGAGAGAGATGGTCATGTGAATGTTATGGTTTGCTGAATAAAATGTGGTCTCAAAACATGAGTCAGAGTCCCCTAGAAAGTCTGGAATTTCTAATAATTAAGTTTCCTCAGTGCAATAGAAAAACATGATCTCATCTCTCCCTATAAGCAGCTATGTTTTCCAGGGTAACAAAGCTCCAAATTTCTCTTAAAAGGATTTTCCTGGAGGAGATAAAAGAAAACTGATGCTCATCTGCATTTCCCTGCCTAATGTCATCATTATTGCTTGGTTATAATTCTTAAACAGTCTCCTCCATTCATGATTTGTTGACCTTATTTAAGCTTGCAAAAATATTTTTAAAAGTCAGAGAGTCCAGGAACCAAGCCCCTTGCATGATAAAGATTCTTATTACAACTGAAATGATGTGGGTGATACCAGTTCATCCCTTGGGATTTCATGTCCCAGCGAGCAAATCCATACCTTGAATTGGCTCTTGATCTATAGGAGACCAGCCGAAGTTTAAATACAGCAAAGAAGCTTCAATACAGCCAAGGCTCAAAGACAGAAATGAAGCATTGGGCTGGCTCTTCTGGAGAGAGCGGTTTGGGGGAAGAAGAGAAAAAGAATTCTGGGTTTAGGGGTGTGTATGCATGTGTATGTGTATAGGTGTGTATAATATAAAGTTTAATTGGGTTACTGTCTACAAAAAATACAAATGGCTTTCAGTTAAATAGCATCAATTCAATTTTAAAAAATCTAGGGCTTCCCTGGTGGCGCAGTGGTTGAGAGTCCTCCTGCCAGTGCAGGGGACACGGGTTCGAGCCCTGGTCTGGGAGGATCCCACATGCCGCGGAGCGGCTGGGCCCCGTGAGCCACAACTACTGAGCCTGCGCATCTGGAGCCTGTGCTCCGCAACAGGAGAGGCCGCGATAGTGAGAGGCCCGCGCACCGCGATGAAGAGTGGCCCCCACTTGCCGCAACTAGAGAAAGCCCTCGCACAGAAACGAAGACCCAACACAGCCATAAATAAATACATAAATAAAAATTAAAAAAAAAAATCTAAAATTCAAATGTTATGCAGCGTGTGTGTGTTTATGATTTTAGAAGCTAATGCCCCTGGTAGAGGTGAACTACAACTTGAGAGGCAAGGGTGAGGTAGGTAGTGATAAAGCAGGTGATGATTAAACTACTGTAGGAGCTTTCAGAGGTCCTGACAATTCAGAAAAATCTAAACTAAAGGAAGCAAAAATGAGCTAAAAAGAAAGCCTCAGGAGTAGGGGATGGAGATACGTGATTTCCTGAAAGGTATGGGTAAATCTGTAGGGGGTGGAGATCACGGGAAGGGCCACCAGGTGTCCATGGGCAGGTCCAGGGACCATAGGTCTAGTCAGATGCCAGGAGCAGTGAGATGAATGGTGCAGGTGGGACTGAAGCTAGACCCCCTTTAGGGAAAGATCCTGTTTGTCCAAAATTGGATTTGGAAGTGAATGAACTAGTGATAGGGTATTCATCCATGTATTCACTCATTCATACACTCAACGAGCATCCAAGGCAGACTATTAGTTTGGTGGTCCACAGTGAGCCATTCCTCCCACCTTTGTGTAGTCCTCACATATTGATTCTGGGCTTAGCCCTGTGGCTGGCTGGGGTCAATAGGACATGTGCAATTATGACATAAGCAGAGGCTCCACTAGGTTTGTCCTCTTCGAGTGCTCTCTTGGGAGTCCTGAGCTGCCATGTAAGAAGTCCACCTACCCCGGTGGAGACATCATGTAGAGAAGGAGAGGCCCTGAGACTGCATGGAGCGAACTGAGGAGCCAGTGGAGAGGTAGAACCAAAGACCCATACACATGACTGCACTCAAGCCTTACTCACCGCAACATCAGCATGTGAGTCAAGAAGACATCTTGGACATTCCAGCCTCTGCAGACGTAAAGAGAGCAGAGACAAGACTTCGGCAGATCTTAAGAGGGTGAAATTGACATAAATGGTTGTAATCAGATGACAGACTGTGGTAGGATCTCCAAAGATGGCCCCAAAACTCCTCCCCTCCTGGTACATATATGCCCTTCCTCACATCAGGAGATAAGAGTTTATGCTTCCTCCCCTTGAATGTGGCATAGCTCTGTGATTGCGTTCACTAATAGAAGGCAGCATAAGTGACAATCCAGGGCTCCCAAGTTTTAAGGGAATTTGCAACTCTTCCTTCCTTCTTAGAAAGCTTGATCTTGGGACATACCCTCTCAGAACTGAGCTCCTACACTCTAAAAGCTCAAGCCAAATGAAGAGGACACCTAGAAGAGAATGGTGGGAATAGGGCCAAAAACCACAGCTCAGCTCCCGACTGACAGTCATCAACTGCCAGCCTTGTAAGTAAGTCATCTCAGAAGTTCCAGCCTCAACAGCCCCCAAATGACTGCAGCTCCCGCCAACAACAGGAGATGTAGAAGTACCATCTGGCTGATCTCAGTCAACCCTGAGAACTGGGATAGATAATAATTGGTGTTATTTTAAGCAACTAGATTGTGGGGTGGTTTGTTATGTAGCTTTGTGTTTCCAAAATCATGGCAGATAGTAATCTTTGCAATTTAGGAATGGGAGTTTTGAATTCCTGAGAATTCTTGAAAATTCCTGAAATTATAAGTTATTTTTAATACTTCAAATATTCTTTATAATTTTATTCATTATTATGGATAGTTTAAAAAGTTTTAATAAATAAGAAATACTAAATTTAGTAGTATTTTCAAAGAGCTATAGCCTATAGAGAATATTCAGACAGTGGAAAATGCCAGCAAACAGTCTTGGGTAGTATTCAAATCAATGTAATATTTAGATCTCATAGCAAGCACTAACAAAATCATGTGTCTAAATAGCCAATTTAAGGGCTTATTTTGCTTCTAACACATGTTATTTCTTGCAGCATCACTCACAGGATTTGTATAAAATATACTGTGCATATAAACCTATTTGTATGTATTTTATTTTCAAGAAGGATTCACCATTAGAAATAGAGCCACAAACCCACACTTATGACCACAGCATGGCTAATTAGATTGTGACCAATTCTCTCCTATCTGTCCCTGTCCCAGTTCCCATAAGTGTTGATCTTTATATTTGACTCCAAGTATCACTGTTTTCTGCTTTTGCTTTCTACTTGACATCAGTGGATTCCTTAGAACCAGTAATAGTCTCTATGTTGTGTTGTGTTAATTCTTAAAACAGTATGTTATTTTCTCCAATTTTCCTGATTTTATGACTGATTTTTCTTAGGATACATGATTCAGAAAAACATGTAAAGTTCCCAAGAAATGACAAGAAAGAAATCCCACATGGAAACACTAGCAGTAAGAGATAACAATGTCCACATTGAGCCTGAGTTTCTAGGTACTCAAACTGGTAACAAAACAAACATGGTTTCTACAGTCACCGAGCTTACAGATGAGCAAGGAAAAATGAACACTGAACAAATGAGCAGAGACATAACTATATGATCACAAACAACCATGGGTTCCACAACCACAACCAATGCCACTGCCCAGGTGAAGACGGGAAGCTGCCAAAAGTAGATTCTCTACAGACAATCTTGAGGAGAAGCCCCAGATCTTTGTACCATCAGAGCAGGGACTACAAAGTTACGGGCGGGTGGGAACAAAGTGAACTCAGCTGAGAAGACATTTTGGTCTAGGAGCCATTAGAAGGGCCATTCACTGTGAAGAACATCAATATGGCCACCACCCTCCACCAACTGGAGCCAGTGTTTCGAGGCTACTGCAGCCTTCCTACAGGGTGAAGGGTCTACTCGGTAAAGTGCTACAGGGAATCCCATTTTTACAGTATCACTATATTTCCTCACAATTTATACCTTTTTTTCAAACCATTCCTTTTTCTTTATAGATATAATGCACTATCACAATTAATGCTACATTTCCTGTGATTTGTGGTCATTTCTCGTAAATTCTCAACAAATATCTCAGTTGATTCTAGTAATGAGAAGGAAAGACAAAGTTTCTTAAATAGGCTTCCAGCAAGCATATAACACCTTCCTTAGACATGCCCTGTTCACCAAGTTCACCACTCAAAGAGATGATTCGTTCCACCACTTGGATGCCTCCTGAGTTAATGACCCACCTGACAATAAAGATGGCACCTCTGTAACCCAACCCCTGAGGACTTGGGAATGTTCTATCATGTGAACCCTTCTAGGCATTTGCTGTGGGTTTAATTATGTCTTAGTATAAAGTGTGATAAGAAAACGACCTGGTTAATTTGAGAGTTCCATTAGTTTACACTTTCTGACTACTTACAGAAATCCCCTTACACCACCAGGCAATTTCCCATAGGCAGAGGACAGATTTAGTAGTGACCAGAGCAGGACTTAATGCCATGCAACAAACTATTCCGGCCAGCTTCAATCATTCCTGTCACTAAGCCTTGCTCTCCCCTTGTAAAATGCTGCATGATACCCATGAGTAACCACCACTTAGGATTAATTGTGAGATTCTCCAAGATGTAAGTTGAATTGATGTGAGGAGAATGAACAAGAGGAAGAGAAGGAAATGGACAAAGAGAATTAAGGTGATGGATTTTTTTCTCAACAATGGCTAGGGAATCTGACGCAATTAACACTTGCATGTTTTGAGATGTTAGCCTGGCTCTATGAAATCCTCTCAAAGATCTGACACAGCTAATGAAAATATCTTAAGTTTATATGATGAATTGCTTTCCAAGAATGCCATGTAATTCTCAGCTGACCCTCAGAAGATCTGACACAGCTAATGAAAATACCTTAAGTTTATATGATGAATTGCTTTCCAAGAATGCCATGTAATTCACAGCTGACCCTCAGAACATCTCAGTATGGCAGAGGAAGGGGACAGAGAAATGAGCTGGTAACTAAGGAGCTTGCCCGAGGACACACAGGCAACAACACCAGAGGTTTGCTCTCCAGCTCATATTTCATGATCTTCAGTGCCAAGTGCAATCCTCCCAGCAAACAGCTCCCCCCCAAAAAGTGACTTAGAATAATGAATCAATTCACTCCTTCGCTTACCTCAAAATAATCACATGTGCTTGGGGCTTAGAGAGTCCCCTTCCCTGCCTCTCCTGACCCTGCCCCGGAACATTAACCGTGATCAGAGGCTAACCTGAGAGTGAACTTGGGGGAGAGTTTAGGGGAGTCAGTTTATTTGGGATTTAACCAGATGAATTTCAATCTCAGTTAGACATCTTGGAACACAGTGATTTGATTCTCACACCTCATAAGTTGAATGGAATGAATTTTGATCTACCTAACTCTTCCTGGTAAAAGACTGGTGAAGGTGGGCAAAGGGGTTTCCAGTATTGCTGGCATGAATGTCTCTCAGGGAAAGCCACACAGAGCCTGGTTGTGAACACCTAAGTGCAAGTAGGGATGGAATAGTGGGATGGATTGGCCCACACAACATCTTTGATGGGGCCAGATGGGAAATGGCACACTCAGGCCTATTCTAAACCTGTCCATCCCTCGGGATATCATAGGCTAATACAAGTTATGTGCAAATGCATAAAAAGGAGGTGTTGGTTTTCACTAAGTGTCTCATCTTCCCTCAAGGGACTCTTCCCTTTCCCACACTTCCTACACTTGGGCTCTTCAGCTCAACCAAGCCCATCTATTAGCTGCTCCTCTACAAGATACTGCTTTGTTTTTCTAAGCAAGCCACGACACAGACATCTCCCCTCCCAGGACCAACTACATAATTTGTAGGGCCCATAGCAAAGGTGAAATATGGAACCCCTTGCTCAAAACTCATTAAGAATTTAACATGCTAACTGCAGAGCAGTAAAGCAAGCAAGGGGCCCTTCTAAGTTTAGGGCCATGTGTGACTGTCTAGGTCGTGTGCCCACAAAGCTGGCCCTACTGCCTCCTCCTCCGTTAGAGATAAGAATGTGCTCCCAGCAAGCTTTGTCAGATAAATCCAATCTCCATTCAACCAGAACCCATGAATTGATATGTTGATCTTTGTATTTATGTATTTTCTTACCAACAGGACTATAAAACCCTCTTGAAAAATAACCCTGCCTTAGGACTTCCCTGGTGGCGCAGTGGTTAAGAATCCACCTGCCAATGCAGGGGACATGGGTTCGAGCCCTGGTCCGGGAAGATCCCATATGCTGCGGAGCAACTAAGCCCATGAGCCACAACTACTGAGCCTGTGCTCTAGAGCCCGCGAGCCACAACTACTGAAGCCCACGTGCCTAGAGCCCGTGCTCCGCAACAAGAGAAGCCACCGCAATGAGAAGCCCGCGCACCGCAACAAACAGCAGCCCCCGCTCACCACAACTAGAGAAAGCCTGTGTGCAACAACGAAGACCCAACACAGCCAAAAATAAATAAATTTATTTATTTTAAAAGTAAATAAATAAATAACCCTGTCTTTTTATTTTTAATTCCTCAATAGTACCTAGCGCAATGCTTTGTATATAGTAGGTATCAGTGAAATGACTGTTTTCTAAAGAAAACTTCAGAACAATCCTGAGCTACACTCTGCCTCAGTAAGGTTGCTGTGCTTGGCTCCAACTCAAGTGGCAACACCACTCCTGTTTAGCAAGTGGCATCATATAAGCTGGGATCTTCAGGAGAGCTCCAGCAAAGGTTAAGGCCATGGGAGGAGGGCATGTTGCAAAGTATGCCTGCACCTGGACTCCATTTAATAGGTCTGTAGAAAGAATGGTCCCTGCCAGGAAGCCAAATATTCGACCTTGTTTGAACCTGGACTCCAGAGCTGTAGCAGGAAGAGACAGGCATGGGGTCAGTAAACTGACCACATGGTTCCTCGGAGGCACTGGGGGTTGTGGGGTTGGGGGGATTTATGTCCCCAAAGTGTTTCACTTTTAAGCCTACATTCATTCTTGTGGTCGTGGGTTATAACTTTCCCACTGAACTGAATGGCCAGGTCTCATCAGGGCGTATGTTTATACGCTGATGTCCGTCATTTCTTTTTTGTGTCCCTTGCTTGCTGCAGCCCACAGAATGGAGGTGATTTCTTACTCCCTGCTCTATTGATGTTGGTTATTTTTATGACATTATTTTCTCTCATGCTTTGATACCTATCAAGTTCTCAAATCTGCAGTGAGCAGGGGGTTATCCCAGAATCAAAGCACAGAGCTGGTACCTTAGAAAAATGTTGATGGGAGCTGATGCAGGTTATTTAAAGAGATTTGCCACCATCCATCATTCTTAGAATTTCTGACAATGATGTCCTTGTATCCAACAGCACCCTGTGTAGAAAGATAGCCAAATGCTTTGCAAATGCTGAGTCATTCATCCTCCATCATGAGTGAGTTCCATGTTAACTCTTTCTGTCTCTGTTTGGCCTTAAGAAAAGCAACTAGAGAGAAACCTCATTTTTTGGGTCACACCTCTCTGGCATCCTCCATCATCCAATATGCTAATGAGAGCCAGGAACCTCTGAACGGCCGAAATAGATGCACCAAAGCCCTTACACTCTGTTCACAGAGGAAGCCGTCCCTTGGAAACTTATTATTCTTACTTTAAACACTGATAAGCTTGAGTATCTGGTTTCACAGCCCACAAAAGACAAAGTACTATAATGGTAGGAGGGAGAAGAAGGTGCAAGCAGGCAAAGTGACAGCAGAGATGAAAACACAAAATAGAGTCCTGGGGGTAAGGGACAGTTTCTCATCTCCCAGAGTCTCATGCACGCCCACCCCTGCAGACACACTATGCTTTTCCCATTCAGGCGATATACTTTCACAGCTACCTACACATGCTGGGCTCAGGACCTGAGATGCCCTTTCCTAGGGTCTCTGGTCATCAACCACCTACTCATCCTTCAAGACCCAAGCCAAATATTCCCTCCTATGTGAGACCTTCCCATCACATTTGCCCACCTGTGCCACTGAATTAAATGTAGATCATAATGTATGTGTCTGCTTCCCTGGCCAAACTCAGCAGTTCCTGACAGCAGAGATTATTTTGCATATATCTTTGTATCCACACACTGCCTCAAACATGGTAAGTGCTCCATAAATATTCGCTCAAAGAAAGAAGGAATTACCTATGGAAGTAGACGGAGTAAAAGAATACAGCAAACACAAGTCCCAGGGATTATCGCCCTGAAATACAGCATCTAGACTGAATGACAACCACATTGATTACAATAAATTATTTAGAAAAGGTTGAGATATGTTCCATATCCTTTGTGTTGAAAGGCAAGTAAGTGTGTAGCATATCTTTGGAGAGATGTTGATAGTAACTATAGAAAAGTCATTTACTTGAAACACCTCACCTGAGTTAATATTTAATAGGTGGGGAGCTACTATCAATATTATTTACTCAGTGTTTGAACCAAAAGGAATTGATATTTTTTAAGACACGAACTTTGACCCCTAGCTTCAAGCTTTCCTTCCCTCTTGGCCTAGCAAAGACTGGGTAGGAAGCATCTTGTCACCTCCCAGAGGTAGATGCAGGTGCATCCCTTGTTTAAGTAATGGAAACAAGACGAGCTGCTGTCAAAATGTAGCCATCCAGACAGGTGGCAACTGCAAACAAGAGGAAGTTTTCTGCTCCCAAGGTGAGGAGATTCTGTTCTCTTTTTTCTTTGGGCACAATTTTCTTTACTGTTCAGGCCTATGAAAGTAGATGGGGCTATCGAAATATTTATTAATAACCATAATACTTGTCCAAACAAGCTCTTTATGCTCTGCTTTTCAAAAAGTAAGCTGGAGAGGTAGGGTTGAGAGAAGCATGTGAATACACCTGCAGCTTCACCCCTTAACCTTTAACGGCACAGGATGACACATTTAAAATCCAACCCTGACCATGCCAGGAAGTAACAGCAAATAATAAAATAACAAATTCAGTATCTTTAGGGGAGGTGACAAAGCCCACTGCTCAATGTTTTCTGGGCATCTTCCATGTGTTCAGCAGCACCGTTCCCTAAGTCTGAGGCAGTAAGCCTCTTTCCAAAAGTAATACAAATATTGCTTCTGATGCCCATTCAAGCTATAACCATAGAAAGGCATCACCTTTTCACTGACCGCGTGACTTCAACTCAGTCACCTCCAGTTCTGTACCTTCACCTCTTGACCCTGATTTCTGGAGCCCAGGAGCAGGGGGGATGAGCTGAGCGGAGAGAGTGGCCACGCAGGGCCAGGGAAGCAGCGCATCGGGCAACGTCCCCAGCACACCGTTCCCATCCTCAATGACTTTCAAGGTTAAACACTCTTCTTTTCAAAGTCACAGCCATGGGCAGATTCATGGCAGCTCTGCAAAGCACACTCCCGTTCTGAAAACCTGCCCACTGCCACCACTTTAAAAGGAAGAAATGCGTTCATCTCTAGTAGGTTGTTAGATCCAAAGAACATCATGCCGGGTTGCAGCAAAGCCAAGGCAGGCTGGCTGCATCTATAAGAAAGAGCACCTAGACACCCAGTTTCAGGGAAACAGCTGAAATTGTGAGAAGGAGAGGGGCTGGGGCATCTTAACAGGGTCTGAATGAGACCCAGACACCCCACAGATGCTCCCCATTCACCCCCAATTACCAACCCAATGTGATCCCAAGGAGGGGCCTGAACAACTGGTACTGGAAATGCTGGGTGAAGGCATTTAGGGTGTGCTATTATGACGGCCCTTCCCCAAATCCTCCAAAAGTAAGGAAAATAATACTTTAGTATAGAATACAAAATGCAATGATCAAAACCTTTTCACTCTAACACTATGACCAAGAAACCAGAAAGACAAGAAGAACAGAGAAGTCGTCCACAATCACTGCTGCCTGAAAAAATATGGAATAAGAATATTCTATCAAGTGTAGTTCATGTGGTACCAGATGGTGAGCAATGAATAAATGTCCCTGAAACAAGGGGGTGGAATTCATAGGCTAGCTCTCTAGATGTTCACTGATCTCTTTTCCTAGAAACTGGCTGATACTTGCTAGCAGGAGTGTCTTAAAACAGTAGAATTGGAGAGGTTTAGTTTTTGTTTGTTACATTTGAAAGGAAGCTTAGAGTTCATCTAGCCCGAAGGCCCCCTGTGCAGATCAGCGGGGAGGTTGCTCTCAGACCCCATGCCCCAGGCTCCACCGTGGTCCACGTTCCCGTGCAACAGGCTCCCATCTGGGTTTGGCCAATGGGAAGCACTGGCTGGACGCCAGAAGGCAGGAGGAAGGGAAAGGCTGGCGTCCTGCTCCTCACTTGCCATGTCAGCAGGAGGTCCCTGGCAGAGGCTGCATCTCCTCTGAGGCTCCAGCCCAGACAGCACCTCTCTCCACGGCCCCAGCTCCCTCAGGGAAGCCCCGACATGGGTTGAGCACTGGCCTGAGTGGCCCCAGTTTCTGGGCCCTGAAACACCAGCTTTTCCCTTTGTCCCTCCAGTCCTAGGGGTGATGTTTGCTTTTCATTCTAATCTCTGATTGCCTTGTTGGCCAAGGTTACCAATTCCCTGGATGAAATGCCCCCTGTCTAGACTGGCTAGAGTTGTTTTTGGCTCCCTGGCTCCACCTTGACTGGTATGCATAATATCTCAATCCTCTCCACAATGTTTCTCCCAGGTATCTTTCTAAGCTTTAATTAAATGCTTCCAAAGACTTGGAACTCATTACCTCACAAAGCTTCCTAGTCCTAACAGATTGGGGTAAAAATTCTTCCTTATGCTGCCAAAGTATGTCTCCCAGTTACCTTTAGCCCTAAGCTCCATAGGCGGGTCCCTTTAAGCACTCTGCAGCACCGTAGCCCACCCCACAGGTGTCCTCCCAGGCAAAGGCAAGGCTGGGGCTGTTTGTGATAGGATTTGAGGGGCGATTAGAAGGTCCTTCTGAAATTCCACCACTTCTGATTCATCTTTTAAGGTTAAAACACTGACACCTCGAAGTGTCCACTTTATAAAAAGACCACATTAGCAAGAAAATGCGTGAAGTTGCTATCATTTACAAAACGCTTCGTAGGAATTTACTCTACTTATTTCCTTAAAACTGTTAGTTGAAAGCCAGGTCCTTTGGAAACAGGGTATTGATGAAATAAGGGCTGGAAGAGCAGTAATTTGGGGGCAGCCAGGAGTCCTGGCCTAGGAAAGTGACCCAGGCTGGGCCTCTAAGCTGCCAAAGGGAAGCAAAGTCAGGGAAATAGAGAACAGAGAAAGCAGAGGGCAGGGACCCTTCCAAACAGCGTTGTCTGAGGCTGGTCCTGTGCAGCCTCGCCTCTGCCTCTCTTCCAGACCCTCCTCCAGCCCTTCTTCCCTCTACATTTGGGCAGACTGTAGCTTCAGAGCCATACTCACTGTCTCTCTAACGAATAAAAAGAAGGAAAATGCCAATAAAATTATTATTTGCATTTACATGTGTGGTTCCTGCAAGCTTTCTCGTATTTCTTTGGTAAGCACGAGAGGATGTGAAAAGTACAGCTCAAGAAGGTATTTTATCCAGCTGCCCTCTTCCCAGAAAGTAAACAGATAATAAAATAAATCTAATCAGCATTCCTTTTCCCTTAGCTGAAATTAAATTTTACTCATCATGGGTAAGTGGCTAATTACATGTTTAGTGTAAAGAAAATTCCGAGGACATTCCCATATTTACTTTCTTCTTGTGTCAATAGATGAGAGGATATTGGCATTCCGATGGAGGTGGGAACAGCTGGCTGCTGATGCCAACTTACGTTTTACGGCCTGAATTCAGAGCAAGACAAAGCAAACAGTAGAGACCTGGAATTAAATTGCCTTCAACCCCAAATCCAGGCAATCTGCCCACTGATTTGCAGCAAGTACAAGTGCTGATGAAATGGCTTCCAAACGGATTGATCCCTGGGATCCAGAGTGAAAAAAACAAATTCTTGAGTGATTACTATGCATTAGGCATTTTTTATGTTGATTCTTCATTGCAACCCCAGGAGGTACGTAATATTTTTATACTCATTTTGCAGTGACGGAAACCAAAATTTGAAAGGCTAAATAGCATCCCCAAGGTCAATCAGCTGGTGAGCAAGCACCGAAATCTGACATCGAAGGCCATACTTTTAACTATGGCATTGCCATTGCGGCCGATTGGGTTCCTTTCCTGACATTTCGCAGCTACCATATTCTCACATTAAGGGAACCCAAGCATTCTGAGATCCTATATCCATAATGAAAGGTTCCCTCAAAGAAAACTCAAAATGGTAAGCTTAATCACAGCACCGGTCATCCCTCACCTGCTTGATCTTTCTTGTTTGGCCCTGTCCCAAGAAAACGTCTGGCTCCAAAGCCACCTTTTGGGTGACAGACCTCCCATATGGTGGCTTGTTTCTCAGTGCTATGTCACTCCGCTAAGCTTTCCAATCTGGAAAACACAGTTGTATCCAGCACACTGGCAGACAGAGCACTTCCTGCAAAGTGTTTAGAGAATGAAGCAGACTGTACAATTCACAGGCTTGTTAATGAGAGCTGTATGTTTAATTCCCCAAGCTCTGTGCAAGACCCGGGGGTATTCTTTTTTAACTCAGGAAAAACATAAATGCAAATAATTCCGTACAAAGAGAACTGTCCTGAATTGGTAATGCTCAAATGAGCCTAAGCACAATTATTCCAGCTCCTGATCATTACTAATCGAAGCTTATGTTTATGTCATTACACTATAACACGCTCCAAACAAATGTGCTCTGTCTCTGAAGAAGGTACTTTTGTCATCTTTTCTTTTTTCTGAGTTTTATACATCCTAAGTCATTGTCAGCATCGTACCAGGTTTTCAATTCAATTCATTTTCTTTTATAACTGTTTTTGAATTTTGTCTGGAGACACAGTTAAATAAAATCTGCTTAAACCTAAAGACCTGAAATTTGTCACCTGGAAACTCTAGATAATAAATAAAAAGAAACAAGTCAAATCACACTTTCTGGGTAATGCCTGCAAACATGGAAGTATTTTTCCCTCCACTATGAAAAGTTCATCACTAAAAATATTACTCAGCTATAAACGTTCTCATCGAAACATGTCCCCAAATAGTTTCTCTTAGATTTGCCATAGAAGACAGAGGATGTGATACTTTTGTTTAGGTTGACCTGGGAGATAGAAGAGCTAATTTAGAGAATACCAAAGACCATAACAAAAGTCATCACCTTGTGATGGTACCAAACCCTCCCTGGAGAACAAGTACGCTGATTCCCTCCTTGTTATGTTTCTGAAGTCCAACCAGGGACACAGGAATAAAAGGTGTCCCCACTTGAATTCAGACTGAAAGAAAACAACAGCTGGGTCTCATCAGAAATTATATTCTTATGAATGACTTACTCCAAGGGGAGAAGCTGGGTGGCGTGGGTACTGTTTTTGGCACCTAGTCAAACTGCAGCTGCAACCTCAGAGGTTCCACCACAATATCTTGTACATCACGCTGCCTGAGCCCACAAAATCTGGTATAGAAATTCAGGCGCAGGGGAGACAATCCACAAGTGTCAGCCTGCCTGTGGATCTCTGTCCTCACACTGCAAGGACTCTTCCCTCATCCCTACTGGCACCTGTTTTTGCCTATAAATTAGTATGCAAAAATCCACCACTCCTTCCCAAAAGGCAGAAGGTGGCCTTTTGAGTTTCTTTCATTTGTGTAAATCAGTCATGATTTAATATTTAGTGAAAACATAGGTTATTCTTTACTAGTCTTTCCTGACTCACAGGCCACCTCCTTATCCATTCTACTCTGCCCACTCCATCTTAATTTGGGTTGGCACACCTGCTCCTCCCCCACGTCCAATTTCTCCATTTCCTCCCCTTCCCTCTCTCTCCTTGAGTTCCCCATCTGAACAAAGATAACAAGTTGTCTTATTGCTTAATATTTCTTGGAACTCTCATGCCCTTTTAAAAACTTCCATTGTTCAGTATTTGCAAATTTTGCAAGATATATTTGGGAAAGCCAGTGTTCTATTTCCAATATTGCCCCTGATTTTAAATATGTCCCGGGGTGCTCTAGCATCTACCAGAAATGAATCCCTCAACACAAGAATTATAGGTTCCCAAGCCCTAGGAACTGATAATGGGTTGACAAATCAAATTACAGTCATTTCTCCTATAACAATGAATATGTGTTCCTAACTCTCTTCATGTTATGGAATTTCATGCAATAAAAATAAAATATAGCAGATGCTATTAGTGCTTCAACCATATACGTGCACCCTCATCGCTTTATAGCATGTGGACCAGACTTATCACAAGCTGTTCACATGACTGCATTCCTTTGGCTGAGGTCTCTCTGGCCTCTGAAGCCCTCTTTGCCTGTCTGCGTGGAGGACTAGGAATGCTGGAGAATTAATGCCTCCCAGCAGCAGCTCTAACCAATTTCTAACAGGAGTTGGGGTATTAGTGCCCCAGGTCCCCTGCCCCTCAGGTGGGATAAATCAGGAGTGCATGTTCCTAGAAATCCTTAGGTTTCCACAGAAGGATTAAGTTCCAGCTGCCACAGCTGTAACTGGCCTCACACACCCTTTGTTGGCTATCTTCTCCTCCTGTCTCACTTCCCCCACTTCCTTCCAGCATTTCCTTCTCCTCTCAACTAAACTACTTGCACTTGAATTCCTGTCTCAGGGTCCTCTTCTGGTGCCCCCAGAAGAAGACACGGGGCTATGGAACAATGGGGCTGGGCCAGACACCCCAAACCTTTTCTGTTTTCTAAGTAATATACTACAAAGTAGAAAAACAGGAAGAAGGAAAAACAATAGCCCTATTAAAATGTCACCACAGTTGTAAACATCTTGAATTCTTAATAAATTAAAGAAAATAACAGGATTTGGCACATTACCTTGACAAACAGCATGAATTTTGTTTCCTGGAAGTAGGTGTGTGAAATGTCATGGCTTCTGAATTATGAAGAAGAGGTGGAAGAAGTGACATCCTAATTTTTAGGATGAAGTGCTGTGACACCAGAGATGGATAGCTATGGCTCATCATTCTATATGTTTTTCTTCTACTTCAACTTAAATTAGAAATCCAGGTTTTAGTTTTTTGCCAGTTTCCTCTTTTCATTACACAAAGTTCTAGTCTGCTGTATTTGGCATTAAGTCATCACCTTCAGTTCACTGGAGGTGTTTCTAAAACCCACTTAAAGTAGCTGATAACTGACACACAAGTTATTTTAGGAGTGAGAATTTAATATAGGAGATTGATTAAAACTCTGGGGCAACTTCAGGAAGCACCTGCCACTCCTGGGGAGATGGAAAAAGACAAAGAAATGAAGTAGAGCCCAGGAGGAGTATCACATGACCAAACCAGACTTCTGGGAAGAGGTTTCTCTGGGACACAGACTTTCTGGGCTAAAATCAGAAGAGTCCCAGGGAAACCAGCATGGTTGGTCATCCTAAAGGAAGTAGTGGTACCTGGCTGGTGGTATGCCTCAGGCACTTAGAGGAGGGACGCCACGGAGCTGGAACTCAGATCTCTGATCAGGAGGAACCTGCCACCTGGCACTGGTACCTCTGAGCTGGTAAAATCGGTCAGGTTCCAGGAGTGCAGGAAAAGACTGGAAACTGGAACCAACCGCTGCTCCTCCAGGTTCAAGGTTCTCCCTCTAGCACCTCCATGGACATGATACATCCCAACAAGAAGCAGCTGCCAAAGGGTGAAGTAGAAATACAGTTTGCTTCACAAAGCAGAGCATAAGGGGTAGGTCTGGAATGAGAGCAACAGCTTAACAACCAGCACAGCCACCACGAGGTCCATGATGTGCTCAGCTCACCTTTCACCTCTCTCTCTTTTTCTCTCTCTCGCTAGCATTGTCTCTGATGAGGACTCCTTTAGCCCTACTACCTACTCTCTCATTCTTATATATTTTAAAGCATTTCATTATTTTCAGTTTCTCCTCAATACATAAGATCTTCCTTTTTTGCTCATCACTGGAATTTTTACAACAAGAACTCTTATTCATGCTTCGATTGCTGTATTAAACAATTTTTATCAACAAAACATGCAAGCTCAGGAGAATGGCATGATACACACTCACGGGAAAATGTATAAATGTGAACTGGGGCACTAGAGAGAGGGTGAGGTGTGTGTTGTGTATTGTGTGTTCCTCTGTGGGTTATTATAACCACCTGCATGGCATTTGCACTGTCACCTGGTGTTTCTTGGTAGTGTAGAGCTTAGTTACCTTGTGACAAAAAAAAATCTCATTTGAGCGAAGCTGATTTTGCATTTTGGTGATTTTACCCCCATGTGAAGGGGGGTAAAATCACCAAAAGAACCAATTCATGCATTAGAGATGATGCCTTAGCAGAAGGGTAGGTATGAGAGCCAGGGCCATTTCCTAGACCTGAAGCGGAGGATGACAGGACTCCTTGCCTCCTCCTACTTGGAGCTTCTCCATGTGTCTTGCTGGGAATAGCTTTATAGTCTCTCATCTCTCCCATTTACCTACGTAAGCACTAAGACAATGTATCTCAGGATTTCCTTGAACACATCTTATGCAACTTGGTTTACCGACTCTGAGTAGATACGTAGGATTCACACAGTGGGACTGTTGTGTCTGTATTTCCCAGGAAGTCTCAGAATACTTCAACCACAAATACAGCCCCATCAGGTTAGCAAAATCAAGAATTCACGACCCAAGCAACACTGCCATGTGCCTGAACTCCCCACCTCGACCTGCCTGTGCTTCTACGCCTGCAGCCCACCTACTTCCCAGGGTCAGATAAGTAATCAGACGAAAAAGCTAGAATCCTTGACTTGTTTTTTCAAACTACTTTTAAAAAGCACAGTGTATTGCAATAAAGACCTTTAACAACTTTCATCTTCAAAGAAACACCAAATTATGTTATACTTTATCTGAAACTTTAAATTATTTCTGGGATTGTTTCATGTTTTCAGTCTCTCGCTCCACACACATTGCTCACAATTCCTGAGAGGGTCTTGGATGTGAGCTGGGCATTGCAAAATAGGTCACTGGTGTGCCCAAGCCTGCTTCTTGCAGCCTGAAAACATTTCTATTTCAAATGCAAGCAACCATAAACTGTTGATTATAAAGGCAAATTTTCAGAGGCTTCTGTTGCATGTTTGAGAAAACTGCAGGGTGCTGCTGTCCAGGGCACCCCTGTATGTCACAGAGGGCTGGTCATACCAGGATTGCCATGAGGTCTATATACGAAACGTCATCACCACTAATTTGCATTTAGCTTTTAGTTAATGATGTATTCATCGGATGGGCATTCACTGAACCAGGAAACAAATAGATTTCTGCCTTGAAAAGCACCAAGAATCTGAAAGAACTTTAAATAAGTTTCTACCAGATCATTCTTCCATCCTGGTGGGGAATATTTTCCACTTCACAAGCGGGTTTCCTTCTGGCTTTGTGCTCCTTGATTTTTACCCATGGCAGTCAAAAGCCCACCTGGGTCTTATGCCTATACTGTCGATCAGCCACAATTAAGGTAAAATCTGAGATATGAAAACAGTTCCCTAACCACAAGACAAAGGGGTTTAGGGACCTCTCACACCCAGCCACAGAAACCACATTTGGCCCTGCATCAAGGACAAACTGTTGATGCCAGCCAGTTGTGAATCCTTCTAAGACTAAGAGTTCCTCCCAGGACCAAACATCTCAGACAGGTTCTATTTCTAGTTCTTTTAAAGGTAGCAAGAAGCTCCAACCACCCCTTAGAAATACTCAGTGGGCTAGAATCCTGGGAACAGGCTCAAAGGCTTTTGGGTAGGAAATTCACCGAGCACCATCAAATTGGGATGCTGACAGCATAGCATAAAACTCCTTCTTTCTCTACCCTCCTTGCCACCCTATAATACAAAGTGGTGTGAACAATCTGGAGGGGAAGAAAACCTCCCCTCCTTGCCCGTGCTGGTGGTACACCCCACTCCCCATAAGAACCACAGGTCAGAGCCTACCCTCCATACTAACCAACAATCATACTTCACTCCCAACATGAACCACCGATCTTATCCCACTCCTTATACCAAGCACTGGTCATTCCAAGCGCTCCATACTAACCTTTGAGAATCCAACTAATTCATTCAGGAAGAATACATAAGTTCTGAGTATACTACATGTGGTGGTTTCTTTGTTTATTTGATAATTTCGTTTTATTTTCACTCAGCCCAAGAACACATAAGCCTCATGAGGACAAGGATTCTGTTGACCTCAGAGCTGCTCCCCACTGCCCGTCCAGCACAAGACCGGTCACAGAGTAGATCCAATAGTATTTGGTGAATGAATGATGTAAATGGAATAAGAAAGCATGCCCTAACACAAATCATTCCAAATGTGATTTGAGCTATTAACACAAAATCAGTCTAGGTTAAAATCCTTTTCAATATTAAAAGGCATATACTTTTAAAAAATACATGAAATTTTTAGTCTCTCCTTGGAAAGAGCTTGAAATCATTTCTAAAATTTACCAGTTCCACTGTGATCTGTTTTGTATGTCAAATTGTGATCCTTATTCCACTTTTTACATATATCAACCATTATATCACAGAGTTATATATGATAATACGCAAAACCAAACGTGGTATGCCTCTCTTCTTCCTGGACCTCCTTGCTGAGGGAGGCACGAGCACATGTCTCAGAAAGTTTGTCTCAAGGAGAAGCTCCATGCAGGCAAGGACCTACTTCTTTTCACTAGATCACCATCACCTAACACATTGCCAACACACAATAATAGATAGTCAATAAATATCAGATAAATGTATGAGTTACATGTGCCCAAGCAATTGCTTCTGTTCAGATGCCTTTCCCCACTGTGAAAGACCTGAGTCTTTTTTTATTTAGGTTAAATCCAACTTCCTCCAAGAAGCCACCCACTCAGCAATAATCTCTACTTTCCTTATTGTCTCGTAACATGTGTGTACCTATCAAACTAGACTGAGAGCCCCTAAATGACAAGGACTTCCCACTTTTTAAATTTTTATTTACTTCACAGTGTTAAGTACAATGCTTTAATGTGAAAGGGGCTTAATAATAATAACCGGTGGCTTCTGTAAAGACCTGTTTTAAGTGATGGGCCTTGAGCTATTTTAAGAGCTTTCCATGATGAATTCAACTGGTTCTCACCACAACCCTATGAGGTAGTTAATATCAAGATCCCATTTTACAGATGAGGAGACTGAAGCCCAGAGACACACAGACAATAATTGGCCATGATTCAAATCCACATGTTCTGCCTTCCAAGTCCATCCTCCTTAACCAGTAGAAAACAAAGCGCTACCTCTACAAAGCCAGCTAGACAGTCATTGACCAGTCAGGGCCTACAGGGTTAACCAACCTCATGCCCGCAGGCATAAAGAGAACATACAAAGACACAAAGCAGTAATGAACAGACAGTGCCTGTAACCCCCGTGGCTACGATGATAAGTAAGGAAAGTAAAAGATGCCTCTTGTGTCATTGGAGGGGTGCTTCTGGGGTCTCCAAGAAGAAGATTTTACAAGGTTGTGAAATATTTCCATTAAACACTTCCTATCCTCTTACCAGTCTGATAAGAGGGTACACATCCATGCACAACCGGATTTTTCTTACTTTCATCATTACACAGTGCACTTTAAGATTTTTCAATATTCACTTATTTTAAATCAATATGAAATGTCCCTAATAACTCAACAAATAAACAGGAAGTGCTGTTGGACACCTCTTTTTTACAGACTTTGGAATTAATCACGAATTTTGCTCTTCTTTGTGAAACATGCTTTGCCATCTTGAAATAAAGGAAAATTGAACAGGTCACAGATTTTTATTGAGCCTGAACTGTCACCTAAACAGCTTGGACTTGAACATGCTTGTGTCTATCAAGTCCTCAAATAGCACTAAAATGCAAGTGTGCTGCTTCTAAGTCGTTTCATTTTCAGTATTATAGGGACACATAACGATGGAATTTACCTACGCTTTACAGTGATCCTAGAATAGTCTGTGTAAGCGACGTGCAGGGTTTCAGTTACAAAGAGATGCTGGGCAAGCACATGTCAAACGTTCGCGTTTTCATTTATTTTTGACTGATCCCAAATATCAGCCTCATGTAGTGACTTATAACAGGATAAAAATATCTGCTTCGTCGGTGTGTGTTGAGGATTTAAGAAGATGATACGTGCGAAGCATTTTACGTGAGTTTAAATCACGTGTGCTACAAGGTTGACACGAGAGATAGAAGCCTTGCCTGTCCAGGCCTCCCCTCCTCAGCTGCTGTTCTTCTGAGATTTGGAGAGACGCCGGGGTCTGGATGGATCCCTCTGAAATGACGAGTCTACTTTTGTTACAATCTTATGCTGTGCGTTCGCCGGGAGAGGCAGTTTTTCAACATCTATGAAAATTAAGACATACATCCCCTCGGACCAAACAAATCTGCTTCAGGTAACTTATGCTCTAGATCTTTTCACCCCCGAGCCCAAAAACGTATACACAGACCCGTTTGTAACAGCGGCCAAATGTCCAGCAATAAGGGATGAGTTAAATAAAGTGCGGCTCATCCAAAGAGTAGAGGGCTGTACGGACGTGGAAAGGATGTATGATTGATTTGGCACCTCACGGAGGTAGACTGATAAGTGGAATGAGTGAGGAGCCAAACCGTACAGATAGGACACCCCGTGGGTGTTTTTTAAATAAGAAGAAACATACATATAAAACTGGTATGTGCACAGACTATTTCAGATAAGATTTCCAAGAATGTGGGAAGAGTGGTTACCCATGGGAAGCAGAACTAGAGATTGGGATCTGGTGGAAAGATCTATGTACTTTCATTATATGCCCTTTTGCACTGTTTGAATTGTTTTTACCACACTGAAGTATGACACTTTCAATTTAAAAACTGGACAGGTTTTTTTTCCTACATGATTAGGATCAACATTCACCAACTCAGCAGAGTGACTGGTGGCCAGTACTTGCTTCCAGGCTTCCATTCTAGATGAGTGTAATGTCAAGCCATAGGAGATGGACCAGGGATGCTGCTTTCTGACGGGACAGACAGACAGACAGACAGACACACACACACACACACACACACACACTTTCAACTTGTCTGTGCAAAATCCCGTGATAAAGTTGCTTGCTGACCTAAACAGTCATACTTTTTGGGTAAGGTGTGTCTACGTGGAGGGAAGTTAAAAGCAAGTAAAGTGGGAAGATTCCCCTGAAACAGCCTGGTAAAGAATATATAGTTTGGGTAAGCTGGAGCTTTTATTATCACTCAAAACACACCTCACCAACACTGCCTAGACGTTGTGTGCCAGGCCAAAAAACAAAATTTGTGTAGGTAGAGCATTAAATTTTTAATAATATGCATTTGTTGCTATGTTTCATCTCATAGACATTGGTGTAAAACACTTAAGGAAGATGTCCACATTTTAAAAACCTAAGTGTGTTGCATAACTTAAGTCTCTAATTATACAAGAATTAATTATTAAGTGAAAAATGTAATTAGATGTTTAAAATGTTACTGATAGCTCACACTAACAAAACAAACTGCGAATTATATTTTTTTAGCATATGATTCAGGCACCACTTTTATAGATTTAATGTCCTTGAGGAATATCAGATGTCCTCAAGATTTGGAATTTGATTTAACTGAAAGATATAGGGAAAACTTTGTAGCCAGACAATTCCCCATTGGCTCCATATCTAAAGAGGATCAAAAGCATGTGTTATTCCAGCTAAGGTTAGCAATAATTTATGCTGAATAAATTATATGCAGTTTAGCTACTTTCAGCCAGGGGCACAAGAAGAAGTTATGCAATGCAAAAGGCTGCATACACCAGCATGAACTAGCATGCTGGGACCAAACCAGGCTGGGACCATAAAATGTGATCCAAGCCCAGTTTGTTATTGGCTTGGTGCAAAGCCAAGTCGCTGGCTCATCTGGGAGCAGAAGCACCTTCCCAGTTTCTACCCACTCACCTTGCCTAACCTACCCCTCGCCTGGCCTGACCTGCAATTGTGAAGTATAGAAAGCGTGCCTTCAAAATAAAATGGAAAAGTAATGCACCATTTAGAAATAAAAATAAATACATGTAGATGAGAGATGCATGCTCAAAAAGATGCTACTGATAAAGGTGACAAAATGTAATTAATTCTCTAATGAATGGAGAATGGATTCCAGATCTAGAGGATGTCTATAAATGCTGAGCCAAAACGTTTGCACAGAAGTGGCAGGGAGCCTGAGAACAGTTCCAGAAAGATCCGCCCCAAGAATCCCCTTTCAGGAGCTAGAGTTACATGGGGACCAGGAGAAGGTGGGTCTGGCTCACTGTCCTTGCCCTTTCTGAGAGAACCCAGCCCACATACGCCTTTCCATGACTGAGCCAAACAAAGGCAAGACCTTTATTATAGGAACATGGGCTTAAACTGTCTAAAAGGCAAATGCATTAGTATGTTCAGTCACCTTGCGAGTTAATGACTAGATACTTAGAGCACAGGGGATCATTATTCCAGCATATCATCAGTGAACTTTCCAGAAAGCTAATTAAAGGATCCATTAAAATGCTTACCAGAAAGTGAGGTTTTATCACAGAATCTCATTCGCATTTGAAGAATTTGCAAGATTTTCCCTTTACATACTCCCACCACCTTTCATTTCCTTTCCTGTGATCTCTAAAGATGAGCGAAATTAATTAGGGAGATTCTTATTTTCCTTTTATCATAATTTAGGTATCTCATTATTTCCCCCCTTTTCTAATAGTGTTTGCTATCAACCTAACATGGTAACCCAAAAGAACTAGAGGCTGACAAATACTATTCAGACATTCCTCTGTTTACAGTAGCAGCAGGCCACACTTTCCCAGAAAATTCCCTGTTTGTTTCTTTTACATCAGAAGTCGTTCTTAGATCATTTTTAGGTCTTTCATTATCCTTTATTGATGTCCTCCAAAGTGAGGTACACACAGGGTGGGGACGGCATTCATCCAGTAGAGCGTGGGAAGACATACTACGCCTTCTCTTTACGTTTCTTTTGTTCCCTCATCCGATGGTAATTTATATTTCTGTCTGTGCCTTACAATAAATAAAACACCTTACGTAGCAATACCTACATATCATTTGTAAGCAAAAATAAATAACCATAAAGGAGGCATGTGGATTCAAAAGGTTTTACAGATGAGGTGAGCAGTCTGAAGGGGCCCCAGGGCCAGCCTGGAGGACCACAGCGCCAGTTCAGGACCGTCTGCCACGTGGTGTCCACAACTACGTGGAGCCCCTGCCGTGCACACACCACACCTCTTTAAACCGCTCAGACTCCACATCTGAAAAGAATGAAAGGCAGCTAGATTCCCTAAAGATTCAGAGTCATCTGTGATTTAAACTTGCTCATCTTGTATTCAGGAATCTTAAGGAATGAGCAAGTAAAATTGCTCAATAGGCCCAGAGTGATGCTTTCCCCTGAACTGAGGAAACTACATAAAACAAACAGAAAATGCCAAACTAACCTGTAAGTTTGATCATTGAATGCATGGATCCACAATCTAGCCTTCCTCTTTCCCCCAAAAAGTAAGGTCTGAATTAGCACCACCTTTTCTTTTTAACTAATTCTCTTGGTTTTTTTTTTTTTCAGTTTTAAAATAATATGTGGCTACTATAAAAACAAAAAAAAGATAAAAAGAAAGAAAGAAAGTTGCCTGCAATGGCATTTTTTTCCTAAAATCAAAACTCCAGCGTTAAAAATCTCCTGAGAAAAATGTAGCATCATCACAATGGCTATATCTTGTCCTAATAAGACCGGACTGAAAGAGACAGTCACTGTCTGTCACACAGTGGTAAACTTTGGGGACCAACAAGGTATCAGACATCAAATTCTACATCAATGAATAACCCCTGATGAGCACATTTCTATGTCAGTCCTCTCACAAAAGACCCTGGTGACTCTTGACAATGACAAAATCTTTCTGAATACTAAAAGTATTTCCCCTTCCCTTAATCTTTGTATTCACTACACTACCAACTATTAATGGAAAATTGATTTCGTTATTTCTGATGCTTAGTCTATCTTATCTATGGAGACGTCAAAGGGAATCCCTATGGATGCAGATGGAGGGAACCATTCCTTACACATTTTTGTATATGATTTGGAAAGCCTAAGAAAAAAGACAAATCACAAGAAAAAGAAATTTGTGTCCTGCAGAGTAAAACTCAGTACCTGGAAATTTCACTGCAGGAAGTTGAAATTGACAGATAGAAACTAGACCAGTTTCATAATATCACTTCACAAACTCACAGTGAAAAACTCTTCTGAAAGTCTAGCTCTATTTTTCACAAATATAATAAAATGACAGAACTCAAGGGCATTAAGAGGTCATCTTTTCCAGCCTCCTGCCTCGGGCAAAGGAACACTTCACCAGACAAGATAAATGACAGTACGTACTGTTTTGTTTTGCTTTGTGTTTTTTAAATATCCAGAGATAGTCAAAGTGCTCTTAGTTACTTGACTTGACCAGTGTCCAATCAGCCTTTTAGTCATAGAACTTTTAACTGGACTCATTGTAATTTAGACTCATTTTCTTTTGTTCAATTCTCTATAAAGGATGAATTGATGATTGGTATATTGTAAGAATATCCCTTGATATACTTGAAAAGAGTTTCTGCCTTCAGTTTCCAGGAGTATGGTGAACTAGATACTCTAGCCAAACTGTTTGCTACAAACAACTAAAAATACTTAATGAAATCCAAAATCTATCTTTTAACCTGCATCAATGAGTTGATAAGAAAATAAGGAATACTCAGAAGCCAAAATCCAGGTCAAAGCCAGACTCTGAATGAACAGCAGAGCCCCAAAACTGCCTCTCACCTGATGTCATTAGTCAAACCAGATGAACTTGAACTTGGTCTTCAAGGCCTCCAGGTACTGGGAACATCACACAAAGCCTAAGACGGAACATAAAATAGGAGATACACACTCCACCCCACACAAAGATACAACGTCAAAGGGCTGTAACCTCAACATAAGTAAACCAAAAATAAGTCCTCCACTCTCTAGGAGATCACAAGGAAGATTATGTCTTGAACTTCAAAGCTGGAAAAAAACCTTCCCTGCAAATTTTTAACCACAAAGAAACCCACCTCAGGTGAGCTTGGATTTCAAAATTATACAATCTGGCATTCTGGAAAACTAACACTTTTATTTTAAAGGGATCCCAGGTTGGCCATGCCCTCCAAGCATCTGGCTAAAGAAAATATAAATCATCTAAGAAGGACAGGACACCAGCTTCAACACAGATCTGATAAAGTTCCCACAGATATGCACCAAGAAAATATGGACCACAAGGAAGCCACCAAAATACCAAGGAAACAAGACACCCTAATTGTGGACTGAGTTTCTAGAAGACAGTAAGTTTATAGTTGAATACAAAAATGAGAGGAAGGCAATAAATTAATAAGTATTAATATTTGTTGTCTGATAAAATATAGCATGACCATTTTTTAGGAGAAACAAGCTTCACTACCACCAAATTATATGAATAATTTCATACACAGATTGATACATAAAGGAGGCTTGTTTATCTGTGGGTTTGACGATGTCTTCATTAACAGTTTTCATTCTATCCACTCATGCACATTTACTGCATGCCCACAAAAGGTGAGGGACCAGGTAGACAGATGTGGAAACACATGGTCATTTCCCTCCAACAGCTCATAACCAAGTAGGAAAAATAAGAGACAGTAGTTAGTAGTTTCCTTGTTTTTCATTTGCTTAGTTTTCTAAGTGTCTATCCATTTTTTTCACATTTCATCAGATCTAAAAAATTCACCTCTGTATTATTTGCCAAAAGCTCAAAATTATCATACAAGCCATCATTGCTATTTTTTTCCTAACACCCTTCCATGCAGACCTTTCTGTCCTCCTGATGCTACATTGTTTGGAAGTATAAGCATGTGGTAAAACTATAAACAAAAGCTAGGGAATGCTAAACACAAAAGCTATTGGTTATATTTGGAAGGAGAAGGAAAAGGTTCGTACCTGGCGGAATACAAAGCCAACTACAAAGGTACTGGTAATGGACTGACTGATCTGTAGGTTCTCTATCATCCTGAGACTTGTTTCCCCCACTTTCTTGTGGCCTTGTTCTTGGACCCCCAATCATCTTCTTTCATGGTTTCTGCTCTCACTTGCTAGAGCACAGTATCCTTTAAATATATCTCTATATGTTTAAATATATATGCCATATATAAAACACATATTTAATAAGAAATACATGTTTTAGTTCTTTCACATCAGGAAATTCTCTTATTGTACCTTCACACATGACAGACAGTTTGGCTGGGTACAGAATTCTATTTGATAATTATTTCTTCTCAGAATTTTGCAGGTTTTCTTGCATCCAGTGTTCTTGTTAAGAAATCCAATGCCATTCTGATTCCCAATATGGTTTTTTTACTCTGGAAACTTTTAGGATCTTCTCATTTCCCCTGTACCCTAGTATGTCATAATGAAGTGCCTTCATTCATTCTTTATTCATTCATTATGCTGGATACTCAATAGGCTCTTTCAGTTGAAAGATTCATGTTCTACAGTTGTAGAAAATCTTCTAGTATTAGTTCATTCATATTTCTCTCACCTCCACTTTCCCTCTTCTCTACTTTTAGAACTCTTATTAGTGGCATGTTAGAACTCTTGGATTAATCCTCCAATTATTGTCTTTTCTCTCTTACTTTCCATCTCTTAATTTTGGGGGTGCTTTGTTTTGTTCTGCTCTGTTTGGGGGAGAATTCCTCAAGTTTATCTTCCAATCATTCTATTGCGATTTTATTTCAGCTTTCATATTTTTAATTTCCAATAGCATTTCATCCTCTCTGGTTACTCCTTTTCCACAGTCTCCTAGTCTTTCTTCATATATGCAGTATCTCTCCCTCTCTCCTGAATTAAATTTAATTTTAGTTTTCTAGATGTTTTTATCAGTTCCCTGCCTTGCATCTATTTCCTCTAAAGTTCCTTTTTTTCACTTTGCTTCAGTCTCTCTCATTTCACAGATCATCTGTCTCAAATGAGTAGTGATTCTTGGCTGTCTACTTTATTTAAGACTGAAGCCCTAAAATCTAAGTGGAAGCTCTAGTTGACTGGATTGGGCTTGCTGAGTGGCAGTTTTCACTATAGTGTGATGGACTGTTAATATAATCTTTTCATTAGACTAACTACAATGTCAATATGTAAAGGTCTTTTCTTTATGGTCATATTGTTTCTCCACAGAAGAACCTATCTTCTGCCCTGGTTGGATTTATGTGTGTGTGTTTAGTGGGTGGGGGCAGAGGAGGTTAGGATAAAATGCCTGACTTCCAGCCTGTTAGTAGCAGAGTAGGGGAAGGGACCTAGAGGTCAGTTACATTCATTCACTCCATCCTTGCCCTTCCCTGTGCCTAGTTGTCACTAAATTCTAATCCTCTCTGGTTTCACTTATCCAAAATATAAACCTCTCATCTCCTGCTTGTGGAAGTAGTCAACTGGATGCATAGGATGGGGCAGGACACAAGGAATCCAACCACTGTATATACAGACTTTCTGCCCATCCCTTCTCCTGTTTTCAGCCTGGTGCCTCGCCACTCCCTGCCACCCACGGTCCCTAGGGCCTCAACGTGTTCACCCTCTCCAAGTTCTGGGCTGCTTGCTCCTCACGGTCTCCCCTGTGAGGACCCTTGGGATTGTCCTTTCCTCTACTCTGCTCACTCAGCTGCAGCTCCAGGCTTCTGGAAATAGTCTCTTATTTGCTGGTGTCTCCATTCATCTTCTTTTCATGTTTGTAGGTTTACCCATTTTTATTCCTTTGCTGCCATTTTAATTGGATATGGGGAGGGAAAGGAGGTAAATATGTGTGGACTTTCTGCCATGTTTAACCAGAAAAAGTTGAGTTGAACTTTGAATGGCCTGGGTGATAACATGTACCCATCATATCGTTCAGACTATCTCTCAGACCACCCTCAGCCTATTTAAATATCTGGCTCCTATCAGCAAAGGCAGACACTATGACTTATCTCTGTTGCATTCTCAAGTCCTACAACAGTATATATTTGTGGAATGAATTAAATTCAGATGGTTTAATTCTTAATCATCTACAACAAAATCATGCCTACCATTTACTTGTTGGGCACCCTGAATATGCCAAAACCTAGTCTAAACACTTCACAGATATTATTTTATCCAATTTAACCCAAATGACAGTGCTATGATGTCGATACTATTAGTCATGTTTACAGATGATAAAATTGTGGCTCAACTGAGCTAAATGATTTGGTGACAGACGTACAGTTAGCTAAAATGTGACCCAGCATTCATATCTAAATCTCCCTCAAGCCAAAGACCTTGCTTGTTCCACTTGACCACACGGCTCCCCACCAAGATCTGACATCAAGAGGGAGTAGAAGCAACACTACCTACACACAGGCATGGCATGAAAGGGCTTAAATCCAGAAAGTATTACCAAACAGAGATGGGATGCAAAAAGATGATCTGAACCAAGGTTAAACGTTGTTGACTGCTTATCTGAATTTGGCAGTTCAGAGTTGAAGACTACTTTTCAAACCCCATATTTAATATGTGTTGCATATGGTAGTTCTGAAAGTACTTTCCAACACATTATCTTGTTTAAACTGCTAAACAAAATGATAGGAGATTGACTAGATGTGAACAAGGTGCTTTTAAAGTCCTGAATGAAGAGTTTTTGAGCAATATTTTTATTATGCAGGTATAATATATTTCAGAAGAATATCTGAGTAACTAATATGACTAAAAATAGAGAAGTAAAATGCATACTGATTAACACAGTGAATTAAGTATCCCCAACTGTAAGTATGATTCAACATCATATTCCCCAGGAAAATATTTGGACTTGGAATTATCCGTTGAACAACATATTTTCATTCAAAAACATATTGAAATATAAGCAGCTCTCACAACGCTTGCTTTTAGAATCATCAAATTTTGGCTTTGTTGAAATTACTTCTCCCATGGCTTCAATTTTTTCTGCATACACAATTTCATACCCAAATTGTGAAACAAAAACAGAATTTGTCTCATGGCAAAGGATGCCATGCAACTAGATTCAACATATTTTGAAGCCCGACTATAGATGAAGGTCTGTGCTAAGCATTCTAGCATATTTAAAGCTGAACAAGGCATGTTTCCAAACATCAAGGGAGGAAGCATATACGTGCAGCATAATACACGGCGGGCGTGGGCAGCACTGCACTGGATATAGACACGTTTGCTATGGACGTTCAGAGAAAAGGGAGCTATCGGAGTCAAGTGGATGAGGGGCTTATGAACGGGCCTTGGAAGCACGGGGGCCCTCAGCGGGCAGGAATGGGAGCAAAGGGCATTCTAGTGCAGGGGGCATGGTGAGAAGACTCCTGAATGGGGAGGAGGAAGCAAGCAACACCTGCATATCAGACAGAAGTGGCTGGGAGCATGTCTTAGAGTCCTAGGGCCGCCGTTAACAAAGTACCACAAACCTGGCGACTTAAAACAACAGAAATTTATTTTCTCCCAGTTCTAGAGACTACAAGTCCAAAATCAAGGTGTCAGAGGGCTGGTTCTCGCTAGAGGCTCTGCACGAGAATCTCCTTCATGCCTTTCCCCTGGCTTCCGTTGGCGGCTGGCAACCCCCACGTTCCTCAGCTTGGGCTGCGCGGTTCCAATCTCTGCCTCTATCTCCACATGGCCTTCATCTCTCTGTGCTTCTGTTACCCATCTTCTTCTCTTACCTTCCCATGCCTTCCCTTCCATCCCCTTCCCTTTCCTTCTCTTATTCTCAGGACTTATCCTTGGATTCAGGACCTACCCTAATCCAGAACGATATCATCTTAAGATCCTTATCTCTGCAAAGAGTACATTTTTCCAAAAAGTTACATTCTGAGGTTCATGGTGGACATATATTTACCGGGTACAATTCAAGCCTCTCCAGGGCATCCCTCACGTAAATGTATAATTTAAAGAATAAATTTCCTGGGAATTCCTGGCGGTCCAGTGGCTAGGACTCCGTGCTCTCACTGCCGAGGGCCAGGGTTCAATCCTTGGTCGGGGAACTAAGATCCCATGAGCCACACAGCGTGGCCAAGTAATAATAATAATAAAATTTCCTTGTATTTATATTTGGTTATGAATTGAATCAAAAAAATATCCAAGCGATACATCCTTAAAGACAATTTGATTGTCATTTTTCTGAATTTAATATTTTTTTATTTTTTTATACAGCAGGTTCTTATTAGTCATCCATTTTATACACATCAGTGTATACATGTCAATCCCAATCTCCCAGTTCATCACACCACCCCCACCCCCACCCCCACCACTTTCCCCCCTTGGTGTCCATACGTTTCCTCTCTACATCTGTGTCTCTATTTCTGCCCTGCAAACTGGTTCATCTGTACCATTTTTCTAGGTTCCACATATATGTGTTAATATACAATATTTGTTTTCCTCTTTCTGACTTACTTCACTCTGTATGACAGTCTCTAGATCCATCCACGTCTCTACAAATGACCCAATTTTGTTCCTTTTTATGGCTGAGTAATATTCCATTGTATATATGTACCACATCTTCTTCATCCATTCGTCTGTCGATGGGCATTTAGGTTGCTTCCATGTCCTGGCAATTGTAAATAGTGCTGAAATGAACATTGGGGTGCATGTGTCTTTCTGAATTATGGTTTTCTCAGGGTATATGCCCAGTAGTGGGATTGCTGGGTCATATGGTAATTCTATGTTTAGTTTTTTAAGGAACCTCCATACTGTTCTCCATAGTGGCTGTATCAATTTACAATCCCACCAACAGTGCAAGAGGGTTCCCTTTTCTCCACACCCTCTCCAGCATTTGTTGTTTGTAGATTTTCTGATGATGCCCATTCTAACTGGTGTGAGGTGATACCTCATTGTAGTTTTGATTTTCATTTCTCTAATAATTAGTGATGTTGAGCAGCTTTTCATGTGCTTCTTGGCCATCTGTATGTTTTCTTTGGAGAAATGCCTATTTAGGTCTTCTGTCCATTTTTTGATAGGGTTGTTTGTTTTTTTAATATTGAGCTGCATGAGCTGTTTATATATCTTGGAGATTAATCCTTTGTCCGTTGATTCGTTTGCAAATATTTTCTCCCATTCTGAGGGTTGTCTTTTCGTCTTGTTTGCAGTTGAATTTAATTTTTAACCAGTTGGCAAGGTTTTGAGATCATGGCCAGGTCCAAGTGACTGACTGCTGAAGGAGACTTTCCCAAACCCACCTCCCACCACATGAGTGGAAGTACTAGCCAACCAATACTACTGGATTCACAGCTATCCCAGAAATCGGCCATGAGCAATGCCACCCTGTGCAACTCTTCACCTCCCATACCAAGAGGAGGACTGATCTCAGTATTTGAAAAATGCTCTGCAAAATCCTAAACAAGAGACATGAATCAAAAGCACTGTAAATATTAGGGAAGAAAATACAGTCTAAACTAATCCAAAATTTGCTTTATGCACAGGAAGCATTTAGAAGCTGATTCTTAAGAATGGATTTTGTAGGGCATTTCATAATTGCCTTAATTATGAAAAACACTTTTTATTGGATTAGAAGTGCAATTCAATGCTCTTTGGGTCCTGGATAAAGAACTCAGTAATTGTTATAAAATGATGGACAGGCTTTCAAGCTCCTGCACTTGTTTTCTGACTCTGTGATTTAAGTGTGAAATTGATCTGAAGTCTGTATGAGTCTTCTATCAAGTATGCTCAAATGTAAGCAATGCGGTTTCATTTACACTAATCCAATACAAAATATTCTTTTGCTGTGCAAAACTCAAATGCATCTCTTAGAATAGAGTCCAATTTATGTCATGCTATAATCATAGCAGTCCTAAACTAATTTAGCACCCTGAAGAAGTTAATTAACATCATTAAAAAGTGCATCCAGTCAAGTATAACATGTGACCCAAATAAATAATTGAATGAACTTTCCTATTCCAGGGGTGACATGTTCCAAGGCCGTCCTCTTTCATCAGACTGGTCAACAATTGTTTGAAACATCTGACACGGACCACATTAGATGATTTTCATGAAGGTGTAAACCTACATGGCAGCCTAATAAACAACTTAAGTTTCATGGCTGACATTGATTTATACATCTTCTAAAGACATGGTGCATGAAATGATCAGAACAGTCAATAATGCAAGCAAAATGTATGGGCTAGAGATAAGAGAGCAGAAAACAAAATCAATGCCTTCCAGCTATTAACAGCATGCAGCAGAGTTCATAATAGATGGCATTAAACTTGAACAAGTTGCATCATTCAAAACCTCAGAGAAACTATCACTCCAACGGTAATTGCAAGAATAGCATTCACATAAATGAGTATATATGGCTTTAGCTTTGTCACTGAAGGCATTTTACCAACTAAAAGCTGCTTAGACGAGTTGTTTGGGGTGCATCCTTATTGCAAAATTTTTAAAGGAGGTCACTAGGCATACTAATAAATATCATTAGGTGCATAAAATTTAGATAATGGAGAAAGTCAATATATTGCTATAAACCTTCACACACAAAATAGATGCACAAAGGGCGAAGCAATCAGCTGCAAATGGATGATTTTTTTTCCTTTAAAGGAATGAAATCGAGTGGAATTAAATATCGCTGTCTGTAATCAACACAGTCATTTTTAAGCCCTACAGGTCAGATAAGTTTCTGTTTCAGAAACACGAAGAGAGTTCTAGCAAAGTATTTGGTGTAGCTGAGTGGCTGAGCACATTGACTTGGAGATCAGAGCGACCTGGTTTGATTCACACCTTTACCACTTATTAGCTTTTTCATTTAACCTCTCTGGGCCTCTGTTTATTCATCTGTAAAATGAGATTAATTATAAGTACCTTGAACTGTTGTTGTGAGAATGTAATAACAGATGTTGGAGGAGTCCCTGAATAAACTGTTTCTATCTTTATGTTCAGTATATATATGAATTTGTTTGTCCTTATACCAAATTTCTTAGAGACTGGTAAATTAACATAAGTATTTCAAAACAAGGGCAGCCCTTAATAATCTCTATTTATTATGAAAATTATAAAATTCAAACCCATAGCAGCTTACTTAAAGAAGCAAATGGTCAAACTGCTCTCCAGCAATTTAAACACACTCTGGAGAATGATGCTCTAATAGTGACACACTCACATACAGGTTTATTCTCCACTTCATCTTTCTTTATACATTATCCAGGTAAAGGAGGATTCAGATAATCCTAGCTCACATTTTCCATTTAACCCTGAAATGATTTCAAGTATCAGAGGATCTTTTCAAAATTCCAGGTCAGCCACCCACAGCTTTGCATCTCAAGAGCACATTCTATCATCTACCAGTATTGCTGCAACTTCAAATGTGGCAGCACCATTTGGAATTTCTACTGCTTTTTTTTTTCCTTTAGGCAGCATGCATGAGTAGAGTCACATGGCACATCTCTAATGGCAACTGGTAACTCTTCATCACACACTTATATAAATTATCACCTTTTTTTCCTCATTTGTGTCATGAACAACTGTTGCACTATGTAAACATTTTGTTGAAATACTGTATATGAAAATGATCATATGTTAGGAATGCAAATGACCGTGTCTCAGGGCGTCAGGGCTGAAATATTGGCTCTAGGTAGGAAAGTGACCATGGCCCTGGCCCTGGGTCATTACTCAGTAATGGAAATAGAAACATTCTCAGCCTCTCCACTAGCCAGAAAGGTGATTCTGCAGCAAAGGCTGAAAAGCACAGCTGCTGCTGGGCCAGTGTCCCCAGTACAGAAACTTCCTGTTCAAGCAAATATCTTTTCACTGAGCTCCACAGAGAGCCATCAGTGGTTTTTTTCACCCTCCCCCGCACTAGAAAAAAGCTGCATAAAATGCCGATTCTCCATTCCTATTTTCTGAGCACCCATTGTAACTGTTGTAATGACAAACCTGCCCCAGAACACTTCATGACTGAGGGATACAGTAGTCAAGTTGGGAAACTGATGGTCAACGAAATGCCTCAAAATAATAACTCCACTAAAAATAGAAAACTGAATCACTGGTTTGATCACTTGGGTTAAGTCTTTAAATCAACCCAGTGGTTTAAAAAATAAAGTGGAGGGAGGTGTATGTTTAATAATCGCAGAACTCTCTGTAAAAGAAAATCATATATAAAAGCAAGAAAACGATACAAGCAGAACTATTAGCACTCAGGGGGCAGAAAGGACAGTGCGGCCCATGGGGCAGTTTTCAGACCCTCTCTGCTCTGACCACACCAGGTACTTGCCCCCAGAGACATTTCAATCCCATTGGGAAAGCAAGGATAACAAATATCCAATGACAGAACAATATGAGGGAATAGGTGGTTTTTCCGTGTTAAAGTGGATGATATAAACTTACATTCTGTAGGAGTTCAGAAAAGGGAGGGGTTGTTGGCGCTGAAACAGCAGGGCCCACTTTACTGGGCAGGCACATTTGCCAGTCTCTGATGGGGCTGATCTGCTTAGTTCTGCACCTTAATGCCACGCTGTGCCTTTGACTGTGTCACTCCCCAAATACGGGTGCCCCCGCTCCCTGCTCAAGACCCTCCACCTCGGTGCGGTTCATCCTTCTCTCTGGAGCTGTGTCTGATCACCGATGGCCGCCACGTTGGGGCACGCGGCACTCGTGCGCCCCTCTTCCACTGAGCACCTCCCCGCCACGATAAAATATCTATAAAGCCTTTGTACATAGTCAATACTGCGGAAAAAAGCAACTCAGGACCTTGCACATACTGCTTGTAATGATAGAAATTGGTTTGCCCTCTTTTTGTACAAACCGTTTAACCCATGCATTATCCTTCTAGAAATCCTAATAACATTCTAATAATTTCACTTAAAGAAGTTATCATAGATGTTGATGAGGTCTTAGCTGCAAGGATATTCATTGTTTATAATAGTGAAGTTCTGAAAATACCCCAAGTGTCCAATAATAAGGAATGCATGGAATGGAATATAATGCAGCCATCAAATACAGTGCAGTAAATGAATACTTAACGAGCACAGAATATGCTAACCATACATTAAGTGGGAAAACACAGAATACTACACAGTAGACACAACGTGATCCTGCTGTATCTATATCTACATAAATATATATATATTATTGATATATACTATTATTTATATATATACTATTATTTTTATATATAAATCCTATAATTTAGGTATGCATATAACAGTAGTTTATATGCATAAAAACTGTCCACCATCGAGTGAAGTGCATTCATGATTTTACTTGATTCTTCTGGTATTTTTCTGATTTTTCATTGATAGAGGAAGCAACTCAAAGATGTTTATAATGACTATTCCTGCAAAACTAACATCTTCCTTTCTATCGTGAAATATTTTATACCTACAAATGAGTTTATGGAATAACTTAGTAACTACCCTAAGTATCCACCACTAAGCTTGTACAACTCCTTTTTTGAGCAACTTTGCTTTTAGCACAGGGGTGTGAGAGATGAACAAAAGTAGTTCAGAATGCTGAAATGCTACATGGATTTACCCTCCAGTAATGAGAGGTTCCTTTCTGACCCCCTTAAAACTCAGTTTTTAACTGCCTAGACTATCTCTAAAAAAACCCCTTTCTCCCAGCCTCTGCACCAGTAATAGTATCATATGATACAGTACAAAGAACCATGATTTTTCCCTATTCAGGGAGCTGTTATCATCTGCTGTGGTAAGCTGGCCGCAGAGCCTGGGCCCAAGCCTGCACATGGCTTACCTCCTGATTCACTTAAATCTTTTTGCTTCTATCAACCACAGGGAATGGGGACACTTACAGGTAACAACTGACAATTTGAGCAGAAAATATATAGAAAAGCTGTGGAAAGCAAGTGGCTCAGATTATAGCTGTTGACTTCTAATATTATTTGATAGATGAGGCCACTACAATTATCTACTGCTCATGGGTTCCATTACTGGAACAAGAAGAACACAAAATAAGGGCAATTTCCCAAAGAATATATAGGACCACTTAACTTTGTCAAGAGCCATTTCTGCAAGTGAAGTCCTCCTTGTAAAAGACATGAAGATAATGTGATGCCAACTTGACATAAGCATTTACTTCATCCCACATTAACTGCCTTTGGTTATTTCTGCCATGCTCTAGTTAAGGCCAAATTGGATATTATTTTTAACTAAACGTTTGTTTTAAAACGCATTCATGGAATCTACAATTTTCCCCTAAAATTAAGTAAAAGGAAAAGAGCTCTAAGAAAAATTTGAAAACCCCTCAACGGGTGAAAGAGTGAACAAAGTTTCCACCTTAATTTTTTCATGAATCTTCCTCGCAACTGGCTACCTCAAAATTATTGGAACACTCTTCATTCTTGAAAGAAAAAAATCACTCTGTGGTTTAACCTTATGTTACTACTTAAAGATCAAAAAGAAACTCTGTCTCTAGAGGAAGAAGAAAGCAAGACACTTTTGCAAGACAAAAAAATAAAGCGCCTGAGCTGTGAACTGAGTTACTTCATCCATGTTAACTAGTCATTAATTTTCCATTTTGAGTTTGGATTGAGCCATTGGATGGGATGAGTTTTGGAAATGTTAGAAGTGCATCGGGAATTACACAACTTCCCTCACCTCTACCTTGGAGAATGGAAAGAGGAAGGAGGACCCTGAGGGAGAGAAGAAAATGTTTAAATCAGAAAAACACAGGATAACTCCTAGTGAGGACCTTACAATGAATAAATTCCTATCCATGGTACTCTAGAATGAGGGAGGGGGAGCCCGCCAGCAAGCTCACCCGAAGAGTCTTAACTTTGTCTCCCAAATAGAGACAACACGTGTGAACTTAAATATTGCCTTATTTCCTAAATTAAAATCCCCCTGATATTTTTCTCTCTTTATTCTTTTGCTTTGATGCATTTCCAAGCCAAACTATGGGGAAGTCTAAAAGGCGTACAGGATATCTGTAAGACTCCTTTCCTTCCCTCTCCTTTTCTTTTTTTTAATCCCACTTTTCAAATGATTATCAGTAGACCAGGCCTAACTATTGGCAGGGCTGTGTCCCCACCCTTGACCACATGCTACAAATGAATTCTCGTAGGTACTTATCCAAGAAATGCCCAAGTCCCTTAAAATCTGGGTCACTGTGAGCTTAGTACATGGAGCTGGTCAAAAAGCTTGCTCCTCTTCAATAACACTCAAGAGAGATGGTTAAGTCTGTACAGTTTAATTGTAACATTCAAGATTTTTTTTTATTATTCTTTCTCAGCTCCTGAAGTCTTTTAAGTCTCTGTTAAAAGGACCTCTACACAAAAGGTAACGTCATCCAGGAGAGAAAGAAACTCACACTTGGCCATACCACTTCCACTTGGGCATTGATTAGATGTCTTTTTTTTAACAAATTCAAAAAGAAAGGGGACACGATTTAAAACTAAAATAGAACCAGGCACATTGTACAAAGGATTATTTCAAGTAATTCTCCTTGAAACTATAACAAAGGAATGTTTCCTGGGGATTAAATGGACTGTCAGGTAATCAGAAAAGTTCTTTTAGGTTTTTCCTCAGGAAGAAAAAGAGCACTTTGGATGGATTTTTGTTCCTGGCATTTTGTGACACTTTACAGCTTATTCCCTGGTGTCATACCAATTTATTTTATTATTCATGAGCTCCGTGAAGGAAGGAATGATCTTAGAGGTCCCCAGCTGGACCACACTAATAGATCCTTTTCCTATCCTCCATCTACTGTTACTTTAATATGGATAAGATTGTTTTATTAATGAGAGCAAATGGGTTTCCTGAATATCAGGCTCTCCTTTGGTCACTCTGGAACCCGATAGACTTGATTAATTGATTTTCAACTTTTTGAACACCCACACTATTTTTGACACTGTACTTTTAAAAAATTAGGACATAAATAAACAAAAGCTGTACCTCCAGGAAGTTACATTCTAATGAAACAAGACTGACCTCCATTACTAATTGATGACGCTACAGTCAACTATCAATTATTCATGTAAAGATTATCCATGACACACTTTGTAGAGCATCCATTGTGGATTTCTAAATCCCAGGCTTTCCTACTTCTCAACCATACAGACTAAAGGGACGCAATGTCAAACATCTCACCACTCTATAGATTTAGCTACAGGGGAAAGCGAGCCAACCTTCCTATAGATCTCAGTCTTCATCCAGGGAACAGGCATGGAGGACTTTGAATAAGGTAGTATGCTAGGCACTACAGAAAAAGATGAATTAAGTGTGTATAAGGTATACCAGATGCTCACAGATAGGAAGGGCTAATTCTACTGGTGGAAAGGAAGAGGAAAGTGTTTCAATGGGACAATGACACTTGATCAGAGTATTGAAAATTGAGGGGGTGTTGAGGGGTGGACTGAGTGAGAAGACATTCTACACAGAGTATGAGCAAAGGCACAGAATTGTGAAATAGCACGATGCACTATGGATATGACCATGGGGTTGGCAGGTGGGAAGAGTTACTAACAAGAGATAGAGCTGAAGAGATAAGCCAGAAGTGGCCTCAACAGGACTTCTTTACTTTGGGACTTGAAGGGAAAGTGGGGAGTGTAGCCTGACCCCTCCCCCACTCAGTATATGGCTTAGGTAACAAAGTAGGTGCCATCACTAAGACTGGGAAGGCTGGAGGGGAAACATAATGAGCTCAGTTTTGGACATTTTTCTTGCTATAGTGCTGAGAGCCATGAAGAGGTTACAACTCTTAATATCACACCTGGGCTCCACGGGTGACGGCTACTGGGTTTATAGTCAACTAAAACCAACAGATTATTCTCTCACATGCCCCCATTACATAAGATAGGTCTCCCATAACCTATGTAGTTTCTTTAGCCTAAATGTAGATATCTGTACTAATTCAGACAGGGACAAAAATTCAAAGATCAAGGATTGGTTTTTATATTGCCCAATCTCAATTTTTTTTTTCAATTGGGTATAGTACTTATTCTTCTGCTTTACTTTGGACATGTAGACACTACCTAGACCATGCTGGAGACAACTTCTCAGGTCTTAAAAAACCTGCATCACAATTAACATTAAAGTTGGACCACACTGACTACAGAGGGAAATGGTACCAAAATGCCTAGGAAATGTCACTAGAAAAATAACATATTCATTCGCGTATTCATTCATTCATTCATTCAACAAATATATATGGAAATATACATATTCATTCAAGAAATGTGCCCAGCCAGTGAATGAGGGAGACTATTAAGATTCTGCCCTCACAGAGTTGACCTTCTAGTGGATGGACACACACCAAACGTCAGTGTTTGGCGTATGAAGAAAATGAAATGGAGTGAGATGCCTGTGGGTGATGGCAGTTTAGGTGGGGTCGTCAGGGAAGGCTCCCCTGAGTAGAACACATTGGACTCAGAGCTGAAAACTAGGAAAAAAAAGTCAGACCACGATCAGAGGGAAAACATTCCAGAAAGAAGGCGAGCAGAGGAACTAAAGCTGGAACTGGGGTGGTGTGTTCAAGAAACAGGAAAACCCTCAGGATGGCCGCAGCAGGGCTGCAAAAGGGGAGCGTGAAGCGAGCTGATGGGGGGAAGCAGGAAAGCAGATCCTGGAGAGACGTGAGCAAGAGTTTCCGCTACATCAGGATCAAACCCCGGTCCCAGGCCTTGTTAAAGGGCCTTCAGTCGTGTGACTTCAGCTCTCAGAAACTTTTTTTCCAAATCTATCAGAATAGTAGTAGTAAATATTTCCATCACTTGAGAAGAGTAAAGGAGAGAAACTATGCAAACTGCCTGGCACATCGGAAGAGCCTAATAAATGTTAGTTCCCACTCCTTATCCTTTTCTTCTTTTAACAGCAAAAAGGAAGCCAATGTAGATTGTGCTGGTTAAAAAAAAATGAGCCTTTTCTGGTCTAAATGCGTGAGGTCTTCTTTCCGGCAGCTCCTGATTCCTGGAGTTGACCTTCAGAACATCCCCTTCCAGGAACCCCAGGGGCCAGAGGTCAGGGTTGCCAAGATAGATCAGGTGATGTGATGGTGAAAAATGTTCCCAGGTGAGCAGGGGACCTTCAAATTAATTTCCTGTGTAACCCTGGCATTTGTGAGCTGAGGTCTCACAAGTTGAAAATAAAACAGTAGCTAACTCTGCAAGATAAATGCTTTTTAAAATCAACAATTACTTTGAGGTCCTTGGAGAAAGCTGCTTTAAAATGCAGGTTATTCTCCTTGATCTTCACCTGTTTCCTGCCTCCTGGAGTTTGGGGCAGGGTGTTGGGGGACTGGGTAGGCATGAGGGAATACGGAATATTCCTGACTTGCCAACTTCCCTCCCCAGCTCCCCTGGATGGCAGACTGAGTCATTTCTGAAATCTTCTTTATGTAAGACTCCTTTCCTCCTTAGTCACCTCCCCATCATCCCTTCGTCTTCTCTGCATTCCCAGAAGCCCCCGACAGGTCTGGCCCTGCCCCATGGTTCTCACTCACTCCCTCCACTTTTAGCTTCTCCTCTCAAAATCAGAAGCATTTCTTTTTCTCCATGACTAACGCTCTGCGATTCCATGTCCTCTTGCCACACACAACAAACGCTCACTGAAGGGCCAGACACCAGAGTTAAGTGTCCCCAGACTCTCCTGCTGCCTGCATTTTGGTTGAGTACCCTGGCAAAAGAGGAGGGTGGAAAAAACAATCACAACTCACTCACCGTCACAATGAATGGACCTGCTGAGGTGCTTACTGACTTTAAACACTGGTGAAAAAAAAAAATAGGAGTTGACCTATGTACAACCTTTGTCTCCATCTCCATGAAAACTCAAGCCTTGGTCTTGCTTTAATATTTGCTTAATAAAAAAGATACTTGTGGGGTTTAGGTATAGAGAATTAATTGTAGTGGGCTGAATGGTGCCTCCCCCCCGAGAAAAAATATGCCTATGTCTTAATCCCTGGAACCTGTGAATGGGACCTTATTTGGATAAAGGGTCTTTGATGATGTAATTAAGATGAGGATTGTGAGATGAGGAGATCATCCTGCATTATCTGGGTGGGCCCTAAATTCAGTGACAGATGTCCTCATAAGAGTGAGGCAGAGGGAGATTACACAGAGACAGAAGAAGAGGAGGCAGTGTGACCATGGAGGAGGAGACTGGAGTTATGCAGCCATGCAGCCACCAGAATCAAGACAAGGCACAGAGTGGATCCTCCTCTAGAGCCTCCAGGGAGAGTGTGGCCCTGCCAACACCTTGATTTTGGACTTCTGGCCTCCAGAACTGTGAGTGAATACGTTTCTGTTGTTTTCAGCCACCCAATTTGTGGTACTTTGTTACAGCAGCTACAAGAAACTAATACGCTGTGTTTGGAGGAAGCATCTAAGATACCATGATTTCTTTTGGATGAGGGATTTTATACAATGGCTCCTCCTATCAGTGGACATCTAAACTTGATCCTCAGAACCACAGACTCTATTATCAAAACCAATTCGTCATGTTCTGGCAGAGGAAAAGTGGTGCAGAAAATCTATGGAAAAAATCATCATAGGGCTTCCCTGGTGGCGCAGTGGTTGAGAACCTGCCTGCCAATGCAGGGGACACGGGTTCGAGCCCTGGTCTGGGAAGATCCCACATTCCGCGGAGCAACTAAGCCTGTGAGCCACAACTACTGAGCCTGCGCGTCTGGAGCCTGTGCTCCGCAACAAGAGAGGCCGCGACAGTGAGAGGCCGGCGCACCGCAATGAAGAGTGGCCCCCGCTTGCCGCAACTAGAGAAAGCCCTCGCACAGAAACGAAGACCCAACACAGCCAAAAATAATTAATTAATTAATTAATTAATTTTTTAAAAAATCATCATAATGGGAATTTGTTTTAAATCTCAGTGATCAGAAGACTGAGGAATCAGTCATTAAGGAGACCTGGAGAGTAATTCATTAAATGCTAATGTATTTTAACATTTTGGGGGGAGATCTTTCTAAAAGGATTCATAAATGTTCCCGCCAATTAGAGATTACATGAAATATAATTAAACCTGTCTTTTTTTTTTAATTGGGGTATAGTTGCTTTACAATGTTGTATTAGTTTCTGCTGTACAACAAAGGGAATCAGCTATATGTATACATATATATATATCCCCTCCCTCTTGGACCTCCCTCCAACCAACCCCCCATATCTTACCCATCTAGGTCACCACAGAGCACCAAGCTGAGCTCCCTGCACTATACAGCAGGTTCCCACTAGCTACCTACTTTACACATGGTAGTGTACATACGTCAATCCCAATCTCCCAATTCACCCCACCCTCCTTCCCCCGCTTCCCACGTCCACATGTCCTTTCTCTACTTCTGCGTCTCTATTCCTGCCCTGCAAATGGGTTCATCTGTGCCATTTTTCTAGATTCCACATACATACGTTAATATACGATATTTGTTTTTCTCTTTCGACTTACTTCACTCTGTATGACAGACTCTAGGTCCATCCACGTGTCTACAAATGACCCAATTTCGTTCCTTTTTATGGCTGAGTAATATTCCATTGTATACATGTACCACATCTTTATCCATTCATCTGTCGATGGACATTTAGGTTGCTTCCATGTCCTGGCTATTGTAAATAGTGCTGTGATGAACAGTGGGGTGCATGTGTCTTTTTGAATTATGGTTTTCTCAGGGTATATGCCCAGTAGTGGGATTGCTGGGTCATATGGTAGTTCTATTTTCATTTTTTTAAGGAACCTCCATACTGTTCTCCATAGTGGCTGTATCAGTTTACATTCCCACCAACAGTGCAAGAGGGTTCCCTTTTCTCTACACCCTCTCCAGCATTTATTGTTTGTAGATTTTTTGATAATGGCCATTCTAACCAGTGTGAGGTGATACCTCATTTTAGTTTTGATCTGCATTTCTCTAATAATTAGTGATGCTGACGATCTTTTCATGTGCCTCTTGCCTATCTGTATGTCTTCTTTGGAGAAATGACTATTTAGGTCTTCCACCCATTTTTGGATTGGGTTGTTTGTTTTTTTGATATTGAGCTGCATGAGCTGTTTGTATATTTTGGAGATTAATCCCTTGTGAGAGAAGAAAAACTCAATAAATTTAAAATAAACATCCATTACCATGGTATGCTATGGATATGGCTACACATAGATAAAGACTTTTATATGGTAAGTGACTCCTTTCCCCTTCATCATCTCACTGCCCCCATTTCTAAACTGTATTAACTAATTGGCACTGATAACTTTGAGGGTTATTGAACTACAGCACAACTCTCTCTCTTCTGCCTTACACACACACACACACACACACACACACACACACACACACACACTCCCTTCATTCTTTCCAGATTCCCAGAAAACCAATGAGTAAGAATCAATGAGTGCACCTGTGACACAGTGCACTCTGGTAGGCAATGTCTCAGCTGTCAAATAGCATAGACAAGGGCAGGTATAAAAAGAGGTTTGGTAGTGCCTTCTTGTAATTACTGCTTCTACCTGCTAAGTTGAATGCCTAAGAGCAGGAGTAAAGTGGAGGAGAAAAATCCCCCTGGGCAGAGCAGAGGTGCTGTGCATGGAAGTCTGTTGCCCACTGAAAATCAGACTGAGAGATGCACAGCCATCCCTTTAGGTGTGGCTCTGAAAAGAGGGTTCAAATATCACTCATGAAGGCAGAGAGGAGACCCAGCACCATCCAGGCTCCTGTCTGTGGACAAAAACAGGGTTTGGATACCATTGGAAGATGAGTAAAGAGAAGAAAACATCCACACCCAAGACACTCAGCAGAAGAGTAATGCTTTGAAAATGATCTACTACAGAATTCTGAAAATTTTTAGAAAATTCTTCTTCACTAATAGAGTACAAATAAAACAGGCTTCTATGTACAATAAAGAGTAATACCAAAAAGAGGAATCATAATGCTTAGAACATAATAAAATAAGTGGAACAAAAGCTTACAGAGATAAGAGGAGAAAAGGCTAATGTACACCTTGTCTTGAAGGGGAGGAGACAAGCAGAAGAGGATGCTTCACCTTTGACTATGACACTTACAGGAACAGGTCAGATAACGCTTCTGAAAACTTCAATAGAAACAGAAAACACTAGTAAAACTATAAGCAGAATCTGTTTCTGTGTTTGCTCTGATGTCAGGCATTGTGCTAAGCATGAACTAGAAAGATATGAACCTTCCAAAACTTTTCAGGAAATGAAAACATAGTTCATGTCCAAAATATAAAAATCAAAGAAAGCAGCAAAGGGAGCACAAAGTAACAGAAAATAAAATACATTGCATATAATAATAAATTTAAATGGATTAAACTCGCTAATGAGCTTAGAATTGGCAGGTTAAGGAAGATGAAGAGAGAGAAAGAGAAAAGAGAAAGGAAGGAAGAAGGAAAGAGAGAAGGTAACATAAAGCAAAATGTCCTCCAAAAAAGTCAAAGAATAGAGAAAGAAGTAACAGGCAAAGTAAAATAATAATAGTAAGAGTAAAAGCAGGACCCCAATATTAATATAATGTGAAAGAATTCAAGCGGGGGAAGAGAGACTAAGTACTTGTGGAAGAACAATTCCATTTCCAATAATTCATCTTAAGTAAATTATTACAGATACATTCAAAGAGAGAGCTCTAATAGTGGTCATTGCTATCTCTTTATAATAGAGAAAAAATTGAAAATAACCTCAGTGACTAATAATTAATTAAATAAAATATTGTATAACATAGAACAAGATACTATACAGCTATAAAAATACGTTTTACAAGCATATTTGGTGACTTGAGAAAATACTCATGATCTATTTTACAGTAAATTAAAAACAGGTTGCTCATCAATCTGTATTATATGATCTGATTTTCTTTTTCAAAAAATTGTCTATCCATTAACACCAAAAAAAGTAATCACAGCAAATTACATGCATTCTTTGATACCTCTTTCCTTGCTGAATTTTCTTTTTCCTGCTCTGTTTGTTCCCTATACTTATGTTAGCAAATAATTTTAAGTTGGCCTACATCTAAATATTGTTAAACTAAACGCTGTCTCTACTTGTTTATTAGATAAAATTTGTATAATATAGAGAAGAGTGAAAAGAAATTTTGCCTCCTTTTATGCCACTGCTCTCCTCCAGTCAACCCCATCAAAGGGGCCTCCATAGGCTGTGTGGCTTATAAACAACGGAAATTCATGTCTCACAGTTCTGGAGGCTTGGATATCAGAGTGCTAGCATCATCCGGTTCTGGTGAGATCCCTCTTCTGGGCTGAAGACGGCCATTTTTCATTGTGTCCTCACATGGCAGAGAAAATGAGAGAGCTCTCTGGGGTCCCTTTTATAAGGGCACTAATCCCATTCATGAGGGCTCCACCTCCACGAAAATTCAATGTATGAATTTTGGGAGGACACAAACATTCAGTCCATAACAGAAGGTTTTTTTCAGTTTATTGTTATTTTTAAATGGCTCTGTAATGACATTCTTGAACATAAGTATTGCACAATGCCTTATGATATATTCCATGAAGTAATTCAAAAGATATGAACTTCAAGGATTTTGAGATATATTGACTAATTGTCACACCAAAAGGTTGAAGGGGACCCATTTCCCCACAGTTATGCCAAATGAGGCTATATATTCACATAAAACAACACTAGGGGCATGAGTGTTCCCCAAGATGCCTGTGGGTAGAAAGTGTTCTATAGCATATTTGGAGTATCTCCAAGCTTATGTCCTGATTTGGATAATATTAAAATCGATTTACATTCCTTGATTAACTGTTTGAGGGATATGACAACACCAGAGTATACATAGATATTGAAGAACTCACTCTGCCCCAATACTTGAATAGAACCTATGCTACTGATAATTATAAACACCCCCTTAGGGGAAGGCTTATTAATTTAGATTTAAACTAAAATTCTGTTTTTAAATTATATTCCCAAATATGATGTTATTATTTGCTTTTCTATGTAAAAACACCAAGCAAAATATACATTGTTACCACCTGCTGCTAGTTCAATACTATTTCCAAAATTAAACAGTACAAAAAAAGAATTCCTAGAATAGAGACCCAAACAGAAAAATAAGTTCTGTATGTAGGCTAAACCACAGCAATAACACGAACAGGAAGGTCTGATTAGACTACATTGAGAGATCTGCTTGCTTGTTTTTCTCCTGTATTTCCACACTTCTGCAAACATGTGGAATGTTCCTTGATTACAGTTAAGAAACTGCAACTTTTTATTGTATTGCATTCCCGATGGACTGCAGTGAAATCTTGGAGCTGATGTGACAGATAGCTCATCTCAGCACTGGATTATGACACCAGAGGAAGTCTTAAGAAAGACTTCTAAATCCAATATATCCCATGAAAAGGGACACAGCAAACCCACAAAGAGAGGAAATTGGTATATATTTAATTATCAAGGAAGGAACTAAGAATTAACCCAGAAAAGTTAAGAACTTGACCACTTGAAGTAAACATAGAAGAAATCCATAAAAGTTGCCATATCCATTATAAAACACATCACCTATTTGAATAAAAGTTCGTTGCACACATGAAACTTTACTGTTGAGAATTTTCAAGGACTACACTGTAAATACTAATCCATATGATGAAGAAATATTTATAATGCAAATGAATCCTATCTATTCATACTATAGAGGGTTTATAAACAACAAAAATCTTGGTACTGGGACATCTGAATTTTTAGAAGTAGTGAAATATTTTATTTTAAATATGCACACAAGCAAGGGAAGCTCTCCAGCACTTCTTAACTTTTACCACATCCTTTCCTTCAACTGCTTTCTCTAAATGGCAGCAACTTACAACTTTGGGTTCCACAAATGGAAGGTGCCAGGGTAGCATTGGCACCTCACACCAAGTCAAGATCATCCAGACTAGAAGAAAGATTATCTTTCTTGGTATAAAAAAGAATTATGCGCAAAAACTGTTACCTTAAGCATGATGAAAAAGTTGAATCCTTTTTTAAAGTCTGTATACATAATCATCTATTTTTTATATAGATTTTCCAAGCAGAAATTTGGAAAACCCTAGGAACGAAGCCTTGAGATACATCATTGGAAGCTAATACTCTATGAATCACAATGGAAGAAAGTAAAAATCTCCTGGGTCTACAACTTAATCATCCAGGTAAAATGTCCTAAGTAGAAGGCACAAAGAAGGGAGAGGAACAGGGAAGGAAAAGCCATGACTTCCCTCAGCTCATATTGTAGGGCTTCCATTGCTGACCACAGGGTAAAAAGAGAGCAGCAAATCAAGCCCCTGGGAAGAACTTACTGGAGAAGGAATAAGGCAGGTGCCCCTTAACTCCTGTGTGAAGATGGGATCAAAGAAGTAAGGGCTGTCACTTTGGCTCTAATAAAACCCGAGTAAAGTATCTTCAAGGTTTTCATACTAAAACTCCAGAAGCATGTGAAGTTCCAGAAAAATTGACATAATAATTGCTTTATGATGTCTGGAAACTCTGCAGGTGGATAAAAGTTAAAAATTGGAGTTTAACCTTGACTAAGTCAAGCAGTAATTAATAATGCACAAGATGGGTTAGTGATCATGCTTATGTACCTGTGTGAAAACGGTCATAGAGCTAGATGTGGGCTTTCAGATTACATGGTTTAGTGATTTGATTATTTTGGCTACCAGAATACTTTCTTCAGAAGAAATCTTTTGCAGGAGAGCATGATAGGTCACTAATGGAAAAGAAAAGGAGAACAATCCAGGGAAGAACGGAAGGACCAGCACTCATCCACCTGGCCCCAACGAAATCAACAAGCCACACACTGACTGCATAGAACACAGCTTGAAAACCATTCATCTGGTCCCACACTTTCTCTTTACAAATGAACATAGAGAGAAAGAGAGGGGGAGGGAGAGAGACAGAGAGACAGAGATATTCAGTGACCTGCCCAGAGTCATGCAGGTAGAACCAGAATTAACAGTCAGTGCTTCTAAATCCTTTCTAATGTTTTCCCTATAACAACTCTGCTCACAAAGGTATTTCTTCATACCTTGTTCCAGTTCCTATTTTCCTCTATTATGAATATATAAATGTATCCAATCCGTATGTGTGCAGTGTTCTAAATATTTTTAAATAGAAATTTATTTGGGGGAAAAAATTATGGATATACATGACCAACTCTTTGAGTCTCACACATTCCTGTGACAATCCATCTTGGCACTTGCTGGAAAGATCTGTTAACAAGGTGCCAAGGACAAGATACTCAGGGGGGAACTGTGGTGGACCCTAGTGGGGCTTACTTTGCAAATCCAACCTATTTCACTATTCAAAATTGTCAACTTAGCTACTGGGGAGATTCGCCACTTAACTAAGGAAACAAATTTAGACTTTTTTCTAAAAGTAGATGGCAAAGGCAGCAAAATGGTATCTTCAACATGTTGAGGGAAACCAAGAAATTGACAACCAAGAAATTGATACTCATCCAAATTATCATTTGAGTGAAGACAACATAAAGACACTTCAAGGCATATAAAGACTGAGGGAATGTACCAGCCAAGGACCTTGTTTTTTTTTTTTTTAAACAGGAATTCAGCAAGAAAAAAGAGAACACAGAAGATGTGGAGCTTGAGACAAACAGAGAACTTTGTTAAAAGTTAATAATTTAATTAAATATTGACTATAAAAAATAGCAAATAATAACTCTAAACTACCATAACAGCCAACAACAATTGTTAAGTACATGTGTTAACACCCTCGTTGTCACTGGGAGAAGGAAATACCAAATAACTACAGACTTCTTTTTTTTTTTTTTTAAAGGATGGTTAAGTAACTACCTTTAAGATTAAGAGTAACCTCCAAACACTAAAAATGTACTGTGCAGTTTCCAAATCATCTGAAGAAAATGAAATATTAAAAACTGTATCTATATAACAAAAATCAGGGAAGGAAGAGGGGAGGCAAAGGAAAAAGACAGTAAACAGGAAACACAAAATAAGATGGTGGAAATAAGTTCAAATATACAAGTAATCATAATGACTGTAAATAGATTAAGCTCATCAGTTAAAGAGGTAATCATATTGATTTTTTAATCCAACCATATGCTGCTTGCAAGAGACATATCTAGAACAAAACCACACAGAAGAATGAAAATGAAGGGCTAAAAAAAGATATGGCCTTCAAATACTAGACAAAACAAAGTTGGTATAGCAAGATTAATATAAGACAAATAGATTTAAGGTCCAAAAAGCACTAATACAACTAAATTAGGACAGTATATAATAATAAAAAACACAATCCAACAAGAATATAGCAAACATGAAATTACTGTACTTATCATAGCTTTAAAATATATAAAGCAGAAATTGGCAAAATTAAATGGACAAATTGATAAATTTATAATCATAGAGGGAAATTAGTTAGAATATAGAAATTTGATCTAATGGGTGTAATGAGAACCACACACCACAAAAAGACTCTATCATGTTTTCATGAACACATGGAACATTTACAAAACTAGCATGATTCCAGGATTTCAAAGAACTAAAATCACACATATCATCCCCTCTGATTGTGATATAATCAAATTAGAAATCAACACTGCAAAGTAGCAAAAACATAACAAAAGTATATATTTAGGTACCTTAAAGAGAACTCTTATATAAAGCCTGAATAAATAAGAAATTACTACATATCAAAACATGTGGATGATGCTCAATCACTATTTAGAGATGAATTTACACCACTAAATTCATTTACTAGAAAAGAAAGATTAAGTACACATTCAACTCAAGAATCTAAAAAATAACTAAAAAGTGAATCTAAAGAAAGTAAAAGCAGGAATAAATGATTATAATAAAGAAACAGAAACAAAGAGATAATAGAAGGGATAAATAAAATCCAAAGCTGATTCTTGAAAAAAAACTAATAAGTATACAGATTTATAGCAAGTCTGACGAAAAAAAAAGAAGGTAATTAAAAGGGGGACAAAAACGTACAGTAGATGTTAAACATAATAAGAGAATACTATGAACATTATGTAATGAATTTGAAAACTTAAATATATACATTTTAGAAAAATAGATTTCTAAGTCTGACCCATGAGGAAATGGAAACGAGTAAAAAAATAATCACTGGAGAAACTGAATTGGTAATCAAAAGTCCCTCAAATCAAAAGACACTAGAACCAGAACATTTTACAGGTAAATTTATTCCAATCTTCAAGGAACAAAGAAACAGACAAAGTTTTATCATCCAGGCAGATTCTGAAAACAGAAAAAAAGAGCAAATTACCCAGTTCATTTTATAAAGTTGGTGAAATCAAAATACCAAAACTGGGTAAGTTAGTATAAAGGAAAAAAGTTATATATCAATCACCTTAGTAAACACAGATGGAAAAACTCCAAATAAAATATCAGAAAATTAATTAATTTCATCAGTGTATAAAATAATTATTAATAATTTTTTAAACATCATGTTCAAGTAGATTTAATTCCAAGAATTCAAAGGTGGCCTAATATCAGATAATTCATAATATACTCCATCAGAAAAACCATTAGTGTATATCATTTTAAGAGATTTTAAAAGAAAAATCACTGGCTCAATAGACACAGACAAAAGTGACAAAATTCAATCCTAATTGTTGATTAACATGCCTAGCAAACTAAGAATAAGTGAATTGTCTTTCTAGCAAATGCTTTTTATTAGGAAGTTGTGTAAGAATCATACTGAATAGTGAGACTATAGAAGCATTTACATTAAAATCAGAAATGATGCAAAAGTGGTTATCACTACTTCCATCCAACATTATACTAGAAGGCCTAAAAATTCAGTAAAGCAATAAAGTGCACAAAGTTTGAAAAGAAAAAAATACAAAATAATTATTATTTACAGATAGTAAGAATATCTACCTAGAAACTCCAAAGAATCTACAGATAAATTATTAAAATAAAATGAGTTTTTAGAAAGGTTGCTGGACAGAAAAATTACCATGTAAAAGTAATATTATTCCTTTACACTAGTAATATCCAATTTGAAATGTAATGGGAAAAAAAACCACTCAACTCAAAATATTAGTGAATATTTCTTAGGTATTCCTAGGAATAAATTTATCAAAATATGTGCAAGATCCCTATGCAGAAAATCACAAATATTCATTGAAGGATTTAAAGAAGACCTGAAGGACTGTGAGATTAAATACATTAATTATTTTGATTATCCCCAAATAAATCTATAAATTCAAAATCAAAATAAAAGTCTCAAGAAGACTTGATCATGGGACACTATAGAAAATCCTTACATATGTTTATATGGAAAACCAAAGGCCTAGAATAGGCAAGAGAGTTTTGAAGAGTAACAATGTTGGAGGATTTCAAAAATAATTATTATGTAGCTGATTACTATAGCTTTATAATAATATCAAGAAACTAGAGTTATTTGTGTATGGATAGACAAATGATCCCATGGAAAGGAATAAAAAGCCTAGAGAAACAAACATGCCTATGTGGAAACTGGATATGTGATAGGAATGGTAGCACAAATCAATGTCACTGAAAGGTGCTGGGGCAATTGATTACAAAGTGTGATGGGGGTTGGGGATAACAAATAGATCCCGACCTCACACCATACACAAAGTTCAATTCAAGGTTATTACAGATCTAATATGGAAAGCAAAACCCTAAAAGTTTTAGAAGAAAATATAGGAATAGACATGTGTGGACTTTGAGTAGAGAAGAATTTCTTTGACAAGATAAAAAATACAAAACAGGAAAAAAATATAAAAATTGATAAATCTGACTGTATTTAAATTAAAACTTCTGCTCAACAAAAACATGATGAACAAAATTAAAAGACAAGCCACAGATTGAGAGAAAATATTTTCCTCATATAATCAAAGAATGATTAGAAACCAAGAAATATAAATAACTCCTAAAAAATCAATTAAGAAAACAAACAAAAAAGGACAGCTTAATGGGATGTGAATGGGGAATGAGCAAAGGATATGCATAAGTAATTCACAGAATAAGAAAACCAAGAGTCCAATAAATATGTGTAATTTTGTCAAACTCACTAGTAATCAGGGAGATACAAATTAAAACAATGATGAGATACCATTTCACACACTTCAGATTGGCAAACATTTTATAGTCTGACAAACAAAATTCTGGCGAGGGATGATGTGGGAAAACAAGGCTCTCATATTCTACTGATGGGGATGCAAATTCTTATCAACCTTCAGAGAGCAACTTGAAGATACCCACACCATGACTCAGCAATCCCACTCTTATAAGCTATGCTCTAAAACAGAAGTTATCAAACTTTTTTTATCTCGGGACCCCTTTACATTCTTAAAAATTATTCAGGACCCCAAAGAACTTTTATTTATGTGGGTTATATCTATAAATGGTTACATTATTAGGAAATATAAATAAGAACTTTTAAAATATGTATTAATTTTAAAATAACAATAATATAGCTATTACATGTTAAGGTAACATTTCTATGAAAAATAACTATATTTTCTAAAACTAACAAAAATTAGTAAGATTTTTGCAAATCTCTTTAATATCTGGTTTAAACATAGCTGAATTCTCAGATCTACTCTGTATTCAGTCTGCTGAATTATGTTGTTTTGGTTGACGTATATGAAGAAAATTTAGCCTTGTACTTGGAATAGATCATTTACCCATGCGTAATTCTGTAACATGATGGATGGATCATTTGGGAAATACTGATGCACTGAGTTATACAGATCTTCCAAATGTGGACACACTTCATTATACAGTATCAAAAAATAATGTTCTTTATTAACATTATTACTGATCAAATCAGAAAAAGGCTTTAAGTGTTAGGAAATGTCAACCTCACAGTGGCAAATTTTTCCAAAATTCTAAGTTGTACTTGAAAACTCAAATCTTATCACTGGAAACAAACACTGCCAGTTTTTTTCCTTGAAGTGAACGGCTTTCCTTATTCATTTTTGAGAAAATGTCTGCCAGGCACCCAGTAGTTTACCTGTCAATGTAGTTCAGCCATAGTTTACCCATCATTCTTTCAAGTAAATAAAGATGGTGTTCCATGAAAAAGAAGCTAGTTCAGCTTGTAACTTAAACAATTGCCGTGTGCAGCCAAAGGGCTATAAACACACTCCACACTGTGCCACACAGAATTATAAGATGCGTATTCAAGAGTTGAGATTTAATAAAACGAATCCATTTTGTTAAATGTTAAAATCATTTTATTAAGTACATAAGTGCTTCACCAGGGACATTCTTAAATGAATGGCTTTTTCTCTGTGAGTGCATAGTGATGAAAAAGAAAATGACTGCTAGCACCATTTGTGCCATCTCTTTGATTCATGCTAAGGTGTCAATGGTTTCACTAATCATTGCTTTTCCCCATCAGTACAAATATCAGCACAGCGTAAAGGGCAACTGACATCTCAGTATTATTATGAAAATAGTTTCAACCTTGAAGACTCCCTGGAAAAGGTAACATGGACCCTGGTTGGGGGGGGGGGGGGTGGGAGTCCATGGGCCACACTTTGAGAATCCCTGCCCTAGGGAAACTTAGGCATATGCACAAGCAGGTGTAATCAGCTCCACATTACTTGTATAACAAAAAATTGGAACCCATCCAAATGTCCAAATGCCCATCAACAGGAGAATGGATAAATAAAATAGTGTACATTCATCCAATGGAACACTAGATACCACTTAATCCTTAATGAACTAAAGCTATATCCATCAACATGAAAAATTCTCATTAACACAATGAACAAAAAAAAATTTGCAAAAGAATAAGTACAGTATCATGCCATTAATAACAAGTCTAAAAATTTGAAAACAATACTAAACTATGCTAAATACTATCATATATTTTAATATTCTATACTGAAAGTACAAAAACATTCATGGGAATGACAAATACTGAGTTCATGATAATAGTTTAGGGAGGAAAAGAAATAAGATCAAAGAGTGGTTTACAAGGGGTCTCAATTGTGTCGTATGTTTTATATTACTGAAAAAAATATATTGAGTATTATGGCATCATGTTAAGACTTAATAAAGATGTGTGGTAGGTACAGATGTGTTCTTTACAGTGTATATTTGAAATCTCTCATAATTTAAAAAATAATTTTTTAAAAAATTAATTCTAGGTTTATGATTTTTTTCAGGGAGCGTCCTCTCTGCTTTTAAAATCACCATTAATAAATATAAAATTTGATTAAATTGATGTTCCATAGATTTAGATGCAGAGAAGAATGAAAATGTTTTAAATGTACAAGTTCTATGGACAAAGGATTGTCTTCAGAGACTGACAGCAGACATTTCTCCACATCACCAGAGACCTCCACAGCTAAGAAGAAATACTCTCAGACTGTTCCATTCTTGATCCCAGCCTATAGCCTGCTTGATTATTTGTGAAATTCACTATGATTAATTCACATTGATAATTCTGAAAAAAAGAGAAGCATTTTGCAGGCATGTGGGGGTGGGTACCGCAGGGAGAAAGGGGAGGTATCACGTGTTGAGCAGGGGGACCTAATGCCATAGTATGAAAACTGCCGTACCATGTTTAAGCCCTGCAAACTTCCGCAGAAATATTAACAGGAATTAACTTCTTTTTGTATTGAAATGTAAATTAAGTGAACTTTAATCTTAAGTGTGAAGTCTTAACTCCTAATTAAGAAACTTTTGCATATATTGATCTGCTATACATACTTCTAGTTTTTTGTTCTTAAAGAGATAGCATTACATCTTTCAAATATTATTAATGACTCCTTGATTAATCACAGAAAGAATAAGCAACGCTTTTGGTTACCTTCCTTATCATTCTATTTCCCATTTCATTATTAATAGGACAGTTCCCAGAATGTGAGCAGAAAAAAAGGAAAGGAAATTAAACATAATTATAGGGATTATATGAAGGAGTTTGACATGAGTAGAACTGCAATTATTAGATATTTTAATTTTATGGTAACGTATCAATTTTATGTATTCATTCCCTGTTTTTACCCTATCCCAGTAATTAACTTATAGTCGATGTAGTATTATTTACAAACACCCTGCACATTACTCATTCCTCACAAATGCCTTATACCAAAGATGGAACATTTAAGATATGGATCAGATGGTGATGAGCTCTATAATCTGACTCAAACCGTATCATCCCTGATACTGCAGTCAGTATTTCCTTCCTGTTGGTTAAATTCTCATCCCATCAGTATGCTTATCATTCACAGCAACTCAAGAAGAAACAGGGTAAATGAGATTAAGAGGGAGTACTGCACTGCATCTAATAGGAAGATGTGTATTAAATAAGTGATTGTCAAGGTAACAGGATATTTAAAGTGACTTTTGCTGGACTCAAAGCTAAGGACAATGATAAGTCACACACACACACACACACACACACACACACACACACACACACACACGCAGCTGAAACTGGACCAGATAAATCCTCAGGGTTTATCAAAAATCAGCCAACTTTGTTAAAAAAATAAATAAAATACGACCAGTGAGAGAAGATAAGGCTGAGAAAGAAATTGATAATCCACCTGGGATGGGGCAAATACCATGACTTTTCCCTCCATAAGTAAAGACGGCTCCAAGAGAATGTCTCCTAGATGTTGCGTTTGTCTTTGGCATCTCCTCATGCTGGTTGGGCATCTAGTTATGCACTGGGCTTGCTGAGCCACCCTCTCTGGGGTGGGGGGGAGGAGGGCAGAGGAAAGGATTGGAGAGACCACAGCAAGGCAGGAAGTGGGAACCCTGTAGAGGAGCAACCTGCTCTCCACCAGTTGGTATGGTGAAGATGCATGGCTCTTCCTGGCCTGGCACACAGAAGGGGTCACATGGGAGCCAGGTTGCAGACCCACCATGCAAGGGGCTGGCATGGCCATCCACGCAACTTCCACTCTCAGCCAGATGCTGTGGGGTGTTCCACAGAGGCAGGAGCTGAAGGAGGCTTCTAAGAGGTCAAGAAAGAGATGACCTCCCATAAGGAAATCTATACAGTGGGGCTAGAGCCCCCTGAAGAAGTCACACCCTTAGAGAGAGCCCACAGGGTTTTAAAAAATGAAGCCAGTGTTACCCAATGGTGCCAGCAGTAGCCCAGAGAGGAACCCCAGCTAGGGCCAGAAACCCGAGGGAATCCTTGAGAGCTCTCCTGTCTCCTTCTCACAGCCCCACCCCAGAGGAGCTAGAACCAGGGGAGGGGGCAAGGGGAAGTGAGAGGAGGGGCCCCTACCCCTCTCCACTGAACACCCTGGGCCTGAGCTGAGGGGTCAGGGGAGTTTAGGGGGAGGAGAGAAAGAACATGTTTGCAACTGAACTGACGTGGATTTTTAATTATTGAAAGAAATCGAAGATCTAAGAAATCTGCCTGAGTTGTAATTAAGGGACAGGACTGAAAGAGTCAAAAAAAAAAAAAAAAAGGGATCAATGATTAATGCAGTAGTTGAAATAAATAAAACCAAAATATATCAAATCATGTCTTTTCATAACCTTACCAAATTCAGACTGTGCAATAAACTGATTGCATAGATGGCTGAGTGCTGGGAGAATGTAGAAAGGGGTAGTTCAAGGGGAAGAACCGTAGGATGAGGAGGAATTAACCAGGCAAAAGTGGGGGCAGGCTGAAATGAGGGGGAGGTGTGGGAAGGAGAAGGACAGTAACGCTGAGTAATCATGGCAAAGACGGACATCGTGCTGCATTAAGACAATCAAACGAACCACATTAGACAGACTAACTAACTGCTTGCTCAATCTCTGTTTCTATGCTACTTTGCACCCTACCTTCAATCTCCAAAGAGTAAGCTGTACTCAAGGCCAGTTTATAGAACAAGGCTGAGTTGAGGTGTGGGCAGGGTAATGATTAAGAGCACCAGCTCTACAGCTAAAATGCCGGAGTCCAAATCCCGGCTCTTCCACTGGTGGAACCGGTGCTTCAGTTTCCTCATCTGTAAAATGGGGTGACAAAAGTATCTTCCACTTAGGGTGGTTGAAAGGATTAAAAGAGATAGCTAAAATAATGCCTGCCACTTAGCAAAAGAGCAATAAATGCCATCAGATGAGCAACTGGACTAATGTATGTGAATTCCCTTATAAAACTTAAATTATTATAGGTGCCTAAGGAATTACCATGATTGAGTTTTGATGCTATTTAATTCCATGAGGTAATTCTCTTACAGAAGTGCACTATCTGAAGGAAAACATTAAGTAGTTCTGTGAAGGTGTTACACAAAAGTCATATGGCAGAGAGAACTCTTTTGAGAAAACTTCCATTTTACTTGACAAGAAATTGACTCACATGGCTATTTTAAACATTTCATATATGAAGCATAATCAAACACAAAAATACATAAATGAAAGCCAATCACCTATGAGCCAATACAGATAATACACTGAATAAGTACACATAATGAATGTAATCCACAAATGGCCCTTCATTTTAACATTCTAATGAAACCATTTTATTGCAAAGCTGGTATCAAAGTTACTTGAATTATGACTAAGCACATAGTAGGTGCTCAATAAATCTCTGTTGAGGATGATGATGACATAACAAATCCCTGTGTATTCAAGGAGATGTTTTTTTGTTCTGGGTTTTTTTTCAATGAATGACTTTTTCAAACCAGTTTCTAAGTGTGTTTACCTCCTTCATGGATCCCATTTAGTACAGAGACACACTGAATCACTGTCATGAGCAACCGAAGGACAAAAATCAGAATCACCATTTATTTTCTTGTTAAAAAGAAAACTGCACCATGAATTTTGAACAAATCTAATGCATAAATACATATTTTGGATGATTCAATGCCAGCTTATCCAATTCAAATGCCACCATATTATAAAACCAACCGAATACCGTCATTCACTTACACTTTCAAAATCTGCGAGTTATTTCCTATCCATTTCCATTTTTCCTTAAAGAAAAATGTTATGGCCCCGGTCTGGAAAAAATTGAAGACCTGGAATAAGAGAACTTCAAAGTAACATGCAGGTTATGTCTCCAAGATTGCAGATGGGAGAGAAAAGTGGGGGAAGACAGGGAGAGGGAGAAAGAGAGAGAGAATAGATGGATGAATGGATGGAAAATAGATGATAGATAGGTAGATAGTTACATAGATAATAGATGAGAGAGAGAGAGAGAATATATAGAAATATATAGAATTAACAGATGTGGGGCACAAGCTGAAAGGAATCAAAAACCTCAATTGTGTTGTATGTCAGCTCAGAAGTATTCTCTGACTGAGTTCGTGGTCATCAGAATGTCCAGATAATATGAACAACAATGTTATTTACTAAAGGTTTCCTCTGCTGCAGGCACTGCTGAGCACCTCCTCTATGCTCTCTGTATGGATTATCTCATCAACTCCTCAGAACCCTTTCAAGTTACAGAGACTCAAAGCAGCTCAGAGTGAAGGCAGACAGAGGCATGAGCTGCCACACCTTGGTAAATGAGGTGCAAGGGACAAGTTCCAAACTCCTCCAGAGAAAGATATCAGGGCTTCAGGATTAGTGGGGAAGGAACTGAGGCAGAATCAATGCTGTCTACCCACGGAATATTAGGACAATTTCTCTGCTCTCTGATTGAAGATACCTCATTTCAGAAACACTACCATGAATTTAGAAAATATTTTAATGAAATTTTATTGTATTAATCAGAAAAGACCAACATACATTTGAGATTGGTAACATACATATGGTGCCAGAAATGGATGGTTCAGATGATGGACTATGCCTACAAAATGGTCATCCAGCCCAGTGGTGGAGCCCAAGGGCGCTGGCAGATGACAGAGCAGACACAGTTCCAGACTCCACAAACTCTGGCTGGGTCACCTGGATCACTGTGAGCCTCCGCTTTCTTTATCTAGAAAATGGGGGTAGTAATACTCATCTCATAAAGTTACTAAAGATTACATAATATTAGATTGAATCATAGTAAATTGCTTACATATGACTGTTTTGACCAACAAAAATGGCAACTTCCTGTGGTTCAACCTACTACATATAAAGTGTTTGGCACAGTCTGACTCATTAGTAGTGGGGGTGGGATGAGGAGGAAGAGGGGTTATCAATTCATGGACATGGCAATAACTCCATGGCTCCCCCTTCCCTGCTCACCCAAGTGTATGTGGCCATCAACAGAGAACAGGAAGTCAGAGAATCAGTTAGAAAAGACTTTATACAGTTGGTTTTGCTTTCACAGTTGCAACTTTTGGTTGGATAAAAAGTTGAATTGATTACTAGGAGGTTCAAGGGTGAATTGAAAGTATTACCCAGCTCATCTATGCCTGTGGATGTGTAGCCGAGGGTTGGCATTATCAATGAAGCACATTTCTATTGCACATGAAGCCGCAGTGGACGGAAAGAGGGCAGAAGGAGGCACAAATACAGGGACCGAAGTGGTGCCACCTCTATATGGAGTCACATGGAGAAAGCCAACAAAAGGTGGACCTAGAATTTCAAGACTACACAACCTGCAGAGTTTGTGGGGGACAATATCTTAGGATGCTCTTGCTATGATGAAACTCGTCCTCTCTTTCCTCTTTCACAGCAAAAACTGCTGACTGATGGATTACTGTTGAATTCTATTTCAGATAGTAAAGTAGGGGCAGGGGGCACATGCACACAGGGAACAGGCAGCTTCATTCTAGGCTAGTGTCTGATGTAGGTTCTGTTATTTTATTCCACTTTATAACATTATCTTGCTCCACTTTTTAAATCTTATCACAGGTACGAATTCAGGATTTTTGATCAGTTATGTACTACCTGCCAGCACTCAGTATAGACAAAATAGACAAACAGACAAATCTCTGATTTCTTCCTTTCCCTGTGATATGGAAAATGCATTTGTCAACATAATAAAAGAATGCTGGGAAGCTAAGTCTTCATAATCACTGTCACACTAGACTAAGACTTTTTTATGTTCAACACAGTCATCAAGGTAGTGCACATTTTTATTAATAATCTGCAGCATTTTCTAATTTTCAAAACCCCGCAAAATGATGTTTACATAATAATCCTGAAACTTGTACAAAATCATAGTTGCTACTGGAAAATCATTTGAATATCATAACCTTATCATTTACTGTATTGTTAGTTCAGTGCAGCAATAATTAAGAGATTCATTTTTGAAAGCCTGATTTACAATATGCTGTACATATAAAAGGTACAATTTTCCAAGACTGAACCAGGAAGAATTAGAAAATATAAACAGACCTATCACAAGTAATGAAATTGAAACCGTAATTTAAAATCTTCCGACAAACAAAAGTCCAGGACCAGATGGCTTCACAGGCGAATTCTATCAAACATTTAGAGAAGAGCTAACACCAATCCTTCTCAAACTCTTCCAAAAACTTGCAGAGGGAGAAACATTCCCAAATACATTCTACAAAGCCACCATCACCTTGATACCAAAACTAGAAAAAGATATCACAAAAAAAGAAAATTATAGACCTATATCACTGATGAACATAGATGCAAAAATCCTGAACAAAATACTAGCAAACAGAATCCAACAACACATTAAAAGGATCATACACCATGATCAAGTAGGATTTATCCCAGGGATGCAAGGATTCTTCAATATATGCAAATCAATCAATATGATACACCACATTAACAAATTAAGGAATAAAAACCATATGATCATCTCAATAGATGTGGAAAAAACTTTCAACAAAATTCAACACCTATTTATGATAAAACCTCTCCAGAAAATGTGCATAGAGGGAACCTACCTCAACATAATAAAGGCCATATATGACAAACCCACAGCAAGCATCATTCTCAATGGTGAAAAACTGAAGGCATTTCCACTAGGATCAGGAACAAGACAAGGATGTCCACTCTCGCCACTCTTATTCAACATAGTTTTGGAAGTCCTAGCCACAGCAATCAGAGAAGAAAAGAAATAAAAGGAATACAAATTGGAAAAGAAGAAGTAAAACTGTCACTATTTGCCGATGACATGGTACTATACAAAGAAAATCCTAAAGATGCCACCAGAAAACTACTAGAACTAATCAATGAATTTGGTAAGGTTGCAAGATACAAAATTAAGGGACAGAAATCTCTGTCATTCCTATACACCAACAATGAAAAATCTGAAAGAGAAATTAAGGAAACACTCCCATTTACCACTGCAACAAGAAGAATAAAATACCTAGGAATAAACCTGCTTAAGGAGGCGAAAGACTTGTACTCAGAAAACCATAAAACACTGATGAAAGAAATCACAGATGACATAAACAGATGGAGAAATATATCATGTTCTTGGATTGGAAGAATCAATATTGTGAAAATGACTATACTACCCAAAGCAATCTACAGATTCAATGCAATCCTTATCAAACTACCAATGGCATTCTTCACAGATTAGAACCAAAAATCTTACAATTCATATGGAAACACTAAAGACTCCGAATAGCCAAAGCAATCTTGAGAAAGAAAAACGGAGTTGGAGGAATCAGGCTCCCCAACTTCAAACTATACCACAAAACTATAGTAATCAAGACAGTATGGTACTGGCACAAAAACAGAAATATAGATCAGTGGTACAGGATATAATGCCCAGACATAAACGCACACACATATAGGTACATGATTTACGACAAAGGAGTCAAGAACATACAACGGAGAAAAGACAGCCTCTTCAATAAGTGGTGCTGGGAAAACTGAACAGCTACCTGTAAAAGAATGAAATTAGAACACTACCTAACACCATACACAAAAATAAACTCCAAATGGATTAAAGGCTTAAATGTAAGACCAGACATTATAAATTTCTTAGAGGAAAACATAGGAAAAACACTCTTTGACATAAACCACAGCAAGATCTTTTTTGACCCACCTCCTAGGGTAACAGAAATAAAAACAAAAATAAACAAATGGGACTTAATTAAACTTAAAAGCTTTTGCATAGCAAAGGAAACCATAAACAAGACAAAAAGACAACCCTCAGAAAGGGAGAAAATATTTACAAATGAAACAACAGACAAAGGATTAATCTCCAAAATATACAAACATCTCATGGAGCTCAATATAAAAAAAACAAACAATCCAGTTAAAAAATAGGCAGAAGACCTAAATAGACATCTCACCAAGGAAGACATACAGATGGCCAAGAGGCACATGAAAAGATGGTCAACATCATTAATTATTAGAGAAATGCAAATCAAAACTACAATGAGGTATCACCTCATGCCGGTCAGAATGGCCATTATCAAAAAAGCTAGAAACAATAAACGCTGGAAAGGGTGTGGTGAAAAGGGAACCCTCCTGCACTGTTGGTGGGAATGTAAATTGATACAACCACTATGGAAAATAGTACGGAGGTTCCTTAAAAAACTAAAAATATAACTACCATATGACCCAGCAATCCCACTACTGGGCATATACCCTGAGAAAACCATAATTCAAAAAGAGACATGCACCACAATTTTCAATGCAGCACTATTTACAATCGCCAGGACATGGAACCAACCTAAATGTCCATTGACAGATGAATGGATAAAGAAGATGTGGTACATATGTACAATGGAATATTACTCAGCCATACAAAGAAATGAAATTGAGTTATTTGTAGTGAGGTGGCTGGACCTAGAGTCTGTCACACAGAGTGAGGTAAGTCAGAAAGAGAAAAACAAATACCGTATGCTAACACATATATATGGAATCTAAAAAAAAAAAAAAAAATGGTACTGATGAACCTAGTTGCAGGGCAGGAATAAAGAGGCAGACATAGAGAATGGACTTGAGGACACAGGGTGGGAGGGGAAGCTGGGGTGAAGTGAGAGTGGCATCGACATATATACACTACCGAATGTAAAATAGCTAGCTAGTGGGAAGCAGCAGCATAGCACAGGGAGATCAGCTCGGTGCTTTGCGACGACCTAGAGGGATGGGATAGGGAGGGTGGGAGGGAGGCTCAAGAGGGAGGGGATGTGGGGACATGTGTATGCATATGGCTGATTCGCTTTGTTGTACAACAGAAACTCACACAGTATTGTGAAGCAATTATACTCCAATAAAGATCTCTTTTAAAAAATGAATAACATCTGATTTATGTCACCAAACAGCTCATAGTTTAATTTAGTATTTCTAAAGCAAATAAAGATGAGAAAGTGTAGCGTCCGGGGCCAAAACCACCGAAGGTTCTGATGCAGAGAGCCCGAGGTGGGGTGCAGAGTCCAGGGCTCACCACGCACTTGGAGAAGCACATTTTATGAACTAGAGAGGCAACTAGAAAGCCTCTGGTCACTCAGACACATCATTGTTAGGGCTTTGAGCTGTTCCCCAATTTTCTCACAGCCCACAAGATAACACTAGGTCACAGACACTAGCAGTGAAAATCTCCTCTCTAAGAAGGACCTACTTTGTCATGAAATTAGTGCCATATTGGGACTTTTTCATAGCAAACTCTAACTTAGCAATTCTGTAAATTCGATATCTTTAAGTTCACTTGATTTAAGCCCATTCCATTTCGTACTCCCTTTACTGAACACCAAGAAGAGCCACTAACCGATGCCTATATATCAATCATCACACCTTCATATTCTGGAAGACCAATATTAGTTCTCTATTGAACATTCTCTTTTCCTGGCTCTGTAACCCTATTCCTTTAGCATATCCTCCTAAGGTTTATTTCGCAAACTATCTCCACTGCTGTTCTCCAGATTCTCCCCACGTTATCTAAATCTTACAGTAATTGGCAACTCAGAGCTGCCATTAACCCACACAGTGATTTTATGTGAAATAGAAAACAGCCTCCTTCCTTGAGACACTTTACTTCCATCTCATGGAAAATTGTCACTTATACTAATTTTGTTAAGACAAGTTGCTGCTGGCAGAAATTTGTCCTAATAAATACACAACTATGTAATGTCTGTAATGTGACTGGCAGCCAGATAGATACATACATACATACATACATACATACATACATAGATCCAGTTTGCCATGTTCCCTCTGCACACCACATTTGGTGTCTGGCCCTCACAGATAAACTCTGCGGACATTTGTGTCTTTTCAAAACTTTCTACTCTAGGTCCCAACACATATTTTCCACCACCAAGGAAATGGAGGTGGGATAGATCTTTTGATGATAATTATGCCTTACATCTTCAGGCAGAATTCTGTTTTCCCCTGACTTGCTGCCTTGTGGGTGGAATGTTTGGAAAAGGTTGGATTACTGGGAAATTAGTCTTTTTATAGGCACCTTATTTATGGAAAAGAAAGAATACTGTCAGTTCAAGTTCTCACAGTTTAACTAGAGAAAAATGAAGGGTGGGTAAAATCCGTATAAACACAATGACAAAGAAATATTTTGTCAAGAAGTAAACTGCACTGTACAGGGATGTGTAATAAGGGCTGTAGATGTGCCTTAATCTACAAAATGAAGTGGAGAATTAACGCAATCAGGCTATCTTTCTTCTCTCCCTCTTTTTTTCTCCCACTCTCCTCACTTTCAAAGAAAAGTGCTGTATGAATAATTGAGGCAAGGGGATTTTTTTTCCTTGAATAATTCAGGAAATTGCCTCCATTTTCCTCTTCACTTTTCACTACATTTACTTGTGTAGACTCAGAGCACATCTGCATAATGAGACGACATCGTTACTGCACAATCAACAAGGTATTTTTTTCTTTTGCCTTAATTTTTCAATTGATTGTGTGACACAACTGTATCAACCATACATTGATCTGAACTCTTAAGGGAAAAGAAAAAAAGAAAAAAAAACACTGGACTAGCCATACTGGTCTTGCCCCACCCTGAACTCTTGCTGCCTGAGGCAGGTGTCTGACTATCTCAAAGCAGTGAGCAGCATTCTCTCCAACTAGTATATTTTATTATGTTATTAACAAAGTTGGCCTGTCCCCTTATAAATCAAGAGGATCTTAACTTAATTCTGGGGAAACTGGACACAAGATGATGTAAGAATGACTCCAAACTGCTTTTGAAAGCCAATAAAAATTTGATTGGCATCAGACCCATTATAGATTCTGTATCAGAAATTTGGTTTCACATTCAGAAGTGGCTCAAACACCTTGCCTCAGTTTAGTAAGCTCAGCTTACAGGAGTTTATCAGTAATTTTTCTAAAGCCAGACCTAAAACATAGATCCCTGTTTACATCTACAACAAGGTATCTATTTAGATACTTCTTCATTATTCAAAGTGTTTCCAAATGTCCAGTGTGGTTACAAATATTTCAACATATCTTTTCACTCTTGCTGCTGCATAACTCATGGAAACTTCCCATGTTACTGTTTCTGAAGAAGTCTTCCTCACTAATTAAGCACTCACAAGACATAAGCACAAACTTGGCTTGGTCCAGTGCCCCCCCCCCACCCCCAACAACACAGCCATAGCTGTTGACTCAAAAGGAAGCAGAATGTCAAGGACTTTTCACCTAGATGGAGGACGTGGCTTGCTTTCCTCTCCCTCGATTTATTAAACACAGCACGATCCCTGAATGAAAGTCAACCCTGGTCCAGCAGGGGACTGAGTTATTAAATATCACCACTGTTAACGTCTGCAGGATATTTGTGTGTGTTTACACTGGAATGATTGATTGATTCACTGTTCTAGAGTTTTAACCTCTCGTTTCCCTCTCCTCACTTCCTGGTGATTATTTGTTGCTCCCAATAGCTACATTTATTTTTAATTCAATTTTTCTTCTTTTGGTCTTTTCTTTCTTTCTTTTCTACCTTTCTTTCTTTTCGTTGTAAACACATTTTTCCCTTTCAGTCCTACCTCTTTGCTCACTATCTGTAATACACTATTTTTTCCTTGAATTTTCTTGTTGGAAAACCAGTTTTTAGCCTTTGACTCAACCATGGCACATACAGGAAAACTCTCAAGCCTCTTGCTCTGCTTTCAGAAAGGCTATACATGTCTTCAATCCATTCTGAGTTGATGCTTGTGTATGGTGTAACACAGTGGTCCAGTTCCAGTTTTTTGTACATAGCTGTCCAGTTTTCCCAGCACCATTTATTGATGAGACTGTACTTTCCCCATTGTATATTCTTGCCTCCTTTGCAAAAATCAATTGACCAAATATGCATGGGTTTATTTCCAGGCTCTCTATTCTGTTCCACTGATCTATGTGTCTGCTTTTATGCCAGTACCATACTGTTTTTATTATCACAGCTTTGTAATACAGTTTGAAATCAGGATGTGTGATGCTTCCAGCTTTGTTCTTTCTCAAGATTGCTTTGGCTATTTGGGGTCTTTCGGATGTGTTAATTAACTCAATGGGGAGAATCTTTTCAAATGTACACCTATATCAAATCATCATGTTGTCCATTTTAAATATCTTACACTTTTACTTGTCAATTGTACTCAATAAAGCTTGGGGGGTGGGGGGGGGTCCTAAAAAAAAAAAGAAAAGAAAAGAGGAAGGCTATATAAGTTGCTGCATCTAACCAGAAGTGCTCCTCATTTAATCCAAACACACCTCTACCTGCTAACGGAGGAAGCCCTTCCCCAAGTCCACGGGCCTTCACCTCAGCTCCCACAGGGCAACAGCCTCACTCACTCTCAGTCTCCCTAGTTGTCACGTGTGATTATTAAGGGCATACATAGACTTCAGGGTCAGATAAACCTGCACTGGAATCCCAGCTGCACTGATCCTCAGCAAGTTACATAAACCCCCCAACTGATGGTCTCAGTTTCCTCCCCTGTAATGCGGATAATCATAATTGCTGCTATTGTAAAAAATTATATAAAGCAATTAATGAGAAGCACTTAGAGTGGTACCTGACAAATACTAATCCTGATATGATAGCTCACATGTCATGAACACTTCCATGTGCCAAGCAGTGAGCTAAGCATTTAGTTGCATCACCTTGCACCAGCACTATGGGTTAATGTATTTCACCATCCACGTCTTCCAAAGGAGATCAGTGCACACCATGGTGAGTTCTCCAACAATGATCCTAACAGCAGTCACACCCATGACAGCTGAGCCCTCGTGAGCACTGCCGCTGTGTCAGGCACAGTCATGACGGATGATTTCCTCATGGCTGTGACGTCTGCATCCCAGGGGCAGTGGCTCTCTCAGATACTTGGCAGACTCCTCTACCTGCTGCACCCTGTGGAAACTAGATTTAGGGTGCAATGGGAAGGGGAACAGCAGCTCACACATGACAAGAGAAATGTGACACCACAATAGGAGCAACAGGAGAGGACCCAAAAGTATTAAGGCCTGCAGAGCGGAGAAATTATGTGTGTAGTGGAGGCCAACCAGGCAATGCTGCTCTTTTGGACTGATTAGTCTTAGTCCCCAGAATTTGACCAGGGTGTTGGGTGCTAGCACCTCTGTTGGTCCCCCAAGGACTCAGCAGGGCACAGTGTGCAGACTTTTGCTACAGGCAAATACAGACATTTCCAACACCACTCACAGTAGGCTGTCTTTGAAAGTTTAACCTCTGTCCACTATGGCCTATCCTAAATGGGTAATCAGACCTGCAGATATTAATTAAACTTATGGTTCTATTTATTGGAGCACTCTGGGGATTGAACAGACAGCAAATAGCAGTAAGTACTTCTGAATGTTCTCTTTGGCTTAATTACTGTTCCATAGTTAGTCCATCAAATTGATGTACAATCAACAAGGCTGTACTTACTTATACTGCTCATTTAGAGTGGGTGGTTGGGAGCTGCCAACATCTTTCTCATAGTGCCTGAGTTCACTGGAGAATCAAAACAGGACGGACCCGAGGAGGCTTTTAATCTAGCCCATCACATATCAGTTTGGCAGGGAGCTCCTCTCTCCCCCAGCCAGCATCTTTCTTTTTATACATAACCTTGATAGGCACTGGAAGGTCCTCTGGACTAACTATATCATCACACCCAGCCTACACAGGACAAAGGGAAGGGCAGAGTTATCAAGCATCCCCTGGCTTTTAAGCCTCATATACAGCCAACATACATAATTGAAAGTATAGATTCCTGAAATCTAAAGGGACTTTAGAGGTTATCTAATACAACCAGCTCATTTTATTCAGGATGAAACTGAGACCAGAGAAGCAAAGTGGCTTGACTAGGTCATACAATGTCTTAGTAAGGGAATCTTGGGTTGCAATAAAGGGAGACCCACTCAAGCTAGCTTAATTAAGTAAAAGAATATTTATCATAAGAGTACCAAGGACTCCTACGGAATCCAATCAGGGCTTTGCAGGAAATGGAAAGTCACCAGCCTCCCATTTCTGCTTCCTCCTGCACATCTGCCCTCTTCTCGTATCTGCCATGCTCTTAGATCTTGTCCCTCACAACTTCAGCTTGAATGTGGCTTTGAGTTGCCATGTTACCAAAATCTGATCCCAACTTCAAAGCCCAACATCTTCTAACCACAGGTTCTACGTCTCCTCCAATTCAGCAGATTATGAATTTGATTGGCTCATCTTGGGGACAGAGTTCAGGCAGGATACAATCAGCTGCGGCCAGGATGCTGGGCTACCCAGGCCCACCCCTTAGGATTGGGGAGGGGAACAGTTCCACCAGTGAGGAATGAGATAGACACCCAAAGTAACAGTAGAGCCAACACTCATATCCAGATTTTCCAACGCTGCATCTAACCCGTCCTACCATATTATACCATTTCTCAATTTCAGTCCAAGGATTATCTTTCACTTAAAGGAGAAACAGTTCGAGGCTAGAATGACTTAAAAATGGTGGTTGTATAATGGTGGCCTTAGAGTGGCCACATGCAAAACTGGAAGAAAATCATTGCAGTCATCTTGCTTCTTGAATCTCCATCCATAAATACATTAGAGAGAGACCATCAGGAACAAATACAAAAAAAATCAAAACACAGATGCTGGATTTCCTTCTCCATTTTCCTCATGAAAATAGCAAGTTTCAGTGGTATTAAGAGACCCTTTATCAGGTCTTGTAATCCAAGTGATGAGCAGAATGCCATAAAATCACTCTCCTCTCTTGGAAGAATCTAATAATGGTACATATCATCCCCCAGTATCTGAACTATTTCAATTTGCTGTTACTCTTTAGGAAGGAACAAACTGTGTGGTTTTAAATTCAGATTTTACTTATCTTTCTATTTCCTCCCTGACATTACTTTAAATTTCCTTCTACTTAGTGAGTGAGGCAAGATGCAACACTCTTTCTTCCCTCCTGACCTACCTCTTTTGCTTGACTGCCTCTTTCCTTCTACTCTGTTTTACAGGGGAAATAAGAGAGAGCTTAAATGAATCCATGCAAGCAGTGAAGGCAAAAAAAATGAAAATTATAAATATTGGGTGAGAGCTTGGATTGCTACGTTTGAAAGGAAAGTCATGTAGATAGGAAAAGGTGCTGAGCTGGTGGTGAGGAGAACCATCCTTGGGCCTGGATGTGGAACACACCAGCTGTTTGACTAGACAGAGGCCCTCTGGGTCCTGAGTGTGGTTTGGTGGCAATGTGCTAGAAGAGACCTCTTTTCAGACGTGCCTGGCTAGACCTTCAGTAGCCCTGGTCACTCTAGAAGGCCCTGTTCACACCCCGGGCACACCGCAGATTGAGGAAGCATAGGTCAGAAAGCGGAAACCCTTGTCCAGCTCCCGCCTCTGGCACCAACTAGCTTTTATGCAAGCCGTTTACCTCCCCACCCTCTTTCCTCACTGCAAAAGAGGGACTTTGGACCAGAAGATCTTGATCAAAGTCAAGATCAAGACCTTTCTATATTTTGGGCTCTGAAAAGTCCTACACATACTATGGACACTCTTCCCAGAGACATGCACAGGCACTTCAAGTGTTGTGTACACTTTTAAGGGCACCATCCACCCGCCTAAAGCTATCTTTGAACCTGTTACTGATTCATAAACCCCAAGTTAATATCCACTGAACCAGACAAATTCTAAGGCACTTTCAGCTCTGGGAGTCTGTAAATACCAATTACTCCCAAATCTACCTATGGAATAAAAGCATTTCAACACTCTGTGGGGCATGAGAGATCATCAATTCTACATTCTCCTTTTACAGATGAAGAAACTGGGGGTCAGAGAGCATAGACTCTGTGAGCAGAGTCTGTGGGGCTGGGATGAGAACCTGTGTCCTCTGGCTCAGGTTCCCTGGTGTGGGTGCTGCAAAGGGGTGGGTGGGATGCATGTCTTCTGGGGGCTCCCTAAGCTCTGGCTCCCCCACCCCAGGAGCTCTCTGCTCCCCTGTGCCTGTTGCCTCAATCTCCTGACTTGAGGGAACTGGTAGGATATGGTCCTGGAGTTCCGTGCAGTCCAGCGAGAGAGGTTGGATGCCACCTTGGGATCTATTGGTTGCAACACCAGCCAGCACTGGGAGCCGTGGGCAGTGCGTAGAACCAGTGCATGGCCTGCAAAGAAAATTGTTCGGCGACAAACAGTTCCATTTCAAGGACAGACAAAAGCAGTTCTCATATGCTGTGCCTAATGATACCATCAGAGTTCCAGTGACGCCAGCCAAGCCAGGAAAAGAAAACGTGCATCCTCTCCAATCAGTGAGAGTTTTACTTGAGAAAATAACAGAGAGCTCATTTCTGCCCTGTCTCACCTAAAACCTCGGGCTTTCTGATCACAATAGTACAGAGTCGTGTCACATTCCACAAATCACATGTATGGGAGGAAGGCTTGAAGCATTTTCTCAGATTTGTATAAAATCCAGATTTTTTTTTCTTTTTTGCCAGTCTCAACGAGCAGTGGGTGTCTGGGTGGGTGGATTGAGTGACACATTAGTGAGAAAGTTCCCTCCCCTTGTGGAACTCCTCGGAAAAGGAGTCAGAGAGAGAGCACTTGAGAGTGACAGGCAGATCATGTAGCACTGCCGCTGATGAACAGGGGTTTAAATCTGTCAGAATCCCGAATTCAGAACAGCGCTGGTACAGAGACAGAAGTGAACCAAACTTCACCAACCTTTGTCAGGTGGTGCCTCATTTCGGGCAAGGCCCTGGGGAAGCGTTTCAGACCCCTCCCTCCTCTCCTGCAACATCCTGCAGCCAATGGAGACCCTAGCAGCTCACGGCCAGGAAAGCATCCCTCCCCTTCCTCGCGTTCCCGAGGGAGTCCCCCTACCAGCCCCCCGGACGTCACCTCCTCTACCTGCCAGGGTAGAAAGTAAGCTAATTGAGTTGCCAGAAATTCAGAGAGTCTGAGGACATGCCGCGGCGGCACAGCCATGACATGAGAACAGATGGAAAACTTCTCAGGAACAAAATGTGCACACAAAAAATGGATCCTGGCTTTGAAGTGTATATTCACGGTGCCGCTTTCAAGTCTTCTGAAAAGCCCAAGCTCGAATCTGACCTACTTAGGCGGTGTTCTTATTTATGTCTCCGGCGAAGGAGCTGTATATTTAGCAAATGAGGACTATCCATCCCCCGTGCCCGCTTCTTCACATTTATAGAGCCGAGCGATTTTCGCTTGTTAATTTTTCCCCAGATTGTCTCCATAAAAGTGGATATATAAGTTAAACACTGTTAAAAATCCATGAGTTCCAGGAATTCTGCATAAATGCATTCAGATTTTCATTGAGTGTGTGGGTTAATATTGCTTAAAAGAACAAGAATGAGACCGACAGTTGATCCGTGTTTGTTCATCCTCTCACAGTTGGCAAACCAGCTGCCTGGCTTGTCTGTTATTAATGCTGCAGTTCAGATTTACTGATGCTCCAACATGCAAACCGTGTAAATTTCAGCTAGCAGAGTCTCCGTGTGCAAAGTGAAGTACAGAAGTGAAGCTATTATCTAGCTGACACATGCCAAAATAGACAGTAGTTTCAATTATCTGGGTTTTCAGGAAAAAGCCTTTTTAACCTTCATTATTATCAGGATAATTACCTTGACTCTCACCCTTTGTACCTGTAATCATAACCGTAAAGTTTTAATCCCTTGTAACAAACAGCTGCCTCAAATCTATTTTGGAAGCAGCGGGTATAGAAGTACTAAGTGAACTACATACATATAAAGAGCCTACCTTCGAAAGAGAAGGTTGATTCTTGCAGCTTTGCTGAAAGGCGTCTTCCGAAGAGAAATCTTCTCTAGCAAAGTAGTTGACACAAGGATGTCACGTCACTCAGCACTGAGACTCAGACTCCCCTGGATTTTGGTGGAAACAGAAAAGATCAATTTTAGGGAATTTAGGGCCCACTGTTTCCATGCATGCTAGAACACATTCTTTTTCTTCCTGAAAATTTGCTAATTCCACCCCTTCTTACTGAATAGGAAAAAGGTGGATGAATACCGTATGAGACTAAAAAATAATAATAGAAGGTCTTAACATATTACGTAATTTCTCTTCCAATTCTCAATACAGGTACTATGCTCAGCGTTGGAGAGTATGATTTTATCAGCCCAGCTCTCTTCGTCTCAATTCAGCAAATGTGTGTGGGGCACCCCGGGTGTGCTCGTGGCTGTGCTCCCAGCACCCACGTTCTCCCGAACTGTGGCCACAAGAGTCAGATTCTCCTGCACGTGGCACATGACCCAGAGGCAGTGGCGACCATCATCATCACCATCACCACAAGGGACCCTCAGCAACTATCTCACCTGCAAGTGTGACTCTCATATATGTGCCTTCCTCTGCCTCCTGTTCCTTGCCCCAGACCTTGTGCCTTCCTAAGAAGTTGCCCTGGTCTGAACCTAAAGCCTTCCTCCCTCCTCTTACAAAAATAAGAGCTCCATTTCTAGGTAACACTGTTGACTCCATGCCTGCTAAGTTGGCATCCTCTACTTAACCTACTTAGCTCAGTATGGTTAGATAAAAATAAACACGTGCATCCAGGGTATTTCTCTTATCTCCAGCTGGCTCCCAGGTCACTCTGGAACAGAGTTCATTGGGACACAGCAGGACCCTTGGACACAGCTCCTGCAGTTCTGGCTGGCAGACCTATTCTGTAACACCAAGTCTCAAGTGCACCTGATCTCCACACTTCAGTGGGAATGATATTGGTGTGAGGATTAAGTTAGGTGATGCTTGTGCACTGAACTCAACACTGGCATGAAATAGACAATGTTGGAAAAATATTGCTACAAACTGAATTGTGTCCCCCCAAAAATCATTTGTTGAAGCCCTAGTCCTCAGTGTAATAGTATTTAGAGATGGGAGTCTTTGCAAGGTGATTAGGTTTAGATGAAGTCATGAGGGTGGGTCCCTCATGATGGAATTAGTGCCCTTATAAAAAAGATGTCAATATACACTACCAAATGTAAAATAGATAGCTAGTGGGAAGCAGCTGCATAGCACAGGGAGATCAGCTCAGTGCTTTGTGACCACCTAGAGGGGTGGGATAGGGAGGGTGGGAGGGAGACGTAAGAGGGAGGGGATATGGGGATATATGTATACGTATAGCTGATTCACTTTGTTATACAGCAGAAACTAACACACCATTGTAAAGCAATTATACGCCAATAAAGATGTTAAAAAAAAAAAAAAAAAGATCTCAAAGATATTGCTCTCTGTCTCGCCCTGCCATGTGAGGACAGAGCAAGAAGGCAGCCACCTGCAAGGCAGGAAAAGACCCTTACCAGGAACCTGACTGTGCTGACACCCTGATCTTAGACTTCCAACCTCCAGAACTGTGAGAACTAAATGCCTTTTGTTTAAGCCAGAGCCCATGGTATTTTGTCATGACAGCCCAAGCAGACTAAGATAAATATGTTCTCATCTTCCATGTACCTTACCCCTTTTTAGCCCCGCCCCAATTCCTCTTTTTTCTGATTGTTAGCAGCATTCCCACACATATAATTCCATGCCTCAAAGCTCTTTTCCTTCCTGAATCAATCTGAATATTCTGACTTACACTGAACTGAAAGACTGACCAGGAACCTACTATGTGCCTGAAATGCAAGGCAAAGTCTTACAGGACCCCATGCCCTCCAGTTAAACAACTGCCCTTGGTATCCCTGGGAGCTGCCTGTGGTCCTGCTTGCATCAGCTGTGATGCTGGGTTCAGAGAGTGAAGTAAATGAAATACAGCTATGTTGGCTTCTGCTCCATTAGGAAAGGGAAAAATCAATGTTTGCCAAATGTAGAAGGACAAAATCAATAGCAAAAGAAATTTTATTTTCAACCTTCTAAGGGAGTATTACAAAGAAGAGAGAGTGAAAATTATTATTATTTATTGATGTATATAGCACCTTCTGAAAGCCTCAAAGTGTTTTACGGAATTACAAACTGCCTTCGTCCCTCTCTGAGTACAGATCGCTTTGTTCTGCTCATACGCAGCCCTCTCCAGAAGGGGTGAGTGCAGGAAATACTAAGGCAACACAACACCACAGCTACAGGGCAGATTACTTCAAGTATGTGACTCATTTATTTATTAAAAAACAGAAAGTAATAATTACTAGTGCAATGAGGTTAGCATACTCGAATCTTGTGGAAAGTTCTTGAGGAAGAAGCCGTCTCTTTAGATTTTAAGTGGCATCATAATATACGTGGTTTGGCAGAAAGAGGAAAAAACCCTCTCCCCACTTTTCTCCAATGTTCCTTCGTTGGAACAAGCAGCACATTTGGGGAGAATCAGCCACCTGCTGCCAACATCTTAATGCAGTTCCTGGCAGAGGAGTTTTGATAGATGGCTTCAAAGCCTTGAGTGTAAACTGCTGAACAAAACTTTCAGGAGGATGAAACGTCAAAAGAGCGAGGCTGCAGGAAGCAGGGCTGCTGGAGGTTGGCAGCGGTCTGAAAAATCCACAAAGGGAAGAGTCAAAATAAAATCCTACAAGCGTAGAGTGATTTCAACTTTTCAATCTCCTCTCACCTGTTTTTTTTCTCATTTCAGTTGTCACACTCTTTTGAGAGAGAGAGGGCAGGAATTATTAACCCCATTTTACAGAGGTTCGCAGAGTATAAGCGACTTACCCAAAATCACTCAGCTATTTATTGGCAGAGCCAGGAATGGAACCTGGTCTCCTGGACATTTAGTCAGAAGGAAGATGAGAAATTAAGTAGCTCAACTTTCTACCTCAAGCAGCAATCCCCTCCACAGCACCTCTGAAATGCAGGCAAATCTAGGGATGATGGATTCATCACTTCATAAGAATTGCACTCAGTTTTTAAATTATTATTCAATCTTTTGGTTATTAAAATACAAATATCAACCTCGATATAATGTCCTCTGATTTCTCCTCACTGTGCCATCTAGAACTATCCAATCTAGTCTCACTCCCACTTGAGGACCGGCAAGTAGGGAAGACTGCTGGGTATGTACCACCATCTACGCTTGGACAAACATCTCCAGTTCCCTCAAGAATTGTTCCTAGCACATGGTTTCCAGATATTTCCCTCTCCTACCCTGGACAGTTCCAATATGCCTCTATTACATATTAAAATATTATACTTAGAACCTAACAAAAATCCCAAATATCATCTGACATTGTGAGACAGTAAGACTATGTCCTCCCATTTTCTGGATACTAGCAGACTTGCTCTGAGGGGAATCTTCTTTCACACTTTGGACTTCAAGTGACCTACTCAAAATCCAAGGTTTTTTCCCAGGAACCACCGGATTTTCCAGGCACCATGCCCCTATTCTGCACCTGTGCCATTGGTTACTCAGTGAAGGACTTGACATTTGTATTACGTTTTCTTTTCTTATTCACACCCATTGTTTCAGCCTATCGTGTTTTTATGACTCTCAAGCCTGGCTTCCAGCACATTATTTAACCTGCATAGATTTGTGGGCCACACTTTCTATGTCTTCATTCAAATTATTAATAAATCAAGCCAATGAAACAGAGCCTAGAGTCCTATAAGAGGCCGTGGGTCAGCCCCCCATTGGTTGGCACCAGCTCATTACTTCACACTCTTTGGTCATTCCATTAGGAATGAATTTCCTCAGTCTGTGTTCAGTTCACATACTTCTTTGCAGGCACTGGTCTAGGGTCGGCCACATGCAATAGCTGCAAGAGGAATGAAGTACGCAAAATCCCCTTGGATCCACTATTTTGCTACCTGCTTTGCCTTTTGTCCACGGCTCCTGGCTTCCCCTTAAGGGCCCTGTTCGGTACTCGCCTTCCCCTAAAGCCTGATGTCCTTCCCTCCCATCCTTGTTATCAACTTTCCTCTGAGGTTGGGGGCTCCTGAGTCCTCATCCCAATGAACCAACTTGCCCACCGTAGACTTCAGCTTCTGCTTTAAAACTCTCCCTTGAAACCAGCTGACTTTGCTCTGTTATTCCCTTAGGTGTCCCTTGTTCTTGAGAGTAGCCCATCACCTCACACAGCTTCATCTTATCTACACAAATATTGTAAGAAACTTTGTCAATGTCCTTAATAAAAGCAAGATCTACCATATAATAGCATTCCGTTATCTATGGTCTAGTCACCTTATCAGAAAAAGAAATATGTTCACCTCTATATGAATTGCAGGATTACAGTTTGTATACAGGTAGTAAACTCTTATGCGGGCTTAGCTCCCCCTACTTCTGGAAGCTATCCCTCTCCCTCACACACCATCTACAGAGTTTTTACACAGTCAATGTGATCCCAAGCTCAGCCTCAGCCAGTTAGTCCTGGTGGTCAACTGCCCCAAGCTGAGCCAATCACATTTTTTGTACAGAAACTAGTACTAAAACTGAAGCAGAGAAGCTAATTTCTCTTTGGTGACTGGACTCAAGGTGCGGTGCTTGGAAACTGTGCGTGCCATGTTTACAGTCATGTGGGCCAGGGCATGCCCCTACTGGTGAAGGGAGAGAAGACATAAATAGAGGTGGACAGAAGGGCGGGGAGGCACAGAGACAGCTGACCAAACAGAGGAAGACAGGAAAGTAGGGGGGCACAGAGAGAACAGACCAAGCAAATTTTAAAACCCCAAGATTCTGGTCCCTGTTTTGCCTGAGATGAGCCACATTCTTCATCTTGGGTCCCGAGGGTCACCCAAAACCTTTTTTAATACTCACCCTTTTTGCTTAAGCTAGTTTGAGTTCAGATTCTGTCATTTGCCACCAAAGAGGTCTAAGTGATTCGGTGAAAGACACTTTCCCCACCCCCAGCCAACTGCCCCACCTTTCAGGACTATACCAGTAGAATCCATCAAGCTCATGCAATCCTACAAAGAGCTTCTCAGCTTGCACAAAAGAAAGATAAGTAAATAAATGTCTCCCTCACCCTCCTGATTTGAGATGAAACAGGGCCATGATATCAACAGATAAGCAAAACTTTGTATTTTTTCATTTTCTCAAACAGTGTACCAACAACTAAACAGTTCCTTTTTGTACATACCGTTTATGTCAGAATCTACTTGCTTTTCCGTTTTCCTTCTTGATACCTTATTCACAGCAAAGCAAAGTCCCTCTACCAGGTCACTGTCCAAACCATGGACTATTACAGGCTATAGCGAGAGAAGACTTGGAGAGACCCAGACAGCTGAGTGTGTCTGCTTATTGTGGTTGATTTGAGTTGAGCATGAAGGGGTTTTCCAGCTAATCAGCCCCTCTGAGCATGGCACAAATGTTTCACAATCCTATCAAGCTTCAGTCCTGTTCACAGCCCAGGCAAGTACCTCGGTTAATACCTGAGACAGTCACTTTTTTTATTACACTTCCTGGTTACATCAAAACAGCTTCCAAAAGGTACACAGGGAAAAAACTGAATGAACTCTCCACAGTCCCAAGTTCAGTCAGATTCACAAACACAGACAACAGCTAAATATAGAAAGGTTCCATCCATTTGAGGCCAAAAAGAGTGTCCAGGGACTTCCGTGGTGGTCCAGTGGCTAAGACTCTGCACTCCCAATGCAGGGGGCCCGGGTTCGACCCTGGTCGGGGAACTAGATTCCACATGTCGCAACTAAGAGTTCACATGCCCAACTAGGAGTCCTCATGCCGTAACTAAGAAGCCCGCATGCCGCAACCAAGAAGCCTGCATGCCGCAACTAAGAGTCCCCATGCCGCAACTAAGAGTCCCCATGCCGCAACTAAAGATCCCGCATGCAGCAACTAAGACCCGGCGCAACCAAAATAAATAAAATAAATAAATAAATTAAATTAAATAAATAAATAAATAATAAATAAATATTAAAAAAAAAAAAAAAAAGAGTGTCCAGAATCTGCTCCTGGAACCTCAGTGTCACATGGGAGTCACTGGCCTTCCAGTCTAGGGGAGGGCACTTTCCCTCCAGACCAGCCTGGGCATGGCTGAGCAACACGAACACGATGACCCTTGGCCTCGGGACCGCAGAGATATTCCCAGCAGTTTTCTTGAGGGTATGCGAGGGAGAGAGCCACAGGGCTTAGGTGTGAAGCAACCGGAATAGGTGAATAGGATAAATTCCTTAGGGTCACGATCCCTGTTTGGTTTATTATTTTTCCCCTCCAGTATCTCCTACAATCAGGACCAGCTAAATAACTTGTGGAGCCCACTGCAATCTGAAAATGTTGGGCCCCTTGTTCAAAATGATTAAGAATATTAAGAGGATGAAAGCGGAGCATTAAACCAAGCCCAGGGTTCTGTGTGACTGCAGATTGCCCACCACTAAGCTGGCCTTATCTGTAACACCCTGGCCAAGATTTACGTCGAATAAATGCTTATTAATGAATCGATGAATTGAATAACCAGGGCCAGAATCGGAAGGGAAGGGATGAGAAAGCGGACACCCCTCCTTCAAGCCAGCAACCCATTTTTATCTCTCTTGGGCCTCTGCTTGAAGCCCTTGTAAGAAAGCTTCCACTGTCAAAGTCTGAGAAACACTGCTCTACGGAAGTACCTTTGTAGAATTTAGAGCACAATGTCACTCATAACTAGGTTCTTACTAATCAATTTGGGTATGGATTGAACAGGCCAAGCCATCAAGACAGAGGATCAGAGAAAAAGCCATAACCCAGCATATGAAATGTAAACCTCTTTTAGAGCATGCTGTTCACTTAAAAATTATCCAAGAGTTCACGGGTTGCTCTGCCCATCCCCCATGCTAAACCACCTCTTCTCAAGGCAATTTTGTGCCACCTCACCAATTTACTTCTTCACATTTTCATTTTACCCATGGTCTCAGTCCCTATTTTTAGTACCTCTTATCAAAGTATCTGCTGTAGGACTATTGCAAGAAAATGATCAATCATTACAGAATATGTTAAACCCTTGTTGGATGCTTGCAGTAACCTTGGTCTGCTCTTTAAAAGCAAAGAATGGAGATGCTTACCAAGCATTTTCTGAGAAAGGAGTGTAAATTGCAGGAAACAGTGTGTAAATTAAAGGAACTGCCTAATATAATTAGCCACACAGGAAATGTAATGGGCCTGGAAAACAAAAGTGTAATTTATGAGGAAATATCAATTGGAATAATGTAAATAATGGGTTTTTCACTGCGGTTTCTATTACTTATGGAACTACGGTAGTCATTAGGCAAGGAAGTGCTTATCCAAGTCTAGAAAAGTTCTCTAAAGATGCGGCTTTAGAATGTCATACGACCTTCAGGAAAGATCCTTAATTAATTGTGTGATCTTTGCAAGATACATACGGGCCCAGCTGAGTTTCCCCACTCCGCCCACTCCGCCGACTACACCTATAAGATGCGGCCTCGCTCTCGGCCAGGACCTTCAGGGAAAGCCCTCTGTGCTGTGCCTCCATTTGATGGTGAACTTCTCCCCTTCCGGCTCACACTTCTCAGTTTCCTTCTGAAGTGGTCAGATATGGGCAACACTGACATGTCTGATACCATCCATCTGAATTACAATTATTACTAGTGTCTTTGTGTGCCTCTCTATGAAAAAATTTAGCCAACTCCTCATTTTCAGCCTCACCTTTTCTCTCTTTTGAAGCAGTTAGTCTCTCCCTAGGAAAAATATGTGTATTATATACATTCAGTGGCTTATTACATAAATGGAAACATAACACAAATCTCTAAATGATTGACCACATAAGCTTTAACTGAAGCTCATGCTCCAAGACAAACCTTCTCTAATTAAAGAAAAACAACCATAACTTGTATTTTTTTAGTGTATATTTTTGTTACAAAAACCTGACTGTTACTTACCCTGATCACCTTAACTCTAGCCTATAACAAAAGGGGTCAACGTGACCCAGAAAAATCATGGCAGTGAAATGCAAACCCTCTCAGTATCACTGCTTCCGAAGTTCTTTAGGTCCAGATTCCAAATGACATGAAACTGAACAAATTATTAAATGCAGCAGAAAACAGTATGAACGGCAGGTATATTTTACACTTCTGTTTTTGCTCCATCTGCTGTCTCCTGGGCTAAGAAGTCCTGCTACTTCGTACAGCTGCAGCTACTACTGACCCTCCCATCTTCCATCATTCTTCTTTCTCCCTGGGGTGGAGGCTTCAGCCTACGCATGCCCAGACTCATGCAGGGCTGCCTCCAATGGGTTCTTCCCCTCGTGGCTCCGGCCCCGGAGTCCCTCCCCGATCAGGAGAAGTGGCCGCAGCACCACCCCTCCTCCCACCCCATATGGACTGGAGCATCCCTCCCCGAAGCCATCTTCCCTCTCTGCTCCCACGTCACAGGGCAGCCTGAAGGTTCAGGAAAACAATCCTTCCTCCCTCCCCCCAACGCTGTGACTCTAAACACCTCAAACAAGCACTTGTTCATATTGAACAACTCAAAATAAGAAAGTGGAAAAGTACATTCTAGAACATTCTTTTATTCCTCAGTCAAAAATGGTCAAAGGTTAAAAATTCAGTCCACCAGACCTTTCTGGTCTCATCCATAAGTCTTTTATGACCCTGATAAAGAGGGGTGATGGGCTTCTTGGTATTAGCAGTGCTCTAAAGGTAAAGGGAGTGGCATTTATGTCTACACAAAGAAAGAAAAAACCCAGCGTCATTCTTATTCTTATTTCTGGTCATGGCAGATATCCTTCTTTATAATTACTTGGGCTATTGCTATTATAGCCATCATTTTCACTATTTACTATTATGGGTATTTAGAGGCTCATAAAAATGTGAGCTTCTTCAGTTTTAAAACAGCACGAGAGATAAATCAGAAGCACAGAGCATTGGCTGACACTGGATGAAATCTGACTGGGAACAGCTGGATTGCTCTCTTGACTAAATATTTACAAAAGGCATGATTATATCACGGAGCGACACTGTGCGACTATAACAATTTATCAATCATCTTGTTTAACACCAAGCCCCACAGGAAAGGCTACATTCCCACTTAACAATAAGAGTCTACTGTATGCTAATTAATTTACTTATTTTCACTTAAGGTTATTTCAGACATGTATGCCTTGCACTTTTATAACAACACATTTTACACAGAGACCAAACAAAAGTTTTATAGGCAAAAAAAAAAAGGGCAGGGGGTGTGCAATGATAACTATAAATCTCGGCTCACAGTCTTTTGGGGGTTAGAGTGGAGAAGAGTGGACTTGCTGAGGCATGTTCTAGGGATCTGGCTGCAGATGTTGCTAATTCTGGAGCATACGAGAAAAGTGAAAGGACAGATGCCAGTAGTCTCTTGAATTTGAATTTTTTAAGTGTTAACTGGTTGTTATTTCCAGACACACGGTCACGGTGAGGCAGGTCCACCATTATCATTCAGTTCAGCCTAGGGGTGAGCTTTCATGGAAGGAAACCGGGGTGGTTCCTACCCTCGGGTGCTCTTCCGCTTCAGGGGGAAACCAGGTCAACTCACCCTGACTTGCACCACAAGCAACACAGATGCAAACTTCTTAGGAAACCAGTTAGTAGAGGAATTCTGGGAAAATGGCTGCAGCGTCAGGAGCACAGGTTTGGATCTTCGAGATTCTTCACATAAAACAGGCAGAGCATGTAGATGGTAAAACCAAACACATGGATAACATTTGTGACAAAACTAGGTGACAAGGTTTCTCTACAAATCCTAAAATACAAGTGGATAGTGCTGAAGTGCCTGATGTTACTGGCACCGCGAGGCAGAAAGCAGAGGGAAGGAACAGGGCAAGCCTGCGAGTAGGGGGACCCAAAAGAACAAAAGGTATTCCCTGGAAAGTGTGGTGGCTAATTTGAGAAGAGCCGCTGAAGCTGAGAAGGGTTTTGACCTCCCACAGAGGGTGAGTCCCAGGGGCCTGTGACTAGAAAGTTGAAGGGGTTCGAGTTACCCAGGTGCTCTCAACCCTCCACACTGACTAGGGAAGGGCCCCACTGAAGGAGACACTGTTAGGAATGTACCCAACACTGAGCAGGGTAGGGACAATGGAGGCAAAGGGAAGAGAAGGTGCAAATAAAAGTGGGAGCGGGAAGAGAGGAAACAGTCAGGAAATCTCAGAAAGCAAGCTGGCACTTGATTTTTGTAACACTCTACAAAAGCAGTGTCTCAAGAGGGAGCCCCAGAAAGTTAGCAAAGCTCTGTGAACTCATCCACCTTCTAAAAATTCAGGAGAACTAAATCCACATAAAAATGAGCAATCAAAAAATGTATAGGTCAATGTCCATACAAAGTGGACAGAAAAAATGAAATATTTATCAGAATAACATCCCACCCAACAAAAAAGCATGCCAAAAGACATACTCAACAACAAAAAAAAATCAAAACTGTAATATACTCTTTCAAACAAACTAAAGACATTAAGAAAATGATACAAGACATGAAAGAACAGTAAATCAGAATCAGAGAAACTCAGAAATGAGGAGATAAAATTCATGAAAATAATTATACATAAAAGAAAAAATCATTTTAGAAATGAGACTAAATTATAAGGAACACAAGATCAAATAAACACAACAAACAGTGGCACTCCTTCAGAAGATAAAAAGGAGGGAATTTTTAATTAAAAAATTAATTTATAAAAAAATTTTTAAAGAATCAAGAGAGATTAATATTGGCAATAAGCAAAGAAAATATAACATGTGGACAACAGTTGTCCCTAAAGTAGAAACACAGAACAAAGGGGCAGAATAAATAATGAAAACTCAAATAACTCAAAAAAACTTTCCTGAAATTAAAAAAAAAAAGGTGTGACACCACATATTGATAGAGCTCTCTATGTCCTTGAGAATATCAACCCAGAATGATCAACACCAAGTCACATTCTAATAAAGTTGCTGGACTTTAAAGAAAACATCATTTGGACATTGGACAAAAAGAGCATGTGACTTATAAAAGAAGGAAATTAGGTTTTCATCAGACTATTACATAGCAACTCTTGTGCCACCAAAAGAAAATAAGGAAATATAATATTTCAGCTACTCAAAGAGAGAAAACATGAGCCAAAAATTTTATACCCAGCAAACCTAACCTTCAAGTAAAAAGGGCACAAACTTGTTAACGTGCAAACTTCAGAAAACCTTGTTTCCATGAGCTCTTCCTAAGGAATCCATTAGAAATGGATTCCTAGAGGGACATCAACAAAAAGACTTGTGATGAGTATCAAACACAGAATTAATTAGCAAACTCAGACTAAAAGGGAATTTAAAGGGAGAAATTTTAATATGCAATAGCTAAATGATCTGACAGTGCAGGTAAAGCACAATAATTTTTCAAATGGAAGAGGAGTGAGTATAGCATATCTCCTGTAAATTGGCAGAAATTTACAGGTCTCTGGATTCAGAGACTTGAGGAGACTCAGGTTTGATCCTTTTGAAAAACTATAGGTGCTGTAATACATCAGGAGGAACATAATATCTGGGTTTTCATAATTTTTAATACAAAAATTATGTAACTATTTTTAGTAATTTTATTTCACTGTTTCAGTAATCAAAATTGGTGGTGTACTATTAGTATTGCTATTCCTATATTTTTTAATGTGTAGTATGGTGTAAAGCAAATGAGTAATTATGGAATATTCCAATTCTATCATCCCCTGTGTCGTTCTTAATGTGGAAGAAAGAAGATAAAGACATAATGTAGAAGAGTGTAAGTAAAAATTCTGAATTTAATCTGAGGTATCACTATGAAATTATGAGATATTGTATTTTAAGTAAGCATGTGCACACATTTATTTCCTAGATCTGTCTACTGGAAAAGCCTAGAATGAATGAGCAATCCAGTAACAATGAGCATTTTTGGTTCCAGGATTGTAGTTTTGATACGTCATTTCCTGATATTTAAAAAGCAAGGAGAGGGGCTTCCCTGGTGGCCCAGTGGTTAAGAATCCACCTGCCAATGCAGGGGACAGGGGTTCGAGCCCTGTTCCGGGAAGATCCCACATGCCGCGGAGCAACTAAGCCCATGTGCCACAACTACTGAGCCTGCGCTCTAGAGCCTGCAAGCCACAACTACTGATGTCCACGTGCCTAGAGCCCGTGCTCCGCAACAAGAGAAGCCACCAAAATGAGAAGCCCGCGCACCGCAACGAAGAGTAGCCCCCGCTTGCCACAACTAGAGAAAACCCACACACAGCAACAAAGACCCAACGCAGACAAAAATAAATAAATTAAATTAATTAATTAAAAAAAAAAAAAAGCAAGGACACCTTCTTGGAGCAACAGGTGAGAAAAGAAATGTAAAGATGAGAAGATAAGCATGGTACATCCTAATATACGAGATATCAAGAAAGCTATGGAGGTCTGTTTGAGCTTCAATAAGGATTAAAATTGCAATGGATTGAAACTCAAGATACACATTTAAATCCATGGGCTTAATAATGATTTTTTTAAGCGGTCACTTTCTAAAGGTGACAGAGAACCAATGCATGATCTCAAAATTGGGTAAATAAAAGGAGAAAATCAGACATTTATCCTGCCTTTCCTGTCTGAGTCTCCTCTGGGCAACCAAATAGTAGATGAGGGGAAATATTATCTCACAAAATCATCTCAATTAACAAATGAAAACAAAATGGTAGAATTAGAACACCATTATTTGGCAACCCCTATAAATTAATGGATCTAGGCATTGAGGATCAACAGTTGGTAATATCAAAAGAGAGTAAAAAGCAGGCATTGTTTCCCTCCTGATAAGAGATACAAGGTCACCAAGTCTTGTCAAAGAGATCAACCCTGAGTCTGACCCAGCCTCTGTATTCATCTGCCAATTTGCAAGGAATAGAGATGCTAGAAGCACATATCAAAATGTCCCATGAGTATACAAGCAGTAAAATCTTGACTCTGGAAAACTTAAGTGGCTCTGTTCTTCAACATATAAGTTTTAAGGGACAGAAAGGGATGTAGGGCAATCTATAATTATGAAACTTAAAAAACATATCAAATAAATGCTGTCTCGGATGCATAGTTGAGTGACAAAACCATTTTTAAATGCAAGGAAGTCAGGGTAGTGGCTTCTTTTGGAGGGAGTGGGCAGTGGAGGGTGGGGGAATGAGATACAGGGAGGCCCTCCTAGGGTGTCTGGCAAAGTTCTTTTTCTTGACTAGCATGGCATTTACAAGGGTGTTTGTTCACCTCATAAAACTCCACTAAGCTACATAATTGTTGCGTGTGGTTTTCCGTATCTGTGTCTTATTTTACAATGACCAAGATTAAAAGAAAACAATAATCCCAGCAAAAGGTACGAATATTATTATTCTGTAAAGAATATGGATCTTTGAACCAAACAGGTCTAGATTTAGGTCCTGATCGGCCACACCAAAAAAACTGGGATCTTTGACCTCTTTGAGCTTCAATTTCTCCTTTGAGAAATGGTAAGAATAGAACCTAAAAGTTCCAGTTATCTAACAGGTACTCAGTAAATATTAGTCTTTTTTTTCTCTCTCTTTCTTCTTTCTTCTTCCTTTTTGAGCGTTAGCTGGAATGATCAGCACGACTGAAAGAATTTAGGAGGATTCATGGAGGTGTCTTGAGCAGAGGTTTTTTAATGAAAGAGATGGGATAGTAACCAAACAATGTGAGTAGCAACCCGGGTGGGAGGTGGGAGAACCTATAGGAAAGTGCAGTTGAGTTCCATAAAGGGGGTCAGGAAGTGGGCTTGCGTGATGAGGAGATTAATTCAGAGTTCACCAACCTAACTACCCACAGAGGATGGGAGGTTACATGGATGAGTGAAGCAGGCTCAGTGAAGACAGTAGCACAGGTACAATGATAAATGACAACTGACCATCAGACTCAGCCTCAGCAAAACGAGAAGGAGTGAGTGGGTGCTATGCACTGAATGTTTGTGTCCCCCCGAAATTCATATGTTGAAACCCTAACCCCGCTTCATGTGATAGTATTAGGAGGTGGGTGGGGGAGGTAATTAGGATTCGATGAGTCAGGAGGGTGGAGCCCCCATAAATGGGATTAGTGACCTTCTACAAATCACGAGAAAGCCTACTTCCTCTCTGCCCTCTGCCACGTGAGGATACGAGGAAAAGTCAGGAGTCTGCAACCCGGAAGAGGGCTCTCACCAGAATCTGACCAGGCTGGCTCCCTGATCTCAGACTTCCAGCCTCCAGAAGTGTAAGGAACCAATTTCTTTTGTTTGTAAGCCACCCAGGCTACGGTGCTTTGTTAGAGCAGCTCAGACTGACTAAAAGAGTGGAGATTATAAGACTTCTAAATCCCAGTTTAAGCATGGTTTTTTATAAGTCTGTGAGCTACCAGAATATACAGTCTATAAGTTCCCCATTAGTCTTTCAAATCCTGACAGGATTGGGAAAACAGCAAGATATTCCCACATTAGAACTGTGCTGTGCACCCTGGTATCACTCTGGATGGCGGGAACTTCTTTCACAGCCTTGAGACTTTAAGGAGAAGTCTTTACTCCACACATGTGCCAACTACACCAGAGATGAAGCATAAATATACCAAGATCCTAAAATCCCCAAACTACAAAATAGCAAAGCTTACTGGAAAAGAAATATGGGTCCATGCAAGAATATTTATTCATGTTTACATTGCTGTGAGTTTAAATGAACGCTCTTCCTCCCTGGGTTTTCTTTTTGGAACTTTATTTTTTTAATATAGTAACACCCTTCCAGAAAATTCCTATATCCTACAAATAATCAACAAATAAGTTTGATACTTAGGGCAAGAACAAAGGAACTGGGATGGAAAGTCAGCCTCTTAGACACCAGTGGCCAGACAAAATCCAACCCCAAGTGATAAGGCAATTAGCAAAAGCCAGACCTGTTGAATTAATTCAATTAATTATAGGTAATAACAACACCTAACCCCATTAGCTCTCACCGTGTGCCAGGCACTATGTTAAGTGCTTATTTGCATCACATCCTTTAATCTTTATCAACACCCTTTTGAGGTACAAACTATTTTAAGTCCCATTTCACCAAAGGGGAACTGAGCCCACAGCTTGAGTAACTTGCCCAAGGTCACGCCATTGTGTTCTCTGACACCAAAGCCCCTCACTCTGTGCTCTCCGGTGTAGCCGCTGAGGAAACCTACGTCATGTTAACTCAAGTTGTCATTCTGGTTCTTCTTGATTTGCTTCCAAGAGTCCCAGGATAAAGAATGCCATTTAGATGTTCTTACAGCAGAAGCATCTGACCCTGGGTAGACCCAACCAGCCACCTCAAATCCAACCAAGATGCTGAGGTGGGGCACTGCCAGTGGCATCCAGCAGGCCACTGGCTGTACTGCTAACAATGGGGAAGGGAAAGAACACAGAAAGTGAAGTTGAGAACCGGGTGCAATTCCAACTCCAGCACATACTAGCTGTGATTTAGACAAGTGGCTTAACCTCTCTGATTGTTTTCTCACTGATAAAATAGAAGTCTAAAATATCCCACTGCAAAATGGTTCTTGGAAAGATTAAATAATGTACTGTGTATACAACAGTCTACAAATGTTCTAAGTTCATCTCCCTCGTCCCATGTCCCCTACCTCCATGGACTTCAACCTCATAGACATACAACGTCTGTCCACGGTGGGAGTGTTGTCTGAGTATGAGGCCACTATTACGTTGTTTGGTTTTGCTGCTTTTAAAGCATCCACACATCACCCCAAGTTCAACATATCTGGAATATTTATCTTTCAAAGTTGGTCCAAAATCTCCAGCGGAATCTGTCCTGCAAGTAATCTCTCTATCCAAATGAGTCATGGTCGTGAGAAGACACAGACTGTTACAGCCAGACTTCTCCAAATGCCGTCTGGAGAGCGCGCCTTTGAACAAGAAGACTGAGCTCATTCAAAAGGATCCCCTGCCTCCCGCAGTGGAATGGAAAAGGGAAACATCAGCCACGCAGACGCTTCCCTGGGCTTCCTTCCTGTCTAGGCTGGGCGGAAGAGGGATGCAGGAGAGAGATTCTTTGTTCTGCACAGGGCGCCCAGCTGAGGAAAAGCAACAGAGGAGGCTGAGGAGGGGCTGCCCCACCTGTCCTGCCCAGGGAGTCCTGGGCACACATGCATCCCCTGGTGACTGGCCCACACCTGTCTCCCAAGCCTTGCTGTCCTCAGATTTCACCGTCCCAGGGCAAAAAAAGAGGGAACATTAAGTGATGTTTAAGGCGTCTCTGTTTTACCAAAGGCCTTTGTAGGAGGTTATTAACTTCAAAGGAAAACTAACCTTATCCTTACTCCTTCTTTCGCCCTGAAATCAGACAGGCCCGTGCTGGGACTGCCTCCATCTTGGAGTGCCCCGGGGAGGGTGGCTAAGGCATCCACTCCCACCCCAGGCGCCAACGGACATTTAAACCCACTCTAGAAAAAGAAAGGTTCCCCCCACCAGAGGCATAGGGCTTCCCTGGGTTAAAATACAATTATTATGCAGGCTTCTTATAGGTAAAGAATTGGAATAAAAGAAATAGAACTTATAAACTATACTGCTAATATTTTAGCTTTTGGGGTCTTCAAACTGCCAAATTTTTATCTTAATGAGAAGATTCCGAACCCAGACAAAACTTCCTCTCAAACTTTTACTACCTGACTTGTAACCCATACATTTTAAAGTGTATTTTAAAACACTTAGACAATAAAGCATTATAATTCCTATACAGATTTAACTGAGAAAAGAGGATTTGCTTGTCATTCCCTCTCCCCTCTATTTGTGTGTGTGTCTGTGTGTGAAAATTTAAATGATGTAACTTTCAAATAATATACTTAACTCTACAAGTATTGGTTTGGAGACTTTTTTACCTTCCAAGAGGTATTCAGTGTTTTCTCATCCAGGTTTGCCATCTAGGCAATGGTGCCCGGGGGAGTTTGATGCTACTGTCTCACCTCCTAACCTGTCACAGCTGGGACCCGGGTGCTCCCATCTCTCTACCTCTCTCTGTCTCTCTCTGAAATCACCATTTACACCACACTCTCAAATCTTCCGCAGAGGTCCTGGGATTCGTTGTTTCTCATGGATTACACCTCAAAACGGCTTTGGCTGCATTGCTGAGGCTCTGCCATCTCCCCACACATGGGTTTGGGACCCAGCCCCCCAGCCCCCCAGCCAGGTGGTCACTAGACGTACGGCCTCCTTGTTCCACTGCCCTGGTGGAAAGCGAGGGAGCTACTCCTCACAGCTCAGGTTCTTGCAGGCCTGTCCTGAAGAATTCCACTTCTGGAGGGTGGTGCTGTAGGGGCTAGTGCACCCCACAAAGAATTCTCAAAGAATCGGCAGAAAGTCAAACCCAGGAGTGGGGGCCACTGCGCTGAAGCCTCGAGCGGTCAGTCCCCCCAGCTGCCCTGAAGGAGTCTGCGCCCCCTGACCATGATGGCTGCTACTGGGGAGGAGGAGGCTGACATTGGGTCTCCCCAGGGCCGCTCTGTTGCCCCCCAGGACCTCCGGTGTGTGCTCAAGTGCTTGTCAGACTCAGGGTCCCCGCTCGCCCAGGGCCGTCATCAGTGACTCCTGCGCTCTCCAGTTTCCCTGCATCCCTAGCAGGATGCCGTCCACCCGCGGTCTCCTAAACTCCCAGAGATGCTTTTGCCATTTGCTGTGACTGCATCTCACTCTCTAATCTGAACAAGCTCTCCTGCCATTTTTCCTCTACTACCATTCACAGCATTTTTCCAGCTATGCCAAAGGGGAAGGACATTCTGAACCCTGCTTTGCTGGGAATGGTCAGCCTCTGCCTAAAGTCTGAGCAAACCACTCCGGGGAGCCATTGCGTGTCCCATGTTAGAGCATCAGACATCTCTGGGAGCTCCAGCCAACAAGATGCTGAATTACAGTGAAATCCACCCCATCTCTCTGCTTCTTGACATTTCTACACCATACATTAATGAGGTGTGTCCAACTGAAAATTCAAAACCAGATATATTCGTTAACCATCTAAAAATAGATTCTCCCTACATGATTTTAAAGCCTTTAGGCTCTTCTTCCAATGTTGATTATCTTGGTTTTGCTATAACCAAGATATAAACACAAGATACAGAAACAAGAAAAATAATCTTTTAAGGTTAATAGCTTTGAACAATTAGTATAAATCACCACACTTTGATATTTTCTGCAATATTAATTTTGAAAGTGAGCATACTATTTTGCTGAGCCAAAGTACTAAGCTGACTAGGAATTGCTTTTTCTTCCTCGTTTCATCCAAGGAAGTGAATCTGTAGTATGAATCGTGTCACTTAGCATCTTAGACCAACGGTCCCACAGCCATTTTGCCTCCACTGGCACTGACATTTAATGGTCATGGCTACATGAGGCTAAGGAGTCCAGCCATGCTTACCATCTGACCAAGAAATAGCCTTCCCTTCCTTAAGCCCAGCTATGCAGAAGGCACTCAACAGCGTTTGCGGCACACAGGAGTGGAGCGGAGCAATGTTTCAAGTGCTTCAAGAAACAAGGTCACCCTCGATGTTTCTAGCCCCAGGATCTAGCACAGTGCCTGGCCCATAGTAGGTGTTCAATACTCGACTGTGACTGTCGAATAGGCAGCATCTACACGGACAAGTAGACAGAACACTTAGTCATTCCCCCTCAGCCCAGCTGCGTTAACACTGTGCCAGAGACAAGACTTGCATTTTTATAGTTTCCTCTGGGACCAAGATGAGGCAAACTCATCTATGTATTGTTCTTATTCACGGGGCCATGATTAAACGCCAGTCTGAGGACTAAAGCTCAGTGCTTTGAAGTCAGGGAAGCCAATCTGAGGATTCACCCCCAACACCTGACCGGTGGTTGGTGCCCCTTGACCAGGCTGAGACAGGGAACACTGGGGGACCGCTCCTCATCCCTGAGAGAGATAAGAAGGGGCAGTCAAGCGCCCTCGTGTCTGGGGAAGGCGGCTGAGACCCTGTAAGTGGTAGAGGAAGTGAGAGCAGCCATCCTCATACTTTCAAAGTCCGAGTCCTCGGGGTGCAGAACCCTGAGGGAGAGGTCCTTAACGATGAACTAGGAACTGATGGAGGGCTGCCAAGACTGCCCCACTCCAAAAGCTAACCTACTAGAAAAACTCTCCGTTCTGTGTTTTCGCTAAAAGTTTGAGGCTTCTTTTATAGCTTAATAGTTTTATAGTTTTATAGTTTAATAGTTTAATAGTTTATAGTTTATAGTTTAATAGTTTTAATAGTTTTGAAGTCATAATTATTTGGTTTGTTCCTGCTGGCAACTACAGTGAGTAATTTCTAAGAATAAAATGAGAAAAAATTATATTCAGGTAACATTCTGTAAGTCTCTTTATTTTTGGAGATATAAATGCAATCAGTCAATATTACTAAAAATAATGTTTCCCAATACACTAAAAATATATTCACATTTAACAACTAAAGTATTATAATTTAATTATTATTATATAATCACTTTAATCTATTCCATGTCTAGTCTCTAGACCACCCATATTTTATCCCTATTATTCCTACTTCTGTAAGGCAATGTAAATAACAAAGGAATAAAATCCTTAATGGACACTCATTTTTAATGCAGTGTAACCATTTTCCCTAATTGGATTAGGAAACTCTCTGAATATTGCTAACACATGAGGTCCAAGTCATACTAAACAGGAAAAAAGAAGAAAAAGGAAGAGAACTGCCTTTATTAACGAAAAATATAGTTTACAAAGTTATTTTCTGCCCAGAAAGAAAAGGTTGTATTGTTATAGATTTAAAACTTGAAAAATAATTTCTGGAATAAATTTTGTCATTGAATTCAGAAAGTTCACAAACAATTGCATCTTTAAAGCAGTTGGTCAGTTTACTACCAGTACCTATAAAACTAGTCAATTTCCCTTATCTTTTATCTTTGGAAGAGGAAGGAATCCTATAAACCTCAGAAGGAATAAAAATCTGAACAGATGGGTTTTATCCTGGGAATGCAATGATAGTTTACTATAATGAACTATATTATTATAACACATCATATCAAAAGAACACATAAGAAAAATTTCACTAAGTGCAGTCAATGCCAAAAGCCACTTGGGGATATCCTACCCTTGTCCTGTTAGAAAGAAAACAGAAGGAAAAAAGGAAGAAAGAAAGGAAAGAAGGACAGACTAGTAGAAGAACACATCATCAATGTAACAAAGCCTGTTTATCTCACACTGCCAGTTAACATTTAATTGCAAAACACTAGAAGAACCCAGATAAGAATGTCTGCTATCACTAACTGTTTAACAGTCTGCTGGTAAATTTTAATTAATCAATTAGACATGAAACAAAAAATATATAATAGATAATATTTTTATAACATGATATATAACATGTTACAGATTATATTTTTATATTATATATGAATATATTGAATAAATTATAGTGATTTGCAAATAATATGATTATACATATAAAAAAAAGAGAGATGTTCCTGTAAACTCTGAAACTTAACACCATTCAAGAGCTCTTAATATGAGGTGTATATACAATAATCAATAGCTTTTGTGTATACCAGCAATAAGCAGAGGTTCTAAAGGAAGGGAAGATCATTCACAGAACAATCCTAGAAATAATCTTAGCAATAAATGTGTGATATTTGTGTGAAGAAAATCCAAAACTTCCCTGATACACATAAAAGAAGAACTGAATGAGTAGAGTGATAGAACATGTTCCTCAGGAGAAGACTGTAAAGATGTCAATTCTGAAATTAATTTTTACCTCCATAAGAATCAAAACCAAAATGTCCATGGGATGCAGGGAATGGGAGAGTGGGAGACCCCACAAAATGATTCAAAAGATCTCTGAAACAATAAAACATGCAAATGGCTGGGTAGGATTTAAAGAAAACTAGTAAGAAGACTTTTGTTCTGCCAGATATTAAACCATATTATGAAACCAACGAAAACAGCATGATCCTGGCACAGTAACCACCCTGCAGAGCAGCAGACTGAAAATGGGAAGCCCTGGACCAGACCCCATATGTATCTGAAGTTAATAAATGATAAAGAAACCACCCCAAATAAAGGAGGCTTATTCAAACACCATTCAAAAACTTTTATTGAGAAGATGGGCTATTTTGAAAAAAAAATCAAGCTTGAGCTGAAATTCAACTGTACAGCAACATAAAATCCAGATGTATAAAAGAGTTAATGTGACAGACAGATACAGGGACAGAGGGAGACAGGGAGAGGAAAAGGAAGGAGGAAGGAAGGACAACTAAGAGAAAGGGAGAGAAAAGAAAATATAAGTCACAAATGTAGTTAAACTCAAGGTAGGACTGGACCTTCTAAGCATAAAAGCAAGGGAAGAAAAAAAATTTTAAACAGACAAAAAGATCTGACCATATAAAATTTTTCACAAAACATTTTCGGCATATTTTTAAAATGAAAAAATTGTCAACCAACAAACCAGGAAAATTATTTGCCATAAGTCTAATAGATAAAAGTTACAGACCTCGTACAAATCAATAGGAGTTATATACACTAATAATATACCACACTTTTTAAAATTCAAATGAAATTAACAGCAATGCATAGAATGAAAATTCAAATTTCCAAAAATTATACTCATTAGTAATTAATGAGTATGCAAAAAAATTTTTTAATTCTATGCTATTTTGCCCTATCAGATTGGCAAAAATAATTTTAAAATAAAACAGTAATTTTAAATGCTGGCAAATGTTTACACCATAAAATGGACATTCTCATACACTGTTGAAGAGAATGCAATGGATACAAACTTTCCAAATAGCAACTTGGAAATATCCATAAGGAGTTTTTGCCCAGTAATTATACTTTTGCAAATTTATCCTAAAAAAATAATCACATGGACAGAGATTTATGTTCAGGAATGTTAATTGTGCTTTATTTATAATGGTGAAAAATTGGACCCAGTCTAAAAGGAGAAGGGTTCAATTTATTATGGCATATATTGACTATAAAATGAAATATAAGTAATATAATAGAGCTATGAAAAATCATGTTTCACAGACTATATAACAGATTGATGAGAATATGTTACACAACGTAGGGCATGGAATTTTGTGTAAAGACCAAATACACAGACACACAACCACATGAATTGGAAAGAAAGACACCGAAAGATAAACAATGGCTCTTTCTGAGTAGTTAGAGCACGAGTGACTTTCATTTTCTTCCAGTAGTTATCCATATTCTCTAAATTTTCTAAAATAAATATATATTAAATATATATTTAAAATACTGTCCTAAGTTAATAACTAATCAGTGCTTACTCTGTGCCAGGCCCTACTCAAAGTATCTAGTGTGTATTATTTAATTCTCTCAACAAATCAGCGAGTTAGATAATGAGTGCTATTATCCTCATTTTACCAATTAAAAACTAAAGCCAGAGGAGGGTAAGTAACTTACCCAAGGTCACAGAGTAGTTAGTGGTAAAGCCAGCAGATTGTAAGTGGTAAAGTGGTTAAACTCAGGCCCTATGATTGCAAAGCCCACACACACAGTTACATCAATCTACATCAACGATTGTCAGACATTCTGGTCTCGGATCCCTTTACACTTTTAAAGATTACTGAAGCCCCCAAAGAGCTTCTGTTTAGTTGGTTACCTCTGTTGATATGTCTATTAATGTCTACCATATTCAAAACGAGAATTTTTAAAATTCATCTAAAAATAGCAGTGACAACCCATTACATGTTAACATAAACAATAAAATTCTATTTCCAAAACAAAAAAAGACTGTAGTAAGAAGAATGGTGTTATTTTAACTTTTTGCAAATCTCTTAATGTTGGCTTAACAGGAAAGAACTGAATACCCATTGCATTTAATTTATTGCAAATTACATGTCATTTGGTCTCTGGGAAACTCCACTCTAGATTCACGAGAGAATAAGAGTAAAAATGGCAAATAATGGTATGGACCTTGTGAACCCCTTGATAAGAGTCTTGGGGACCTCCAAGGATCCTGGAACCACACCTTGAGAATCAGTAGTCTACACTGAGTTTTAAAAAAGAAAAAAAGGATAAATTGACTAAATAGTATTTATTGTGCATTAAACGTTCGTTATCACTTCAGACTCTCAAAAGGCACCAGCACAATAGTTCACGAGGAGGGAGAAGGATTCACTAGCCCAGAGCAAAATTATCTTCTAAGATCCGGTTGCCTACAACCCACTGGTTGAGCTGAAACCAAAATTTGGGTCAGAATAGAGTTCTGGAATTCTGTTAGCCTTAGACACATCAGATCAAAAGAGGCAGGAGACTGGGCACGCCCAGCAGAGAGAACCAGCTCCAAGGAGCCCACCCTGCTCCAGACAACCAGAGGAAATTCATGTGAGAAGCCAGATCACTGCATCAGGGGTAAGCTGTAACAAGTCATCAGTTCATTCATTCATTCAATGGACATTTCTTAACCTACCACTAGTTAGGGCATTGTGCTAGACGCTGAGACTACAAAGGGGAGAGGAAAATACTCGTGGCTCAATTCCTAGTGCCAAACACGGTACCTCCCACATGATAGGTGCTCAATAAATGCTGAGGAGAGATGGATGGGTGGACATATGGGTGGATGAATGGATGGATGGATGGAGAAGTGGCCCAGTAACTGCTCTCAAGTAGCTCACAGTCTATTGAAGGAGACAGACATATAAAGAATTGCAATGCCTTGTAACCAGTGCTCGAACTGAGGTGTGCAAACAGGTATTCAACAAAATGTGATTTCCAGCACTTGTACTTCAAATTCCAAAAGCAATCAAGGCTGTAAATGTTCTTGAAGTTGGGGTATAAATAGGAGGAAAAATTTTTTGGTGCTGTGTGGGCAGAAGCAACATAAAATTCTCAGTCTAAAAATAGTTGGCTTTGTTGTGGCTCTGTTTCTGTTTTATTTTGTTTAATAAAAAGTAAAATCAGTTCTCTTGCATTTCTAGGTGTAAGAAAGGATTTGCAAACTGTAAATAAAATCTAATGAGCTCTGCTGAATTGGGCGATTGGGATTGACATGTATACACTGATGTGTATAAAATTGATGACTGATTTAAAAAAAAAAATCTAATGAGCTCAAATGCTCACCGTGTAACACTCTTCACTCCAAACTCTCCAATGTACCTCACCCAGAAACCAGAACAGCTCAAGGGTGGCACATTAAATAAACTTATCTTGAGGTATGACCAAAAGCAAAAGCTCTCCAGCCCACTGAAGCAAGGGAGGAAAAAAGAGTCTAGAGCATCTGAACTCACAGATAACCCATGGGGTTTTGCTCCCCTGTGTATGGATCGTCAGTGGTGGTGTGCTGCCACATTCCAGAACCTTCTCTGGCCTGCCCCACCAGGAGACGTACACAAGATGTTTACGTAATGGATTCAGTGAGATGCTAATAGGAGTTGTGTTTTCAGTGCCTTGTAAGATCAAGCAAAACTATGACAAATAAATAAACAGAGCTGATTATCAACTGAAACAAGGAAAAACAACTACCCTAGCCAATCTGGTTTCTCAGATTTGAAAGCTTTATTAAAGTCCATGAGAATGTCTACCAAACACAGAATACAGTCTATTAAATAATTTTTTAAAGAGAGAGAGAAAGAGATTCCAATGATTGAGAGCAAGGCAACGGAGATCAAAATATGCCCCCAAGTGACACAGTCGTGGGCAAAGCATCATGCACTTCATACTCTGTGTGTTTATAAAGAAGGCCAGGCTATATTTCAGTGAGGACGGCCACAAACTAGATGGTCCCTCTGCTTCCATCATACCCTTCAGGCATGACCACAGGCCCCAAATCTCAGCCTCTTAAGAGTTTAAGAGAGAACTTGGCATCCCATATGGCAGGGAGGGAAGGAAGAAGAAAAAGAAGGAATGAAGGAATTCTTTTCTATGCAAAATTTGAAAATCAAAGAGATTTTTCCCCTTTTGGGTGAACTTTGTCAGCTCTCTTTCCCAGGGTAAATTTCATCTCTGCTAATCTCACAGGCTAATATTAAAATTAAATATGGCATACTGCTTCATATAACATTTCTCTCTATGTGGTGATTCTCAAGACTGTATATTTACCTAAGGAACTCCCATTGGAGTTTCACACTGGACCAGGTCTAACAGCCCAAGAAAAGGGGATTACTACTATTTACATATGACTTAATCACACATGCAAACTGCAGGTCCTTTAAGTATAACTCACTTTAGGCAGATGGGCACAGAGTAAGCCATCAGCTCCAAGATCTAAGAAAGATGCTTTCAATTAACTAAAGCTGTAGCACGGTGAATGATACCTTGGGAACCTCAAAGAGAAACTGCATCTTCCGAAGGACCCCATTTATGGGAAGTGGGAGCATAATTTAGGCACTAGAAACACGCGGCTCAAAATAACTAAAGGAGAAAATGGGCTTGCAAAATAGGTTTGCTTCAGATCTGCTTCCCAGCTTTGACATGCTTTATTAGACCTAATTGAAATTGTGGGTAGATACTCGAGGAAAAAGTTTCCTAAAAGAGATAGGAAACCACATTAAATTACAAAGGATTTAAGTATTTTCCTTTATATAGAACTCTCTGGTTTATATACAAAATTTGCAATAGTGAAATTGCAATTCTTGGAGCACTGAGTTCTAGAATGGAGGTGGGGAAATAAGACTAACTGGCCTATCCAATTAGCAAGAATAATGCAGCAATAAATAAATAAATAAATTTAAAAGACAGGAAGGAAGCAAAACTTTAGAACCAATAAAAAGATCAGTGGTTGTCAGGGATTCAGAAGAAGGGAGGGTTGAATAGGTGGAACACAGGTGAAACTATTCTGTATGAGACTGTCATGGTGGATACATGACATTATACTTTTGTCAAAACCCACAGAATGTACAACACAAAGAGGGAAGCCTAATTCAACAATGGACTTTAGTTAATAAAATGTATCAGTATTGGTTCATCAATCGTAAAAAAGTTACCACGCTAATGCAAGATGTTACAACAGGGGCCACTGTGCAGGCGACGTATACAGGAGCTCAGTATTCTCTGCTCCATCTTTCTGGGAGCCAAAAACTGCCCTAAAAAATAGTCTATTACTTTTTCTTAAAAGGAGCAGGTGGGAGAAAGGGAAGATGGAAGTCAGCTGAAGTTGGGAGGCCAATAAGGAATCCAGATGGGAGAGAAAAAACATTGCAAATCGCTGCTGTTGGGGTATATTAAATGTGAGGACAGAGCATAAAGACTAGCAGCTGGGTGCCCGCTGCATTATATTTAACTTTCTCCAGGCTTGTGCACTGCCTCCGGGACACATATGTTCAGAATCAGGAGCAGCGCTAGGTTTGCTGTTTGCCTTTAATAGGGCAATAATATTTATCAATGAGTGCACTTCAGAATAAAGAAAAGAAAAACTATGCCTCCCTAAGATATTCGGAAGAGATCAAACTTAATATCTACTTATTGTGGCCTAAATATTGGTACTTGCGTTACGAAACAAAAACAAAATAAGGAAAATACCTATTTACCAGTGAAGTTGAAGACCCAGTTTTGCCACATGCCCTGCATTGAAAGCAGCTAGCTGGCACCTTCCTACCAGTTTTCTGATTTTCTCAAATTCTGTATAAGCTAGTGTCACTGATATATACTTGGGCCTAAAGTACCTACTTTCATTAGGCATTTTTAGAAATCTAAATTAAATACATTTGGCTTGAGCCAATGTTTCCTTTACTTTGACCTATTTTTTAAAATTTCACTGTGAAATTTATTGTAAACGCTAGAGAGCCAGTTTCTTCTATGTATTAACAATGATAGCTAACACTTATCAACAATTATAGCTAACACTGCTCTAATCAAGAGAAACAGGGAGCCAGATAATTTTTTAAATGAGGAATTCCTATTTTATGCTCACTGCAAAAGGAATCTCGAAAGAATGAGTGGTACTATATTTCCCTTTCTCTTTTCACTTTGCCTGGACACAGGTGGCGGCATACGGCTGAGGGGGCTCTATCATCCCTCCCATTTGGGGGACAAAGGCACAGAAGTCAGCCCGGCACCTGGAAACGAGTCCCCCAACCCCAGGCTTTCAGGTGCACACAGAGACCTAGGAGGAGAGGTGCCTCCAGGTGCTTCTGCCTGGGGGAGGGAAGGAAGCTCCAGATGAGGGGAAAATGGAGATGATTGAAAAGGGTGGGTTCCTTAAGGGGCCCCGGCCTGTGCACTGCTCTGATGAGGCTGGACGCTAAGAACCGACGCCTGAAGAGCTGCAGTGAGAGCGCTCCGCTCCGCTGACCATAAACAGCACAGCACGACCAGCCCGGGCCAGGATACCTCACTGGCACTCTTGGGGGGCAGACTTTTAGAGCTTCTCGTCTGTTTTCTGACACCTTGTATGGATGGAACTTTTATGTGAACCTATGGTGGGGGAAGGCAACCAGGCTCTACTGCCGCTGGCCATACTGGCTCACGAGGGTCAATTGTTAAATTTTCAGGAATTTTGTGAGCCAGTTGTTAAACACGTCATCATTAAAAATTAAATCATATAAACTTACAATTAAATAAATTATATTAAGTACAAAAAGCAATAAATACTTAAAACTCACACCTCCTAAGTATTTGACTACATTGGACTATTATCTATGCTCTTGGAGTCTTTTACCTTGGCTGTACCTGAACAGTAGAAATACCATCATGGGGCCTGCTGCACACCTCTTGCCAACTCTGTGTGCAGTGATGTCGCATCAGTAGCTTGGTACCAGCCTTGATGAGAGTATTTACACTATAGAAATCAGCAATCCCTACAAATCAAGCCTTGACGTTATAAGACCAGGAGTCAGCAAACTATGGCCCACGGGGCAAATCTAGCCCACCACCTATTTTTATAAATAAAGTTTTATTTGAACACAACCATGCCCATTCCTTTATGCTTTGTCTATGGCTGCATTTCCTGCTTTTTTTATGCAACAGTGGAACTGTGTAGTTGAAACAGAGACTATATAGCCTGCAAAGCCTGAAATATTTATTATATGTTCCTTTACAGAAAAATGTTGCTGACCCCCCAGTCTAGACTTAAGAAAGTGATGGAGAAAATGTTAATAATGCAGATTTAAACTTAAAAATGTGTTGCATCTGTGGCCTGTAGTTGTGTTTGAATAGCACAAAAAATTAAAGAAATATTCTTCTAATATTCAAAACTATTTTCCAATTCAGTAAAGAAGATACTTACATCAGTGACGCTGCAAACTAATGAAGTTCCAAAACACAGCTTTATTATTTCACTGTCATATAACTCACTAATGAAAATGAAAATATCAACCAATATCTGTGTCCAAACTAGACTCAGAGACCCAGTTGTTAAATATTTTGCAACAAGAACATCATAGAATCCTGCAATTGAATTGCACAGCCTTTTGGTGGTTGGCAGGGCTTTCTGCTGTTTGGTTTTCAAAAAAAGAAAGGAATCTCACACATTTCTTGCATTCAACTGTTGTGGAGCATATTCATAAATTGTAATATATACTCTGTCATTTACACTTCACAACAATATGATGATTCTGGAATTATATAAACTCCACTCAATAGGTGAAGCAGTAGAGATAGAAAGGTTAAGAACCATCACACAATGGGGAAGCTAGGATTCAAACTTAGATTTACTGAAAATCTGAGTCCACTCACTTCAAATTATAGTTTTAGTAGGTGTTGTTTGAGAAAATACATCATAATTTGTTTAAAAGTAACTGTGAACTCAGTTATACTTTAAAGTTATATTAATTACAATATCAATATACATGAAAAAGCTGTATGTGAAACATCTGTTCATTCTATAGGTGATGTTTGGATTCACAAACCCCTTGCAATAATTCAGCAGCGACCTCAGAGTTCTGCAGCCAAATGCTGGAAACTGTGGAAACAATCCCTGCCACTTATCTTTGAAGACCCCTCTGCTGAGAGACCCCACCATATACCTGATCCCAGACTTTGCTCCCTTCCCCATGAACTGTTGTTCACTGTCATCCTGGAACACCCATCAGCTTCCTCAGATCTCCCATCCAGCCTGGATTGCACGGCACGGCCCCCACGTGATGTCTTTCGTGCTTTGGGGACCCTCCAGGGTGGAAATGGAGGTGGAGTGGTTGCTTGCAAAGGGCTCAGCGGTGAGAGAGAGCAGACAGACAGACAGACAGACTTTCCAGGGAGTGGAAGGCAAGTCGGGGTGACCAGAGTAAAGGATTTCAGAGGGGAGGAGTAAGAGTCCCTGGGGAGGGGGGGAGAGAAGATGGCGGAAGAGTAAGACGCGGAGATCACCTTCCTTCCCACAGATAAAGTAGAAATACATCTACACGTGGAACTGCTCCTACAGAACACCCACTGAACGCTGGCAGAAAACGTCCGACCTCCAAAAAGGCAAGAAACTCCCCCCGTACTTGGGTAGGGCAAAAGAAAAAAGAAATAACAGAGACAAAAGAATAGGGACGGCACCTGCACCAATGGGAAGGAGCTGTGAAGGAGGAAAGATTTCCACGCACTAGGAGACCCTTCGCGGGCAGAGACTGCGGGTGGCAGAGGGCGGAAGCTTCGGAGCCACGGAGGAGAGCGCAGCCACAGGGGTGCGGAGGGCAAAGCAGAGAGATTCCCGCACGGAGGCTCGGCGCCGAGCAGCACTCACCAGCCCGAGAGGCTTCTCTGCTCCCCCACCGGGGCGGGCGGGGCTGGGAGCTGAGGCTCGGGCTTCGGTCGGATCGCAGGGAGAGGACTGAGGTTGTCGGCGTAAACACAGCCTGAAGGGGTTAGTGCGCCACAGCTAGCCGGGAGGGAGTCAAGGAAAAGGTCTGGAGCTGCCGAAGAGGCAAGAGACTTTTTCTTACCTCTCTGCTTCCTGGTGCGCGAGGAGAGGGGATTCAGAGCGCCGCCTAAACGAGCTCCAGAGACTGGCGCGAGCCGCGGCCATCAGCGCGGACCCCAGAGACGGGCGTGAGACGCTGGGGCTGCTGCTGCCGCCACCAAGAAGCCTGTGTGCGAGCACAGGTCACTCTCCACACCGCCCCTCCCGGGAGCTGGTGCAGCCTGCCACGGCCAGGGTCCCGGGATCCGGGGACAACTTCCCCGGGAGAACGCACGGCGCGCCTCGGGCTGAAGCAACGTCACGACGCCTCTGATGCCGCAGGCTCGCCCCGCCTCCTCCGTACCCCTCCCTCCCCCCGGCCTGAGTGAGCCAGAGCCCCCGAAGCAGCTGCTCCTTTAACCCCGTCCTGTCTGAGCGGGAACAGACGCCCTCAGGCGACCTACACGCAGAGGCGGGGCCACATCCAAAGCTGAACCCCGGGAGCTGTGCGAACAGAGAAGAGAAGGGGAAATCTCTCCCAGCAGCCTCAGAAGCAGCGGATTAAAACTCCACAAACAACTTGATGTGATGCATCTGTTGAATACCTGAATAGACAACGAATCATCCCAAATTCAGGAGGTGCACTTTCGGAGCAGGATATATTAATTTTTCCCCTTTTCCTTTTTTTTGTGAGTGTATATGTATATGCTTCTGGGTGAGATTTTGTCTGTATAGCTCTGCTTTATAATAGCTTTATTTTACTTCACTATATTATAGCCTCTTTCTTTCTTTCTTTCTATTTTTTCTCCCTTTTACTCTGAGCCATGTGGACGAAAGGCTCTTGGTGCTCCAGCCAGGCAACAGGGCCGTGCCTCTGAGGTGGGAGAGCCAACTTCAGGACACTGGTCCACAAAAGACCTCCCAGTTCCACGTAATACCAAACGGCGAAAATCTCTCAGAGATCTCCATCTCAACATCAAGACCCAGCTTCACTCAACGACCAGCAAGCTACAGTGCTGGACATCCTATGCCAAACAACTAGCAAGACAGGAACACAGCCCCATCCATTAGCAGAGAGGCTGCCTAAAATCATAATAAGGCCACAGACACCCCAAAATACACCACCAGACGTGGACGTGCCCACCAGAAAGACAAGATCCAGCCTCATCCACCAGAACTCAGGCACTAGTTCCCTCCACCAGGAAGCCTACACAACCCACTGAACCAACCTTAGCCACTGGGGACAGATACCAAAAACAACGGGAACTACGAACTTGCAGCCTGTGAAAAGGAGACCCCAAACACAGTAAGATAAGCAAAATGAGATGACAGAAAAACACACAGCAGGTGAAGGAGCAGGGTCAAAACACACCAGACTTAACAAATGAAGAGGAGATAGGTAGTCTACCTGAAAAAGAATTCAGAATAATGATAGTAAGGATGATCCAAAATCTTGGAAATAGAATAGACAAAATGCAAGAAACATTTAACAAGGATGTAGAAGAACTAAAGAGGAACCAAGCAATGATGAAAAACACAATAAATGAAATTAAAAATACTCTAGATGGGATCAATAGCAGAATAACTGAGGCAGAAGAAAGGATAAGTGACCTGGAAGATAAAATGGTGGAAATAACTACTGCAGAGCAGGATAAAGAAAAAAGAATGAAAAGAACTGAGGACAGTCTCAGAGACCTCTGGGACAACATTAAACGCACCAACATTCGAATTATAGGGGTCCCAGAAGAAGAAGAGAAAAAGAAAGGGACTGAGAAAATATTTGAAGAGATTATAGTTGAAAACTTCCCTAATATGGGAAAGGAAATAGTTAATCAAGTCCTGGAAGCAAAGAGAGTCCCATACAGGATAAACCCAAGGAGAAACACGCCAAGACACATATTAATCAAACTGTCAAAAATTAAATATAAGGAAAACATATTAAAGGCAGCAAGGGAAAAACAACAAATAACACACAAGGGAATCCCCGTAAGGTTAACATCTGATCTTTCAGCAGAAACTCTGCAAGCCAGAAGGGAGTGGCAGGATATACTTAAAGTGATGAAGGAGAAATACCTACAACCAAGATTACTCTACCCAGCAAGGATCTCATTCAGATGTGATGGAGAAATTAAAACCTTTACAGACAAGCAAAAGCTGAGAGAGTTCAGCACCACCAAACCAGCTTTACAACAAATGCTAAAGGAACTTCTCTAGGCAAGAAACACAAGAGAAGGAAAACATCTACAATAACAAACCCAAAACATTTAAGAAAATAGGAATAGGAACATACATATCGATAATTACCTTGAATGTAAATGGACTAAATGCTCCCACCAAAAGACACAGGCTGGCTGAATGGATACAAAAACAAGACCCATATATATGCTGTCTACAAGAGACCCACTTCAGACCTAGAGACACATACAGACTGAAAGTGAGGGGATGGAAAAAGATACTCCATGCAAATGGAAACCAAAAGAAAGCTGGAGTAGCAATTCTCATATCAGACAAAATAGACTTTAAAATAAAGACTATTACAAGAGACAAAGAAGGACACTATATAATGATCAAGGGATTGATCCAAGAGGAAGGTATAACAATTGTAAATATTTATGCACCCAACATAGGACCACCTCAATACATAAGGCAAATACTAACAGCCATAAAAGGGGAAATCGACAGCAACACAATCATAGTAGGGGACTTTAACACCCCACTCTCACCAATGGACAGATCATCCAAAATGAAAATAAATAAGGAAACACAAGCTTTAAATGATACATTAAACAAGATGGACTTAATTGATATTTATAGGACATTCCACCCAAAAACAACAGAATACACATTTTTCTCAAGTGCTCATGGAACATTCTCCAGGATAGATCATATCTTGGGTCACAAATCAAGCTTTGGTAAATTTAAGAAAATTGAAATCGTATCAAGTATCTTTTCTGACCACAACGCTATGAGACTAGATATCAATTACAGGAAAAGATCTGTAAAAAATACAAACACATGGAGGCTACACAATACATTACTTAATAACGAAGTGATCACTGAAGAAATCAAAGGGGAAATCAAAAAATACCTAGAAACAAATGACAATGGAGATATGACGACCCAAAACCTATGGGACGCAGCAAAAGCAGTGCTAAAAGGGAAGTTTATAGCAATACAAGCCTACCTCAAGAAACAGGAAACATCTCGAATAAACAACCTAACCTTGCACCTAAAGCAATTAGAGAAAGAAGAACAAAAAAACCCCAAAGCCAGCAGAAGGAAAGAAATTATAAAGATCAGGTCAGAAATAAATGAAAAAGAAATGAAGGAAACAATAGCAAAAATCAATGAAACTAAAAGCTGGTTCTTTGAGAAGATAAACAAAATTGATAAACCATTAGCCAGACTCATCAAGAGAAAAAGGGAGAAGACTCAAATCAATAGAATTCGAAATGAAAAAGGAGAAGTAACCACTGACACTGCAGAAATACAAAAGATCATGAGAGATTACTACAAGCAACTCTATGCCAATAAAATGGACAACCTGGAAGAAATGGACAGATTCTGAGAAACGCACAAACTGCCGAGACTGAACCAGGAAGAAATAGAAAATATGAACAGACCAATCACAAGCACTGAAACTGAAACTGTGATTAAAAACCTTCCAACAAACAAAAGCTCAGGACCAGATGGCTTCACAGGTGAATTCTATCAAACATTTAGAGAAGAGCTAACACCTATCCTTCTCAAACTCTTCCAAAATATTGCAGAGGGAGGAACACTCCCAAACTCATTCTACGAGGCCACCATCACCCTGATACCAAAACCAGACAAAGATGTCACAAAGAAAGAAAGCTACAGGCCAATATGACTGATGAACATAGATGCAAAAATCCTCAACAAAATACTAGCAAACAGAATCCAACAGCAAATTAAAAGGATCATACACCATGATCAAGTGGGGTTTATCCCAGGAATGCAAGGATTCTTCAATATACGCAAATCAATCAATGTGATATACCATATTAACAAATTGAAGGAGAAAAACCATATGATCATCTCAATAGATGCAGAGAAAGCTTTCGACAAAATTCAACACCCATTTATGATAAAAGCCCTGCAGAAAGTAGGCATAGAGGGAACTTTCCTCAACATAATAAAGGCCATATATGACAAACCCACAGCCAACATTGTCCTCAATGGTGAAAAACTGAAACCATTTCCACTAAGATCAGGAACAAGACAAGGTTGCCCACTCTCACCACTATTATTCAACATAGTTTTGGAAGTGTTAGCCACAGCAATCAGAGAAGACAAAGAAATAAAAGGAATCCAAATCGGAAAAGAAGAAGTAAAGCTGTCACTATTTGCAGATGACATGATACTATACATAGAGAATCCTAAAGATGCTACCAGAAAACTCCTAGAGCTAATCAATGAATTTGGTAAAGTAGCAAGATACAAAATTAATGCACAGAAATCTCTTGCATTTCTATACACTAATGACGAAAAATCTGAAAGTGAAATTAAGAAAACACTCCCGTTTACCATCGCAACAAAAATAATAAAATATCTAGGAAGAAACCTACCTAAGGAGACAAAAGACCTGTATGCAGAAAATTATAAGACACTGATGAAAGAAATTAAAGATGATACAAATAGATGGAGAGATATACCACATTCCTGGATTGGAAGAATCAACATTGTGAAAATGACTCTACTACCCAAAGCAATCTACAGATTCAATGCAATCCCTATCAAACTACCACTGGCATTTTTCACAGAACTAGAACAAAAAATTTCACAATTTGTATGGAAACACAAAAGACCCCGAATAGCCAAAGCAATCTTGAGAACGAAAAATGGAGCTGGGGGAATCAGGCTCCCTGACTTCAGACTATATTACAAAGCTACAGTAATCAAGACAGTTTGGTACTGGCACAAAAACAGAAATATAGATCAACAGAACAGGATAGAAAGCCCAGAGATAAACCCACACACATATGGTCACCTTATCTTTGATAAAGGAGGCAAACATATACAGTGGAGAAAAGACAGCCTCTTCAATAAGTGGTGCTGGGAAAATTGGACAGGTACATGTAAAAGTATGAAATTAGAACACTCCCTGACACCATGCACAAAAATAAACTCAAAATGGATTAAAGACCTAAGTGTAAGGGCAGACACTATCAAACTCTTAGAGGAAAACATAGGCAGAACACTCTATGACATACATCACAGCAAGATTCTTTTTGACCCAGCTCCCAGAGAAATGGAAATAAGAACACAAATAAACAAATGGGACCTAATGAAACTTAAAAGCTTTTGCACAGCAAAGGAAACCATAAACAAGACCAAAAGACAACCCTCAGAATGGGAGAAAATATTTGCAAATGAAGCAACTGACAAAGGATTAATCTCCAAGATTTACAAGCAGCTCATGCAGCTCAATAACAAAAAAACGAACAACCTAATCCAAAAATGGGCAGAAGACCTAAATAGACATTTCTCCAAAGAAGATATACAGATTGCCAACAGACACATGAAAGAATGCTCAACATCATTAATCATTAGACAAATGCAAATCAAAACTACAATGAGATATCATCTCACACCGATCAGAATGGCCATCATCAAAAAATCTAGAAACAATAAATGCTGGAGAGTGTGTGGAGGAAAGGGAACACTCTTGCACTGTTGGTGGGAATGTAAATTGATACAGCCACTATGGAGAACAGTATGGAGGTTCCTTAAAAAACTACAAATAGAACTACCATACGACCCAGCAATCCCACTACTGGGCATATACCCTGAGAAAACCATAGTTCAAAAAGAGTCATGCACCAAAATGTTCATTGCAGCTCTATGTACAATAGCCAGGACATGGAAGCAACCTAAATGTCCATCGACAGATGAATGGATAAAGAAGATGTGGCACATATATACAATCGAATATTACTCAGCCATAAAAAGAAATGAAATGGAGGTATTTGTAATGAGGTGGATGGAGTTAGAGTCTGTCATACAGAGTGAAGTAAGTCAGAAAGAGAAAAACAAATACAGTATGCTAACACATATATACGGAATCTAAGGAAAAAAAAAAAAAAAAAGCCATGAAGAACCTAGTGGCAAGACGGGAATAAAGACACAGACCTACTAGAGAATGGACTTGAGGATATGGGGAGGGGGTGGGGTGAGATGTGACAGGGTAAGAGAGTGTCATGGACATATATACACTACCAAATGTAAAATAGATAGCTAGTGGGAAGCAGCCGCATGGCACAGGGAGATCAGCTCGGTGCTTTGTGACCACCTAGAGGGGTGGGATGGGGAGGGTGGGAGGGAGGGAGATGCAAGAGGGGAGAGATATGGGATCATATTGTATGTGTATAACTTATTCACTTTGTTATAAAGCAGAAGCTAACACACCATTGTAAGGCAATTATACTTCAATAAAGATGTTAAAAAAAAAAAAAAAAAAGAGTCCCTGGGGACAGTTTTAAGCAGGTAAGTTACACAGTCTGACTCACGTTTTGTTTTGTTTGTTTTTAATGAGGTCACATCTGTAATGCACTGAATCTTACCACATCCTAACCTTCACCTGACGTCCAGAGAAAAGGAGGCACGGCCCAGCCCAGAGAGTGGTTTTCCCTCTGCCAAGACCAGCCCTGGAGACCTCTGGGGAGGCCCACGCCACAGGGCAGGGGGGGCAGAGTGACCCGAAGCTTCTATAAGAAAAGCCACGGAGGAATCTGAGTGGTCGCAGGCCCCAGCAAGTGTGCAGCCATGAATCCACAGCCAGGGCTCGGAAGAGCAGGAACAGGTGAAGTGGAGAGTCACCTGGAGGGTATGGGGCAAGCGGCTGAAGGAGACGCTCGCTGCTGTTAGCAGCTCCGTCTGGTGCTGTCCGAGAGCCTGGGCGGAAGGGCCGAGTGTAAAGAGACAACCTAGACAGCGGTGAGAATGACACTGTCCAGAAAATCAAGTTTTTAGTTTTTCTCCTTCGCGTTCTTGGGTCATTAATAGTTGTGGTTTTGACAACAATGGACTAAAAAAAGAAAAAAACACATAATGACTTCAGTAACGCTCAAAAATTCATCCATAATTTAATTCAAGAAGGTGAACAATCTGGACAACAGCAGCATGGGGGGAAGCTGCATTATTCTTTATATCTGGACCGTGTGTGATGCCAAGGCCCTGCTAGACAGAAAGCCCACGTGTCTCTGTGCAGCAGTAAAGTTCAGGTGTGTGTTCGTGTACTGCAGACAGAAGAGGAGGGCAGAGTACTCTGCCCTCACCACCGACCGCCGCCTCCCTCCAGGGAGTGCAGAAGGAAGGCAGGGAAAAGGCTGAGATGCTGGGCTGCATTTTTTGGATAAGAATCTTCTTGCTTTTTTGCCCTTGAAGCGAACAAACATCCTATCAGGAATGAATCCTTGCAAGGTGCTGTGCCCTCCTCAGCCACACTTTGCTTACCAGCCCCCTGCTTCATCCTTATGGTCTCAACACACGCTCCTAATGTTACACCAACAACAATTTCACAAGAGTCGCCAGTGATTACCTTATTGCCAAATCCTTTGGCTCCTTTTAAGTTCTTATTCTCCTTCGTTTCCATAACACTAGACTACCTACCCTTGTAACCAGGCCTCCATCAAAGAAAAACAGAATGATCTGATGTCTACAATATGCAGATTGAAGGAGAGGCAGGAGGCCAAGACAATATCAGTATTTCAAGCGTGTGCGTCTGAAACGTGTTGCCAAAACAGAAACTGGGAAATTGGGAGGGAAACGTGGTTTGGGAGAGAGTTTAGATACGTTCAGCAGGTTCTTGGAGACAGAGAAATCCAAACCAAGGTAGGGGGCCATCTAGACAAAAAGAATTGCACAAGTCCTCAAAAACAATGCAGCCGCACAGAGAAAAAAGACAGGCCACCCTGAACTCCATCCCCTCCCCGCAGCCCAGTCCTCGCCACTGACAAATTTTGCTGAAGCGCAGCTTATTCTCTCCAGTTCAACACTGGCTCCTTGCTGACCGCCCTCTAAAGCCCTCTGCCTGGCTTCCCAGGCCCCGTGAAAGCCTCTGATTTTCCCACTTGATTGGTTGCTGCACTGAGACAGCTCGCCTGCCTTGGGCGGGGCGTCTCTCTCACCATGAGGGGCTCCCCTTTGCTCCCGGCTGGAAGGCGGGCCTGCTCCAGCCAAGTCACGTTCTTTCCCCTGCCTCTTTCTCCGGGATCAGAAAGAGCACAGAGCTGATCTCCTCAGGACCATCTTCTGTTCTCCCCTCTGTTTGCCTGAGTACAGACTTTTCCCAACTATACTGGCAAGAGGGTTGCCTTTCACTACTTTTGTGACTCTCTGACACATCTTAACATATAGCAAGTAGGGAATACTTTTTTGGTTGATTGACTTGCCTAATATGTGAAAATATGCCTCAGCAAAACTAAAGAACTGATGATTTGCAGTAACAAAGGAGTTTCTGTCTGCAGAAATGAAATTATTCCTTATATATTCTTTTTTATTGTGATAAAATACAATAACATAAAATTTACCATTTTAAAGTGTACAGTTCAATGGCATTGAGTACATTCACACTGCTGTGCATGTACAGCCATCTCCAGAACTTTTCTCATCTTTCCAAACTGAAATTCTGTACCCACTGAACAATAACTCTTCATTCTCCTCCCTCCCGCCCAACACACCTGGCAACCATGCTCTACTTTTTGTCTCTAAATTCGACTCCTCTAGGTACCTCATCTACGTGGAACCACATAGTATTTCTCCTTTTGTGACTGAGCCATTTCACTTAGCATAATGTCTTCAAGACAACTACATACTCTTTTAGCTAGCTCCAAGCTTGACTTAAAATTCATTCATTTCTAAATATTTGACAACTGGTATGGGAAGAACAGTGACCATATGGCAAGAAATTAGGACCAGTCAGAACAGGTGCCAGACATAAAGGACCCAAATCCCTACCCTGACTTCAAACTGGAACTCTTGCACAGCTTCTCAAAAGCACATCTTCTTTGGGATATGAGGAAGACCATGTCTGAAAATAACGTAGTGGAGAAAACAGCTCCATGCCCAGCATGGTGTAAATTCTTTATCGTCTCATTTAATCTTCACAACAACTCAGTGAGTCACAACTGTATTATCTCCATTTTACAGATGAAAAAACCAAAGCTTAAAGAGGCCAAGTAATTTGCCCCAAATCACAGCCAGGAAATACTGGAGCTGACACTCAAACACTCAAATTGATGTCCATCTGACCCCAGACGCCTCGCCCTTAAACACCCCTCGCCCACTCCCCTGGCCCCCGCCCCACCCAAGGAAGACAAAGAAATCAAATCCATGGTCCAAAAGTAAGACCTGAGGAAAGTGGCTTGTAGGATTTAAGTTAAGAAAAGCATGCTGAGAAGGTGACTTTAAAACAGCCTTGAGTATATAAATTGTGATCGGACTGTTAAAGTCTCTTTTAAAGAGAGAAGAACAAATGAGCTTCAAGGATACCAGAGGAATCTCATTATTAGATGGGTTAGCAGAAAGGCTGTGAGTTCCCTTCCCCCAGAGACCGCAGGAGGAGAGGCTGGAACCTGTCTAGATCAGGCGGCCTGGAGGCAAAGAGGTGAACCAGGCGGTCTAGGGGGGCTCCCCCAACATCAGAAGTCCCCGAGGTAATACTAGTAAAGCTTTTGAGTTCCTAGAAGAAAGGCTTTCTAGAAACACTAGGAAAGTGTCATAAATATGCATGTGTATTTTATCCTCTGTCATCAGTATAGCCCTACTGGGTGGGGTGCATGTCTGACACTTTCAAAATTTAAGGGGCAATGTCCCCTTTGATTACAGGGCATTCTGCAGTGCACTAACTTTCAGACTAACTCCAACTTGTATTCAAGCAGCGTCTTTTAAATTCAGCCTGAGTGGTGAGTTTGCCTTGAAGTGAATATTTCACTGAACAGGAAAGATGCTAGCTTTTCATTTTAATGCCCTTCCAGCTGGTTCGATATGCATTGCCTCAGAGGCTGAGTTTGTCAAGATATGTAAACAGCAAAACCCAATGTGCTTTTCTCGGGATGGCCCAGGCTATTGAGGCAGATTAAGTCTACGGAAGGGGACTCCCAGGACATTTTACATTCAGAACTTCTTTAAGAGGAAAAATGAAACTGAGAGCATGCCCATTCCAGGTGACAGGAAGCATCTAAACACTGCAGACATTCTTAGGGATAAATTTATGGTCAGAGCTAAGATTTTTCTAGAGCAGACATTTCACTTTTATAGTCATTCTGCCAAATTCTTTAAGCTTCTATAGCCCATGTTCAATGTCCACTCTTCTTGTGGCTGTAAAGGGACTCCAAGCAAGGTCCACATCCTCCTTCCAAGCATTTAATGTGTGAAGGGGGCTTGTCAGCCACTGCCAGGACGTCTGCCTTCTCCTCTGGGTCCTCCACCTGCCCAAATGTCCCCATCCCTCAGTGTGAAATCCTCAAGGCAAACGATGTTTCAAAACTACATGCTTCCTATGGCCTCTGAGATAACTTCATCTTAGGGATTATCCAGATTTTCAGTGTCTAAAAATGTTATTTCCTACGTTGTAATTATGTAGACATCTGCATGGATTCAGACTGGTATTTGCTAATCTTTGTGCAAAATGGAATTGGCTCCGAAGCACTGCCATTGCGGGGGGCAAGAGGGCGCGGAAAGTAATGGAGTAATTTCTGCGACTATTGAAATGTGGAAATTCTATCTTCTACCAATGTGGTTATACTTGATCCCCAAGTTGAATGTCTTCCTGGCATTTACAGAGCAACTGACGTCAATGACAGACTTCTCATCCTAGAATACAGACTTCTTCAGGATACATTCAATGTATTGATGAAAACATAGGAAGCTTTTGAACTACTGGCATTTTTTTATTACGAGGAGTCAGAACACATACATACACAACCACCAGAATCAACCTTGGCAAGGCAATCTAGTTATTTCAGCTACCTTTTCAATCACTGAGGGACAGGATAGCAACAGTGAGAACAACCGATGGTGTAGAAATACACAGTGACCATTAAGATGGACAGAAGATCAGGACAGTCAAGCCATGACCTGGCCATTCTGGTCCAGAGACCAGAATGTCTTGTGTCTTCTCCCAAGAAGACATTAATACATTTACATTCAGGTACCAGCAAGCTGCTCAATGGCTATCATTAAAGCAACTGGATTAAATGGGTAAAGATAATCTCCCGGATATTATAAAGATAATCCACCCCAAACCCAAAGCCAATCTTAAAATCCATAGTTATTATTCATTGAGGGGATGGAGCATTGGTTTCCTGGTGGACTTCTAGACTCCCAAACTTGATGTTGTCTACTCTATTACAGCACCGTGGGTGAGTCGTGATGATTACTATACAGTAGAAGGTAACAGGGACAAAATGGGGTGCACAAATTTGGAGACAACATTTCCTCTTACAGTTGAACTATAAAGTTGGTATCTGCTGACCAAAGAGACATGCAAAGCCTCCTAAAATTAGAGAAAGAAAGACCCCCGTAGGCTTGTAGGACATGACAGTCACCTGGCTAATGAGGTTAAATATCTAAAGAAAGAATACATCAGTCAGGACAGATGGACAGTCATGGAAATAAAGAAAGAAGAGCCCCCAGACTTGACTGAGACAGGAGGGCTACCTGGTCCAGATGCCCAACAGCCATCCCAGGGGCAGGCCAGCTTCTCTGAGAAAGATGACCAGGGCTGGTTCTCAGAGCACCTTGTTAGAAGTCCATGCTCACCTGCCATCTTCTGATTATAATGCACCTTCCCAGGTCATGAGCACATTTCAAAACACTAAATCAGCATTCTGGTCTACACATCAGCCTTTTTGAGTTTGGTTAATGTTGGTCCATCCCCGTGAGATGGAACCAGCGAAAACCGCCTTCCTCCATTTTTCAGTCTTTCCCCATTTCTCAAAACAATGAATGCATACTATTTACAAAAGTGGGTGAACATATAATACACTGTCTATTTTTATATATGAATCACTGCAATAGCACCACAAGGGCAACAATAAGAATAAAATTATTCCATCTGGCGGAGAAATGTTCAGTAAATTAACCATTTTGTCGACTTATAGGAAGTTTGAGTGCAGAGCTGGGTTTTTATCTTTTACATATTTATATTTTATGTTTATTTTGTCCTCCACAACGCCTGGCCCAGTGCTGGGTATATGGGTTTGCAAATGGGTGTTAGTTTATCAAGTGAGTGAACAGCAGCAGCTGAACGACATATTACAGCCACTGCAACTGTATGACTCAAATTAAGCCTCAAACACCAGTGGCCCCCAAGGGGGGTCCTGACTTCTAAACAGAACCCAGGCCGTCCCCGTACCCAGAGGGCAGTCAACTGGGTCACTTGCTGCATTTCTTTCCACCACATTCCCTCTGGGCTCCAGCGGAGTATGTGAAGGAGGGGAGGAAGTCCTGGGGACGCAAGGGTCTGACCGTGAGCTCACCACATGCTCACCCCGGAGGCCTTCTGAGGTCACCGCTGGTATGTGGCCATCTCTGCATTTAGATGTGATTGCAAGCGGCTGCAGTGAGAAAGCATTGTCAGTTCTCTCTCCCTGTTCACTGGGCGAGAAAAGATTTTTCATTTCATACATCATTTACAACTTGCTGCTGTGATTCTAAAAAACCAGTGGGCTTTATCGAGTTAACGAGCAAGAAAAACATATTTGGTGAGCGTGTTAATTTTTTGAATGTTCTGCAGAGCCCAGGACGTTAGGCAATGTGCACAGGGCAACTGGGAACACCGGGGAGCCCCCTCCCCCCAAATTCATTCCACTCAGCTATGGGGGCACCTGCTGATTTACTAATACGTCAGCAAATGCATCTTAATAGAAACTGAACAGCAAATATGTCATTCACTTTGCATTCTCTGCATTGTCTCCACTTGGGAACATTGGGGCCTTGGGCAAAAGTCACCATTGACCTGAGTTTCTCTTCCATATACCAGTCTTCACGGCAAAAGAGAGGAGCAAGTGAGTGGCTACGAGGACAAATCAGGTCAAAAGAGGAAAGAAAGCATACCGAGCCTCAGTGTTCAGGATTTTTTAAATGATATAAGGTAATCTACCTAAAGAATGATGTGGTAATGAAGGTGAAAGCCTAGACACTTGGATGAAAGGGCTCCATCAGAGGACCAAAATAAGACACTGAAATAAGTCGTAATTTATTAAAGGATCCTTTTAGAGCTCTTATTCTTATCTATCAAAATCTCTGATACTCCAGACTGGTTAAATACATCTCAGAATTAATCTGCCCATAAAACCACTGATCCAAGAGCATCACATCACATTTTACAGTTTCTGTCTTTTTTTTTTTTTTTTTTTTTGGCGGTGCTGCACAGCTTGCAGGATCTTAGTTCCCCAACCAGGGATCAAACCCGTGCCCCCTGCAGTGGAAGGGCAGAGTCCTAACCACTGGACCGCCAGGGAATTCCCTAGTTTCTGTCTTTGAGTTTTATCTTAAGTTAGACATTTGATCCCCAACAAGTTCATGGTGCTGACAAAACTCGCACCCAGGTCCGGCAGGGCATGTATGTATTTTTCTCATCTCTTTCCCACACAACGGAAGATGAGTCGATTTGTGTCTTATTAAAGACGGGAGATGTTTGAGCTATTCCACTATTAAGTGGAAACACAAATGACAGCTGCCACTTCATGGCTTACCTCCATTCAGCATAAAATTGACAATGGCTAGGGACAATATTTTAGTATGTTATTCAATTCATTTAAAGAGAGTAAATTTCTGGACCCCACCTATCATAAAGATTACCAGCCATAAACACATACACGTACACACATACCAAGCACACGCACACTCACACACACACACAACTCAAAACTCCCAAAGAGCCTGAATAAGGTAGATGGCAGGGGAGACATAAACTGGCTGTTTTCTAGATAAGACAAAATGCAAAACAGTCTATTTCAGAAAAGATACAAAAAAAGTATCACTCTTTGGGGGAGGAACATAATGTGTTTCACCAGAGAATATAAATCCAGGAAACACTTTTGTATTCGCATATTTAATGGCATTTTCTATTCTTTTCTGCTGCAGTTGTGATAAACCTCTACTTAACAAAGACACCCAGTTTGCAGTAACTGAGACCACAGCCAAACTATTATCTCCGGAAGACTGGGGCTCATTCACACCCCAAGAGGGGCTATATCACTGGTGCCCTGGTGAATGGTTAGGAATGTCAGTAAGAATATCTTTTTGCAAATGATTTTTGGAGAAATGGGAAGAAGAGGGTTGAGAAACGCAGCCAGCACGAATGAGGCCGAGGAGAGTGGACTCCCAGCACACCGCCTCCATGTGCAGTTTTAAATGCCCACCTCGGGGGTCGCCCGGGGTAGGAAGGACCACCCCACTCTCCCTGCAACATGCCCGCATCCCCTCGCCTCCACAGGCTGTCCCGGGCAGGTAGGGCCAAGAGTCTGCCCTATATGAGGACCCAAAGGGACGCACTACATGTCCCCCAGCACAACCCTCGCTCAGGCACAAGCAACTCCCCATCTAAACCTTAGGCTCACTCTTCTCAGCCAAGAATAATAGATTCTGCAGGTGTACAGTGTAAAAGTAAGGCCTGGCCAGGCCACTCCAAAGGAAACCTCAAAATTCCCAACCAAACCCACACAGGTGGGGAGAAGCAGTAATAAAGCAGAGAGGGAAGACTCAGACAAGAGAAAGCTGCCTGGAGCTGACCTGAGTGGTAAGGTTGGAAGAAAGCCTCCCTCCCTCTCTCACTGGTCTTAAAGGCCACCTGGCCCAACAACCACAAGGCCACCCAGCTCCCAGCTAATCCCCTGCGGTGGACACACCTACGTGACCCCCGTGAGTCGCAGATTTGTGTAGTCCCCTCCCTTTGAGTGCAGGCAGGACCTGTGACGTCCTTCTGGCCCACAGAGAACAGCAGAGGTGACTGGATAGTCTTTCCTGTGATTACATCACATCTTATCTCCATTCTAGCCACGGAATGAGATTCTCTTTGACTGCCTTGGTAGGCAGAATAATCCTCCCACCACCCCAGCAAAGATGTCCACGCCCTAATTCCAGGAACTCGTTACATAACAAAAGAGATTCAGCAGATGCCATTAAGATTACAGACTTCCAGGGAGATTATCCTGGATTATCTGAGTGGGCCCAATCTAATCACATAAGCCATTAAAAGCAGAGAAACTTTGGCTATAGTCAGAGAAATACTGCAGAAGAGAGGCAGGTGAGATGCAGCCAATGGGAAGTCAGAGAGATTCCCAGCATGAAAAGATTCTACACACTATTGCTGGTTCTGAGATGTAGGGGCCAAGTGCAAGGACCAGAGAAAGGTCTCTAGGAGCCAACAGTAGCCCCCAGCTGACAGCCAGCAAGGAAATGGGGACTTCAGTCCTACAACCACAAGGAACAGAATCCTGCTAAAAACCAGAGGGAGCTTGGAAGCAGCTACTTCCCCAAAACATCCAGAAAGGATCACAGCCCTTGTGATCCCAACATTCTGTGGGACCCAGAGTAGAGAAACCAGTTGAGCCATGCCGTGTCCAGACTTCTGCAGAACGGAAAGCATAAAGTAATACATTGGTGCTGTTGTAAGCCACTACATTTGTGGTAATTTGTTACAGCAGCAATAAGAACTGATACACTGGCCTTGAAGAAGTAGGCTGCCATGTTGTCAGAGCACCTGTGAAAGGGCCACGTGGTAAGGAGCTGAGAGTAACCCCAACTGACAGCCACCAAGAAGACGGGACCTCAGTCCCACAACCAAGAGCAACTGAATTCTGCTAACTTTCACGTGAGCTTGAAAGAGGACCCCAAGCTCCAGATAGAAACTCGCCTGGCCTATATTATGATTGCTGCCTTGTGAGACCCCAAGCAGAGAACCCAGTTAAGCTCTGCCCAGACCCTGACCCATGAAAACTGTGAGATGGTAAATGTACCAAAGTTGTGGCTCCTGGTTACACAGCTACTGGTAACGAACACACCCCCTTCCAAAACTGTGGTTTATGCTTCTTCTTGACCACCTCAGCTCAACACCTAAACCAACAGTTACTAATTCAGGATGGGAGTGTAGAAGCTGGTGTATAACATCTTAGAGTTTAAGATAAAGATCTAACATGATTGGGCACCTATGACTTGCAAATATAGACTCTCTTATTTCCAGCAGAATTTAAATCAGATCTCCCTAAGTCTGGACACCACACTCTGTCCTTTCCTGTTAACTACAATACCACCCTACCTTCCAATGATGACACGGGTTCTACGATGAGGACACAAACAATAGTTAATTCCTTTTTTACAGAGTCTTGCAGGAAGATTAATCTATTACTTTATTTCAAATATTGTTTTCTACAGTATTCTATCCAGCTTGGCAACAGTAACAGGCAGAACCCTTCTATGTTTAAGTGACAGAAACTCCAACTCAAACAGGCTTGAACCAAAAGTAAAGATTGGAAAGTCAAGTGCAGGCAGGGCTGGCAGCCCTGGCCTCTCTCCAGCTCTGGGTTCTGCTCTCCTCTGCGTTTGCTTTTTTTCTCCAGCTGGCTCTTCTCTTGTGATAAGACGGCAGCCAGCAGCCCAGGCACCCACCCTCCTTTCACCCCAGAGGTTACAACACAAGCCCTGGGCCTGACTCTCACTGGCTCATTTGGGCCGTGTCAATCCTGAACAGTCACCATGAAGAAGAAGAGAGAATCTGCTGATGGGCTGAAGCCAGGGGCACATGTCCACTCCTAGAGCATAAGGTGAGTGGGTCCCTTCCTGTCCCTGCGGACTGAGAGTAGGGGGTGGGTGCTTCCCCTAAAGAAAAGCTAGGGAGCAGCATCAAAGGAGGGAAAACAAACATGAGATGGGCAAAACCAACAGCTCTCTGTTCAGTGGGCCACCTTATTTATCAACTCTGACTCTAACAGGCATTGGGCAATTTTCAAACACCCAATCAATTTTCTAGGAAAAAAGCTATCTTACCATAAAGACATCCATATATGGTGTCTGGACTATACCATGTCCTGGAAGGTCCCTTCCATCTTTAGAGTCTATGATTCTAACTCTAATTGGAGCCTAATTGGAAGACATTTCTAGTCTCCCAACGTGAGTGTCTTTAAATTAGTTTTGAAAGGAACATTCACCTGTTTGAAAAACCAGCCCATCACTTCCTAGGTGCCCCTCATGGGTCATCTCCTCGCCTGCTCTAAGTTCAGTCACCTGTCCTTTGGTCCACTACTACGAACACTCAGATGTGGACTCTCTGGATGTCCCTGTAAAGGTGACAGGGAGGGATGCACCAGGCAGGGTGCTGAGCCTGCACTTTCTCTACTCCCCAACCTTCGTTTTTCAAAAGCCAATTTCTTCAAACAAAGCAGTTACGAGTCCTTAGTCAGATGAAGTTTAAAAACAAAGATACTTCTGAGTTTTCTAAACACATACTAAAAGAAAAGGTTATTTTTTAACTTTCAAAAAAGACCGATGAATTCTTCTGGTGTTCAAGTACAGCCAAGCAGAATTTAGCTTTCCCCTGAGCGCTATTTTGCGACTGAGACCAGGCACCAAAATTTTTTCATGTGAAAGGATTTTCTTTCTTTCAAGAAAGAAAAGACACAGTTGGAAGAAAATGAATAAAAGAGCTAAACAGAAAAGCACTCCCAACCATGGAAGTGCCTGATGTTAGGATATCAGCAAATGAATTGTTCAGACCTTCCCATCGGATGTCATTTTTGGATCCAGATGATAGTTTTAGCAGAAATCACTCAAACTTCCTTGAGGTAGAACAGTCACTAAATCTTTAACCCATTTCAGAGATACATTGTACCGTTCTATTTTTAGTGCCCTGTGTCTTCTTTAGCATAATCTGAGGAGGGGGGACCCCTTAATCTCCCCGCAAGTGAGCCACATGTGTTATTTTCCAGTACCTCTGTATAATTATCGGTGTTATTTTAATAATCGATTTCAGTGGAACGGCAGGATTTGCTTCAGTTGCATTTAAATCCTAATAAAGCTCAATAAGAAGAAAATGAGAAAGAAAGAGAAAATATTGTGTGGAGGATTAACAAAACACTCCAACAAAAGGGACCTTTTTAATTTTCATGACATGATAAAGTGATAGCCTTTTGCATAGACAATTAGGCTCATAAACCTGATACACCAAGGGCTTAATTCACAAACACACGTTGCCACTAATACATTTGCAGAGGAGCTGTATGCTTAACAGGATTAGGATACAGCAAATCATTCATTATTAATGGGAATCTACATTGCCTGCGTCTTCATCCCTAGATAGACCAGTATTTAAATCAAATAGTTTAGCACAATTTCAGGAGCTTAATTCTGTACGTAGATTGCTCACGGGTAGCTCTGTATTTCCTTGCACAGAACTGGGGACCTTTCCTAGGGCCACCTGCCTCAGCTCCTGTTACCCAGAGGATTTAGGTTCTGGAAGCTCTGTGCCTTGCCCTGTTCACCCAAAAATGAGAAGTAAACACCTGGCTGGCCCACCTGATAAGGTCATTTGCTTCCCCCAAAAGACTATAATCTGCACCAGATTCCACACACACCGTTTGCACTTCCGCTCGGATCGGCAATTCTGCAAATGCAGGGCACACGTCACAAGGGGTTTCAGACCCAACCTGGTGTAGATCAGAGGTGGAATTTACGGAGTTGTCATTTCAACAGTGTCTCAAGGGCACTGTCATCCACAGAAAGGACACAGAAGACTTCCCTCACTTTGCCTCATGGAAAAGGTGGCTTCACGGGTAGGTACCAACACGATGTGATTTGCGGGAAGGCGACAAGGGAGGTTAGTCATCTTTATTACAGAGCATCTAACTTGTGCCAAGCATAGAGTGACCAACTGTCCCAGTTTTGTTGGGACTGAAGGGTTTCTCAGGGCAAGGGATTTTTAGGTTTAAGAAAGAAAACTCCTGGGCACACAGGACAAGTTGGTCACCCTAGCAAGGCAATACGCTTTCCATAATTTCATAATGGAAGTTCACTGTTTCATAATGTTAATGTTATTCTCAACCATATGAGAAAGATATTCCCATTTCTAGATGTAGAAAATAAGCCCCAAAGATGTTAAACAATTTACCCAAAGTCACAACCAGGAGAGCGGGGATTCAATCCCAGATCTCTCCGAGGGCTCTGCCTGTCACCTCCAGTTCTGCTCAGGCCACCTAACACCCAGCTAAACTGAGGCGCCTTGCTGCTGCTCAGCGTCACATGCTTTACCACATGGGAAATCAAGGCTTCCGAGGTCTTCGATTAAAGCTCCAGGTGATCTGAAGACTCACCAGGCCCTTCAGCAAGGCCAAAGTCAGGGCCAATCCAATTAGCGTGTCACCTGTGGCACCAGGGCCCAGCGGAGACCATCCTCATCTGGAAGAGGGATGAATATCAAAACCACCAGGGATATTTTCCCAAATAAAAATCTCTGCCCCGACGCCCGCCTAGTGGGGGGCTTTGGTTCAACAGGCTTAGTGATGTGTGAGGTCGATAAAGACCCCCAAGTCCCCCCAAGTGTGGGACGCACAAAGCCCCAAAAGCCGCCTCGTCCTGCCTCCCTGGGCTAAGGACTTTATTCTCCAGCCCAGTTAGCCGCGGTGTCTCGTAAACGTGACTGGAGTGGGCCAGCAAGCGCCCTTCCGTGATCAGACAGACCATACTGAAGGCATATTTGCGGGGAGAAAAAACATCCCAGCTCTGCTGCAAGATCTTGGATAAGTCGGTTAATCTCCTGGTGCTTCCATTTCCCCGTCTGTAGTGCGCGGATGATTCTAAACCTCACCCAGGAGAGCAGACAGGAAGTGCCGAACCCACTGACTCACGTGTTGGTTCCCATACCCCCTGCTCCGTGGCACCCCACTCAGCCTCCACCAAGATCCTGAACAAGCACATCATTTCACTTCGAAGGGGGTTCCACCCAGGGGACAGACATCATGGAAATTTGCCCAGTGGCTCTGGCCTGTGTACAACTGTCCACTTTCATTTCACTGTGCATCTCGATTATCTACTGCCTTGGAACAATAGCATCCTTCATTACCTCCCAGGGGCCCGTCCGGCAAGAGAGGCTTCGCTGTGTGCAACTGACAGGTGAAATCATAAACTCAAAAAAGAAGACATTAAGTGGTTGGCTCCTCTCATTAGAAAAGGTGTGTTCTCTTTACAAAAAAGATTAAAGTTTTTTTTTAATAGCAAGAGCACAAATTACATTAATCAATAATTATGAGTAACAGTAAGTAGTAACATAAACGCAACCTCTAGAATCCAGAGTTCTTAAGGTCTGTCATGTCCCAGACAGGAAACTTTCTAGTTTGTGGAAGAAAACAAGGTTTGATCTATGTAATTCCCTCTTCAGTCTCCTTTTCAAGTTTCTTGGCCTCTGCAGGTGCTCAGGACTGAGTCTGAGGTCTTCTTCCTCCTTACCCAACATTTTCTCCTTGGAGGATCTCATCCATCTTCATTTTGGATCTGAACCCAGGCCTCATTCCTGAACTTCAACTGCCGATCTTGACTTAGAGGTCTACAGCCATGTCAAAGGCAGCACGCCTGTTATGGGTTGGATTATGCCTCCCCCACAAAAGTTATACTGAAGTCCTAACCCCCATTACCTCCAAATGTGACCTTATTTGGAAACAGGGTCATTGCAGATGTAAGCAGTTAAGATGAGGTCATAATGGAGTAGTGTGTCTCCTAATCAATATGCCTGGGGTCCTCATAAGAAGACAGCCACGGGAAGACACAGAGATTCATGGAGAGCATCATGTGAAGACAGAGGGAGAGAGCGGAGCGATGCTGCCACCAGCCAAGGAACACCTGGGGCCACCAGGAGCTGGAAGAGGCAAGGAAGGATCCTCCCGTACAGACTTCAAAGAGAGCACAGCCCAGACAATACCTGGATGCCAGACTTCTAGGCTCCAGAAGAAAAATTAAATAAACAAATTTCTATGGTTTAAGCTTCCTGGTGTGTGGTCCTTGGTTACAGCAGTTCTAGGAAATGAACACAATGCCTGGGCCTGGATTCCAGTCCCCTCAGTAAATGGGGTCTCCTGCATTCGGCTGCACCCACCGGAAACCTGGGCAATGTCCTGGCCTGGCCGCCTCCCTCTCCCGCACCCTGTGCTTCTAGCCCAACCCAGGTCTTTCCAATCCTACATCTCCTCTTGGAGCCGCCCTACCACCTCCACCTGGGGACCACAGTGGCCACCCAACTGCTTCCCACGTCTACTTTGGCTGCAGTGGTCTCTCCTCCATGCAGTGGCCAGACAGACCCCCCTAAACACCAGTCGTGTCACCACCCTGCTTATGAATCCTCTGCAGTTTCCACTGCGGGTCAGATGGCATGGCCTGTGGAGCCCTGCATGATACGGCTTCTGCTGCCCTGTCCGGCTCATCACCAGTCACTTTGATGGTTAACTGGACAACACAGGCCTTCAGGCCTTCCTTGGGGGCGGAGGGGGTCTCCCTGGATAACTCCCATTCACCACGGGTCTCAGCCCAAAGCCGTTTCCTAAGAGAGCCGCTCCCTGCTCTCAGCCCTCCTGCTAGAATCTCCCTGCACACCCTTCATTTTCCCCTCCCGTCATTTGTCTCAGTTCTTAGTCACATATTTATTAGTGGGTGGGGGGTTATTTGCTGTTGCTGTTGTGGGTTTTTTTTGTCTTTCTCTCCCTTGCTGCAGGCTCCACGTGATCAGGGAGAAAGTCCTCCCAGCGTTGGCAGAAAGGAGAACAGTGCTGGCTCCTAGGAGGTGCTCTACGAATACTGAGAAACTGTCCACCGTAAACACCTCTCTATGCAGCACAGTGATGTGCTGACTCTCAGACCAGCACCGTCAGCCTGGCACGAACTCACCAGGTCAGAGCGGCTGGGAAACAGGACGTCACCGACTGCCACCTACGGAGACACGGCTGGCCCTCTGATTTCTTGAGTTTCCACAGCTTATTGCCTGCTCCAGGCCATGGATTCCTGCCTTGGGATACTGCCTAATCGGCTCTTGGTGCTTTGCAAAGCTCTTCCTGAAGGGTGATCTTAAGAGACTGACAGCCACCCAATGTGGGAGGCCCTGATGGCCTCATGTCACAGGGAAGGACCAAGTTCCCACAACTGGCAACGCTGGGTCTGCTCTCCTCCCTGCTGGTGAGAGCCTCTTAATCCAGCAGAAAAGAGTTCATCTTCCAAAGAAAGCCTTCTGGATAAAGCAGCGATGACTCAAAGCGGGCACTGGTCCTACCACACGGGATGACCGCCCAGGCTCTACCAGAACCACTTCTGGGGTCACACGGTGATTTTTAACAGTGTCACCGGAAGTAACTGGCAGGTGTGCATAACCCTCAGAACAAGAAGAGAAGCACAGCCTGAATGTCTCCTGTCTATCAGTCATTAGAGCAGTTTCAGTGATCCATTGAGAATTAGAAAAAACTCTGGATTCTTTTTTTTCCCTCCAAATCTATTAAAATAAAAGAAATTTTAATTCCACCGACCTAGCAAAGAAGAGAATTCTAACAGAGTCAGGATCTCTGTCCCCGCATTGAAGTCACTGCTCTGGTATCGACAGTGCAACACTTGTCTCTCCTCTGCTTTTCCAGGCAGAAGATCCGAACAAACTAAGAAAAGCAAAAGCGAGAATAGGTTGATTTGCCGACTTATTTATCTGTGAAGCACTTGTAGTGATAAAAGGACTTACGCTGCAACCGAGAGCTACTCAGAGACTGGAATGGACGTCGCTGCGGTGACTGGCCTCAGCCTGGTGGTGGGTTCACCACCGCTGCTTAGAGACCAAAGGCAGCCACCGCACAGTGCCCTCCTGTGCATGCCAGGCCGTGGCAGCTCTGGAAAGGTCTCCCGACGAACAAAAACCAACTTCACTAACAGTCACTCGCTCTCTCCGCACCTGGCAAATCCAGCCCCTCTTCTCCTCTCCAGCATCGCTGCCTCAGCCCCCGCCGCCAGCATCTGTGTCCTGGATTGCGACCAAGGCCCCCCGCTGGGTCCCCAGCCCCCTCAACCCCCTCCAAGTCAGACGCTCTTTTCAAATATAAACCTAACACCAGTGATTTCCAAACCAAACTACGGCTAAGGCACCTCCTTGAACTCACACTGCCACAGATTTTGAATTTTTGAAGAGATAAAGCAAATTCAACAGCTGTAGGCACTGTGCAAACTACTAGCTCAAGGAGGTTCCCCCTTTCCTCATTAGATCACCCCACATTCCTTTCAATGACGTCTCGTCTTTGTGAAGCTGGGTTACCCAGATTGATGTGACAAACGTAAGCACCTTGTTACATACCCAAGAGAAATGAAAGTAGGGACTCAGCAGATGCTTCTGCACCAAGGTTCACAGAAGCACTATTCACAGTAGCCTACAGGGGGCAACAACCCAAATGTCCATCAACAGAGGAATGGTAAACAAAACGTGGTACATGCATACAATGGAATATTATTCTGCCCTAAAGAGGAATGAAGTACTAATACATGCTACAACATAGATAAACCTTGAAAGCATCATACTAAGTTAAAAAACACACACACACAAGGACAAATATTGTATGATTCCACTTTTATGGGGTAGCTAGAGTAGTCAATTTCCTGGAGTCAGAAAGGAGAACAGTGGCTGCTAGGGGCTGAGGGAGGGGAAGAATGGGGAGTTGCTGTTTAATGGGTATGAAATTTCACTTTGGAAAGATGAAAAAGTGCTCGAAATGAATGATGGTGGTGGTTGCACAACATTGTGAATGTACTTAAAAATGGTTACAATGGTACATTTTATGTTTTGTCTATTTTACCACAAAAAAAGGAAAACCTTGCAAAAATCAATATGAAAGAGGAAATAAGGGTGGTGGTGTCCAATATGATTCCAAGGTGTGAGAAGCTATTCCAGGCCCACCTAGTAAGAAATTGTACTTAAGAATGCAATGAAAATATTTTTTCCTTTAATTTGTGCATATTAGTTTTCAAAAGGCCGCTAAGTTGCTAGAGCATAAATACTTATTAGGCTGTTTAAATATCTGCTTAATCAACTGAACTGTTAAATATTCTTCGGGCATCATGAAAAATTACTGAGATACTAGAGTGCCCTGAACCAAGACAGTCCCTATGAGGTTCACTCACCCACAGGATCAAGCCTGAATTTCATCCACCCCCCAGTTTACAGGGATTACAGGGGACAGAAGAACATGTTAAATGACACCACTGGGAAGCAGTCAGTATATCTAAACTGTGGGGAACACTACAGAACCAAAACAACATTGTTCTTCAACAAATATACTGCAAAGAAATAAAGAGATGAAGGGGGTACAGGTTATAAGAGACTTAAGAAATATCAACCAATTGCAATGTATGGACCTTATTAGATCCAAAAAAACTGTGAAAAACATACTTTTTTACAGTTTGTTCATTTATATATGAAAATAAATTCGTGTATAGATGTGTGTGTATATATATATATATATGAAAATTGGGAAATTTAAGACTGGATGTTTAGTGTTATTTAGGAACTGTTAAGTTTGGGGTATTATGATGATACCACGGTTATTTTTTTTTAAGGAGTTCTTATCTTTCAGAGACACACATTAAAATGTTTACAGAAGAAGTGACAAGATGCCAGGGACTTGCTTCGGAATAATCTAAGTGGGGGAAAGGGGGAGTGAGTGGGAGAAGAGAGAAAACCCAGCGGGCCATGAATTGACCAGTATTGCAAGTGGGTGATGGACACATGGAGCTTCAGTTCGTTACTCTCTGTGCCTCTGCATCCACCTGCACTTTCCCGTTTCCAAAGCTAAATGCATGTCTCCTGGTAAAACCTATTTGGTGCTGCTCTCCACTCTTAACTCCTTGGATGGCCCCCTGTGCTCTCGGGATAAAGTCCAACCTTGTAGGTGTGATGCTTCCGTCTGCTCACCTCTCCACCACACTTCCCACCAGCACATCCCAGGCTTCCTCTCCTCTCGGTGGTCCCAGTGCCTGTGCTGGCCCACTCTTCCCTCCTCCTCATCTGGCAAACCCTCCACGTTGTACAGCATCCTCCCAGCTTCTCCTGGGGCTTTCAGCACACCCCTACCCAAGCTGGACTAGGTGCTTGTCATCAGTGCCTCCAGAGAAACGTATTTTCCCTGCAGTAGAACTTTTTAAACAGTAGTACTTCGCCTTCTCATTATCTCATTGAACTGAGGGTACAGTGCACAGTAGATACTCGATACACATTTGTTGAATGAAGAAATGAATGGCTAACAATAAACTGAATAAATATCATTATCACTAATAGTTCTCTCCCGCGACAGTTTGCCATCTACGGAGGCCCCGTTATAAAGCTTTGGTTATGGAAGAAATGGATCTTCCCTCCAACCCGAGAGGGAGAACTTGAAAAGGCATCTAGAAGAATGAAAAGGCAAGCGCGTGCTGGGCCACGTACCTGTGTCGAAAGTTGGAGGCATAAGGAATTGAGGCAACGTTACAATTCCAGAAAAGCAAGACCCTAATCGAAGTAACAGGACTAGGAAGGGTCCCCATCTGGTTATGGGAATCATGACTCCAGAGAAATCCCACCCTCACCCTCCAGACACTCACCTGACTCTGTAAGTCACTTCTCCTGGGCCCTCAGTTATCTCACTGGCCTCTTGAAAGCCTCTTCCACGCCTAACGTCTTGCGATTCTACCCATTTCTGGAAATCCTTCAGACGTGGACAATCCTTCACTTGTTCACTATGCAATAACTAGTTACTGATCACTGACGATGCCCAAGCCCCACCAGACTGTGTGCGAGGCAGCAGGACAAATTCCAACGTGAACGTGGGTCTCAAAATCTTACAGAGAAAGATAAGACGGGCGTAGAAATAACTACATCGCCAAACAGAACATGATAAGTGGCAGAAAAGGGGATGCCACAAGATGCATGGGAGCTCATAACTGAACTAGAGTTCTTCCAGGAGGGGCGCCTTCCTTAATAAAAGAAGCATCCCTTGGGAGGCAGCCTTGAGAGGTGGGTGGGATTTGGATACGTGGCATGTCGGTTAGGATGCTTTCAGCTGCAAGGGACAGCCTGCTTCAGCTGGGTTTCTAACCAGCCAAGGAACTCGTTCTCCGTGGCTGAGCCCAGAGGCAGGTGCTCTCGACATCTCAGGGCGATGGGTCCTTCCCGTCTTGCCTCCCTGCTGTGCCCAGGCAGGTTCATCATGGAGCATCCCTCCAGGGGCAACAAAGTTAAGAGGAAGAAGAGGGACCATTTTTCTGTTGTCTCTTCCTGTAGCTCACTCTTAGAGGAAGACAATCTCCCCTGAAGACCTAGAGCCAACTTCTGGTCAAGCCACATGGCTGAAATCAATGGCAGGTCCATTCTTGAGCCGATCCTGAGCCTGCCTGGTCACCAGGGCTGGAGGGCTTACACAATGTCAGGTCCACATGGGATTCACTTGCTCAGCTGCCTTTTAGCCATTTCTGCCTTCTTCATGGTCGGGTGGATGTCTTCCACATTCTCCCCACTACTGAGGCAGGCTGTGGACCAAAGAAACAACTAGTCAGGTGGTTCCGAGCAGAGGTCTCAAGACAAGACAAGACAGGCCTAAGTTCACTTCCCACCATGCCTTTACTCTACTCCAGTGGCTCTGAATCCCGGCTGCCTGTTAGAATTACCTGGGCCCCACCCCACACCAATTAAATCTAAGTCTCCTGGGGATGATCCAGACACCTGTGGTTTTGTTTTTTAAGCCTCGCAGAGGGTTCAGATGCTTGGGGAGCGTTGGGAAATGGGGCTCTCACTCAGCGGTTCTCAAACTTTAGCAGCAACAGAATCACCCGGAGGCCTCGTTAAAACAGATTGCTTTGTCCCACAACTGAGTTTCTGATTCAGTGAGTCTGGGGTGAGGCCAAGAATTTGCATTTCTAACAAGCTCCCAGGCGATACTGATGCTGCTTGCTGGCTGAGGCCATGCTTTTCCTGATCTTGATCAAATCATTAGCCGTCTCTGAGCCGCAGTCTCCTTTCTCATCTGTGAAACAGAGATAATAATAGCTTCCACGCCGCTATTGTCAAAGGGATTAAAGACAAGGTCCACAAGGACGTAGCACAGAGCGCACAGAGCTGCTCGCAGGTGCTCACGAGATGGAAGGCACCACTACTGGTGCTGCTGCTGCGGGCGTGTCAGCCAGCTGTCCGGCTGTGACCCTGTGCTGGGTCAGCACCCCCTCCCGCCTAGTATTTCTTTGCCTTCTAAAAATGGGTTAGCACCAAAAAACGAAAAAAAAAAAATGCATTCATGCTTTCCACACTGGTTCTAACTCTCTAGAGTTTTCTTATAGAATGATGCTTATCAGAGGAAAAACATCTGTTCCACTTTCTTTAATCTCTAATTTATCTAATCTCCCTTTGTAAAAAGGTATATTGCTAATGAGTGAATTTCTGCCAAGGGAAAAAAAATGCTTGTTTCAATTACTTATTCTTCTCATTGACTTTACCCTCTGTGGTGTAATAGCACACAACACAAATATAATGAATGGGCCACTTTTTTCTGGCATCTCCATCACTGGCCACTGATAAAGAGACTTCCAGAATAGAAAGATGTCATTTTCCACGTTTCTACCCGAAGCACCAGACACACGTTGCCCGAGTACATCTTTTCCTCAGACAAACGTCCTCACCCAGCCCAAGGCACAAGCCGGGGAGAACCCTCCAGCGACGGTGACCATGATGGAGAGTGGCCGCCAGAGGGCGCCGCAGAGCAGCACAGCCTGCCCCCTCCAGGGCCGGAGACTCTGACCACCTGGGCACAGAAGCCGAGCCTGGGGTGTTTATTTCTTCATTGGAAAGGGTGTGTTTTTCAGAATCTGTAGACACCTGCGTGTGTGTGTCTTTCATGTTTTAAAATTTAAATTAGTAAGCAAGTAATATGATTTGCTCCTATGTGTTTATAAAAGCAAATGATGAAATTGCTTAAAAGAATAGAACAGGATCAAAAGACGGTAAATGAAATTTTAGAATTGTAACAGCTATGGGCTGAGGTGAGGGTGTTGAAGGCCATCTGGGATGAACCCCTCATCTGACAGATGAGACACCTGAGGATCAGAGAGCTCACAACGCCCTCACTAGCAAAGCGAGGCTAGACCACCCCCAGACAATGCCTGACTCTGAGCCTGCGCTCTCCTCATCACAACCCGCTATCAGAGCCAGAAGATGCAAAGGCCACCGGAGACACCAGTTAACCCCACTGTCTTCTTATTCTGTCCCCTAGTCTCTCACCAAGCAAAACAAACAAACAATTGACATTTCATATTATAACCCAAGTTTGTACCAGACCTTGCAATGTTTACGATACTTTCTTTTTTTTTTTTTTTGCAATTTTCAGCATTGTGGTAAAATAACATAAAATTTACCAAGTTAACCATTTTCAAGTGTCTAATTCAGTGGCATTCAGTACATTCACAATGTTATACATCATCACCACCATCCATCTCCAGAACTCTTTCATCTTCCCAGACTGAAACCCTGTCCCCATTAAACACTCTCCATCTCTCTGTCCTCCAGCCCCTGGCAAACACCCTTCTAGTTTCTGTCTCTATGAACTTGCCTGTTCTAGGCACCACATAAAAGGGGAATCACACAATATCTGTCCTTTTGTATCTGGCTTATTTCACTTAGCATGACGTCCCCAAGGTTCGGTCACGTTGTAGCATGTGTCAGGGTTCCCTTCCTTTTCACAGCTGAATAATATTCTAGCACTTTCATTCCTAGAGCTGACACCCAGAAGAATGCTGCCAGGAAAAATGGAGGGCACCCTCATCTTTCCGGCAAGGAACCCAAGCTCCGGGCTAATTCGTCGCATCCTCACGGTGCGGGTCTTGCATCCCCACTACGGCTTCTCACTCACGTCCAGAGCTCTTCACCCTCCCAAGTGCAGGAGGCAGGCTTTCCACACCATCCCTCTGCACACTGACGTGGCAAGATGCTCCTTCCTGGGACACAACCGTGACTCCACATCAGGAGAGACGAAAAGACAAAGCAAACTAGGGAGAAACAACCCCTCGCACTAACATTTGCAGGGATCATACACCTCGTTCACAAAGCTCTTCTACAGACCTGGTTACAAAGGTAATGAAAACTTGGGCAGGGACAGGGCGTGGAACATTCCAGCTCATGCCAAGTGGAGTGGACACAACAAGCTGCCGAATGCACCAAGTCCCTTTAGGCTTTTTTTTTTTTTTAAAGATTATTTATTTATTTATTTTTATTTATTTTTGGCTGCGTCGGGTCTTGGTTGCAGCACACAGGCTCTTCGTTGCGCCATGTGGGATCTTTCGTTGCAGCGCTCATTGTGGCGTGCGGGCTTCTCTCTAGTTGTGGCGTGCGGGTTTTCTCTCTCCGGTTGTGGCGAGCCGGCTGGAGGGCACTTCCCTGACGGTGCAGTGGGTAAGACTCCACGCTTCCACTGCAGGGGTCACGGGTTTGATCCCCAGTCAGAGAACTAAGATCACACACACACACACCGCATGGCGCAGCCAAAAAAAAAGTCCACTGTTAATAAAAAGCCACATCTTGAGGCAAATAAGGATCTATTTTACAAGTGAACTATTCCTCATATCTACCTGTGTTTTATAAACAAAACCCATTCCGGGTGCGATGACGGTCCCACTATTGAGATTACTATTATTAGTTATGTGTGCTTTTTACACATTGCATCCCTCAATCCCAATACACACTCTAGAGGAAACAAAGGCTTAAACACTACATAACTTAAGACTACATAGCCAGGATTCCAAGTAGATTTTTCTGATATCGGAGCCCAAACTGGCCCCCACAGAGCTCAGTTAGCTCTTGCTAAACTCCTCTCGCCCACCCGGCAGGTGCAGCTGTCCTTGGAGGGGTAGATACTCTCTCCCCAGACCAACGCTTAGGCAGCTTAGTCCACTCAATGAGCCCTACTGGGGCACATTCTTTGGGCCAGGCCCTGTGGCAGGTGCTTGGAGAGACACCAGGATGAAGAAGGCCAGCTTTCCTGGAGCTCACATCTAATAAACAGACACTTGTTAAGTCCTCTCTGTGACCCACCGGGCTTACATTTTGGTGTCGTATGGAATGTCACACGTGGTAATTTTCTGGATTGTATTGAAAGAAATTGATGAATACTTTATTGGATGGCAATCAATGAGAAAACAGAATACCTCGATTTTTACTAAAACACTCCGTGTAAACCTTTCCAAACTTCACGTAAGGCTGTGGAGACATCTGACATTCCATGATACTTGTCATCTTGGTCCAATAACTTCATGTATCGGATGGTATCACCAGGAGAAGGAGGGGTGTTGCACGACTGCAGCCAAACCACAATTTAAAAATCAAATGGTAAGTTTTCTGAAACTGTATTTACTCTAGAAACACTGGGAGAAAACAAAAAAGAAAGCTGTGATCCGTCCTGTTTTGTGTGATAAAGACTATATCTTCTTGAACTCCAACAATTTACATAAGATGAAGCAACACTCAGAAAAGGTTAGCTGACCCTAAACGGATTAAAATCTGTCTCACTGGTCCAGGAGCCCTTTGTAATTCCAGCTGCTCGTCGTCCTTGACTGTATTTCCCAATTTTCTGATGTGAAAACGTTGGAGGTGTTCAGTGCCGCGCCTCCGTTTGGGAGGTCTGCAGACACAGTGGTGGAAAGGGATGCTGTCTGATTTTTACACATTGATTCCCCCAGCTCCCACCCCAACGCGTTACCAAGGAAAAGGAGGCGTGTTCTCTAGTTTGTGGTGAAGCAGGAACACTTGTACCAATACCTGAGAAATAGAAAGTAAGGGTGCTTTTCCTTCCACTGAATAACCTGAGACAAAAACAGGAAAAAATTGTTACCCATGAACAATGTTTCGTTTTAATATCTATGGACTCCACAGGTGAAAAAAAAAAAATGATGACACAAAAAAAGTTACTCTCAGGTTGACTTTTAGGCAATATTTAAAAGGAAATTGGGAGAAGATTTCTGTTAAAATAATATACTAATTTTTGTACCAGCTACTTAACTTCGTAGAATGTAACCCCATGGATGGTTCCACGGTATCTCAAAACCAAATATACTCAAAACCAAACTCATGATGTTTTTCTGCCAAACACGGTCACTTCCTGTGTTCCATTCATCAGTGATGCACAGCTGTCCAGTAACACAAGGCAGAAATCGAGGGGTCTCCCTTAAAACTCACTCTCCCTCAGCCCCCATGTCGATCATCAAGATTATTCATTTTATCTTCAAAATGTTTCTCAAATGAACTTTTCCCCACTTCCACACCCACCTCTTCAGTGCAGGCTCATATCATCTCTCACCTGGAGCATCAGGAGACCACAGGCTTGCACTTGTGTACCTTGGCACCTGCTTTCGTCCAGTCCCTACACTTTCCAAAACAGTCTGATTATGTTACCACCAGCCCATCCACACAGAAAACTCCTCAAGGGCCAATTGAAAGGAGCCCTAATCTTAGTTATTCCTGCCACTCTCACAATATGGGACTTGCTTTGACCAATGGAACGTGACCGGAGGTGACACGTGCCATGGCTGAGAAGTCCTAAAGGCATCTGGGGGCTTTATTCTTGCTCTTTTCACTCCGCCTTGAGAGAGGCATGACCCCCTATTTTGAGCTGCTTCTTCAACTTGAGTCCTGCGATGAAGTGGCCCCATAGAGGACAGCTGGCCCAGAGTCAAGACATAACATGAACAAGCAACAGACATTTGTTACTGGAAGCTACTGAGATATTAGGATCTATCTGTTACACAGCATTATCTAGTAAATGCCAACTAACACATGGGGCTTCTCATTACTCTTAAATTAAAATGCAAAATCCATAACTTGGCTTCAAAGCCCTACTTTTGTTTCCTTAGATCAGCCTTGCTTCCCCACACCAGGCCTATGGCCACTTGAGACTGCAGCTTAAAAGTCACTTCTTTAAGGAAAGGTTTCCTGGTCCCTCAGTCAATCTACCACATATTTCTCCTTCATCGAACGTATCAGGTTTATAATTTTATACTTATTTGCTTAGTCGTTTGAATGCTATCTCTGCTTCTCCTTAAAGCATTAATCACAACTGCAATTTCTTTGATGATTTATTTAATGTTTACCCTTCCTCCAACTACCACACACTCAAATACACACTCTTGAAGTCTCACAAGAATACTTTCTGGTTTTGCTAACCAGTGAAATTAAGGGCCAGCAAATTGCCTGGCAGGTAATAGATGTCCAACAAATTTTTGTGAATGAATGAAATGACTCATAGATTACCAAACACTAGTTTAAAAGCATATTGTGAAATGTAGATATAACAATTATTAAAGGCACTTGGTGAATTGAATAAGATGATGAAATCCTATTTCATTTAAGAGCAGTAACCAGGTTATAGTAATTGAGATGTTTCTCTGCACCCATATCAACACCATCCCTGCCTCTGAAGAGCAGATAACAAATAGTATCTTAGTCATGTATCAGGTGGCCTTACAGCAGTGGTTCCCAGACCCTCTCATGCATCAGAATCACCTGAAGAGCTTGTTATAAGCACAGATTACCAGGGCCCACCCCCAGAACTTCTGGTTCAAAAACATGTACTACTAACAAGTTCTAGGCAGGGCAATGCTGGGGGCCTGAGGAGCCCACTGAGAAGTACTGCCCTAGAATTTACAAAGCACTTTCACTTAGGGAGATTGGAAGAGAGGACAAGCAACGTCTTTGCCCCAGGGGCATCGTGCCGGTTATCTCATGGGCTCCTGAACCCACCAGGGTGGACGTCTCACTCTGGGTCCACCAGCACTCCACACTCCACCCACCAGCCACTGCTACTCAAGCAGCCAGAACCTCTACTCCAAAATGTCCCTTCTTAAATACCACAGGGTCACAAACGAGGCACCGACACACCAGAAATCACAGCCCGATGTTCCCACTTTCTTTTGTTTATATTATAAAATGTATGTTTGCTCAGCTAAATTGGGAGAATGGAATGGAACCCTCACTTCCGATCTAAACCTAAAAGGTTAAATTTATCTGTACTTTAAAAATGAGATATGAGCATGAAGAATGGCCATCCTCAAAAAGACCACAATTAACAAATGCTGGTGAGGATGTTGAGAAAAGGGAACCCTCCTACTGCTGGTGGGAATGTAAACTGGTGCAGCCACTATGGAGAACAGTATGGAGGTTTCTCAAAAAGTTAAAAGCAGAACTACCATATGATCCAGCAATCCCACTCCTGCATATGTATCTGAAAAAAATGAAAACAATAACTCAAAAAGATACATGCACCCCAATGTTCATAGCAGCACTATTTAACAATAGCCAAGACATGGAAGCAACCTAAGTGTCCATCAACAGATGACTGGATAAAGAAGATATGGTATGCATATATACAATGGAGTACTACTCAGCCATAAAAAAAGAATAAAATTTTGCCATTTGCAGCAACATGGATGGACCTGGAGGGTATTATGCTAAGTAAAATAAATCAGACAGAGAAAGACAAATACTGTATGTTATCAGTTACATGTGGAATCTAAAAAATAAAACAAACTAGTGAATGTAACAAAAAAGAAACAGACTCACAGATATAGAGAACAAACTAGTGGTCACCAGTGGGGATGGGCAAGATGGGGTAGGGGATTACGAGTAAGAGGTACAAACTGCTATGTATAAAATAAATAAGCTACAAGGATACACTGTATGGCACAGAGAATATAACCACTATTTTATAATAACTATAAATGGAGTATAATCTATGAAGATTTTGAATCATCATGTCATACACCTGAAACTAATATAATATTGTAAACAAGTATACCTCAATTTTTAAAAAGCCAGTAAAAAAAAAAAAAAAAGAATGAGATCTGAGTATGAGAAAAGCCGGTGGTGGCAGGGGAGGAGGTGGCCCACAAACACTTCAACCCAGCCCGTTTCCCCCCGAGCGGTGCCTCTTCCCTCATCACCCCCATTCACACTGCCCCCACCTCAACCCTTGTCAAAACCAGCCTCAGATTCATGTTCACACCACAAACCACTGTAACAGCGTGAAGTGGGAGAGATCTTTTTACAGGGATTTAAATCTTGAGCTAAAAGGGTTAAAATTTGAACTCGTAATTCAGAGTAGCCAAAACCACTTTTCTGGGAGTCCCAAGTAGGAAGAGAGATGAGATGCAGGGGGTCAGAGCTGGCAAAGAGCCAGGTGAGAGGGGCAAGTGGTCAGAGGATGTGCTACGATGTGACAAGAGAAGTGGGGGTCCCAGGCGAGGACAGGCTTAGAGGGAGGTGGTGAAGCCAACTGACCTAGTGGGCCCCCGGCATTACCAAGGTTGTGCTGCCTGCTGGTGATAGGACCATCTCCTCTGCTCTCCCCACCCCACCCAGGGCTGTCCAAATGTCATGGTCACTGGCTGTCTGGCCATTTTTGTTCAGTGAGTGTTATGGGCTTAGCTGTGTTCCTCAAAATCCGTATGCTGAGGTCCTACCCCTTGGTGCCTCAGAAGGTGACTGGACTTGGAGATGAGGTCTTTGAAGAAAAGATTAAGTTACAATGAGGTCATATGGGTGGCTCCCAATCCAGTATCCCTGGTGTCCTTATAAGAAGAGATGAGGACAGAGACACACACAGAGGGAAGACCCTGAGAAAACACAGCGAGAAGACGGCCGTCTGCAAGGCAAGGAGGGAGAGGCCTCAGAAGAAACCAACCCTGCTGACACCTTGACCTCAGACCTCTAGACTCCAGAATGGTGAGAATGTTGAAGCCCCGCCCCCCCAGTATGTGGTACATGGTTGCAGCAGTCCTAGCCAGCTAACCCAGTCAGAATTGAAGTTCTGCAGATCCATGTATAGTGGAGTCATTACACAGGGGAAGTGGGGCAGAGACTGGGGGGCAGGCAGGGGGAGATACAGCAGAGATAGACCTGCGCTCCCTTGTAGGCTAAAGGACATGGCCTTAATAGAAGCATAAAAGAAGGTCTCTGCAGAGCTTTGAACCCAAGAGGTAAACAAGAGCCACATATTCTGCAAAACCCCATGGATGGAGGTAGGGTGACAATGCTGGTACCCAAGTTCCAGTGAGCCTTCCTCCCGCGGGAGATGCCCACTGAAGACCGATGACAGGTGACAAGAAGGGGACCTGACGCTATCGGGGCCATCAATAACACATCAGGCATTGATTGGGATCCAAATAGTCATCGGGTATTTATGTCAGGCACTTGCATAACACATAAAGGAAACCACCCACATAGAAATCTCAACTGAAAAGATGACTTTTTTCATGATGTTATCTAGTAGTATTTGCTATACAATTACAACATCAAAAACAATAACAAAAAACCTCAATAATCCCTTAGTTAAATAAGCCAACACTTCAACCATATGAAAAGAGAAGAACTAAAAATTAGCTGTCCCCTCAGTCTGGGCAGAGGCCTGCGGATCCTCTGGCGGGGTCGGCCTCAGCTTTCACCAGGCTCTCGGCTCACTGGCCAGCAGTGTCCCTTGTCCTCTCCTTCCCTGACATGGGGCCTCTCCCTGGCTCTCCTGTGCATCCAGAACCTTGCCTTTCTCTGAAATCTCCACAGCCCCAGCTCACAGGCAGGAAAGGTAAGGCCTATGGCAATGGTGGGGGGGCTCGTCCAGGACCTGCCAGGATTCTGCTTCGCACAGGACCACCCCCAGCAGGGGACGCACCCATGACACACATATCAGTCATACAAAAGCCAAACAGCCGAGCCCAGCATAAGAGTACCACGGAGACCTTCATGCCACTGCCTGTAAAGAGGACAGAAGACGGGCAGTGCTAGCATTTAAGCAAAACCTCTGCGGCCTGTGATTCTTAGTCATTTTTAAAATTATGTTGAATTAATCTCATAGATGCTACATTTATCCATCTGTGCCTATTCCTGGCCCCAGGGTCCTTTTCCTGTTAATTTTTTAATGCATAATCAGAAAGATACCTTTTCTTGAGCCCCAAACCCCACGTTATTTTCCTGACTCTGGAGTGCCTGTGCCTAGTGGCACTCCATCCACCCTCCCCACCATGCCCACCTCATCACCTCTCACTGCTGGTGACAGAATGGCCAGATCCCCCAAGAAAAGGGGGGTACAGGCAGAGCGCTGATAGGATTTCACCCCGATCAAAACCCATTTCAATCCTGAAATGTGCATTTCTCACTGAATCCCAATTATTCACACTTGTTTTAGGATGTGATTTAACATGAAATGTGAAATATTTACTTCGTGACACTCGGGTTTGGTCTGTACACCGATTCCGCGGTGCTAATCCCCTTGGAGGGCTGCAGCTGAAGACTGGAGCTGGCAAGAAGCACCTCCCTCCCTGGAGATCAGCAGCCCGGTCTCAGTGAAACCTTCTCAGGGGTGAGAAAGCTGGGGCACAGAAGCAGGACAGCGACCATATTCAAACTGGGGCCCCCCCAGGAGGCCTGTGCTCCCCACCCTTGAAGCCCCACACCACAGCACTGAGGACCACACCAAAGGCCAATTTTACCTCCTTCCTCTCTGAGAGGCAAAAATTATAGCACCATGCATTCTTTTCATCTTTCTCTCTTTTTCTGAGAAGGAACAGTGATTAAGAATGCAGGTGTTAAGAGTCCTGTATTGGGCTCAAATCCTGAACCTGCCATTTCCTATGCTATTTTGGACAAATCATTCTTAACTTTTAGTAGATTTAGTTTCCTCCTCTGAATATTGGGATGATAGTAGCAGCTAACCCCTAAGAGTTTGTGAAAATTAAACGAGGTAACTTGTGTAAAGTACCCAAGATTACGATGGCAGATAAGTGACTGATTGACAGTAGCTGTTGAAATCATTTTGTAGTTATTACCATCTTGGATTCTTACAAAGATTAAATAAGGTAACGAGCACTGTTGTGTTTGTTATAAAAGACAGAAAATTCAACTAACACAGCACTCATTTTACAGGTAAAAAGACAAAATAGCAAAAGTCACTTGCAGGTGGCGGCACATCAACATGGAAGGTTAAATCCCAGCTTCCTAATTCACACGTGCTGGTCCCAGCTGTGGGCCTGTGTTGATGCTTTGGGGGAGCTCCCAGAGAGAAACCCCACGGCGGTGGCGACAGGAGCAGCAGTGACTCTTCTCATTAGCTCTGCTGGTCGTGCTCCGGGGAACACTGAGGCTAATATGTGCCGCTCGCGTGAAATTTTCAGGTGGGTCTGTGCCTCGATTCCATCGTAATGCAAGACCAAGGCAGAGCTGGAAAACACGTCACTGTTGGGACAGGGATACAGATTCGACACCACTGCCTTGCACTATGCCGGGACTCCGTTCACATGCATTCAAATACAATATACAGGGAATGATGCTCTCTGTAGTTGTGCAAACTGGGGGTTGAAGGGAAAAAAAAGAAGAGGAATGACTGCTTTCCTCCTCTTTCCCAAACATCCAAGTGAGAAGAAGTGAGAAGCTGGAGACTGAACAGAAGAGGAACAAATTAACGATCCGTGGAAGCAGGAATAATCAAGGGGGTTTTATGAACAAGAGGTGCTAATGTTCCATTCCTAGTCTGTTTGTGATACTCAGTGGTGGGTGATGCAATTCCGCTTCAGTAGCACCAAGCCTACATCCATCTTTGAGTTGATGGTACTTTGCTGCATGGAGGGGTTAGGGCACAGGTGTGCTGGTTAATGTTTAACAACTTGCTCTCTGTGAAATAAAAGCCTTGGTAAGTAGTGTTTCCAATTCCCATGCTGTAAATACTTCCATTATGGTCATTTCCAAGCCACCAACATGACCCCAGTGAAGCAGAGCTGGGAAGGGATGCCCATAATTGGGGGTGATGACTGACAAGAGCATGGAGACAACAGGGGGAAAACAACAAATACAGGAGCTAAATAGATAAGAATTCAACAAAATAAAAATCTGAAGACAGGATGACTAGGAAAAATGAAAGCAACTCTCGAGAATCTGTACATATATTTGAAAGGATGTTGATTTTCCTGCTGTGTATAAGTTTACACAAGATAATCCCAGCGAACTAAAAGATGTAAAGCTATCCAAGACTCACCTAAACGATGCAAAGAGATGGAACCTAAAAGCCAAAACATCAGCAACATCTCAGCCAAAAGCATTCATGACTGGCTGAGGAGAAGGGTCTAAAACATTTTTCTGATTTATGAATATAAGCAAAAATACTATGAGAAAATCAAAAGGTGTAAGATTTTCTGAGCTTAAGAATAGAGCATACAAGCTCAAACTCTATGATATCTTCGACTGTCTCTCGTAAACCCGAATGACTCGATCCTCTTGCCTCAGTTTCTTCCTCTATGAAATGAGTGTGTTGATCATGAATTTCCCAAGCCATAGCACTGTACATCTATTTGTTAAAATAAATAAGCAGACAACAGAAACTTCACTGAGGGCATTGTTCCACCTAATATTGCTACAGCTCAAGATTCAAAAATAGCTTTTCTTTCAGAAAGATGAATTCTTAAATCCCTAAAACTAAACATCAACCAAAACAACCTGAAAACCAATTTTAAAGAATGCCATTGAAGGTAAATAGCTCCTTCCTACAATGAATGGTTTTTCAGACTATATCTCCCATCAATAGCTAGAAAACATGGAAAAAATATGAGGAACATCTGTTCAAAGGTATCAGAGAATCACCAAGGCAGCAAGGAATGAAAGGCCAAAATCCTTCAAGAGTAAGGAAGTCACTCTTTTCCTGCAGATACTTTTACTCAAAAGTAACAGCAGCGAAGCTGAGAAGCTGAGCAAAGATTTCAGGAGTCTAATAGAGCTGGGGAGACAAAGATTAAAATATAGGACCCATGAAGAAGTACTGTCCTACTAAAAACCTGAAGCTTTCCATTTCCATTGGGACCCCTAAAATGTCACTCCTTGGAAAACATATGCTTTTCCATGTAGGAGTACATGGAAATATATAAGCCCTTACAAAGACAAAGCTAAGCTTGAATCAGTTCAATCTCTGATTAGATTGAAATTATCAGTCCTTACACTTATCGCTGTAAGAAGCAAAGTAAATTCTCTTGGAAGAAAGATAAAATCATTCAAGTCTCAAGTAATCTCCAAAATTTTATGCACAATGCTTATAATCCAATCTAAGTAACTAGGAAGATTCAATCAATAAAAAGAATGGATAAAAACCAAAAGAAACAAAAAGAAAATAGAAACAAGCCCACAAGAGACAGAGATATTAGAATTATGTGATATAGGGCTTCCCTGGTGGCGCAGTGGTTACGAATCTGCCTGCCAATGCAGGGGACACGGGTTCGAGCTCTGGTCTGGGAAGATCCCACATGCCACGGAGCAACTAATCCCGTGAGCCACAACTACTGAGCGTGCGCGTCTGGAGCTCGTGCTCCGCAACGAGAGAGGCCGCGACAGTAAGAGGCCCACGCACCGCGATGAAGAGTGGCCCCCGCTCGCCGCAACTGGAGAAAGCCCTCGCACAGAAACGAAGACCCAACACAGCCAAAAATAAATAAATAAATTAATTAATTAATTAAAAAAAAAAAAAAAACTTAACAGAATTATGTGATATAAATGTGAAAATAACTATGATTAACATGTTCACAAAAGTAAATGAGAATATAGACAATGTCAGTTGAGAACTACAAATTATAAAAAAGGAACAAAGGGAAATCTTGAACAGGAAAATAAAATAATCAAAATTAAGAACTCAAAGGATGGGTTTAACAGCAGATTCAAAATGGTAGAAGGGAGATTTAGTCAAATGGAAGACAGTTAATAAGAAAATATCCAGACTGAAGGACAGAGATTCAAAGGAATGGAAAGTACAAAATACAATATAAGAGACATGGGACAGCAAGAAAACGTCTAATATATGTAACTGGAGCTCAGAAAGAGAAGAATGAGATAATCAGGTATGAGATGAATTTGTATCGTGCCAACTTAGCCAAGCTGGAACTACTTTTGCTAGAATTTTCTTCCCTGCATAACATGGATTAACGTGGGTTACAAGAGACACTTTGTGCAAGATTAAGAAGACAGAAGTAAATCAGCAGCCCTATTCCTTTTACATTCAGACGTAGCAGGGCACAAAGCACTGCTGCAGCTTACACACCTTGTCATTTACCTGCTGACTCACTTTGTAGGCTTGGAGCATCAGCCAGCTCCTCTCAGATTTCCTTGTTTAGTCTCTTCAAATCCTGGTATGGGCACATTTTCAGCTCTATGTCAAAGGATGCCAGCTTCCTCCGCAGGACACCTCATCCTCAAAGTTGGAGCCTTGGAGGTAGTGAGAGGCTGCTACGGGTTCCAGTCCTTTCCTGTCGTTTCCCAGTTCTTCTCTGCCTGTCTATCTATCCTACTGACTTCAGGCTATAGGGCCAGAAACAGAAGAAACATCTTCCCCTGGACTACTGAACTGGTTTGGGCAAATCCATAAGGTCAAGTCCCTATAATAAATCTGTGTATGTGTGTGTACGTGTTATCTCCTAGTGGTTCTGCCTGGAGGAGAGGAAGAGCAGGTAGCAGGGGAGAGGTACTAACCACCCACACAGTTCTCCTCTATCTCCTCTATGAAACAAAAGCCTTCATCTGTGGAGGGAAGGGCAACACACAGCGTTGCCCTTAGTGCACTAGTGAAAACACACTGCAGCTCAAGGAAGGGAGCTAAGAAAAAAAATACCCCATCCCAGTGGGGAGAGATGGGGGCCAGAATATGTGCTGGGCCCAAAACTACAGTTAGAGGACAATACAGGTACAGCTCTCTCTCTCTCTCTTTTTCTATGTACTTAACATTTGTTTGATTAGCTCAATCCAATTATTTTTCCAGCTTTATTGAGGTATAATTGAAAAATAAAAATTATATATATTTAAGGTGTACAATGTGATGATTTTATATAACTATACATTATGAAATAATTAGGGTGTTCCCTTCTACACTCCGCAATCTGGGCCCTGCCTGAGCTCTCTTGGTGATGGGACCCCCTTGCCTCTAAGGCAGCCCACATCTTTCTGGGATGGTTCCGGATTGCTGGAAAGTTCTGTGTTTCTGTAATTGCAGGTTGTGGTCATGTATGGTAATGTCCAATAAGATTTACTCACATTTTAAGTGACCATAAGTAAATGTCTGTACCTGAGTCCTACTGTAGGGGCACCTGAGCGTGGCTGCTTCTGAAACAGCAGTAGCATGCAGGAAATGCATTTTGCAGCACAACGAATTACACCCCTGAAAGGAAGCAATCATTCCTAGGCACAGACAGAATGCATTTCACACTTCGAAACATCCCACACCCAGACGTGAACACTTGCATTAGTGTCAATTAATCAAAGGTGATATAAACTCAAGACGGGACCTGAATTTGCTCTCAGGGATAAAAGTGGAGGTGGGGGAAATAAGGAAGGAAAAAGAAATAATATGGTTTGCCTGCTAGATGGAAACATTTTACAGGAGAGTCCAGTGGCTGACTGACTTTGTTAAGAATGAGTGACCCGCCCTTAACTTTCACCATCTAAAGCACAATAACAAATAGAAAAGAGAAGGGACAGGGAATGGTTTAAAAATAAGGTCACTGACATTGCGGAAAACAGCACCATGAACAGGACTTACTAACGTGCAGACATCAGTGGGGCTTACTTGATTTCAGCCAGAGCAAAAATCAGGTAGCATCTTAACATCCCAGCACTCTCCTTTCCCCTCCCAAATATATCCAGGGAGGGAAATGTATGGGGGCGGGGGGAGGACACATGGGAGAAGGTATGTTGTAAAATAAATCTCTGGTACCTCCTAATGTTTTTCATCACAATATGCTTGACTTTTACGGTTGTCAATGGTTTTCATATTCTCCCTTTGATAGCTCCTTCCCACGGCCATTAAAACTTTTACTCTTCTTCAACTTTGTTCCACATCTACTGTGTGATTACACGGAATTCATGACCATGGGTGCTTCTCCAGCACAGAGGATGAGAAGTCAGGAGTAAGAGAGGAGGCACCCTACCTGAGCTCTTCCTTCCTAACACCCTCCTGGCCACTAGAGATATTTGCTGTTCAACCCAGCCAACGCATCCTGAGACCTGCTGTGGCTGGACATGCGGGGAGCTGAGGCAACAAAGAGGAATAAGAGCTGACCCCCATCCTCGGGCAGCTCTAGGTCCAAGAGGAGAGACAGACACACCAAAAGATTTTGTGGTGGCCACTTTGTTCAGTGACTGTAAGAAGACACCATGGCACCAGCCCTGACCGCCTCTAACAGTTCCAGCAACCACTCACATTTTCCTATGAAAACTAACTTATCCAGCCTTCCTAGGCTTCCATCAGAAACCATTTCAAATAGCAACCAGAATTCTCACACACTGCTGGTGGGAATACAAAATAGAATGGCCAATTTGGAAACCGTTGTGCAGTATCTTTAAAAATTAAATATACACTTACCATATGACCCAGCAATACTACTCCTAGATTTGTACCCAATAGAAATGAAAACTTACGGCCACACAAACACCTATACCTAAATGTTCACAGCAGATGTATTCATTGCAACTAATATTGGAAACAACTTAAACATCCATCAACTGTTGATAAGACAAATTGTGGTAAGTTCATAAATCAAATACTACTCATGAACAAAAAGGGACAAACTACTGATACACACAACAACATGGATGAAAGAAAACACACACAGTTTCAAGAAAAAAATTAGTAAGGTGTATAAATGATTTTAGGTTTGAAATCTTTGGAGGTTCCAAAACTACATGAATAGTTCAGAGTTTGTTCCTAAATGTTGAAACCAAGAACTTTCTCTTTTGAGAACAAGAACAGCATCAGAATAATGACCAATAATACAGGTAAACTCAACTAGATCATAGGTCAGTCCAGGTTAACTTTATGATTGATGTTGATGGTGTTTTCCTAAAATCAATGACAGGCCCACATACTGATAGGCTACTTTAAGGAGACCAGACCAGCGCCTACCAAATTACAAAATTAATTCATGCTACAATGTTAACGTGATACTGATCCTGCGTGTTTTAGAAACAACCCAAATTAGGGTTGACTTCCAAGCCTTTGCCTCTATAAATAATATCCATGACAGCAAAGAATCAAGGCATTAGAAGACCTGGACCAAAGACTTTCACTTCCCTTTTTCCCTGATCAATATAATTTCAAGCAAAAGTCAACCCACACTGCTGAAAGATGGAATTTTGTTTAGTTTTTTCAAATGTCTGGATCCATCTGGACACTTCAGCTGACGCAGCTTAACTTAGTCTTGGGAGGCAGATACAGAGGGGCTTTCCATGGACTTGGCCTGGCAAGTATCCAGCTGGGGGTGGGGTTCTAGTCCCTTTTGTATCTCCCTTGGGGAAGACATAGGAGTTTAAGAGGAACTGAATCCCTGTTCTTCAACTGAATCATAAAAAAACAAGCGAGTCCACTTTCTAAACAAAAAAGAACTTTCAAGGAAATTTTCAGATGTTACTATTTTCCCATGCTGCAAGACACAAGTATCTTTGGAAAAAGGATCCACAGATCTTGCTGTCACTTGAATAAGAATGGTGACTATTTCCTTTGTTCCCAAAAGAATCCCCCAAAGGATAATTACACAGTAATTAAAGAGGATCTCAAGATTTTTTTTTCCATGGATTTCCAATAACATCAAATATTTGCATATTTTAGGATACTCAGGGTAAAAAGAAATGATTAACCTCTGATAACAGGCGTTTGGGGCACATTTGCAGCCTATGGGGCTTGGAAGTTATTTGAGAATAAGCCATTTTAAATCCCACCATATAAATTGAAAAATAAACATGTCAATTTCTGTTGCCATAACCTCACCTCAAGTGACTACCCAGCTCTGAATCACTTAGTTCTCAACCCTAGAAAAGTCACTGACCTCTTTGGTTAGTTACCTCCACTACAGAGTGAAATTTAGACCGGCTCAATGTTTCTCAAACGTTTATATGGATCAGAATGACCTGGGAGATTTATTAAATGAAGATTCCTGGGCTTCCACCCCAATAACCTTATTTATTTGATCAGGGATGAAGCTCAGGAATCTGCATTCTACGCAGTTTCCTTAGGTGATTCCACGCAGGTAGTCCATGGATCTGAAACACTCAGCTAGATGATATTTGATGTTTCTTTCCAGCTCTTCTATTTTACGATAATGCCATTTACAAGCAAAGCTGCAGCTGGAATTGGTATCACTGAAGCCAATATTGCTATCAACACTTGAGCCAGAACAAAACATCTATAAAGAAATTAAAATTTTAGGGGGACTTCCCTCGTGGTCCAGTGGTAAAGAATCCGCCTTCCAATGCAGGGGGCGCAGGTTCAACCCCTGGTCAGGGAACTAAGATCACACATGCCGCGGGGCAACTAAGCCCGCGCGCCATAGCTACTGAGCTCGTGCGCCTCAACCAGAGAGCCTGCGTGCCGCAAACTACAGAGCCCACACGCTCTGGAACCCGCACGCCACAACTAGAGAGAGAAAACCTGCACGGCACAACTAGAGAGAAGCCCACGCGCTGCAACGAAGAGCCTGCACGCCGCAACGAAAAGTTCCCGCATGCTGCAACTAAGACCCGACGCAGCCAAAAATAATAACTAAAATAAATAAATAAAAAATAAATCTTTAAAAAAAAATTTAGGGAAAGGACATTGAGTCCATAGCCAAAAATACTGATTAATTTTTCAGCACTTTACATTCAAACAACTAGACAACTTAAAAACACATTGTGTCATCATATTCAGTCTTTACAAGTGAAAGACTACTTTTAAACAGAAAATATGCATTTAGCCATAGGGATGAAAAATAACATCCTTTGCACAGTTATTTTCCTGAGAAACGTGCAAGGTTTTATATTAGATATTTAACATAGAATAAAGATCAGGATCGATCTTTACGTGGGGAGACAGTGTGGCTTAAGAGCACCACACTGTCTTCAAAGCCCAGCTACCACCCCCACCCCCCCATAAAAATGACCTTCCTGGCTGGAACTTGAAATTCCACAGTGGAAATTTTATTCTTTTGCTTTTAACCCACGCCTATGACTCCAGCTGGTTGTAAATGTCCATGAGGGAGGTAATATACTAAACCTGGGGTGGTAAGAAGGGGCTCCCAAGCTACCACACCCCCAGCCCCCGCCCATGCAGACACTGGTCATTGATCCTGGCACTCTTCCCTCTGAGCTGAGATGAGGCTGCAGAAGCTTCTTCAGCTCAGTGCTCAGGGCAGCTACTTCCATTTGACTAGAGTTGCTGTCAATCTTATCTGTCACTTACAATATTCGCTCAATAAACATTTATTGCACTTTACTATGTGACAGAAAGGATGCTTAGATGATCTTCTGAGAAAAGGATAAAGAAGGGTAGAAAAACATACTAAAGTCATCAAAGACAAACTCCATCCTACCTCACAATTTTGCCAAGAGTTGGCCATGGTAAAGTTATAGATTGTGCCCACTGATTGGAAAACAGATATATACATTTACTATATCCACAGAGTAGAGTAATAACCAGCAGTAAAAATTTAACCACTACTACAAGCTATAACACAGGATGAATCATGAGTGATTTTAAAAAAAAAAAAGAAGAGGGGAAAAGGCTATTCCCTTTTTTTTGAGGACGACGTGGGATGTAGAGGGACGGATGGGAGGAAAGCACCTAAGTAGACAGAAGACATTACCAGTGTTCCATTTATTGGGTTGGGTGGTGGATCTTTAGGTATCCATTGTATTACAGTAATTAATAACATCCATGCATGGATTAGTAATGAGACTATGGCATGAAACAAGGATTATGGTTAATCCAATTCTATGCACTGAGGTCCATTCAGAAAGGACACATTGTAGCAACTTTGTCAAGAAAGCCATTCTAAGGATCATAAAAGCTACTGTCTACAGGCTTCTTGGACCAACGTCAGGAATCCACCTCACCACAAGAATTCTGTAAGGACAGAAGGCAATGTGGACGAGAGGCACTGCAGAAAGGGAAATTCATGAAGTTCAACTGACTGGTTTTAAAAAAAGTCTAGAAGCCAAAAAGTCTTCAGCCATTTTGATGAATCAATTCATGCTACTCATATTTTCTTTACTTTTGAAAGGAAGTTTGGGATACCCTTAGGAGCACTTTAGTTCTAAAATTGCTGGAGTAAATAAAAGAAAATGTTACATAACTCATTCCAAAAGAACAAGAGAACTATATTAACAGATTGACAGTGTTCATAGGTTAATTAGGAAATCTGTTGGTGCTGTTAAGAAATGTGGCACATTTTAATTCAGACTGACGTTCCTCAGGATATAGGTATAAGTGATGTTCATTCAGTAATAGTGAGATGTCGCGGAGCCTGTGAGAGACTGACGTCTGGAGAGTGCCTACAGTTAAGCAGTACGTGAGACACGTTCTGGACCACTATGGATGTTTTCTAATCAAACCTTCATCTTTGAAATTATTCAGGATGTGAAATTGATGCACACTTGAGAAGAGATGAAAGAAAGGAGTTAAAAGAAAAGGGCCATTAAGCTGATTTGAAACTGGTTAAAAAGGAATCATCTAATCAGGTTTGTCCCATGGCTAACATTTTAAATATGGTCACCACAGCTGTAAGGGGAGGTTAGAAAAGCCCGCTTAATTATTTAGTATGTTATCTATTGAACTGAATTTTAAAGAGTCAGATAAAAGAACAGATAACTGGCAGGAGTACTGAAAACATTTCTATACAGCTACCTAAAAACTGAGAGATGGCTTTCAGGATGGTTGCATCTTTTTTTTCTTTTAGTTTTATTGGGACATAATTGACATACAGCACTGTATAAGTTTAAGGTGCATGGCATAATGATCTGACTTATATACATTGTGAAATGATGACCACGATGAGTTCAGTGAGCATCCATCATTTCATAGAGCTGGGGAGACACATAAGTAAGAGGGGAGCTGGAGCTACCTGACCCCAGAGCCCAGCCCTCCATTATCAGGCCAACAGGTATCAGAGGAAGAGCAGCCCCCAGAGAGAAGCTTCTAATTGGATGGTGCCACCACACTGGGGAGAGGAGCCCTGCACGACGGGCAGTGTGTTGATTTGTGCTGGGTTCCTTGTGTGGACTGTGGCCCCTGCCTTCAGCTGAGCTGGCATCCCCATGTCTAAGATCTCCACTTTGCCTCTTGAGACCGTAGAACTCTCGCCTCCTGCTCAGGAGTGAGAGGCAACTCGATCCCCTGTGGAAGAAGAGAAGGGACTGTGCTGGGAGGGTTCTCACTGCTTCAGGAAAAGACTTTCAACCAATCCTGGTTTTGTCCCCACCCGCACCTCCAGGAAGTGGCTGGAAACTCCAATCTCTGAGGCTTCCTCGGGTGGCTCAACTCAGCCTGCATCTGGTTTCTCCCTTGGCCAGCTCACGTCTGCAAAACCAGTGACCACTAGACTCAGAGCCGGCAAAATGTGGTTACTTACAGCTTGCGTCCCCCCCTGTTCTTTCTGTCCTGTGAGCCTAGGCCTTTTCTCTGCCTTTATTATCATTTTAATGCAATTTTCAGAGGAAGTGGCTACAAAACACATTTGTTCCATCTGCCATGCATAACTGGCTCTTCTGAAACAAAAATATGTTCATGGACAAGAAAAATGTGTGCCTAAGCCCTTATGTGATCTAAGAGCTTTACACAGAGCGTACTCGGAACAGGCAAAAACCTCGGGCCCCACCGTCTCTGACTGTTAACAGGTGAGCTGTGTCCTCACTGCAGACATTTGTTTCAGATCTGACCCCCTACAATTATGCAGCCTCATTTCGAGCTTGGAGAAAGAAAAGTGAGAAAAGTCAGCCAGCCAGCCTCAACTGTTCCTGTCTCCAGTAACAAGGCCATCATTTGAGCAGGAGTTAGACCATTTGTCACAAAGCTTAGCCACTGTTATTTTAGGGTGAGACTATGAAATGGTGCAGCCTACTAAATTGTACCATTGCCAGAGCTCTGGACACTTTGTAACTTCTCAGTTTTGAAACTGTAAAATAGAGGAAGAATATTCCACTTGTAAAGGAAATGGATGTGATTTCGTGCCCTAGTCCTTTAATACCACAACTAAGTTAACCAAACCAGTTGTCTGGGCTGTGTTTCTGCAGCCCAGAGGGACAGCTGAGCTGATTTCTGCCAATAACTGGATGAGCAGTTGCCTCATTTGACCTAGCTCCCTGGTGTGGGCACTAAGATGATTGGGCAACATGAGACTGGATCAGCAGATAAACACAAACCTAAATTCCTGTGTGTTCCCTCATGCCCACCAGAAAAGAAAACCTGTAACGAAAGCAATTTCACAAGACGCCACCTTCGTTGCTTCGCCCCATGTGGGATACCCTCGGAGAACCTTGTCCTGACAGCTTCTTTGTCCATTCCCCAATCCTTCCTTCATTTGCTACTGTAAGACCTACACCATATGACTTCCCAGAGAACATTTATATAAATTACAATAAAGAATAGGAATAAAGTGTGAAGATGTTCCACAAATTTTTAACGTGCTTTCTTGTAACAGATCTTATGCATGCTTGCTGCTTTGCAATATTTCACTGGAGAACAGAGAAAGCCCACCTCTCAGAGCCCCATAGGTGAAAGGAAAAGTCACAAATGGATTTCATCACTGGCATTCATCTCAGATATAAAAAAAGAAATAAGTAAAGATGCCCCACATCATCTGTCATCATGGAAATTCAAATTAAAGCAACAAGGTACCACTACACACCTATTAGAATGGCAAAAATCCAAAACACTGACAACACCAAATGCTGGTAAGGATGCAGAGCAACAGGAATTCCCATTCATTGCTGGTGGGAATGCAAAGTGTACAGTCACTCTGGAAGACAGTTTGGCAGTTTCTTACAAGGCTAAACATACTCTTACCATATGATACAGACAATCACACTCCTTGGTATGTACCTAAATGAAGTTAAACTTATGCCTACACCAAAACCTGCACATAGATGCTTATAACAGCCTTATTCATAATTGCCAAAACTTGGAAGTAACCGAAATGTCTTTCAGGAAATGAATGGATAAATAAACTGTGGTACATCCAGAAAATGGAGTATCATTCACCACTACAAAAAAGAAATGAACTCTCAAGCCATAAAAAGACATGTGGGGAAACTTAAATACATATTACTAAGTGAAAGAAGCCAATCTGAAAAGACTACATACTGTATGATTCCAACTATATGACATTCTGGAAAAGGCAAAACTATGGAGATAGTAAATAAATAAATAAGATTAGTGGTTGCCAGGGTTTGGTTGGAGGGAGGAATGAATAGGAGGAGTACAGAGGATTTTTAGGGCAGTGAAACAATTCTGTATGATACTACAATGGTAGATACATGTCATTTTATAATGGTCAAAACCTACAAAACCCACAGGATGAATAACAGCAAGAGTGAACCCTAATGTGAACTATGAACTTGGGGAGATAATGACATGTCGATGTAAGTTCATCAGTTGTAAGAAATGTGCCAGTCTTGATAGTGGGGAGGCTCTGCTCGTGTCGGGGCAGGGAGTATATGGGAAATCTGTACCTTCTGCTCAACTTTGCTGTGAGCCTAAAACTAGTCTAAAAAAATAAAGTCTTTTTTTCTGTAAGTGAATTCACCTCACCACAGTGACCAGGTTCCATCCACAGAATTTGGCCAAGCTTGGTCTCCTTTTCCCCACCCTAGGAAGAGAGATTGTCACTCTTCAGACTTTTGAAAAGAAAGGAAAGAGAGAAAGGACGGAAAGAAAGAAGGGAGGAAATAAGGAAGAGAGGGAGAGAGAAACCTCACCAACAGAGGGCTGAGAAACCGGGATGGGTGGCAACTTGTTATTACCGTATTAGTTTTCTATTGCTGCCTAACAAATTAGCACAAACGTAGTGGCTTCAAACAACACACATTTATGATATCACAGTTTTTCGACGTCAGGAGTATGCCAAGGCACAGTTGGTCCTTCTGCTCAGGGTCTAACAAGGTTGCAATCAAGATGTCGACTGGGCTACATTTCATCAGAGGCTCGACTGGGGAAAGACTTATGTCCAAGTACCCCCAGGTTGCTGGCAGAATTAGTCTCCTTGAGGCTGTAGAATTCATAGGCACTTGTTTCTTCAAAGTGAGAAGAAAGAGTCTCTGACCTCAGGGAGGGTCCCAGACCCTTCTTTAAGGGCTTTTGCCTGATTAAGTCAGGCCCACCCAGGGTAATCTTTGTGATTAACTCAAGATCAACTGATTCGGGACTTTCATTAAATATCTGTTCATCTTTTCCATGTAATATAACCACAGCTCATCTCCTTTGCCACACTGTATAGGCCAGAAGCAAGTCTCAGTTTCCATGAACACTCAAGGGCAGGGGATTATGCAAAGATGTGACTCATTGGGAATCACCTTATGGTATGTTCACCACAATTACTCCATATTTTCTTAAGCAGAAAACAAAGGGAGCAGTCATGAAGGATTTTTTACTTATGTCAGCCTCTTGGGTTTATGAATCATTTCCTCATTAAACTATAAAAAGAACAGATTAATTAATTTAGGGCCTGGTTAGGAGAGGGGAGTCTCTCCTAATCTTTGGCCAAGAAATGCCTTCAACTATGTTCATTTGAAAAGCGGTGCAACAACTATTGAGCCGGCATGCCACAACTACTGAAGCCCACACGCCTAGAGCTCGTGCTCTGCAACAAGAGAAGCCACCGCAATGAGAAGGCTGTGCACCACAGTGAAAAGTGGCTCCCGCTCACCACAGCTGGAGGTAGCCCACATACAGCAACGAAGATGCAGCACAGCCAAAAATAAATAAATAAATTTCTTTTAAAAATAAATAAGTAAATGGATCAAACATTTCAACGTAAAAATATTAAACATACAAATACTAGAAAAAAAAAAGAAAAGAGGTGCAAAACATAGTAAACGCTCTGGCTGCCTTTTGACTGTCAGTCACACGACCCAGTGAAAAATGACTGGACAACATATTTCTGAGATGAACAGGGGCAATATTTTAAAATGAGTCACGCACTTTTCTTTTCACCTCTCCAAGTGCATACCCCCTAGCCTGCTCCATTTGAAACATCTGTCTGCCTGGAGGATAGTTAGAATTTGGTACCAAAAGAATGCCAAGACAGAGACCATGGCTTATGACATGCACTAGGGATTCTTCTGCAAGAAAACAACCTTAAAGAATAGGCTACTGTCTTAGGAAAGGATTGTCTGCATTCCTTAACTTCCCCTGTTAGGCATCAGGGGCAGTTTGGCAGTTTGGAGTTGTAGTAGAGAGGCCCTGGGCTGAGGGAGAATGGGCCTTCCTTGGAGCCTGAGAAGTGGGAGGAGGAGGCCCGCAGCAGGCTGGATGGAGGATGCCGCTGAGAGCATCCCAAGTCAGGGAGTAGAGCTAGCCAGGTGAAGCTGCCCCCCACCACAAACATCACTGAACACCGAGGGCAAGCTGCTGCCAGCTGCAGCAGGACCACCGCCCTTTTGCCAGAGGAAGCAAAGATATTAGTTCCAAAGACCCCGACTCTTCCCAGCTGCTCTAAGACAGAACGAGGCATGTGTCCACTTATATACCTGGACATTACCTTAAAAAGAAAAGAAGGAAAAGGGGAGACTGAGGGCCTCCCTCAGCACTTAAGAATCTGCCTGCCAATGCAGGGGACACGGGTTCGAGCCCTGGTCCAGGAAGATCCCACATGTCGCAGAGCAACTAAGCCTGTGTGCCAGAACTACTGAGCCTGCACTCTAGAGCCTGCGAGCCACAACTATGGAGCCTGCATGCCACAACTACTGAAGCCTGCGTGCCTAGAGCCCATGCTCCACAACAAAGAGAAGCCACCGCAATGAGAAGCCCGCGCACCGCAAGGAAGAGTAGCCCCCGCTCGCCGCAACTAGAGAAAGCCCGCGTGCAGCAAGGAAGACCCAACGCAGCCAAAAATAAAATAAATAAATTTATAAAAAAAGAAAGGGGGAGGCTGAGAAATTGACCGCATGGAAAGAATGATCTCATTTATATAAAACAATAAGCCCATAAAACAACACTGTATATCTTCTATCAGTATAACTGTATACATGTAAGGTTATAGAAATAGGTCTGAATATATATATATATAGTTCATATATATATAGTTTGATATATATAGTTTTTATATACATATAGTTTGATATATATATAGTTTCTATATGTATCAAACTCAGGAGGAAAGGGGCTGGGCCTGAGAACAGAATGAGGGTGCAACCTTACCAAATATAGATTTCAGAATTATGTATGTCATCAGAGTTTATTGTACAAAAAGAATCATTTGGGAATTTTTTTTAAATACACATTCTCTGGCCCTACCCTAGACCTTCTGAATCTGGCTTTGTGGGTAGGGGACCAGGTTTCTACATTTTAAAAGGTATCTCAGATGATTTTGAGGCAGAGAGAGACCAACACCCATCTGCAGACCTGCATTTTGGAATTGCTGCAAATGATTGTGTTTGTTCCAACACTGATTAATTAAACTTTGTCAATAACAGGCATGAGGTTTGAGTTATAGTTGAACAATCTCAAGATCTGCCAAAGCAGAAAAACGCCTGCTTCCAACTGCAACAGTGAAAACCTTCTCCACTAGAATGTGAACTCTACGAGACCTGGGGTTTTCTCTCTTCTACTCACTCCGCACTGCGGGAGCCTAGAACAGGACCTGTCACACCGAAGGCCCTCGATAAATACACGATGAATGAATGGACGAGTGATGAGCCTACAAACACGTCCACATCCCTAACAAACGGAACAGCCAAATGGAACAGGAGATCCAACATGCCGTCAAAACTTTAAGGAGTTCATTTCGTTCCCTTTTTTCTCAGCTCAAACACAAATAAAACAGCTTCTCCTTCTAAAGCAGCTGGGCCTCAGGGGCAGCCTCCCTTCCCTCCAGTGCTAAGCTGGCACTCTGCCACACGCACCACAAAGAAATATCAACCGGGCTTCGAAGATCCTTGCAGAGCCGCATTTCTACTGAGGACTTTAAAGGAGTCCCCAAAGGGAGCCTCACATGACACACAAGGAGCAAACTCCCCCCCCAAACCCCATTTCCCTATTTCTCCTCCGGAAGTCTTCACCCTGCACACCCGCTGCCACCAACCCCGCATCCCTCTCCCAGCGCCGGCCACCCGCATCCGGACACCCTGCACTGGCCTGATGCCTCCCTCTCCTCTCCCTTCACTCCACCTCCTCTGGCCTTCCTGGTCTTTTTCACTCTTCAGAGAGTTATTAACTTCATAGTCTCGTAAGTTACAGTATTAAATTCACACTCCTCATAAAACTGACGCCCTCAGTGCCCTGGAGTTCTCCCTTCACCCACTTCCCACATCAGCTGGAGAAAGGTCCAGGAATGGGGCATTACAGAAAAAAAAACTACCCAAAGACAAGAGGCATGCAAAGGCTACACATTCTTTGAAATTGATAGTTTGTTCCTGTGATAGTTCAACACAAGACGAAGAATCTAACTCATCTTCAAGACCTGGCCCCTCTGGGAAGTTCACTCCACTTTCTCTGGTCACCACACCTGCTTGACAGCCCACCAGGACTCTATTTCAGTGCCAATGTCATTATTCTGCACTTACTATTTTGTCTGCAGTTGCTCCAAGTGTGTTTCATTCGTGTGTGTGTGTGTGTGTGTGTGTGTGTGTGTGTTCCTCCCTCCAGGGAGATTATAAGATTCTTGAGGGCAGACACTTTGTCTTTTTATGTCTTTTAGATTCCTTCCACAGCTAATTTCCACATATTTGCAGATTAGATGCTGGATAAATATTTGCTAATTTTCTAAAGGGCTTCAGGTAACACTTCCACCTTTCTCTTCCAGAAAGAATATGCCTGGGGAGTAAAAAGGCAACCAAGTCGTCTCTGAATGCAAAGGACAAGTGTGTATGTAAACAAATGATAGGAATGGTCATTCAGACATGAAATTGATCCTGGAGGACTCATAAGATAAACTGCAGGTGATCTGAACGCCTCCTGTGGATTACCAGCCAAGTAATTCTACTGACACTGTAAAAGGAAGGTTTACATTAAAGTAGGTTTTCAAAGTAGATGATGCTACGTCATTGCCCACTACCTACTTTCTCCTAATGTGAGAAGTGTGTCTGGCTACTGGGCCAGAGTTGTCTCCATGGCTATGCCCTGTTGTAGATGGGTAAACCCCAGCTGGAAGGGATTATGCCTAAGGAGCCCAGATTCAGAGAATTTGTCTTTTCCCTCTAGCCCCCAAAATACCTGAGAAAGAGCTACCAGAGGGGGAGGAGGAGATCAGTATGGCATAAAGGGAGATCTTAGCAGGGGTTTTAGGCTCATTAGTACCGAATGGTGTAAAATAGTCAAATGCAAGAAAGTAGGTCAGTGGAAAAGAAAAGATAGACTCTCAGTGAAAATCATATGTGCTTTTCCACCCTGATGCAAAGCTATTCCTGAGAGTCACAGCAAATGTTGCTGTTGTTGTTTCAAATACTGTCTGAGATGTAAAGGGGCAGCAAATAGCTGCGTAGGCCAGCAAGAGCGGCCAGGACTCTCCGGCCCTCCAAGCAGTGTCAAGTGCAGTTCACGCAGAGCAAAATTAATGCTGGAAACGAGAGACAAAGTTCACTTATGAGCAACTGTTTAATGGGCAATTACCTCTTTTCTTTCATTTCTTTTTCCTTTTTTTTTCCCCCTAGTGTTAAGGTACAGTAGGCAGTAGAGGATATGAAGGAGACTGCAGTTTTATTTAGTCTGGCAAAGAAGGCAGCTTTTATGCATTTTCTGAGGTGTGTATAATTACAGGTGCAGTTAATGTGCTTAAGAGCTTAGGGGAAGCAATTGTATATGAAAGATAACTTCCTAACAGACAGCTTTATTACAGCCGGGCCGGCCGCCTCTCAGCTCCGGAATTATGCACACTTCTCCCTACTTCCCATCCCTCTTGTCCTCGAGGTGCTGAGCTCTGTAAAGGCGCTGGAACCTGTGGAAATATTTGGCAGGGAGTGATGCTGGGCCCTGAGACTTACACCTATGCTTATTACGGGTCCTCAAATCTCACGGAACTCACTGATTAAGGGAAGCCCTTCTGGGAGGCTATGCCCAAAGACCCTAATAACTAATACTTTACTGATACCTTACTGAAAAGTGACACCAAGCAAACACACATAATTTCAAGAACACAGACGAGAAGCTCCATTCAAGGCATTTTTAAGTGAAGATGAGATTTTAGTAGTAGCCTCAACCAGATAAGCCTGTTGAACTGGGTGCCAGTCAGAGCCCTGCTGAAGGCCAGCTGAAGTCCCCCCATCCTTCTCCATCGGGCTAGACTACCAAGGAAGGAACACCTCCTCTACCAAGGGTGACTGGCCCAGAATCAGAGGGAGGGAATCAAGGAGATACTTAAGGAAAACACAGTGTGGCTCAGTTCTTTCACAGGGCAGATATGGAGACCAAGTCAAAGGGAAGAAGAATGAGAAGGGAATGAAAAGCCAGAAAGAGAGGGGGAAACATGAGGGAGTAGAAAGTCAGCCAACGAGGCAGCCTCCTCTCCCTGCCTCTGTCTCTCTTTCTCTTTCTCTCTCTTTCTCCCCATCTTTCCCCATCTCTGTGTCTGTGTCTCTCTCCCTCTCCTACACACACACACACACACACTCAGAGAGATATGCCGAAACAGCCACATAACTGGGACAAAAGACACTTGGATACAGAGAACAATACACTGAGAGACACAGACATAAAGATACACTGAGAAAAGCTGCAACTTGAACTACTTCTGCCCTTTAAAGACTGAGTCAGACTGACTATCATTTTTTTTAAAAATGTTAATGCCAGTTGTATTTTTGTGAATGTAAGCACAATTAATGATATCATCTCTTGGTACTCACTACATGTTCTGGCTGAACTGGAACTAAGAACACCCTGTCCCTTCCACACAGGTCTGGGAGAAGCAATGGCCCAAGGCCTAGACTACATGTGACACTTTATAGCCTATATTTTCCAGTGTCTTTCTTACAATTACTCTCTCTAACTTTCTGGAGAAGCAGAAAGAAAGTCTAATGCATGACTCATTTTCTTAGTCTTTTACCTTGTTCCTCACTTAACTAAGGCCCGCTGACATGGCTTTTTCTTTGTATGTCTGCCGTCAAAAACAGCTGTCCTTTATTGTCAACAATACTTTGTTATAAACTTCAAAGCTGCTAGGCAACTAGATCTTAATTGCTCCCACCACAACAAAAGAAATGAGAATTACGCGATGGAGCTGTTAGCTAACCTTATGGTGGTAATCATATTGTGATACATAAATGTATTAAATCAACATGTTGTACACCTTAAACTTACTCAATGTTATGTCAGTTGTATTTCAGTTTTTAAAATACTGTTTTCACAAAGAATCCAACACTCCCTCCCTTCAATACCAGCACCCTCGTGCCACAATTGTTCCACTCTTGAAACACTGTATTGGGTTAAGCATTGTGAACAAAAAAGATCTAGGATGATGCTGTTCATATTGCTTACCCCAGGACTACAGAAGAACCAACGAATACTGTCTTTCTACTTTTCCACTCAATGTTATCTCATGGTCCAAAATGGCTGCTGGACCTCCAGCCATCATGTCCACATGGAAAAGCTAAGAGGGACCTCCCCCAGATGAGTCAGCTCTCCTTAAGTAGCCTTCTTGGAAGTTTCCTTACAACTTCCTATATGGTAAATATATATAGGGTCAAAACTTAGCCATATGATCATATCTGACTACAAGGGAAACCAGTCTGGCCTTTTACTGAGTGCATTGCTACCACAAGTAAAATTAGGATTCTGCTTTTAAGGAAGAAGGGAAATTTGGATATTTGGAAAATAACTGATTAAATCATGTTTTACCTAGAGCATAAATGAAATAGTTTCGTTCATTCAACAAATGTTTTTTGAATGTCCCTCTGTGCCAGCTCCCTTCTGGCCCTCCAGGATCCCTCATGTCCTGACCCTGGCAGACCTGGCACACAGGCTATTCCACACAGCCCCATGCTTGTGATGGGCAACCACATCTCACACCTCAGTCTTCCCTTGGCAGATATTCAGTTCCTATGTCCCCAAACTCCAGGGTACACCCGTCAAGCCCCTGATTCTCATGAAGCATCACCCCAACATAGCTGGAGGTGTGGAGAAGTCCCCGCATGGCAGGTTGGGGACACAGCACACTGACCTTCTCTCCAAACAATTCCTCACTATCAGCCTTTGGCCTCTGTGATGGCTTTGAACTACATTTTCCAGAATTCCCTTCCCTGTATGGTTCTGGGCTAGAGTTGGCCACATGACACAACTTGCACAAGATACAGAAGGTGGAAATGAAGCGACAGCCATCATTTCTGTGTCCTGAAGGCGCCCTGGCTGTGCATGTAGGCAGCTCTCCGATCTGCTCTCTCCCTAGCTGCCGCGGGGCGACAGCCACATGTGCAGCTTCTCCAGTTCCCAGGAGATCCCGGTTGGCTTCTCTGAGTCATGGGCCAAGAGGGTGTGCTGCTCTACAGCAGAGGGCGCCTGCTTTTCCTGCACTGAGCTGGAGCTGGGGAGCCAGACGCCTGGGCCCGTTTGGCAGGATTCAGGTTTCCTTCGGGGTCCCAGTTCATCCCGAGGGTTTCGTTTTCTCTTGATTCTCATCCACGTCCACACTCCAACAACTGCCAGTCTGGCGGATCCTCCGCAACGTCAGGCACAACGGCAGATAAGGGGCAAGAGCGAGCGGAGGCTACCTCAGCAGCTCCCACAGCTGCATGACATCTAGCCCGCCACGCACCCCTAAATCCTTCACAGCAGTTCCGCTCCTCTGAATGACCCCTGACCAAGACACCTCCCAGTTAATTTCCCCTCCCCTCATGCAGCTTGAAGCAGGTGGGCAGTGGGCCAGTGCTGGTAGGACCTATATGTTCACACTCCCTTTTTGCAAGTCCTACCTCGTTGATCTAGCACCTCACTTCAGAATGTGGGTGCACATGACAACTAATGTTTGTTCTCAGCCTTTGGGGCTTTAGCTGAAACTCAGAGATGAAAGAATGTTAAACACAATTCTTCCCAGGTGCTAACTGACAGATGACAGATTAGATCTAGATTGATAGATACATACATATTCAATACATCCCTGGAGCTTCTCTATCATACTGTCCTGAGAACTCAGGCCATGGGGCTACGTAAAAGTCACAGAGAATAATGAGGTCCTTGCCGTTACAAACTCCCTTGGTTCAGATCTTATTATGGGAAATATGAGACAAACCCATTTTAAGCTAATCTCCCCCTACATTGAGTAATATAATACTATAATACTAAGTATAAAAACATTCCAAACACGATTCAATTAAACTTTAAACATTATTTTTAATTTTAAAAAATGGAATTCATTCTTGGAATGTTTTTTCCTACCAATATGTTAACATTTAGATATTCACCTTACTTTAAAAAATTATTTATTTAATAAATTTGAGTACTTTTATAGATTAAATTGCATTTTCTTTTGGGGGATTTTGCTATTTAATTTTACATATCAATTTAATTTTAAGTACATAAGATGCTTATAGTATAACAGTATATAAAATGCTTCTTGTTTTGGAAATTAAGTAAATATTTAAAGATTATCTTGACAAAAGCATATGCCCAACAGAACAGCATTTCCCAAGTTGAGTTTTATAGAATAGAATATTAAAAAGTGTTAATTAAACCAATAAACAATTCTTCTTGGTCAAGTAGATTTGGAATACATTGGGTTAAAAAAATTTCAAATTGGTTTCTTTACCTCAAAACTCATCAGTGAGTTTTGTATGCTGACATGCTTAACTTCACCAAAAAGAGGTATAAGATGCAGGATTTTCCAAATTTATTTACCAGTGTAAACATTTTTGGTAAAATATCTTGAGGAACCAGAATACTAAGGAACACCCTTTGGGAAAGTGTCACAGGGAAGTTATACAATATCTCAAAATAACTGATAACTTTTCAATATATTTCTATTATGTTATACATACAAGTTTTAAGTCATAAACTGGCTATAGGTCTTGACTATGATTTATTGAAATCACTATTTTATCATGACATCTCCATATTATTACTCCAGTCATACAGAATAGTAATAGTACCTAAGCACATTCTAAGATTATGCATAAATAACTAATTTGGGGGGGGGGGGGTGTTTCACTTCTCATAACACAGTAATTTGTACAGAGCTGACTGACAGTAATATGATTTTGGACTTTATTTACCAAATATTTCTCTCTAACCTAAATGACATTATAAGGCAGGGGTTCAACACTGACACGTAAAAAACAATAGTAATAATTCTATTTCTAGCTATAAGATGGAATAAACAACCTGAAAACCCTCTACCTTAAAAATGCTCTCAAATGCAGATGAAGTATAGCAAATATTCTGTAAGATGCACAGCTGAACTTACAATAAAGTAAAGGAACTCCTCAAGGGCTAGAAAAGAACAAGGAATTAGAAATCAGAAAGTTAAGGTCATCTGTGCTGGACCAGGAGTTGCTTCAACCAAACCAAGAGTCTTGGGTTATAATGTCTCACAGGCATAGACAATGAGACCTTAGCACCAGCAAGACTGAAAGTTAGAACTGAGACCCCGAAATGAAGCCAAGACTTTCAAACGACTACACTCCCAGTGAAAGGATGAATTGGGGGGCAGGGGGAAATTCATCCACTGGCCCAGAGAAACATCAAGGAAGCTTTTAATAATTGACCCGAGCTTTGACTGGAAAAAGACTATGCTGAGAATCTGCAACAATGGACATGCTTTCACTCGTTTTTGGGTTAAATTTATAGGTTCACATGATCCAGAAACCTTCATGCCAAGAAATTAAGATGAAAATGTTTCCAAAATGCTAACATCTTTAAGATGTCTGGCAGAAGCAAACTCAAAACTACCCTGAAGGAGTGCATCCCAAATTCAGGCCACAAGGAAATTCACAGATAACCCCACCAAAGATATGCACATAATCTAGAATTTAAAGATATGTGAGGAACTAATCCATTATGGGGGGGGAAACGTCAACAAGCACAAAAAAACAGCATCATTAATCCCCCAAGAACTTTATTTATTTTAAAACAGCCTTATTGGAGTATAATTGCTTTACAATGGTGTGTTAGTTTCTGCTTTATAACAAAGTGAATCAGCTATACATATACATATATTCCCGTATCTCCTCCCTCCTGCGTCTCCCTCTCACCCTCCCTATCCCACCCCTCTAGGTGGTCACAAAGCACCAAGCTGATCTCCCTGTGCTCTGCGGCTGCTTCCCACTAGCTATCTATTTCACATTTGGTAGTGTATATATGTCCATGCCACTGTCTCACTTCATCCTAGCTTACCCTTCCCCCTCCCCGTGTCCTCAAGTCCATTCTCTAAATCTGCGTCTTTATTCTGTCCTGCCTCTAGGTTCTTCAGGACCATTTTTTTTTTTTTTAGATTCCATATATATGTGTTAGCATACAGTATTCATTTTTCTCTTTCTGACTTACTTCACTCTGTATGACAGACTCTAGGTCCATCCACCTCACTACAAATAACTCAATTTCGTTTCTTTTTATGGCTGAGTAGTATTCCATTGTATATATGTGCCACATCTTCTTTATCCATTCATCTGTCGATGGACACTTAGGTTGCTTCCATGTCCTGGCTATTGTAAATAGAGCTGCAATGAACATTGTGGTACATGACTCTTTTTGAATTATGGTTTTCTCAGGGTATATGCCCAGTAGTGGGATTGCTGGGTCATATGGTAGTTCTATTTTTAGTTTTTTAAGGAACCTCCACACTGTTCTCCATAGTGGCTGTATCAATTTACATTCCCACCAACAGTGCAAGAGGGTTCCCTTTTCTCCACACCCTCTCCAGTGTTTATTGTTTCTAGATTTTTTGATGATGGCCATTCTGACCGGTGTGAGCTGATACCTCATTGTAGTTCTGATTTGCATTTCTCTAATGATTAGTGATATTGAGCATTCTTTCATGTGTTTGTTGGCTATCTGTATGTCTTCTTTGGAAAAATGTCTATTTAGGTCTTCTGCGCATTTTTGGATTGGGTTGTTTGTTTTTTTGATATTGAGCTGCATGAGCTGCTTGTAAATTTTGGAGATTAATCCTCTGTCAGTTGCTTCATTTGCAAATATTTTCTCCCATTCTGAGGGTTGTCTTTTCGTCTTGTTCATGGTTTCTTTTGCTGTGCAAAAGCTTTTAAGTTTCATTAGGCCCCTTTTGTTTATTTTTGTTTTTATTTCCATTTCTCTAGGAGGTGGGTCAAAACAGATCTTGCTGTGATTTATGTCATAGAGTGTTCTGCCTATGTTTTCCTCTAAGAGTTTTACAGTGTCTGGCCTTATATTTAGGTCTTTACTCCATTCTGAGTTTATTTTTGTGTATGGTGTTAGGGAGTGTTCTAATTTCATTGTTTTACATGTAGCTGTACAGTTTTCCCAGCACCACTTATTGAAGAGGCTGTCTTTTCTCCATTGTATATTCTTACCTTCTTTATCAAAAATAAGGTGACCATATTTGCGTGGGTTTATCTCTGGGCTTTCTATCCTGTTCCATTGATCTATATTTCTGGTTTTGTGCCAGTACCATACTGTCTTGATGACTGTAGCTTTGTAGTATAGTCTGAAATCCAGAAGCCTGATTCCTCCAGCTCCATTTTTCTTTCTCAAGATTGCTTTAGCTATTCGGGGTCTTTTGTGTTTCCCTACAAATTGTGAAATTTTTTGTTCTAGTTCTATGAAAAATGTCATTGGTAGTTTGATAGGGATTGCAATGAATCTGTAGATTGCTTTGGGTAGTATAGTCATTTTCACAATGTTGATTTTTCCAATCCAAAAATGTGGTATATCTCTCCATCTGTTTGTATCATCTTTAATTTCTTTCATCAGTGTCTTATAGTTTTCTGCATACAGGTCTTTTGTCTCCTTAGGTAGGTTTATTCCTAGGTATTTTATTCTTTCTGTTGCAATGGTAAATGGGAGTGTTTCCTTAATTTCTCCTTCAGATTTTCCATCATTTGTCTATAGGAATGCAAGAGATTTCTGTGCATTAATTTTGTATCCTGCTACTTTACCAGATTCACTGATTAGCTCTAGGAGTTTTCTGGTAGCATCTTTAGGATTCTCTATGTATAGTATCATGTCATCTGCAAACAGTGACAGTTTTACTTCTTCTTTTCCTATTTGGATTCCTTTTATTTCTTTTTCTTCTCTGACACAAATCAATCAATGTGATACCCCATATTAACAGATTGAAGGATAAAAACCATATGATCATCTCAATAGATGCAGAAAAAGCTTTCAACAAAATTCATCACCCATTTATGATAAAAAAACCTCCAGAAAGTAGGCACAGAGGGAACTTACCTCAACATAATAAAGGCCAAATATGACAAACCCACAGCCAACATCGTTCTCAATGGTGAAAAACTGAAACCATTTCCACTAAGATCAGGAACAAGACAAGGTTGCCTACTCTCACCACTATTATTCAACATAGTTTTGGAAGTTTTAGCCCCAAGAACTTTGGATGACAGAACAATTAGATAGAGATTCTATGAATGAGTATATTTAAAATCATTACTCATAAAAGGAGACAAAGACATAAGAACAACAAACAATGAAAAATAACAAACATTTAAAAAACTATCCAAATAGAGCTTTTAGAAATGAAAAACATAGTCATTTTGATTTAAAACTCAATGGATAGATTAGATAGCAAATTAGACACAGCTGAAGAAAGGAACTGGTGAATTGGGAGGTATTTCTATGAAAATTACCCAGAATGAATCACAGAGAGATAAAGAAATGGAAAATACTTTAATCTGAGTAACACTGAGGATAAAATGAGAAGATCCAACAAACTTCCAAAAGAAGGTTCAGAGAGAAATAATACAAAGGTGAGGAGGCAATATTTCCAGAATTGAAGAAAGATAGGAATTGCATAATTTAGGAATAACTTCAAATATCAAGCAAAATAAGTATATATCCACATTTAACACATTGTAGGGAAAGACTGAAAAATACTAAAGACAAAGAGAAAGTTTTTACATGAAGAATGGGGAAAGCACAGATTGTGCACAAAGAAACAGTAAATAAGTTGACAACCAACTTCTTAACTTCAATAACAGAACCCAGAAAACAATGTGGTAAGTTTTCAGAGGGCTAAGAGAAAAAACTGTCATTTTAGAATTCTAAACCCAGCCAAACTATAATTGAAGAATGAGGACAAAAAAGGACATTTTCAGACAAACTAAGATAGACACTTTTTTATTAGCAAAACTTCACTTGAAAAAAAATACAATTAAAGTGTTATTCAGCAAAGAAAGAAATTGAACATAGCAAGACTGCGATGCAAGAAAGCTGAGCAAAGATATTAGTAAATATGTGGGTATTTATAAAGAAACTAGTATAAAACAGTGATAATAATGACATATGGGGCGAAAATAAGGTAAAACTAAAATACTGGACATAAATATCATGAAAGATAAGAGGGGTAATTGAAGCTAAAACAGTCTAAGGTATTTATTAGTCAGGTATTAAGTTATTAGTCAGGAAGTATGTAAATATAATGCTTAACACAAATATTAAGTATCATGTTACATTGTTAACCAGTAAAGCAGTAAGGTAACCAGTAACAAAAATAGGAATAAGATGCCTAGCTTCCAAAGAAATTGAGGTGTAGGGAGGAAGAAAATTAAGAAAACTAAATTAACCAATAAAGTGGAAGATACGAAAGTTAAAGCAAAGAAAAATAAAAGGGCAAGTAAAAAATAAAAGTAAATCTTTAATCACAATAGATATAGATCTACCAGCGAAAAGAAAGTTTCTCAGATAACTTTTTAAAAATCAAAACCTGGGGACTTCTCTGGAGGTCCAGCGGTTAAGACTTCGCCTTCCAAGTGAAGGCGAAGGGGGTGAGGGTTTGATCCCTGGTCAGGGAGCTAAGATCCCACATGCCTTGTGGCCAAGAAACCAAATATAAAACAGAAGCAATATTGTAACAAATTCAATAAAGACTTTAAAAAATGGTCCACATCAAAAAAAATTAAATTTTAAAAAATCAAAATCTGGCTAAATATGTTTTTATAACAGTTATGCTTAGAACATAATATTACAGAATGGTTAGAAATATAAGAATAAAGAAACGATATACCATAAAAACACAAACCACATGAAAACTGGTACAGCTACATAAAATGAGACAAAACAAACTTCAAATCAAAAGGCATTCACAGGTGAAAATATGGTCGCTATATTGTGATAAAGAAAAAGTTTACCAGAAAGATACTATAATGATAGACTATATTTATTTAATAACACGGCTTCAAAATATATAGAATTATTTAAATTATAGTGAGAGACAAACTAATTCACAAACATGTGGGTGAATCTAGCACATGTCTCTGAATGTTTGAGCAGAATAAAAAATGAAAAGATGTAGAAGATCTTTAGAGAAGGATGGAGAGGAAAGCTAGAGAACAACACAATTACCAAGAAAAAAATATGTATGTATATATACATATATAGGTTTAGCTGAGGTCATGAGGGTGGTGCCCATGACACAACTAGTGTTCTATAAGAAGAGAAAGACACAGGGGGGAGAAGGGGAGGGTGGGACGAACTGAGAGAGTAGCACTGACAATATACACTACCATGTGTAAAAATAGATAGCTGGGGGAAGCTGCTGTATAGCACAGGGAGCTCAGCTCGCTGCTCTGTGATGAGCTAGAGGGGTGGGATGGGGAGTGGGGTGGGAGGGAGGCTCAAAAGGGAGGGGATATATGTGTACATATAGCTGACTCACTTTGTTCTACAGCAGAAACTAACACAACATTGTAAAGCAATTATACTCCAGTAAAAAAAAAAAAAGAAGAGAAGAGAAAGAGACCAGAGGCTTTTCTCTCTCTGCCGTGTGTGAACACAGCAAGAAGACAGCTGTCTGCAAAGCAGGACGAGAGCTCTTACCAGACACCAAATCTGCTAGCACCTTGATCTTGGACTTCCCAGCCTCCAGCACTGTGAGAAATAAATGTTGGTTCTTTAGGTACCCAGTCTATGGTATCTGTCACAGCAACCGGAGCTGGCTAAGACAGTAATATAACTAAGACCTAAATGTACTGGGATTCTGAGGTTCTCTTCTGACTCTAAACAGCATGTGTCAGACTTTTATTAGAAGCATCACGTTCTGTTCAGGATACCCAATTAAAGACAAGGAATGAGAACACTGGAGAGCTACAGTAAAGGAAAAAAGGACACATGAAAGTTTTAGAACTACTTAAATTCAAACCAGTGGCCGTGAGCTTATACAGGTTTACAATTAAAGGGACTAAGATGAGCATTCATTTACACTTCAGAAAGAGGTAATAGGATATGGTAAGAGTATTCTCACTCAACAGTGAGTCTCACTGAGGTAAGCTCAAGTACAAGGGAGAGACTTTAAAGTAAGGTTACAGAAATGTCTCTCAGAAGCGAAGAGGTCATGTACAGTTGGATTCATGGTATCCTTGGAAACTGGGCCACTCTCTCCACCTCTCAGGAGCCCCATGGCTTTCAGCCACTTCCGGTCTGCATGCCTGCTCCCTTCTCCTCTCCCTGAAGACCACTTCCTACATGCATCCATCAGCCTGCCAGGGCCCCAAGACAGCCACTCCAGACGCTAAGTCTACATGGCCTGCACACTGGCGGCAGTCTCTCTCATTTTCATAATTTCAAGTTACAGAAAAGAGCCAAGCCATACAAGACCTACGTCCCCAGACAGCACGGAGCCAGGAGCCTACTACCCCTCTGGATCATCCAAGGCCAGGAGAAGTGGCTGATTCTATGGGGACATGGCCTTTTAGAGCAGGAAAGCCTGTGGGCAGAGAAGCCATAACAGAACTACCCTATACAATGAGAACGACTCTACTCAATTTCCAACTGAGTAGAAGAAAACAAGGATGTAATTTGTAAGAGGAAACATTAAGGTTGATAAATAAGAGCTTATCAAGTGGAGGAACTGTGATCTCTTGGATATTCATTCAACAGGTGTTTATTAAACACCATGGGCCAGGAACTGAACCGGCCCATGTGAAACAAAGGTATGAAGCTCCATCTGCAAAGAACTCTCAAGGTAATGGAGTACGTTATTAAGAAAAGCTGTGCCGTTTGCTTCTCTAGAAAATTTAAAGAGTGATCCTTCTGGAGAACTTTGAATACAGTAGAGCCCAAGGCACTCAAACTATTCTTGGATGTCCTCTAGATGATACCCAGCCCTTGCTTGCACGATACTCTATTCGTTAGCTTTAGGTTTCTTGTTACTTCTGGGAATATCCACTTCATCTTAGTAAGTCTCTTGTAAAAGGCAGCTAGAAATGAGTCAATCACCTTTGCGTTTTGTTGTGTTTTTTTAAATCAAGTTCAGGTACTATCCAGTCAGTTTTCTCTTCCAGCATATAGAGACCCAGGATTTACCAGCACATGGAATCAGAAGTAGACAGTCAGGTGTCTCCAGCGTGAGGCTGCATTGTTACCACTATGGCCATGTGTTCTGCAGACACAGTGCTGCTGGGTTTACACAGTAGCCCCTTGCTCTGGGCTGCTCAGAGAACATCACAAACATATTAGTCCTGATGCACTACTACATTTCTACAAGGAAATAAAATACTATTCCCTGGTGGGAAAGTTAAAGCTCGGTAAGAGTACTTAACCCGCTGCACAGAATTAGCGATGAGAGAATCCTGAGCTCCTAATTCCCAGTCTCATGTGGGAAACAGAAAACCCACAGCCCAGCAGTTGGAACTCTCCAGGCAGGATCCCAGAATCACCTGTTTCTAATTATCCCTGTTTGTGTGATGAGTTCCTGATTAGGGTCAGAGTCAGGAGAACAGAACCAGGAGCAAGCAGAAGTCATCAATTTCTTTTTCTTTAAAGGGCCTGCAGGGCACTCGGGGCCAGTCCTGCAGGACCCCCGGCGATGACAGTCCCTTCTCCACGGATAAGCGAGGCTGCCTTGGAGGCACCTCCGGACAGCATTAGCCAGAACCGGACTCACTTGGGCCTCAGGTTCTTGGCCATGGAAATCCCTCCAGGTGGCTTTTTTGCTTGTCATGTCTCTTTGATTGGCTGAGAGCAGTTAAGGGAGCTCAGTAGGGAAAGATAACCGGGGCTTAATACAAATTCACTAGGGCTTTGGGGCATCAGCCTGCTGAAGTGGGAAACCCAATCTAATCCCAGCCCGCATTGGCTCCCTTCCAGGGAGGTTTCGTTACCAAAAGCAGCAGAAGAGCCATTTTCTAACAGGGCTCCTATATAATCCAGCCCTGCCTGGGGGCCTGAGGTCAGCGGTGTAAGGATCCCTGGACAGAGGCTTGGGTGAAGTACCACGTGCTTTTCCATGAGAAAGACCCTCCTCAGAGTCAGTGGTTTTGAGTATGACTTTATTTCCACTGTTCTATTCCTAGAACTCATCATTGTGAGGGATTTTTCCCCCAAAATAAATGGATCACACTGGATGCAGCATTACATGAAATGAAGTCCAACGACCTTTCTAATATTTTTTTCTAAGAACAGCTAACATGCATCTGGCCAACCACCTTTCTACCCAGGAAGGTCAGTAAAAGTGCCCTGAAACTCTACCATGTTGCGGTCCCACCGTACATTTTACACTTGTTACCTGTGGGACCTTGGGAAAATTACATAATTTATGTAAGCCTGTTTCCCCATCTGTAATGTAAGCAAGCATGACAACACTCCCTGTGTCGTGGTTGTAAAGATTAAACGAGAAAATGTAACCATTTGGCCACCATCATAGTAATAATTGTTTCAAGTGAAGAATCATCAACCAAGATGCTAAAATTAGTGGCTGAAAGTATAAGAAACAGGATATATACATAGTCTCAAAGAATCTACATCACATGCCTCCCGATAAACAGGACTGAGAACACATCAGCACAACCGCCCACCAAAATCTCATAACCTGAGTCTAGTCATGTGGAAACACCAGACAAACCCAAACAAGAGATAGACTACATACAACTGGCCTGTATTCTTCAAAAATGTCAAAGTTATAGGAGTAGGCAGAATAATTCTCTCACCCTCCCCCCCAAAATACCTGGAAATTGTGAACAGGTTACCTTGCATGGCCAAAGGGTCTTTCAAGGTGTAGAGATTATCCTGGATGAACCGGGTGGGCCCAATCTAATCACATGGGGCCTGAAAGCAGAGACTGCCCTCCCCAGCTGTGGTCAGATGTGACGAAAGATACATCAGTGGTGCAACCATTTGAGAGAGACTCAACCCAACTGGGCATTGCTGGCTTTGAAGACAAGGAAGGGACCACACCCCCAAGGAATGCAGGAAGCGTCTAGACGCTGGAGAAGGCGAGAAAACAAGTTAGTTATCCCTTAGAGCCTCCAGAAAGGAGCACAGCCCTGGTGACACCTTAATTTTAGCCCCGTGAGACCACGTCGGACTTCTGAGCTACGCAACTGTAAGACAATACACTTGTGTTGTTAAAGCCACTAATTTCATGGTAAACTGTTACAGCAGAGTGGAAAACTTAATACAGTCGTGAAAGAAAACAAAGGAGGATCTGCTGCAGCATAAAGGAAACTAAAGAGGCATGAAAAATACATGCAATATATGATCCTGGATTGAATCCTGGACCAAAAATAGAATATTGGTTGTACAGTTGAAAACTCTGAGTGAGATCTGTAGTGTAGGTAGTATTATTGTATCAGTGTTAATTTTCTGATTGGGGTCATTGTGCTAATCATGGAAGAGAATGATCTTTTTTTAGGAAATACATACTGAAGAATTGAAAGGGGCATCATATCTGCAACTTATTATCAAGTGTTTCAGAAAAAAATATGTGTGTGTGAGATATAGATAGATGATAGATAGATAATAGATAGATGATAGATAATAGGTAGGTTGATATATAGAGAGATAAAGATATATGGAGAGAGAGAGATAGATTAGATAGATATGTACAGAGAGAGAAAAAGAGACAAGTGTGATAAAATGTTAGCATTTGGTGAATTTGTATTGTGAAGAGTATACAGAAATTCTTTGTACCATTACTACAACTTCTTTATATGTCTAAAATTTTTCAAAGTTAGAAATTTGAAATACTGAAAAGTGAAAAATGTATGTAATGTACTCAGCTCTCAGCTGGCACTCAGAATATTTCTAGTGAATCTAGACTTTTCTTATTCTTTCTGGGTCTAGCATCAGCGCCCTCCTTGTCCATGGTAGGAGAGAATGAATGGGGTTCAGTGGTTAGGAGCACAGACCCTGGAGCCAGATTAGGTTTGAATCCTGGCTTTGACACTGACTAGGTGTGTGACTTTGGACAAGTCACTTAACCACTCTGGTCCGCAATTTTCTCACGTATAAAAAGGGGGTAATACCTACACCAGGCTTGAATGATGTATATAAAGTACATAGAACAGTCCTAGGCACGTAATAAGCTCTACATAAGTTGGGCTGCTACATAGCAGGGTCTGAGAGGGTATCAGAAGGACCCTTGTCTAAAGAGTCATCTGCAGACTTCTCCAGCCTGCAGTTGAGGTTCTACCACTAGAGTTTATCATTCCAGCTTAGAATTTATTTATTGCCTAAATTCACTGAGTCTTATCCATTATTTAGAGATTTGTATGTAAATATATCAGCCAGAGCTTTTACAAAGAGCAGATCCCTATGAAAATATCAATAGAAAGACAGCACACAACAAATAACAAGTGTTGGCAAGGATGTAGAGAAAACTAAACTCTCATGCACTAATGGTGGGAATGTAAATTGGTGCAGCCACTGTAGAAAACAGTATGGAAACTCCTCAAAAAATTAAAAATAGAACTACCATATGATCCAGCAATTCTGCTCCTGGGTATTTATCCAAAGAAAATGAAAACAATAATTTGAAAGGATATATGCACCACTATGCTCACTGCAGCATTATTTACAATAGCCAAGCTATGGAAGCAACCTAAGTGCCCATCAATAGATGAAGAGATAAAGAAGGTGTGATGTGTGTATATATATATATGAATATATATATGACTATATATATGTGAATATTACTCAGCCATGAAATATTGCCATTTGCAACAACATGGATGGACCTAGACAGTATTATACTTAGTGAAATAAATAAGAGAGAGAAAGACAAATGCCACAAATACCATGTGATTTCACTTATATGTGGAATCTAAAAATCAAAACAAATGAACAAACATAACAAAACAGAAACAGAGTCATAGAGAACAAACAGGTGGATGCCAGAGAGGAGGGTTGTGGGGGGATGAGAGAAACAGGTGAGGGAGGTTAAGAGGTATGAGCTTCCAGTTGCAAAATAAATGAGCCAAGGGTATGAAATGTGCAGTGTGAAGCACAGAGTCAATAACTATGTAACATCTTTGTATGGTGACAGATTGTAACTAGACTTATCGTGAAATGTACAGAAATACTGAATCACTATGTCATATAACAGGAATGAACATAGTATTGAAGGTCAATTACACTTCAAAGGCATGCAAACAAACAGACCCACAGAAAAAGAGATCATATTTGTGGTTACCAGAAGTGAGGGGTGGGAGGAGGGGGAATTGGATGAAGGCCATCAAAAGGTACAAACTTCCAGTTATAAAATCAATAAGTACTAGGGATGTCATGTACAACATGATGAATATAATGAACACTGCTTGATGTTATATATGAAAGTTGTTAACAGGGTAAATCCTAAGAGTTCTCATCACAAGGAAAAAAATTTTTTCTATTTCTTTAATTTTATATCTATATGAGATGATGGATGCTCACTAAACTTACTGTGGTCGTCATTTCACGATGTATGTAAGTCAAATCAGTATGCTGTACACCTTAAACTTATACAGTGCTGTATGTCAGTGATATTTCAATAAAATGGGAAGAAAAAAAAATGAAAGACAGCACAAAGGGACCAAACCTAAGGAGTATGTTTCACCTCAAAGAGAGTAACACTGAAAAGGTAAATGCCAGAATGAGAGATAAACTGATGGCTATAAATCAATTCAATTTTATTATCTGAGGGCATAATACTCAGAGATGATCACATATAAAAGAACCAGAATCACACTGACATCAGACTTCTCAACAGCAACAATGAGTTCAAGAAGACAATGGAGTAACAGTTTTAAAGTGTTTGAAAGAAAAGAACTTTGAACCTATTACCTTCTAATCATCTGAATTGTCATTTAAATGTAAAGGTGTAAAAAAAAAAAAGTATTCTTAGAAATACACCACCTGAAAGATTTGTCACACACACAAAAAATCCATATTGAAAACATTTTCAGAGAAAGAACTCAAATATGAAAAGAAATAAGACCAAGAGAACCTGCAAAAATTATAGAGAGGAAGGATCATCAAAGTTTATTGATATCTTAAATATTTTAAATGAAAGCCAGGGCTAAATAAGAGAAAAAAAGAATATATATCCATTAAAAAAATGAAAATCCTAGTCAATACTTTCATGAGTAGCCTTTTAAAATAGGAATATAGAAGTTGGTTGGTTTAAGAAACCAATAGGGATAAACAGAAATATGATCTTAAGTTAAACGCAAACAACAGGAGAACAAAAATAGAATGCAAAATCCTTAAGGTGCAGAAGAAACGTCAATCCATTCAGTGGAAACTAGGAAGAGAAGAATATAGGAAAATAAATGGAAAATACAAGATAGCAAAAATAAATCTTATTATAATAGCAACTATATTAAATCTAAATGAGTTAAACCACTGAATAAAAAAGACAGTCTTGGGACTTCCCTGGTGATCCAGTGGTAAAGAATCCACCTTACAATGCAGGGAACACGGGTTCAATCCCTGGTCAGGGAACTAAGATCCCACATGCCACGGGGCAACTAAGCCCATGTGCCACAACTACTGAGCTTGTGCACCTCAACTAGAGAGCCCGGTAGAGCCCACGTGCCGCAAACTACAGAGCCCACGTGCCCTGGAGTCCATGCGCCACAACTGGAGGGGAGAAAACCCACACACTACAACTAGAGAGAAGCCCGCACACCACAACGAAAGATCCCACACACCTCAGCGAAGATCCCACGTGCCACAACTAAGACCCGACGCAGCCAAAAAACAGTAAATTAAAAAATAAATAAATAATAAATAAATCTTAAAAAAAAAAACAGTCTTACTGACTTAAAAATCTAAGGTCCAACTACCCATTGCCTACATTGACAAGCTTAAAACAAAAAGTTTTTGTTTGTCACAGAAAGGTTGACAGTAAAATAATCACTCTTTATTGCTTTATATATAAATACTTTTTTAACGCTTATTTTAAACTTTTGTTCCATCTGTTCTAATAATTCTACTTCAGATGGTTATATGTAGCCCAGTTTTTTGAGGTGTTGTATTCCCCCGGTATCTAGTCATCTTAACGTCTAAGTTCATGTTTCCTGGAAATATCAACTACTCAGTAGGGTGATTTATGGTGGGGAGAGGGAATGGTTGTGGCCAAAGGTAGGCCCCCATCTGGGTGGAAGTAGACCTAGGCCCAGGAGAGAGGCCCAGGCACCAAAAAATCACTTGGATCACCTGTTTTCTACCACTCCCTGGGCAAATGCTCAGGTTAGGACTTCACTTGCAAACGGTAGGGAGAAGCAGTCTGAGGAGAATATGACTTCCCTGGGTGACTGTCTCTCACCCAGCCACACAATGGAATCACCTGGGCAGCCATTAAACATCCTAAAACCTTGGTCCTACACCCAGAGATTCTGACTGGTTCATTGGTCTGGGGTGAGGACTGAGAGACGGGTTTGAAAGCTCCCTGGTGATTCTAAAGTACAGCCAAGGGTGAAAGCCATCCGCACGGGTGTTACCCACCAGTCCTGAGGGTATAGAGCAGCAGGTGGCCCAAGGCCTGAGGTCACTCCACACAGGTGTTCTCAAGCCCTCTCCCAGCAGAGTTCAGACCCTAACAGGTATCCTGCTAACACCTGCATCTGCTGCCTGGGCTGGTTCCCAGTTAAGGGATTGACAATGATGTTCCCAAAGTCACACTTTATCCTATCCTCTCCCTGATGTCCCAGCCACACCCCACTCCAGCCTAAGACACACTCATACCCACAGTCTCCCTCAAGGCTTTCTCTTGTCAGGGTTTTGTTTTTATTTTTGTAGTGTTTGTCATTGTTGTTGTTTAGTCCCTGGATTCCATGTTCTTCTATAGTTTCTTCAGAGTTGATTTTGGAGAAAGGAGCCAATAGCCCACGTAAGTTTGCCACCTGGCAAAATCCCGAAGTCTGAAGGCCAAAGGGTTGTTTGCTTGTGTGATTTTTTAAAAGACAAACGCACAGGGAGGGAGAACAGAAAAACTGCTGGAAACAGAAATATAAGCGATAACTGCCCTAGCACACCTGGAGAAGCCCAATCCTAAGGTAATGGCGGGAAAGCTAAAAACCAATGAGATTTGCACTGCAGGCACCTTAAAAGGCTCAGAATTTGTCAACACCAGAGTCCTCCAGAACTGGGGAGGGAAGGGGAGGTGGCTGAAATCCACAGAACTGGGTGAGAGCTGTTTGGGAAGCAGTCAGAGTCCTAGACCCGCTTCCCCAGTCTATATAGATGAGCAGCAGCCCCTTACCCATTCTGGTGGCACACCAGGCGCTCACTCTCTGTGGAGGAGAAAACCTGGCCTGGAAGCTGAGCAGCACAGTTTAGGACACAAGCTCTGTAACAAAACTCCGGGGATTAAGTGAGCCCATACAAACTCAGTGTTGCAAGTGAGTGTAATAGGAGTGCCAGCCCTCTCCCCGCTCAGTTCCAAAGCCAGATCTCTACTCTCCAGGCAAGAGACTAGCAACTTTCTCTCTAAGGAGTCTGACGCACCAAGAGGAAAGCTCTAGGCTCTGATTTCAGGTTCCCTAACAAACAGCCATCCTATAGTGAAGCTCAAAATTGACAAGCCCTACCCAAGCAGCTTTGCAATCCTCACTTTTCATCATGATCAGACAAGCCAGGACGACAGGACCTCCAAAGAAAGTCTCTAATGCAGAAGATGGAGGCCACCAAATAAACAGGAGGCAGCTGCTTGAAAGAAACAAACAAAAGACAGGGAGAAGAAACTTTTTAAAATATAACTATCATTCATATACTCAGAGAAATAAGAAAAGATATTGCATCCAAGGCATAAGTCTGTATTTTTTCAAAGGAGGAAGAGGGCATTCCGAGAAAAAAAAAAAATTAGAAATTAAAGCATAACCTGAAAAAAATAGCTTCAGAAAGAATAAAATACTTAGGAATTTTATTTCATTTTATTTATTATAGAACACTTAGGAGACAAAAGATTGTACACTGAAATCTATGAAACACTGGTGAAAGAAATTTTAAAAGACATAAGTAAATGGAAGACATCTCATGTTCATGGACGAAGACTTAACATTGCTAAGATATACAGATGGTAAGACATACATCTACCCAAAATGATGTACAGATTCAACATAATCTCTATCAAAACCCCAACACTGATTTTTTCAGAAATAGAAACACCTGTTCTAAAATTCATATGGAATCTCAAGGGATCTAAAACAATAGCCAAAACAATCTAGAAAAAGGACAAAGTGGGAGGATTCACACTTCCTAATTTCAAAACTGATTACAAAGTTACAGTAATTAAAACAGTGTAGGAACTTCCCTGGTGGTGCAGTTGTTAAGAATCCTCCTGCCAATGCGGGGGACATGGGTTCAATCCCTGGTCTGGGAAGATTCCACATGCCGCGGAGCAACTAAGCCCGTGCGCCACAACTACTGAGCCTGCGCTCTAGAGCCCACAAGCCACAACTACTGAGCCTGCGCTCTAGAGCCCGCGAGCCACAACAACTGAAGCCCGCGCACCTAGAGCCTGTGCTCGGCAACAAGAGAAGCCACCGCAATGAGAATCCTGTGCACCACAACAAAGAGTAGCCCCCACTCACTGCAACTAGAGAAAGCCCACACGCAGCAACAAAGACCTGATGCAGCCAAAAATAAATTGATTAATTAATTTTTTAAAAAGCAGTGTAGTACTCGCATAAGGACAAATACAACAATGGAATAGAAGAGAGCCCAGAAATAAACCCTCACATATATGATCAATTGATTTTCGACAAGGGTGCCAAGACCATTCAATGGGGAAAGGACAGTTTTTCAACAAATGGTGCTGGGTACACTGGCTATCCATATGCAAAAGGATGAAGTTGGACCCTTACCTAAAATCACGTGTAAAATTTATTCAAAACAGATCAAAGAACTAAATTTACAAGCTTTACAAAAACTGTAAAACTCTTAGAAGAAACCATAGGGAAAATTTTCATGGCATTGGATTTGGCAATGATTTCTTGCATATGACACCAAGAGCACAGGCAACAAAAGAAAAAGTAGATAAACTGGACTTCATCAAAATTAAACCTTTTGGGAATTCCCTGGCGGTCCAGTGGTTAGGACGTGGCGCTTTCACTGCCGTGGGCTGTGGGCCGTGGGCCGGAATTTGATCCCTGGTTGGGGAACTAAGATCCTGCAAGCCACACGGTGATGCCAAAAACAAAAAAAATTAAAACCTTTTGTTCATCAAAGAATACTATCCACAGAGAAAAAAAGGAAACTCAAAGAACAGGAGAAAATATTTGCAAGTCATATACCTGAGAAGGGATTAACATCCAGAATATATCAATGACCCCTAAAACTCAAGAGCAATAACATAAACAATTTAATTGAAAAATGGGCAAATGACTGAATAGACATTTCTCCAAAGAACATATAAAAATGGCCAATAAGCACAGGAAAAGTTGTTCAACATCATTAATCATTAGGGAAATGGAAATCAAAATCACAGTGAGATACTACTTCACACCTATTAGGATGGTCATTATTTTTTTAATGGAAAATAACAAGGATTGGTGAGGAGGTAGAGAAATTAGGAACTTCATGCATTGCTGGTGGGAATGCAAAATAGTTCAGCCACTGTGGAAAACAGTTTGATGTTTCCTCAAAAAAGTTAAAAAAAAATGTTAAATGTAGAAAAGTTAAATATAGAATTACCATATGATTCAGCAATTTCATTCCTAGGTACATACCCAGAAGAATTGAAAGCAGGACTCAAACAGATAATTGTACACCATGTTCATAGCAGCATTATTCCAATAGCCAACAGGTAGAAACAACCCAAACAACAGATGAATGGATAAATGTAATATATACATACAATGGGATATTATTCAGTCACAAAAAAGAATAAACCTATGATACATCCTGCAAAATGGATGAACCTTAAAAATGTTATGCTAAGTTAAATAAGCTAGACAACAAAGGACAACTGTTATATGATTTCATTTATATGAGGTACCTAGAATAGGCAAATTCATAGAGACAGAAAGTAGAGCGATGATTACCAGGGCCTGGGAGGAGGGGGAAATGAGGAGTTAATACTGTTTAATGGGTACAGAGTTTCTGTTTGAGATGATGAAAAAGTTCTGGAAATAGATAGTAGTGATGGTTGCACAACGTTGTAAGTGTACTTAACGCCACTGAGTTGTACACTTAAAAATGGCTAAAACGCTCAATTTTATGATATATATAGTTTACCACAATAAAAATAAATAAATAAAATCCTGACAGAAACCAGAATACTCAGTAGAGGGCTGACAGATAAAATCAAGAAAATAGAGCAAAAGAACAAAGACAGAACAGGCAAGAAAAAAAACAGGAAAAATGAGAATCAGAACAGAAGATCAATATCCAAACAATAGGAAATCCAGAAAAAGAGAACAGGAAAAATGGTGTAAAGAGGGGGTGAAATCCAATGAAATCATTCAAGAAAATTTCCCTAAATTGACGGATATGAATTTCTACATTGAAAGCACCCACCAAATATCCAGCAAGCTGGCTACAGACAGACCACATCAAGGATTATCACAGTGAAAGTTCAGAACCAGGAGGCAAGGGATCAAGAAACTGAGCGACCTAGGGACTGAATCTCCTTGGAATCACCAGAACGATGACCAGAGTGATGAAGAGAGGGCTGCACTGTGGGATCCCATGCTCAGTCCCAGTGCCTAGGGAGCGCCTGGTACAGGCTGAATGCATGAATGGGCAAATGAATATGTGCCATGAGGCACGTCAGAGTTCACAAGTCTTCACAGGAAGGCAAGATCACAAACATGGGGAGGACAGGTCATCTCAATAAACATTCTGAGTGACATTCAAAGTGGTCCTTGCATGGCGAGTAGAATTTCAACAAGCACAGACTGGGCAGCAATATGAATTGAGAGGCATTTATTGGGCCAAAACAGAAGCAAGTCTGGGGTCCCTAATCAGCCCAGGATGACTGGAGTGGAGGGAGGGCAGAAGTGGGAGACATGGCTGGACAGGTGGCTTGGAGGTGATGGAGAAGAGAGAGTCCAGTCGAGGTGCCAGGGTCTATGCTAGTGCCCCACACTGGCATCTGAGCAAGAAAGCAGAACATATAAGCAAGGCAAGGATCCCCAGATTCTATCCAGTTCACTCAGATTCCAGATTTCAACATCCTGCCTTTCCTTATTGTGTGTGTGCACACACGTGTGTTTAATGACTATGAACTCAGTGTCACTTTGCACAGATTGCTGAATCAAGCACCATGCATGGATACCTGTGAGCAATAAATGATCCTTGCCCTCAAGATTCTAGTGGAGAAGACAGGCATCCTTTTCAGTAACAACAGAATAAACCAGAGCTGAGAGGAGGGTGGAGAGCTGAAACAAAGTTAGCAGCCTCACATTCTCAAAACAGAACACGTGATTAACAGCTCAGCATCCTCGGCACACAAGAGGTTGGACTCATTGATTCTTAGAAGCAGAAAACAGACTGGCTGCACCAGAAAAGAAGCATTTAGTTGTAAATCCCTTACCAGTATCAGGGCTGTGGCAGGAATCATTCCTGGTTTCTGTTTTAAGATATTCATTCCATAAACTGGAAAAAAGGGGGGTCCTTCCCTCACCTTCCAGGCAAGGAACTAAATATTTCACCTTTTGCATCCCTCTTTACAGTGTTCAGCCCTCCAAATGTGTTCATTATATGATAAACTCTGAGTGTTTCTGAAAAGACAGACAGACCATAAACAATCTCAGGCAATATGTTGAGCTAAAGATACTGCAGCCTCTTCACTGTGAATGATCTATAATTGATCATTTATAATCTATTAGTTCAACAATTCTCATCCCATCAAAATTAAAAAATTAAAAAATTATACATGACTAATGAGCTACTCTGCTTCACTGGGTCATAATCTGCATTTTAAAGTATCTATATTCACAACTGCAGGGTAAACTGAACCTCACTGGTGTTATTGTTACTGACTTTCTGATAATTAATGGGAATTTTTCAAATTGTCTGAATCTCTATTTAAATGATTTATATAATGGACCTTCAGAGTTGCCGTTACAATCTATCACACTGTAATGAAGTAACTTAGGTGTGTTTATTACCAATTTACAGCGAATATGGCAGACTGGAGGTGATAAAACTTTTTTTTCCTCTTGCTTTCCTTGTAGTCCTAACATTCTGTGTTAGAACGTAACACATGACACATCTTAACACATGAGACATTTGTAGTTTGAAGCCATAGATATTTTATTTGGGGTTCTGGCCAATCTCTGGTGATTTATGACATTATTTCATTACAAATTGCTGTAAGGACAACCATTGCTCAACCACGAGGTGTTGTGCATTTACTCATAAATTTTCAGGAATGAGACAGTGTGTGTGCCAGGAATGATGGAATACTGTTTACTTTTCCCTCCTCCAACTCTCTTAAAACAAAAGGATGTTTTAGGAAATGGAGTTTAGGAGTCCAGCCTGAGTCCAAGCTAGCATGTGCATATCTTAGGTGTAAGCCAAAGCAGAGACATCACGATCTCTGCTTAACTTTAACTGAAAGAGGAACAATATTCACCCCATCTCTCTATCAATATGGCAGGACATCTACAGTAACAAAGCAGAGTTCTTACAGAAATATAAGCTCCTCTAAGGCCAATAAAACCTTATTCAAATCTGTTATTCCCTAACTCTATTGAGTTCAATGCCTGGCAAATGGCAGTTGCTCAATAAACATAGAATTTGAGTTAATCTACGTAAGTCTTTAAGTTGTGAAATACATATTTGAAAAATAAAATCAATGTCCAAGAAATCTTTATTTGAAGGGTGCATGCAATAGGGTGGTCTCTTGTAATTATAAGATATTTGTAATATGATTTGAGGTCTTGAGCATAATACCATTTTTCATTCTTGATCTTTAAATTACCTTTCACATTTCTTAAATATTATAAATATGCAAAATGATGATTTTTTCATCTGACTCATTTTGAGAGAACATAAAGGAAATAACCTTTTTAAAAAGAAAGAATGCTACGTAATAATTAACAAATGCAGGTATTTCCTAATTCAGCAAGTTCAAATGTATGAAGGTACAGATTTTTCCAGATATATAGGCGTTCTCTATATCAATATTTCTATTTTTGTGCATTGTAATTTTTATAATAAAAATGCTTTAAGTGAGAACTATTGAGTTTTACTAGTTGGTCATGTTACACAAAGATTCACCCAGAATTATGAGACCCTCAAAGCATTTTTTTCATTGAACCTTTAAATTTCTTATAATATGTTCTCCCCTTTTGTGTTCATTTGTTTTCTTTCATCCAAAGTATTTTACAAGTTTTTTTTTTATCAAGGCTTCAAATTTAAGCTCTCTTTGTGTGTCTGAAAATGTTTTTTTTCCGTATTAGATTTCTTTAGGAATAATTTGTATACAACAAAGTGCATTCATTTAGATGTTTCATTATATGTAAATACTCATAACACTTCCACTACAGTCAAGGTACAGACATTTCCATCACCCCCAGAAGATTATCTGTGACCCTTTGCAGTCCACCCCTACCTCTGTCCCAGCTCTAGGAAACTACAGATCTGCTTTATGTCACTATCAATTATTTTACAGTTTATATAAATGGAAAAATATAGTTCATACTCTTTGTATCTGACTTCCTTCATTCAGCATGATTTAAAGATCCATGTCGCTGCATGCTTCCATAGTTTGTTCCTCTGTACTGCTCAGCAAGACTCCACATATTGGATACACCACATATTATCTATTTACCAGTTGATGGATATTCTGGATTATTTCCAGGTTTTGGCTATTGTGAGTAAAGGTACTATGAACATTTCTGCATAAATATTAGTATGTATATGTGTTTTCAGTTTTGGTTGGTAAATACCTAAGAGTGGAATGCCTGGAGCTTATGGTGAGTACATGTATAACTTTGTTAAGACACTAACAAACAGATTTCCAAAGTGGTTGTACCACTGTATTCTCAAAAGCAGTTCATGAGAGTTCTACTTGCTCTACATCCTTCACAACATTTGGTATTGTCAGTCTTTTAATTTTAGCACTTCTGTCAGTAAATAGTGGTTTCTCATTATAGTTTTTGTTTGGTTTGGTTTGTTTTTGCATTTCCCTGATGGCTAATCATGTTAAGCATCTTTTCATGTGTTCACTGACCATTCTTTATCTTCCTTTGAAAAGTATTTGTTCAAATATTTGTTTTTTATTTTGTATTAGGTTGTTTCTCTTTTTATTATTGAATTGTAAGAGTTCTTTATATATTCTGGATACAGCCTTTTGTCAGATATATGCGTAGCAAATATTCCATTCTCCAGCTCTTCTTTTTCTTAATGGTATCTTTTGAGAGAAAAAGTTTTTAATTTTGATAAAGTTCAATTTATCAATTTTTTTTCTTTCATGTTCATGTTTATTTGTGTCCTATCAGAGCAATTTTGTCTTTCCTAAGGTCAAAAAGATTTTCTCTTATGTTTTCTTCTAGTTTTATTGTTTTAGCTTTCCTATTTTGTTTGTGTTTGTTTTGGGTTTTGATTTTTACACGTATTCTGAAAAGATGATTTAACCAGCTGTAGGAATCTAACATGGCAGCTGTTTTCTCTCAGCAATTTTAAGGTATTATTCCATCATCTGGTATCTCCTGTTACTGATGAAAAATCTGCTATCAGTCTAACTGCTGCTCCTTTTAAGTAATCTGTATTTCTCTCAGATACCTTTTAATTTATTTCTTTATTCTTGCCACTCTGTAGTTTCACTAAGTTTATCTAGGTGTGAGGGGTTTTTTGCTCTGCTTAACAATTAGGATGCCTTTTTCATCCCAGGATTCGTGTCTACCTTTGATCCTAGAAAAGTCTTATCCATTACCTTTTTCAAATATTGCTTCTCTCCCATTTTTGCTATACTCTTTCAAGAATACCTACTAGTAACTACTTACAATTTCCCAACTTACCCTCCATGGCCCTCTTAAATTTCCTGCATCCCAGGTGACTTGCAAAGTTCTGCCTTCCATCTCACTTCCTTCAACTATGTCAAGTTCAATATCTCATTTATAGGGGTTGCTTTTTTTTTATTTCAATGACTATATTTTCCATTTCCAAGATTTCTGACTCATTTTTATTTACATTCATCTATTCTTAATGTAGTTGCCTACTTAGTTCATGTTTTGTAGTTGTTTCATTTTACTAAACAACTGTAAATGTATTGATTTTACAGTAATTTTCAGATTCCTCTATTATTTAGTTTCTCAGGTATGAGTCCCTCCAATTTTGTTTGACAATTCATACTGCATGGGAGTTGCCTACCTAACAGCCACTCCCTCTCCCCTTCTCTGCTAATAAAACCCAATTTTATCTTGAGTGGCAATGTGTCCAGCCAATAGATCTAATTGGTCTAAGTCAGTTGTGAATATTTCTTTCCCTTTACCAGACATTCAATGTCCCAGTCTCCCCTTGAGCCAAGGCAAGCCATGTGACCCAGTTCTGCCTAAAAAGATATAATGGAAATTCTGCTCGGGCACTTCTGGGAAGGCACGAACTGTGATATCTGGAGCTGCAGCAGCCATCTTACGACCGTAAAGCAAAACACCGCAAACCCAGTAGAAAGAAGAAAGACAGACCTTGGATCCTTGATGGCATCGTTGAGCTGCTAGACCATCCTGAGACAGCCTGACTCCAGTTCTCATTATTAAGAAACATAATAAATGTCTATATGGTTTAGGGTACAATTACTTGCTGCTAAAATTATTCCAAACTGGTAGAGGAGGCTTTCCCCCTCCCCGTGGTGGTAGGATGCCTCAGCCTAGCTCCTAGGAGAGCTGCAGCTCAGAAGTACAGCCTCCCCTAGCTGGGTGTTCCTTGTTCCTAACGCCAAGCCAGGACAGAACTTGGTCCACCTCCCAGTCATGCAGGTACCTTGCTTCTGCCCTCTGCTGCAGGTGAGCAGCTTATTACCTGCTAAAACTCCAGATGGGTTGGTTGGAATGTTCTCAGCTTCCAGTCACAGGCATGGAAGCACACTGCCAGCACTGGTTTCACGACAGGAGGCTCAAGCAAGACTCACCACTCACCCATCTCTATTCCCCTCTTACTTTTAAATCCTTGATCCCAAATTCACTTCCTTCATCCCCACCTCCCACAGGTCTCCAGCCTCAGCCAACCTCACTGCTTCCAGACACTGCTCCCTCCGGGTCCTGGGAGGTTTTCCTCCTTTCCTTTAGCTCAGCTATGCGGTTCTAACTTTTGTTTATAAGTCATCCATAATTTCTGTACATGTGGAAAAGAAATTTCCACATCTACTCACTTTGCCACCTTGCCTAAAGTCCATCCCAGTGCATTTTTTAATTGTTGTATTGTTGTAAGAGATTCTTACAAATAGGCTTACTCTTGTAAATATTTGGAAATGCAAAAAATATAAAAGTAAAAATGAACATTAACCTACCACCACTGTTAACATTTTGATACATTTCCCTCCAATATTTTTTCTGTGCATATTTGTGAACATATTGTTTTATAAGATTGTGGGACTAATGTAATACACAGGGTTATATCTTGCCTTTTTCTATTTAATATATTATGGACATTTTCATATATATATATATAACATGTTTATAAAATATATAATATGTTTAAAACAAAACAAAACTCATAGATACCAAAAAAAGAATAGTGGCTGCCAGAGAGCTGGGCAAAATGGGTGAAGGGAGTTGATAGGTACAAACTTCCAGTTTTAAAATAAATAAGTCATGGGGATGTAATATTGAGCATGGTGACTAGAGTCAATAATATTGTAGCGCATCCTTGAAAGTTTCCCAAAGAGTAAATCTTAAAAGTTTTCAACACAAGAAAAAAATAATTTTTTGTAACTTTGTAGGGTGATGGATGGTAACTAGACTTATTGTGGTGATCATTTTGTAGTGTATACAAATATTGAATTATTATGTTGTACACCTGAAATTAATATAATGTTATATGTCAATCATACCTCAATAAAAAAATAATAAACCACATATAATGTTTATTAAATACATAAAATATGTAAATAATATTCTATTATAGATGTTTATATATCATATATAACATAGAGATCTACCATAATTTCCCTACTCCCTTATTATGGATATTTTGTTGTTTTTAATTTGAACCTACTATACATAATGTTGCATCATAAATATTTCAATATTTCCTTAGGAAAGAGTCCTAGAAATAGGATTACTGAGACAAAAGATATGAACATTTTAAAAATATATATACATATTGCCAAAGCGCTTTCCCAACACATGTTCATCCTCTCAGACTCTGAGTGTAAAACTGTTTTAATCTTGCCAATTTGAAAGATAAAAAAGTCTCAGTGTTCTTTTAATTTACATTTCTTTGATACTCATAAATTTGAACATTTTTCATATGTTAATTAGCCATTTGTCTTTCCTTCCAGTGCATTTTAAATAAGATTGTATTTACTTACAACTTTGCAAAAACAGTTATTTCACAAATCAAATCAAAATACCTGATTTTAGTGTATAAACCAGCCTCAAAAGACATAATGGAGAATTGGGAGTTTGGGATTAGCAGATGCAAACTATTATATATAATGTAGAATTATATATAATATAGAATGGATAAACAACAAGGTCCTATTGTATAGCACAGGGAACTATATTCAATACCCTGTGATAAACCATAATGGAAAAGAATATGAGAAAGAATGTATATATGTATAACTGAGTCACTTTGCTGTACAGCAGAAATTAACACAACATTGTAAATCAACTATACTTTAAAAAAATAAATTTTTTAATATATTTTTAAAAAGAGATAATGGATATCTCTCTTGCACAAGTTGAAATGTTGTCTTCATTGTATTTCAGGTACAAATTACAATTGACTTAGTCTTTAGGTAATTTACAATCATGGGTGTAGGAGTGGAAAGAAGACTTGCATATAAACACAAGTGACCAAATTTTATACACATATATATATATGGACTTATCTATATGTCTATATAGGTATAAATATACATACTTATATTAAGTGTATATTTATACACTTATAATTTGTATGTATAATTAACCACAGGTGGAGATGATTTTTGATCTGTAAACTTCAATATAATTATATATTTCCATAACCTCTGGTCATGGACAAACTTGTTTTGAAATCCATTAAAAATTGCAGTTGGGACTTCCCTGGTGGCACAGTGGTTAGGAATCCACCTGCCAATTCAGGGGACACGGGTTCGAGTCCTGCTCCGGGAAGATCCCACATGCCGCGGAACAACTAAGCCCGCGTGCCACAACTACTGAAGCCCACGCACCTAGAGCCCGTGCTCCACAACAAGAGAAGCCACCGCAATGAGAAGCCTGTGCACCGCAACGAAGAGCAGTCCCCACTCGCCGCAACTAGAGAAAGCCTGCGTGCAGCAACGAACACCCAACATAGCCAAAAATAAATAAATTTTTTTAATTGCAGTTGATATGCCCATTTGAGAATTTTACCAGCCACCATTTTGTCTCATAAACCACAAAAAACTTAACAAGTCTTATAATGAGCTAAAGACAAATGCTATGTGGTTGATTTAAAAGTCACCACTGCATACTCTCATTGAGAAAGCAATAGGCGTTAAACAGTGTTTATGGAAACTGAAATGCTGAAGTATTCAGGGAGTTTATTGGGGGAAGTAAGTCTGACTACAGGTAGATTTTGAGCAGCATTGAGAAAATGGGGTACTCTTCTGAGGAGAGGAACAATAAAGGCCTTATGTCTGGAAAGACAGTAGAGGGTGATTTAAGTTATGTGTGGGGCTTGGGAGACCCTGGGTCCAAATCCTGGCTCTGCCACACACTGGGATGTCTTTGCACACAGCACTAGACCCTCTGCCCTCATTGCCTCATAGTTTTACTTCCAGGATTTACTAGCAACTTGCCCAATGTCCATCCCACATAGGGTAGGTACTCAACAGATGTAGCTCTCATTATTATTACAATGGCAAAGCATGATAGCCAGGAGGCTGGACACAGTGACACTCAGGAGGAAACGTGGCGGGGATGGTGTGGAGCTGACGAGCGGGGTCTAGGGTCACAGGAGGGCAACTGGAGGTAGGGACAAGGCTCGTGATCACAAAAGAGCTTTAGAGTGACCATGAGGCAGCTGAGTCCCTTCAAGGTCCATGGTGCATGATATGATGAAAACAAATCAAGAGACTCTCCTGTCGCTGTAATGAAAACAGCCTGCTGGGAAGTGTTTTACTGCATAATGAAAAATCACCTGGCACCGCACAGGGGACTGTGACCTCACAGGAAAAACAGGACCCGAGTGCCCAGCTCCAGGTGGGGAGCCAAACTCAGCCTGCGGCAAACGGCTGCAGAACCAGGGTCTTTGCTAAGATGTGACTTCTACGGTGACTTACTTAGGTTTGAGGTAGGCTGCTAGGCAGAGACAGGACATAATAATAATGTTCTGAGTGCTCAGACCAGAGCTGTACATTTCTGGATTTGGTCCTACGCTTATCACAAATAATTAGGCATCATTGTCTCTGCATATGATCGTGACACCGGCTCTTCAGATGACTTATTTCTACATGATGGTACCAGTCAACCTCTGCAGCATTTCCAAATTTCAAGGCAGCCGGTTTCTCTCATATTTTCTTAAGAAGGCTTATGAGGACTCACACATGAGTCTACTAAGTACCTAGAAGAATACTTTAATTTAAAACACCTTCAATTCTAATAGTTTTTTAGAAGTCTATGACACTCCCCCGGTAAGCAGAGAAACCCTGCTATGTGGTCCCCCACCCAAGTCTGCTAATCATAACTTGCCTCCCATTCGCCACATCTAAGGGAAGGTCTTATATTAATTCAGAGTTAGGGAAAATGCTGTACCAGGTTTCGTTGGTTTATTATTTGAAATAATTTTTAAATCCCTTCTTTCCTCTTCTAGTCTGCTCCTTTCTGCTTTTGTACACACCAAAATACATAAACATTCATACTATGGGCTCATTTCTTAACATATAACTTTTTCTTCCTCAATAAAGACCTGGAAAAATTACACCAAAGAGTGAAGACAAAAATTTGATCTGAGGGGCTTCCCTGGTGGCGTAGTGGTTGGGGGTCCGCCTGCCAATGCAGGGGACGCAGGTTCGAGCCCTGGTCCAGGAGGATCCCACATGCCGCGGAGCGGCTAGGCCCGTGCGCCACAACTGCTGAGCCTGAGCGCTGGAGCCTTCAAGCCACAGCTACTGAAGCCCACGTGCCTGGAGCCCATGCTCTGCAACGGGAGAGGCCACCGCAATGAGAAGCCCGCGCACAGCAGCGAAGACCCAATGCAGCCATAAATTAATTAATTAATTAATTAATTTTTTTAAAAAATTTTGATCTGATAGTTCAACCACTATTCTAAATGCTTCCCTTGATCATTACCAAACTATTTCACTAAAGAATCAACCCAAGGAAACTAGAGTTATTCCTTCCATCTTTTTTGAAAAAAGCTTAAATAATAATAGTTTCTTCAGGTGTTTCCTCATGTCTTCAGTATAAATTACAAATTCTCCATCAAGATAGTCTTGTATATCTCAGACCTGATTAAGTGGAAGAGCAGGATGTCTGTCTATCTCAAGACCGTCTTAATCATTTGTAGTTTGCATTTTTGTTTGTAAAACTTAGCTTAGATGTTTCTTAAATAGGGAGGAATCATTATGGGGTCTGGGAAGGAACTAGGTGTGAAATGTACAAAAGTTAAATCTTGGAACCTAACTTGCCTCACCAACAAGAAGGGATTAATAATAATACTTGCTTCATATGATTTTGTCAAGACTAATATTACATATATTATATGTTACATTTATTATATAATATACAATATTACATATTGTATAATACTATCTGTTTTACATACAATATGTATTTAGATACATATATATATATACACATATGACAGAGAGAGGCTCATTGCCTAACACCCAGTAAGCATGTGATCACTGTTGTCCCCCTATTTTTTCATCATTGGGACATACTTTTCTGAAACAAGAATATGGAAGTTTTCATCAGAGGGCCCTGAAAATTCACCATCTCTATGGGCACCTACTAACACCACCCCCCATCCCCCATCTCCACTCCAGGACTCCTCCCTGAACCTCAGCTCTCCAACCTTGTAAGGACTCAGAGGCTTACAGGCAGAGGTACTTAATAAATATTTATTGATGATAAGCCAATATCTGTCATATCATAGCAGCTTTAAATAGACCTGCCTCACTCACAAAAACAAGGGCTAGAGTATGTAAAATAACTGTCAGAGGCTCTGACACCCCATCTCTGGATTTCAATCAGACCACCACCCACCCGGCACAAATTCTTTTCTGGTTGCATCTCACACCCATCTTGTGTGGTTCTCTGAGCATTCTTTGCAGATGTGCCGCAGTTCCCTATGCACAGTCAGGGTCTGCTTGTTTTCGTGGCCCATTTAGTACCTGCCACTCTCGCTCAACCTCAGACTTCTCCCTGCATATGATCCTGGTATTGCCCTCTAGTCTCAAACTGCTACCACAGATAAGACCCCCCTCCTCCTACTCCCCCCTGCTGGGGAGGGAGACCAGACACTCAAGACACTGCAGGGCAGGTGTGGTTCAACCAAGTAATACACAGTGTAACTTTTAGAAAGACTGAATGCAAGAGCACCTCAGATGTGCCAGAACAAGGTCATCCTGTGGAGGGGCAAAGGGCTGGGGTCAGTACCCCAAACCAAAGTCACGGGTGGTTAAGTGAAGAGCTGGCACACGGGGCCAAGCGCCCAAAGATGGTCCCAAACAGGCAAGCGTCTTTAGTCAAAGCTACATACTTGCTTTCCGCCAAAGATCTGGACCCCAGTCTACCCAAAGGTTTACCTTAGGCAAGAAGAGGTTATCCCAGGGAGTTCAAGTACACCTGCAGGTGGGGAGGAAGGAGACAACGCAGGAAGCCGATGTCGGGCGGCGGCAACGTCGCGCGGCTGGAGACGTCACGCGGCTGGAGACGTCACGCGGCTGGAGACGTCGTGCGGCTGGAGACGTCGTGCGGCTGGAGACGCGATGCCGCGCGGAAGGAGACGGCGCGAGAAGACGACCACGCGGAAGGAGACAGCGCAGGTGGAGACGGCGCTGCGCTGCGCTGCGCTGCGCTGCGTGGCGCGAAACTAGGCAGAGCGGGCTGAGAGGCCCCAGGCGCTGGTGTCGGACGAGAACCTGGGCGCCGAGGCAGCCACCGGCTGTTCGTTATCAGGCACAAGGCCGTAGTTAGAGAACCAAGGACAGAGCCAGGGCAGGTCTTCTCAGAGCCTCCCGCCCACGAAAGGACTGGTTCAGAGCTGAAGGCCGAGGCGAAGCTGCAGCTTGCGGGTTCCGCGCGTTGGAGCTGAACCAGGCGCCAGGCAGCGCCCCGCGTCCAGGTCAGGCCTGGCGTCGGCAGCTCGCGCGGTCCTCCCTAAACGGCTTCTTCTGATGCGCCTAGTGTCCGCCTGTCGGAGGAAGCAAAAGGTGGGGCAAGCTGAGTAAACGAGGCCCCAAGGCCTGGAAGCCCTGGGATTTCGGCCAGAGCAGGTGAGGAGAGGGTGGGGAGGGCTGGTGGGGAAAATCCAGGGAGCGTGCATGGGCCACCGCCGTCGGGGCGGCGGGCAGGCAGGTCTGTGTGGACCACACGACCTCAGGGCGGGCCGCTCCAGTTTTCCCAGGCCTCTCGCAGGAGTCTGGACTGGCCAGAAACACCTCGGCAGCCTGGTCAGACACAAAACATGATCAGAGGTGGCGGGGGAAGTGGATCAGCCCCGAGCTCGCCAGGCTTGACGGTAGTGGAGACCATAAAACTCCCTTAGGGAACTTGTTCTTGTTTTCCCCCCTAAAGCCGTCCACAGCCGGCGAGAATGGTGCTAAATAATGTGCTTTCAGGTGCCCGTTTTGGGGCAGATAGTAATAGCTGTGTGACCATTGCTGGCCCACACTTGGTCACTGCGTGCTCGCCATCCGCCTCAGGGGGTGCACAGCTCAGTGCGCGGTTCTTATTTGGCTCTTTATTCTTAGCTGTTCTTGACTCAGTGACCATCTGCTGCTCGATTTTCCACCGAGATGGGTGATGGCCACTGTTTGTTCAGTTACCCCCATCTCCTGGGCTTTGACAGTACAAAACTTGCATCTAGCCTTTTAACTAAAGTTAGATTCAGCTTGTGTCTTGGCTCTTTTAAGATTTTGACAAGTTGGCCGCCCTTGCTTGAACTTCTATCTCGGCAAACACAAGGTCTGTGGGAAGTCTGGAGTTGTCACTTTTTTCCCCTGGGCAATCAACTCTACAATCACAAGGAATGCTTCCTATTGCCATTACTGTAACTCTGGGGACACAGACACCATATAACTATGCCAAGTTAAAAAAAAAAAAAAAGAAGAAGAAGAAAAACTCATAAATTAGGCTGCCAGGGTTTCAAGTGTGGCCTTCAGGAGCCCAGGACTGCTGAGCCACTAACATCTGAAATGCCTGGGTCTGAAAAGAGACGTAAGGTGTATTGGCATTATCAGCAAAAGCGCTTGAGCCAACTCTTTTCATATTCCTCAACCCAAATTCCTTTGAAAATGAAAGTAAAAATAAAGCGATACTCCTCATTTCCTCCAGACCTTGGAGTCTGGATTAAAGAAAATCTGCTGATTTTGCTGACCTTCACAAAGGTGCGATTGGGGTGAGGAGAGGGAGTTGTTGCATCTGGGGCTGGTGTGGGTCCTAATAGCTGAGCTTAGCTTGTGCTTTAGATATTTCCTTTCAAACTTGCTTTTTGCTGTTGCAGCTGGGCTTGTCAGTTTTCAGTACTAATGGGTTGTGATGGGGTGTCAGGGGAAGTCAACAATCAATGCTTGGGAAAAAAATGGTAGGGGGAGTGCGGGCAGGGGATATCACTGCTGACATGGCCAGGAACGGAAGTACAGTGGCATCTTTTGTAGAAAAATAGACAAGAAATCCTGTGCTCTGTTTTGCTTTTAAGATTAGTATAGATTTTTGTCCTTTGATGACTGGGCTGTCTGCTTTTCCCCACTTTAAACTTGCCCATCAAAAACATATATTCTGGTTTTTAAATAACCACTTTACAATATAGTTAAAATTGTAATTCATGTTGTGGGTTGTAGTTATTTCTTGCAGGGAGATAAAACAAGATAGGGAAATGTCTGCTGAAACAGAAGCATGAGAGAGATGGTGTGAAATGGCTGGGGCTACCTCGTGAAGGAGGCCTCTTTTAGGAAAAACTCATTTTGGCCCCAATGTTGTGTGACATGAGAATGCCATTACAGTAACACTCAGTGTGATGATGCTAATGTGAAAATATCAGTGCCTCACTGCAGTTTGCATCCAGGGCCAGACATCTCATTGAAAGTGGTTTTTTTTTTTTTTACTAATAATTCAGTAGAACCCTATTATGACACTGGTGTCAGAATGCAAGAATAATATTTGCTTCATGGGTTGTTTTATTCAAGTCATACATCAGGGAGTATGTACGGGAAGTGATTTGATCAACAGTCAAGTGTAATATAATCTACGATAGCCAAGCACTTTCTAAACAAAGGTTTACTGTACTTGTTTACATGAATTATATTTATGCCAAGAATCCCAACGTGGTTACCAAGTGAAAATATTCCAAGTTGACCTTATATAACACATGAGTTCCTGCGAAGTTTTGTGTGATTCAGAGTAAAACCCAGTCACATCCTGATTTATTTACTTTGTAAATCCAATTCTACATGTCCCAGGTTTTCTTAAATTTCCTTTAAGTCCGTCTATATTCATCTTTCTTTTTAAAATTGAAAAATTTAGTTACAGGGAGAAGTGTGGACAGAAAGTGCCTAAAGTTGTAGTGAAATGAAAAGAACCTTTGCTAGTCTCATATCCCTACCCTGTACTGTGTTTTCTTCCTTCACCATACTTCACAATCTTACACAGTCCAATTATTACTTTCAACTTCAGCCCTTCTGTATCATCAGGAATTTAATAAGCATATAGTATTTTAATAATCAGAGAAAAATAACACACCCAGTTTAATCTTTAAAACATTTTATTATGCACCAGGAAGGAGTAGATGTACTTTTCCTATTTCTCCTGCTAATTACAACTGAAAAGTCTGAATGGCAATATATATATATAACGTTAGTAAATATATATTTATTATTAATGTATTCATTATATATTATTTGTTAACTTATGTAAACATTAAATTTACGTATCATATATACATATATAAATCAAAATCAAAGACTCTGAAAAGTAGAGGGAAGGAGGCAGACTGACTAGGGACCTTGGGACTTGAGGATCCAGACAGTGGTGAGTTCCCTGGGTTTTCCTTTTGTCTGGTATGTCACAGACCTGGAACTGGAGAAGCTGGCAACCCTGAAATGCCAACAGATGCTGACCAAAAAAGTCCCAACAAAAGCCTGCCCTCTCTAACCAAAGGACCAAGAAGGAGGCAGCTTAACAAGACAGACAACATTTGGACAGTGACCTCTCCACTCCAGCCAAACACCACAGATAAAACTGTAGCCCCATTTACACCAGCAGAGGTTGAGTGGGAGCCTACACCTCCACCCTCATGAGGCTGTAAGGAGGAACCCAGCATTCCCATCAGGGAGCAATCAAAGACCAAATAAGGAGCCAGGACATGCATCCCCACCAGCTGATAGTCAGACCCACCCGCCCCATCGCCCGTGGAGTGGTGTCAGTGTAGATCATGTGGGGAGCCAGAACTCCCACCTCTGCCCAGCAACATTGTGGCAGTGCCTCCACTTCCCTTGCCACAGCAGTGACAAAGAAAGCCAGCAAACGCAGAAGGTTTAAATAAGATCCAGAGTCTCACAGCATAATATGAATATGCCCAGCTTTCAATTGGAAATAACCCATCATCCCCAAAAATCAGGATGATCTCAAACTAAATGAAGAAAGACAATCAGTAGATGCCAACAGCAAGATGATAAGAGATGTTGAATTATCTGACAACGATTTTATTTATTTATTTATTTTTGGCTGTGTTGGGTCTTCGTTTCTATACGAGGGCTTTCTCCAGTTGCGGCAAGCCGGGGCCACTCCTCATCGCGGTGCGCAGGCCTCTCACTATCACGGGCTCTCTTGTTGCGGAGCACAGGCTCCAGACGCGCAGGCTCAGTAGTTGTGGCTCACGGGCCCAGTCGCTCCGCGGCATGTGGGATCTAACCAGACCAGGGCTCGAACCCGTGTCCCCTGCATTGGCAGGCAGACTCCCAACCACTGCGCCACCAGGGAAGCCCCCTGACAACGATTTTAAAGCAGTTGTGACAGAAGTGCTTCAACAAGCAATTATAATCATGCTTGAAACAAATGAAAAAATAGAAAACCTCAATAAAGGTAACAAAGGAATACAACTCTATATTCATAAACTTAAAAACTTAAATGAAATGGACCACTTCCTCAAAAAAAAACACACTATCAGAATTCACCCAAAATTAAATGATAATTTGAATAGCTGTATAACTATTCAGAAAATTGAATTCATAATGATTTAATTCCCAAAAAAGATATCTCTAGGCCCAGATGGTTTCATTGGAGAATTGTACTAAACATTTAAATGAGAACTAACACCAATTTTATATAATCTCTTCCAGAAAATAGAAGAGGAGGGAACACTTCTGTTTATCTTATGAAACTATTGTTACCCTAATACCAAAATGAGAAAAAGACAGTACAAATAAAGAGAATACTACGGACCAGTATCCTTCATGAATAGAGATCTAAAAATCCTTAATAATATAATAGCAAATAGAATTCTGCAATATATTAAAAATTTTCATATACCATGACCAAGTGGGGTTTATCCTTGGAATGCAGGACTGGTTCAGTGTTCAAAAATCAATCAGTGTAATCCACCATATTAAACTAAGGAAGAAAAGACACATGATCATATCAATCAATGCAGAAAAATCTTTTGAAAAAATTCCACACCCATTGATGATAAAATATCTTAGGGAAAAAACATCCCACTCATTCTTCCATGACCAAATAAACTCCTCCACTTACTGGTATAATCTTGGGCAAATTATTTACTCTTTCTAATTATTTAATCTCTTATCTAAAGAATAGGGGGGATAATGATGATATCTAACTCATGGGGTTGTGTGAATTATTCTTATATGTACTAATTAGTAGTAATTAGACAGAAGCAAGCTTGGTGAACAATGTTCTGTGAAATGGCTTCTTTCCTGGTTTTGTACACTCCGAGCATCAGAACTTAGCCTTCGAAGTTGGATAGACCCTCTTAGTTCAAGTGTCTACCTACTACAATGCCTAAAAGTGCTCTTTAATTCAGAACATTACCAGCATACCTTGGAGATATTACAGGTGCAGTTACAGACTACAGCAATAAAGCAAATATCACAATAAAGCAATCACATGAATTTTTTGGTTTCCCGGTGTATATAATAATGTTTATACTACACTGTAGTCTATAAAGTGTGCAATACCATTATGTCCAAAAAAAAATAATGTGCCTACCTTAATTAAAAATACTTTATTGCTAAAAAAAAAAAAATGCTAACCATCATCTAACAATGCAGGGTTGCCACAAACCTTCAATTTGTAAAAAACACAGTATCTGTGAAACACAGTAAAGCAAAACGTGACAAAACAAGGTATGCCTGTATATACAGCACAGAAATGTAAATTGTGGGTAAAGTGAAAATAAAATGAGTATCATGCGTATTTTACTATTTGGCTAATTTAGGCAACATTATATACAATAAAGTAGAAATGCTTTATAATGATGCTCTAGTATAAACTTCTAATCACTCCTCAATAAAGGATTGTTGAAAACCTTTAACCAACATAGGTAATATTAATAATAATAATAACAATGACAGTAATAAAAGGATCTCTCCTGGTCCACATTTCCCTTTTCCTCGTATTTTTTTCCAAATTCTGCTAATCCTCTGCTGTGTATCCAGTGCAGTTCCTTTCCATGTCAAGTTGTTCAGGGGTACACTCTTCCTTGTCTCATTGCCCTTATTCCTATTTGCAAAAAATTCTTAGTCATTGCAGGTTAGCTTATTACACATGTATTTTTTTAAATTTATTTGTTTTATTTATTTATTATTTTTGGCTGTGTTGGGTCTCTGTTGCTGCACGTGAGTTTTCTCTAGTTGCAGTGAGCGGGGGCTACTCTTCGTTGCAGGGTGCAGGCTTCTCATTGCGGTGGCTTCTCTTGTTGCAGAGCACAGGCTCTAGGTGCGCAGGCTTCAGTAGTTGTGGCGCATGGGCTTCAGTAGTTGTGGCGCACCGGCTTACTTGCTCCGCGGCATGTGGGATCTTCCCGGACCAAAGCTCGAACCCGTGTCCCCTGCATTGGCAGGCGGATTCTTAACCACTGCGCCACCAGGGAAGCCCTACATGTGTATTTAAATACTGATTAACAATGCCGCCTCTCCACAGCCTGCGCTATCCTTCAATACACATCACAAATGCCTGTCTGTTATTACTTAATGATGAAAAATGGCTTCTCTCCTGTCCAGTTTGTGGTGCTCTGGGCCTGCTCTGAAACCTCAGTGCTCAGAGTTCTGTTCTACCGTCTCTGTGCTCTGGCCCTAGCTGCTCCACAACAGTGCAGTCTTAGGAGAAGCTGATTCTCCAGCTTTGGCAGAAAGAGAACCTTGTCATTTGGGGTCCAAGCTAAAAATGGAGCCCATTGCCCTAGCTGAACAGCAACATCTATATCTTGCATAATGTATATTATGATTAAATGCCTTCCCCTAGTTGCAGGAGTTCAGAAGATTTACTATTTAGTCATTTTGGTCTTATCATTGTGCAAACCATGAATGCTCAAAAAATACTGAATGAATAAATAAATCTCTCTTGGCACCGCAGGCCAAACTGACCTGAAAGAACACACACACACTCCAAACACATGAAAATGCTGGATAAACTATTTTTCTAATACATAGCCAAACTCAAAACCAAGAAAAGGAAATCCCCAGATGTCAGATATGAAGAACAACTCAAAGAAAAAGGAGGGAGTGGGAGCTGAAGCCAAACACATGACAGGAATATCGTATACAGATACAGCCTCGTAGGCTGGGGACTCCCGTTTTAGTGCCTGAATTGGGACAGGAGACAAAACCTTGGGCCCAGGCAAGGCAGGGAGGAGAAGCTAAGCTCCTGTATAAAACTGGGGGTGGTGAGGCTTTGCCTGAACTGTGACAGTGAATTTACAAACTCAGCGCATCGGTTTAGGGATTCAGCAAAGAAGATTGCCATCAGCTTAGGGCAGTCACTGGGAAAAGGTACCCTTAGCAAGTTGGAATGAGGTACCTTCTATGCGAATCTGCACTGTTTTCATGGTGAGAGAATCCCAGCTGAGAAATTCATACAATCACTAGTACAGCAATTCCATTTCTTGGTATTTATCCTAAAGAATTGTAAACAGGGTCTTGAAGAGATAATTGTATGCCCATGCTCATGGCAGCATTATCCACAATAGCTAAAATGTGGAAGCAATCCAAATGTCCATCAGCAAATGAACAGATAAACAAAATGTGGTATGTACATACAAAGAATATTAGTCCACCTCAAAAAGGAAGGAAATTTTTCCATATGCTATAACAGAGATGAAACTGGAGGACATTATGCTAAGTGAAGTAAGCCAATCACAAAAAGACATATACTGTATGATTCCACTTACCTGAGGTACCTAGAGTAGTCAAACTCATAAAGACAGAAAGTAGAAAGTGGGGGGATGGAGGATGAGGGGAGAAGGATGTGGGGAGTCATTGTTTAATGAGCATAGAATTTTAGTTTTGCAAGATGAAAAAGTTCTGGATATTACTTGCACAGTACTGTGAATATACCTAACACTACTGAACAATACACTTAAAAAATGGTTAGGATGGTAAATTTTATGTTATGTGTATCTTACCACAATTTAAAAGTTTTTATGAAAACATGGTACATAACCACTGAAACCCTTTGGGCCCCAGCAGGGCAGTGGATAACAAGACTGTCTAGATGAGAGCACAGTCAGGCACCTGTGTCACCCCAGAAATGAGCTCACACTCAAAGATGGCAGACAACATGGGGAAACGAGTCACCATGGAATCGTGAGCAGAGGCAACAAATGGAAAATTTTTTTTCCAAGAGATGTAGACTGCAGAATCTGAGAGAATAAAGAACAAATATTTCTACCAAAGATATAAAAAATTATAAGCTATAATGAAAGAACAGAAAAGGGGATTGTGGGAGAAGGGAAGGAAGAGGTAACATTAAAACATAAACTAAATAGGAATTCTGGAAATAAAAAGTATACTGTCATTATAATTTTCTTTAAAAAATCATTGGATTGATTAAATACTGGTCTAATTGATACTGCTACTGAATCCAGAGCAAGGGAAAAAAGCAACATGTTTTATTCAGACCTGAACCTTTAACAAGCCAATTGCATGATTTAAGAGCCATGATACAATACCTATTCTACATCCAGAACCAAACATCAGGCATCCCTTCTGTTCATTTTCAGGTAGTCAGACTTGGGGTCAGGCACTGTTCTAAGGCCTGGAGACACTATTATGAATAAGACAGACAAGGTTCTTCCTCTTCTGGTTCTTGCAATCTCATAGTTTGCTGTCTGGAAGACAATAATTAGGCATAAATATAATAATTTCAGATATTTTGATAAGTATAATGAAAAAGTTAGTACAGAACAATAACATAGGGAGTAATGGGGAGTGTCAGTGGGGCCACTTAAGATGGGGTGTTCAGAGAAGGCCTTTGTAAAGAGGTGGCATTTAACCTGAGCTTGGACAAGAAGGCACCAACCACACCAAGATCTGAGAAAAGAGTAACCTAAGGACAAAAAGGCTCTGAGACAAGGAAGAAGCAAAAGCCTCTGATGTCATTTAGGATAGACCTAGGTAGAAAGAAAGGCCAGTGATGTTTCCTGTCAAACACAGTAGATAAGATACCATGGTAGATACACCTGGTCATTTGCATTGCCAGAGCACCACTGGTCCCCTTAAAGTTCAAATTGTAACTGAGTTCTAGGATATAGTCTGTTTGGGAGAATCAAAGCCAGGCCCTGAGCTTCAGCCAGAATTATACTGCCAGGGACAGACATAGAGATATATTCTCTCAGAAGTCCATCGATGTCTTTTATACTTCATATTGCCCCCATCTAAGTGAACAAATGAATTGAGTGCATATTGTATGCTAAACATCTGGTACCCCTCAAGCTCCATCCATTTTCTAAACCAAAGGTGGCCACCTTTTTCTGTAAAGAGCCAGACTGTACATAGTTTAGGCTTTGAAGATCATACCATTTCTGTTGCAGCTGCACAACTCTGCCATTGCAGTACAAAAGCAGACAAAGACAAGACATAGACAAACCAGGTAGCTGTGTTTAATAACGCTGCATTTATAAAAACAGGCAGTATTTTGCTAACCACTGTTCTAAAACAGTGATCCCCAAAGTGAATTGAATCCAAGATGAGCTGTAGCGTGTGGAAAAAAGTATCACAACTTTTGTTTTTTATCACCAAAAGAAGCTAGTAAGAAATTAATCTATTAATATTTAATATCAGGTTGACATTGGTGCCCTCATTCAGTCCAGTATCAGAGCATAAGAGGTCACATACAGGATGGAAGGAACTGCAAGGGAAGAAGGGGTGTCCCAAATGCAGCAGTGTTGACAGTGGGTCCTCACTCTTGCATTTGCTTTCAGTGTATTGTAATACATCACAGTTTGTATGTGACACCCACGATACAGGCAAGCAGCTTACAAGAGTTCTACAAAGAAACCTCAGAATGAAGACATTACCTATAACCCAAACACAAATTAATAACATGAAAATGGCAGAACCAACACTTTCCCATCTCCTAGTGTGAACATTTGCTAGTCACATACAAGACAAAAACAAAAGTTAATCATATCTGGAAAGCAGTCTGGAAAAATATTCAAATCTGTATTAGTTATCTATTGCTGTGTAACGAATCACCCCAAAACTTAGTGACATGAGACAGTAATAAAAATTTAACATTTCATACAGTTTCCTTTGTTCAGAAATTTGGGGGCAGGTTACCTGGATGATTTTGGCTTAGGGTCTTACATGAGATGTTGGCCAGGGCTACGGTCATCTGAAGTCTTGACTGGGGCTGGAGGATCTACTTCCTCGATGGCTCGCTCTTGGCTGGCTACTGAGTGCTGGCTGTTGGGAAGAAGTCTCAATTCCTCACCATATGGACCTCTCTGTTAGGTTTGAGTCTCCTCACAACTTAGCAGCTGACTCCCCGAACACTGAGTGATCTCAGAGAGCAAGGAAGAAGTGGCAAAATCTCTTATGGCATAGCGTCTGAAGTCACTCACCATCACTTGCACCGTATTCTACTGGTCTCGTAAACCAACCCCAATGTGCTGTAAGAGGGGACTGAACAGGTTTGAATACCAGGAGGCAAAGATCATGGGGGCCACTTTGGAGGCTGGCTACTATAGTCCACCCTCTGACTCCTAATAATTGTCATCCCTCCTACATGCAAAATATGCTCACTCCCTTTTCAGTGCCCCCAAAGTCTCGTCATATCACAGCCTGAACTCAAAATCTAGAATCTCACCATTTATATCAGGTCCAGGTGCAAATAAGACTCCTCAAGGCCAATGAACTTTACCCCAGTGATATTTTCAGATTTTGAGATATTTTAATGAGAGCAAAAATGACGTAACATTATGTTAAAATGTTAGACCAGGTTCTCCAGAGAAATAGAAGCAATAGGAGATGTATATATAGATATACATATGGAATTTGTTGTTTGCTTTATTATAAGGAATTTGCTAATATAATTATAGAAGCTCAGAAGTCCCACGACCTGCCATCTGCAAGCTAGAGACCCAGGAAAGCCAGTGTATAAGTTTCAGCCCAAGTCTAAAGGCCTGAGAACCAGGAGAGTCGCTGGTGTAACTCCCGGTCTCAGGGCAGGAGAAGACCAATGTCCTAGCTCAATCAGTCAGGCAGAGAGAGCAAATTCTCCTTTACTTGGCCTTTTGCTCTATTCCAGCCTCAACAATTTTGATGCAGCCTACTCACATTCATCTTATAATTGAAAGTTCGTACCATTTAACCAACCTCTCCCTATTTCTCCCACCCAATTCAAATGTTTATCTCATCCAGAAACACCTTCACAGACACACCCAAAATAATGTTTAACCAGGTATCTGGGCATTCCATGTCTCAGTCATGTTGATATACAAAATTAATCATCACAACCATTAAAATAAAATAAATTTATGTTTAAATATTATTTAATATTTTTCATCCCATTTGGTTTGTATTTTTGCTTATGTTACTGATATGCATAATGTAATTACATACAAGTGTGTGTATATATATGTCTATATATCCCATACATGTACACCATGTGCTTACAACATTCTTTTTAATAAACAGAGGCACAGAATCAAAAACAAGTTTGGAGACAAAGGGTCTGAAGAGCCTGAAACTGAAATAAAATCCTTGCCCATTGTTAGTTTCTATTTTCAGTAATCATTTGTCAGGGCATCTATCTGGTGGTTGGTAAATAGTATCAAAATATAGTTACCAGTTTGACTGCCTTAAGAGAAGTGGCAGAAAATGATGTGGTTTTGAGGGGAAGTAAGTGTAAAAATCACACTGGGCAAGATGAGGTGGTAGCTATGTCAAGCATTTGGCCTGTTCTTGAAGACAAACAATATTTAGAGTCAAGGACAAACTTCAATTTTAAATGCCAATAAGTACCCGATCCATGTAAAGGTTAAAGCAATGAATACCTAAGAAAAGTACCTAGGGAAGATTTTAAGAGGGGAAAAGTTTATCCTTTGCTGTAAAAAAAAAATGTGTCTTGTTTTTAAAAGGGAGAGGGAATGTAGAGATTTGGTAGGAAGAAGGAAGGGAGGGAGGGACATTATTAGCATCTACCATGATGAGCTGCCAGCTCCTTATCCAAAATATTTTACTCTCTTCTCCCTTTGCTGCTGCCTTTCATTGAAACTGTCTGTTTACAGAATCAAACACCACAAGAACAAATACACTGCAATCCTTTGTCAGTAGGACCCTCCACTGTGGGAGCTCAACCAACACCTAGATGCAGTCATCATAGACCGCTGAGAGCCCTGTTCTCATGAACCTATTTATACCCAGTTAGCCACTGTGGACCAATGCAGAATGTCCCAATCAAATGTTCCTCCAGAGGCCGTCTTACCATAGCCTGGACACACAGCTAAGAGTACGTGTATGTATAGCGCACATTGTGCAGCTACATGTTAGCACCAAAATGTCTGCATAACTGAAAGAGGTCTTGGTTAAGTCAGCATTACTAAGAATTACAGTCTAGGCCATAAATAACATTAATTAAGTCCTTGTTTTGAGCTAAACACTGCATAAATGATTTAATACATTATGTCATTTCATCGTCACAGCAATCCTAGGAGGTAGATATTCCTACTATTCTTCATTTAACAGAAGAGGAAACCAAGGCTCAAGTAATTACCACAGGCCAAATAAATGACAGAGGCAAAGTTTGACTCCAGAGACTGCCCTCTCAAATACTATACCAGTAGTTCTCAAATGTTTATGTAAGAATCACATGAAATATTGCTTAAAGTGCAGATTCCTGGACCTCACCCCAAAGATTCTGACTCAGCAGCCCTGATGTTTGCCCTGGGAATATGCTTTTTTCCTAAAATACCCCAGGTGATGCTAATTTGAGAAGTTAGTGGCTTTCTGGGATACACATTGTACTATACATTGTATTATGTCTCTTAAATTGGTATTCTGCTATAACTAAATAAATTGAACTATATCTCAGAGGTTAGTGGTTACTTTATAAGTAACTATCTTCTCTGATGTTATGAATTAAGGGAGAAGCATACACACACACATATACATACACACACACACACATATACATATATACACATACATTCAAATTTACAAAACTGAAAAACCAGAGGTTATGGTTTGCATTACAAAATTAATTTTCAGTTTACAAAAAGATTCTTTGCAGTGAGAAATTTCCAAATCAAGGTGCTACATAGCACTGCCTATAAGTTGAACTGTTTGGCCACTAAAACTGAAAAAAAAATTAATGGCATAATTCCCAATGCATAGAAAAACAGACTAGTGAATATAATTTTAACTGTTTTAATTTTGTCTACCCTATATTTTTCTTAAACATCTAATGTTTGTACTACTAATCTGCTCTTGAGGGAGAGTTGACAACAAAGCAAATAAACATGTACCAAAAATGGTTAAAGACTCAGAAAGAACTAATTGTGTCACATTTGACAGCCTGCTCTTCTTTGAGGATTTTATGCTTGTGATTTTATATTGTACTTATATGGCATAGTCATACCTCCTGCTGGTAAAATTGTGCCTGGATCATGTGATATTGCTGAATATGTCTCCTTATCATGGGTTTGTGCTGGAAAGAGTATCAAGACCTCCAGGTACTCTGCCATCTGAATGAGGCTGTGAACAACTGGCCTAACTCCCTGTCAACATGATTCTGTTTATACCATTTCAGTTATATACTTTTCAGGATCACATTTATTATGTAATACAGTATGTGAAAGAAAGCCTTTTCTTTTTTTTATAAATTTATTTTATTATTTATTTATTTATTTTTGGCTGCGTTGGGTCTTTGTTGCTGTGCACGGGCTTTCTCTAGTTGCGGCGAGCAGGGGCTACTCTTCGTTGTGGTGCGCGGGCTTCTCGTTGCAGTGGTTTCACTTGTTGCAGAGCACGGGCTCTAGGCGCACAGGCTTCAGTAGTTGTGGCACGTGGGCTCATTAGTTGTGGCTCACGGGCTTAGTTGCTCAGCCGCATGTGGGATCTTCCCGGACCAGGGCTCGAACCCGTGTCCCCTGCATTGACAGGCGGATTCTTAACCACTGCGCCACCAGGGAAGTCCTAAGAAAGCCTTTTCTTATTGTTAAAATTGTTGTTCTCATAGTTATTTTCCCATTGCAAAGCAGTAGTGATGCAACTCAGGAAGGCCACATCCCTAAGAGATGTGAAGAGGAGTCATGCAAGAGGACTCCTGCCCTGGGCTGCTGTGTGTCACCACCTCTGCTCTGCAGAGCAAGGACATCTCTCAGCAACAGAAGGGCAGTTAGTGGGACGAGCCTGGGCAGGTGGGGAGGGTGCTTGCTGGAAACAAAGCCAGACCTCTGCTCCTGGCTGTTGTCGGAGTGAATGGAATGTAAAGAGGATCCAGTGATGACTAAATGCAGATTCTAGTTGGAAGTTAAGAAACGGAGCTTCACTTCTGGAGAGAGTCGACTTCAACCACCAATTGTGCATCAAGGACAATAGTCTAAGGAAATGGCTCAGGAGTGAAGAGTGGGCCTTGAGTGAAAGGAGCAGACACCTCCCAGAGGGCAAAGGAGGCACATGGCAGGTGAATGCAGGGCTGGATAAAGCCCATCGTGATCTCCATCATGTGGATGGAGATGGGCTGTCCCTAGGAGCCATAGTGCCCACTCCTCTTCCACTCCCGTGGAGCCCTGTGCATGTTAGACTCTGCCTCCCCTCCCACATGGGTGGATTACAAGTCTGTCCTCATGTTTCATTCTATGCATCCCAGACCAGTATGTCCAGAAAGAGGCTGGGTGGTTTGGATGGGCTTTTAGATGCCTTGACTTGATTAAGCCCATGGGTCCAAGCCCACATTCACCTCTAAGAACACCTGACAAAGCAGCCAGCCTACAAATGGAAATTGCCACAGGACAAACAGCACATGAAGCTGAGAGGATGCTAATAATGCAGGTTGGGTCAAAAGAGAAAGGAAGCTTTCCTGAGGAACATCAGCTTGAATTGGCAAAAGATAATGGACAAGTTTTTGGGGCAAGGTTCTGGAAGGAGAAGAGAGAGAGGCTGCCCCACTCTCATGCTTCCATGGATTTATACCCTCCCCTGATCAGCTAGGGCAGCACTGCCAGGTCCTGAGTAAACTGTATTAGATTTGTGTTGGAGAAAATACTCGTCAAAGTCTTTAAAGTGTTCTATGCACATGTGCCAATTTCATCCCTGTTGCACCACTGTGGTTATGACTGCTGTAATTCCTCACTTAGAATAAGGATAGCTCACATTTATTGGACACTTTCTATGTGCCACACACCATGCTAACATCACGTACATTATTTCATCTAATTCTCACATCAGCCAACAAGGGAGACACTGCGATCTCTCTTTTACAGATAAGGAAGTTAAAAGTGAAAAAGGTAAAGTAATTTGCACTAACTCAGAATGAGCAGTCCTGGGGAGCGCAGTGGCCTGTAAGGGCCTTAGGAGCACCCTATTTTATAGCACAGCATAAGCGGTGCATATAAAAATGCCCCCCAAATCCCTGCGATAAGCTTACATCGTGCTCGTGGAAGCTATTCATGAAAACAGGTGTTTAGCACATTTTAGAAAGGTTGCTATTCAAAATGATGAAAACAAACTACATTTGGGTGCTCAGAGAAGTGGGGTTCAGTCAGCTGGAAAACAGAGTGGGGGGCAGCTCATCCCTGATGGTGCTGGATAAATGAGGTGTCACCATATTAGTAATAGGAGGAGGAGCAGCACGGAGGCGATTAATAATATTAGTCAAGCTGCAGTGGTTGGACAGACTGGGGCAGGAGAGAAAGAATTAGGGGAACATGTGGGAAGTTATCTGTCTGTGAAACAGCCTCAGAGCTCCCACGCTTTCCCACCACCATCACCGATTGCTCAAGTGTAATGATGTATCCAGGTAACATATTTTTTTCTTACAACAAACACTTGGCTATTCTCTCATTTTGAACCCCCTGCTTCTGGGTTCCTCTGTACTTTGGCACTGGCAACATTAGAGAATATATATGTGCTGCAGCCCTTGTGCACAGTAAAAGGCTGTAGTGAAAGCAAATGGATTCTCCTCAGCTGGTATATTGATACCGTGCAGCAGAAAGCCAATAAGAGCATGACCTTGTTCCATACACAAATGCGTTCTTTTAACAGGCTTTTCCTCTTAAGGCAGCAAGTCTGCACTGGCAGGGAGAAGAGAATGAATTTTCCTTTTAAGAAATGTGTAAGATGGTACTCGTTTTCTCCAGCCTCTCTTTTCGCCTTTTATTTTCTTCATTTCATAAAACACATGTAAAAGTGTATCCTTTTTGCACATAATGATATTGGCTAAGCCATCTTGCTGAACGGTGTTCCTCCCCAGGCTGCTGCTGGGTTCTATCCGGTGCTGGAAACGGACCCCAGCCACAAGGATTCATGCCAACTCAGATTCTTATCACTCCCATTAAAGGCACCATATTTCTGCCTGTATTCCTGTCTTACCTCTTGACTATATTAGACTTGTGCATGTATGGTTGGACGGAAAAACAATAAGATGCTACAGGTCAATAACTGCTTTCAAACCAAAGTTATAATTAAGAAAGCACAGGTTTGATTTTCCTGCTCCTACATAAGTTTTCTTTGGGGTTGTGCAAAGTTGAGACTGATTTATGCCACAGCACACCATGAATAAAGCTTTCAAAGTAGAAGTGTAGCCACAAGTGTTGTGTTCAGTTTACATATATATTAATAGGTACTTAGCATACATGTGATTGTTCCTAAGGACTACATAGGATCTAGCATCTCAACATTCTTCATTCTATACGTCCCAGACACCTACTACGTTCCGGGTGCTGAGCATTCAAAGATGAATAATAGAAAAAAAACACCTGCAACCAAAGGGGCAGTGCCACGCAGTAAGGATTCATGAACACCATTTTTAAAACTGTTTCCACACTGTTCTAAGTTTCAAACTGAAAACTACCCCTTTCTCCCTCTACCCATGAATCAGTCAAGAACAAAAGGAAATATTTCTGAATTTTTTTCCTTTCTTTCCAAGCACCTTGGGAAGAGCCAGGCATGGAGCCAAAAAGGAGGGAGATGTTACCAAGGGAAAAAAAACCACCCTGTTTGGCTTTGATGGGGAAAAAAAAAAAAAAAAAGAAAGAAGCAACTGCATCATGTATGGAGGCTTGAATGATGTATATAGGAAAAGGGTATTTTTATGGATAACTGCCATGGGCAAAACAGCAGATGTAATCAAAAGCACTACACACGTGGATGTTCCCCGCCTCTGGCAGAAGGGAACTCTTACAACAGCTTGGTTTCTAAGTTTTTTTTCTTCAATTCAGCAGAGGGTAGACAGCCTTACAATGCATAAAATATTCCAAACAACCTCCCTGTCCTCCAGGGGAAAAAAAAGAGGACTCATCACTAAGACAAACCATTAATTCCAAATTAATTCCAAACTAATAAAATTCTCTTATCTCCATCATACAGGTGAGTTGTGGTGTGAATATCCATACGGTTCCATACATATGAGCAGCCACAAATTGTCACTGCTATCCTCTCTCCCGGCCGAGGAGCTCAGGAACGGAGTATTGGCTTTGGGAAACAAAAATGCCAAGATAAATTATCCCCTCATCTTCTCTCTACCCTCGCCGCCATTCCATTTTGTTTTCCATCAGAGGCTGATTATGCCTAGATAAACCCACCCAAAGAATAAGCAGTAGCTAGGAGGCCGCCGCAGTTCTCGCCCTCTAGAGGGCGCTGTACACTCCAGACTCAGGAAGCCTAAGGAAGGTCACCTGCGCGGTGTCTGCTCTTCATATCCAGTTTTCGGAAAGTCTGATAAGCAGTGAACAAGGCTGAACAGGCAGGAGTGGGAGAGGGAGCTGTGAGAGGAGGCAGGGCCTGGGCAGTGCAGAGGCCGAGGGAGGAGCGGTGCTCTCCTAGGGAGAGCTTCCGACGGCAGAAGATGATTGTGCTAATTGGCTCCGTGTTCTGCAGGGTACCTGGCATGCAGGAAGTGCACCATCACTATTAGCCATTGTTGTCAGATTATTTGGTCAAGGGAGAATTGGAAAATAGTTGAGTATGGATCTGTCTTAAAACATCCATTTGTGGGTTTAGTAAAGAAGTTTCCTGGTGGATTTGGTATCTTTTATCGGATCTTCCAATACTCGTAATTCTTCTTGGGCAGGGCTGTGTTTAATCGTACAGATTCTCCCGCTTTCTGTTTTTGTCTTGGTTTCTTTTCTATTGTTTTCCATCACATAGGGCAGAACTGCAGCAGCCTCCTAGCTATTGCTTATTTCTTGGTAGAAATAAGGCTTGTGTGAAAAGTTAGTGAACCCCGCTTGGAAAAATAAAATATAAGTTAAGGCTAGGAAATCAATTTCCAAAAATTGTGCTAAGACCCAACAACCAGGATATTCCGTAGATTTTTGCTCCAGTTTGAGCCCACTGCAGACTATGAGAACCAGCCCAGGCTGGTTCCACCTCCCCTTAGAAAGGCGCTCTCAGCTTCCTGCTGCTTCATCTTCACCAATCCCTTAAGACTCCAGTCCTATCCCTCTGGTCTGAATCTAGTTCCCTCAGACTCATTTGCTCCCCACTTTACTGAGACGCTCAAGACCCTCCTACATGACTCTCCTTCAGTTCTTCTCTCTTCATCTTGACTATGCTATATCTCCCCTCTTTGGGTTTTTTCCTTCTCTTTTAGCAAAAGATGTGATTCCTCCTTTCCAAAGCTAACATCTCCTGCCTACTCAAACACCTCGAATCAACAATTATCCCCCCTTGCACTTTCTTCTGTTCTACTCTGCTTACAAACCTGTGGTATTCGCTCATCCTAATAAATGCAATAAATTATGAGGAAAAACTTTTAACCCTTCCAGGGACTTCCCTGGTGGCGCAGTGGTTGAGAATCTGCCTGCCAGTGCAGGGGACACGGGTTCCAGCCCTGGTCCGGGAAGATCCCCCATGCCGCGGAGCACCTAAGCCCATGCGCCACAACTACTGAAGCCCGCACGCCTAGAGCCCGTGCTGCACAAGAGAAGCCACCACAATGAGAAGCCCATGCACCGCAAGGAAGAGTAGCCCCCGCTCGCTGCAACTAGAGAAAGACCGCACGCAGCAGCGAAGACACAACGCAGCCAAAAATAGGTATAAATAAATAGATTTTTTAAAAGTTTTTTTTAATCCTTTTACCCATGCGCCTGTCTGTAACAAGGTTTACACAACTTGTAGCCAGAAGAGCCACCTGGACCCTTGTTAATTATGCAGATTCCCAGGCACTTTCCCCTAGATATCAACCCAGCAGGTCTGAGACAGGCATGGGAAGCTGTGTGATTGGGCAGGTTTGGGAAACACCTTCTGGCTCTCCCTTCTGTGTCCGCAGGCACTGAAATGTGCGACTACAGCTGTTACCTGCTTCCTCACCTCCCACTCACTCTTAAGCATATTGTAAAGCTCCCACCCTAACGGTAGCTCTCCTGTGGGAATTTTGTAATGTGACAGCATAGCCAAGTTGAACCACAAGTCCCCGAATTTCCTAACCTGCATGGTGCCAGGTGACGGCCGCTCGGAGAGATCTGCATGAAATTTGTGAGTTGGGAGTGAAGCCACAGGCTGATGTGCTGATGGAGGTCTGTGGGGGCCCAGAGCCTGCTGGCTCAGTGTGTTGGCACGAGGTGCACTTGGGCCCAGAGCTTCTCCTCCTGTGGGATCCGCTTCAGCTTTTTTGAGTCCTGGGTTTACAGGTCCATGGCAAAGGACAGTAGTTTGTGCAGGTCACCTGTGTCATTCTTCAGAGTTGGAGGTGGTAAGAGACAGATGCAGGTTGCAGTTTGTCCTTGTGGATTTAGTTTGTCCTCAGTTCCCCCTGCTCATATCCAATTTTTCTTCTCAACTTCTGGCCCCCACCAATAATGGCCCTGTCACCAGTGGCAAAGAGGAGTCTGGTAGCCTGTGATGTGCCATGGCAAAATAGTCACTAATTTGTCACCTGTAACAAGTGTCTAGAAAATAAGACTTTGCGTGATCAAGTAGGTACTGCTATAATTTTGGTGCAAATAAAGAGTATAATGGAGTTGGTTGCTTTTAAGAGTGCTAGAGAACTTAGCAAAAGAAAATGGTAAATTTGGGGCCTCTAATTCCAAGTTTTAGGCCTGTGGAAAGGACGACAAAGCTTCTAGGACTGCCCACAAGGAGCTCTTGTCTCCCGTAGCCAAGATTTCTGCAAAAAACAAACAAACTAACAAAAAAACCCCGAAGTCCAGTCCTAAGAATTGCTGAATGATAAAGAAAATGGAATTCACAAAACTTGCAGGATCTCTTATGTGAAAATCATAAAATCTCTTAATTTTAATTATGTTAAATTTAAAGTTAATTATGTTAAATTTAAATTTTGCGTGTGTTACCACAATAAAATTTTTTTGTAAAAAGAACTACGTAATCGAATGGGTCCCTCTTCAAACTGTGATTCTCAAACTTTTTGAATTGGAGGAACCTTTTTAACTTTTATGAATTTCACCCCTCATTTTCCTGCCAGCAGACACATAGAAGCACGTGATGGTGATTGTACTTTTAGTGTCTTTTGAAGGGGAAAATAAATAGGAAACGTAATATAAAAAAGAAAAGAAAATACTATCAGGGCATTTATTGGGACCCTGAAAACTTGAGACAGTTTCTGCCAAACCTTATTTGTCAGTGGAAGCAGCCCTTCTTTCTTGTCTGAGTTTTCTCTTTCTGAGCTCTTGCTGTGCCTGAGGAGCCTGCGATGGTCTCCACTGAGGCAGTGGCCTCACAGGGGATTGCTCATTCTCCCCAGGACCTACCCACATGCCTTTCATTGCTTCTTGACCAGACTCAAGTCCTGACCGGCCTCCACAGCTAAGTACCAAGTGTGACCCATTAGGAGGTGCCATACACACTAAAAGAACTGAAAGAGTTTGTAAACTTATATCAACATTCCTGGGAAATGTGTTTAGGAATGGATCCTACAGGTACTGGATCAGGGTAGAAGGAAACCACTGGATTGGGCCAAATTTGTTAGTATGTGTGCACTGAGCAGAGATTCTGGATTCAGTGTGTTAATTCAAGCAGCTGGAAGTGGCTCTAAAAGTTTGTGTCATTGGTTTCCTGAAACATAGAAACAAATGCCTGAATGGAGTTGAAATGCCTGAACTAGTAAACTTTAAAAGAAGACATCCAGAGACTACAGGGGATCAGAATTGTAGAGGAGATGTATTTCGTAAGACCTGTTCTCCCACTCCCTAACTGTGCTTGCTGGGAAGGTTCTGGGCCCACCCTTCACCAAGACTGTGAGAAACGAATTTCTGAGGAGCGCCCAGGCAGCCTTGAAGAGCTCTGTGGTGGTCCTTCTCTGCAGGCCAGGAATGACAATGGGAACTGCTGCCATCAAACTACCGAATTCATTGGGGTTAAGGGGTCCCAGGTGGCAAAAGGGCCTTAATCACAGAGACAAGATTGGACAGGTTGCCATAATGGGCAAGAGAGCCAAAGCAGTAATCAGAATAGCTGAATCATCAAAATCTTTGGTGTTGACTAATTGATCTTGGTATCCCTGGAACTGAAGTAGATGTATGACCTACTGGATCTCATGACAAGTCTGACTTGAATCATCATTTGAGCAGGTTCACCAGCCCAGAGCCCCTTGAATGAGGGTCGGCTGGTTTCCCCTTGAGAAAGATCCCAGCTACAGTAGCTAATGATTAACTGGTACATCTCCCAAAAGTCTGCCATGACTCCTAATTGTCAAAATTCTTGACTATGGACTACAGCCCTTAACACCATGGACCACCTACCCATTGAAACTTCCAATTCTTTTTTTTTTTTTCACACACACACACACACACACACACTGTATTTTATTTTTACAAGAGATAAATAGACTGACACCAAGCATTGTACATGGATGACCACAACAAAAGCAACAATGATTGCAATTACCAAACGTGAAACACGCTCATACTATGTCATAATATTGACCTTCAGTCCAGTAATCCTCCACTGTAACAGCTCCTTTACTTTGCGGTGAAAATTGATTTGTATATTCTTTGCCTCTGAGTCCTTGTGGGATTTTTTTTTTTTTAATTCAAACAAAGTCACAAAAATTATACTCATCCTCATCAGTTCACTCAGTCCCATGTAATTAATTTTTTTTTCATCTTGATCTTTTGTTAGCACTTTTATGAGTTCATCAGTTTTTCATTAGAGTTCTGAAAATGCTTATTCATTCAGTTCAGCAGTACAGTCAGTTACCAGAAACCTGTACTTGTCAGAGTCTTTTCCATGAATTTCTTGAAGATGAAACCCTTTTATAGGAACATATTTGCAAAAGCATCAGAGTACACCCAGAACTGTCTGTAAATGACAAAAGACTTAAAAATGACCATGGTTAAAGATTTGATGAAAGTTCATAATAATGCAGTTGACACGAAAATTAGTTATTTCTGAGATATACATTTTAAAGTAATAACTAGGATTATGACTTGTAACATTATACCAGAACATATAAGATTTTAAGAAATTTCATGTAATGTCTGAAACATTTATATTAACATATTTCCGTACAAATAACCCAATGAAAGTTTAGTATTAGTTGTTTGTTTTTTTATACTGCAGGTTCTTATTAGTCATCAATTTTATACACATCAGTGTATACATGTCAATCCCAATCGCCCAATTCAGCACACCACCATCCCCACCCCACCGCAGTTTTCCCCCCTTGGTGTCCATATGTCTGTTCTCTACATCTGTGTCTCAACTTCTGCCCTGCAAACCAGCTCATCTGTACCATTTTTCTAGGTTCCACATACATGCGTTAGTGTACGATATTTGTTTTTCTCTTTCTGACTTACTTCACTCTGTATGACAGTCTCTAGATCCATCCACGTCTCAACAGATGACTCAATTTCGTTCCTTTTTATGGCTGAGTAATATTCCATTGTATATATGTACCACAACTTCTTGATCCATTCGTCTGTTGATGGGCATTTAGGTTGCTTCCATGACCTGGCTATTGTAAATAGTGCTGCAATGAACATTGGGGTGCATGTGTCTTTTTGAATTACGGTTTTCTCTGGGTTATATGCCCAGTAGTGGGATTGCTGGGTCATATGGTTCTTGATATCCCTGGTACCATACGTTTCTGCTCCTTCTGCTGAAACTCTATCCCAGGTTGTCCTTTCTAGTCTCTAAATATGAGCATCCCTATGTTTCTATCCTGGTCCCTTTTTTCATTTTCCTAAAACACTTACTTCATTAGTTCCAAATATTTGTATCTCCTCTACGTAGAGACTCCATACTTGCCTTTCTGGTCCCAATTTTTTCCTCTGTGCATCACCCCTGCTTTTCAGTTAGCTAAACACCAAACATCTGGATATACTATTGCCACCTCAAAATCATTCCGTATCTGCTATGGACTGAATGTTTTTGTCCCCCCCAAAGTTCATGTGTTGAAGTCCTAACCCCCAATGTGGTGATTTTAGGAGGTAGGGCCTCGGAAGGTAATTAGCTCATTTGGGCAGAGCCTTCATGAATGGGATTAGTGCCCTTATAACAAGGGCCCCAAAGAGCTCTGCTGCCCTCTTTCCACCATGTGAGGCTACAACAAGGAGGTGGCATTCAGCAACGGGGAAGGGGGCTTCACCAGATCCCGACCATGCTGGCACCCTAATCTTGGACTTCCAGAGTCCAGAACCATGAGAATTAAATCTCTGTTGTTTACAAACCACCTAGTCCATGGTATTTTGTTACAGCAGCCCAAAGTGACCAAGGCAGTATCATTTTTCCTCCTGTTGCCCTATCAGTAATACCATGATCTTCCCAGTCAGTCAGACTGGGAACATTAGGCACCTTGGTCCCACCTTCTTCTTCCCTTCCCACATCTAATCAGTGACAAAATACTAGAAATCTTATTTCAGTCTCAACTTTCTATTACTAGAAACACAAGCCAAGCTCAAATCCATGTTATCACTGGAAAAAATATAACAGCCTTCCACTTCCATTCTCTCTCCCAACCATTCAGCCTACTCTTCTTAATGTATGTGCTGTTTCAGTGTGTGCAGTTTCACTATTCGAACACCCCCCATGATTCCTACTTGCCTACAAAATAAAGTCCAAGCTTCAGAATTTAATATTTTTGCCTTTTATTAACAGGCCCTCAACCTAAATTTTTCACATCATGACATTTGCAGGGCTTCTACATAACCAGTATTCCAACCAAACACTACCACTCCCTGAATAGGACCTGCACGTTCCCACCTCTACATCTTCACTCACAGCGTTCCCTCTGTCTGCCATGCCTGCCTCATCTCCACCTGTTCACTTATTCCACAGATACTACTGAACATCTCTCATGTGTAAGGCCTTGTGCATATCAGGGCATTACACTTCCCTTGTGTTGCTTAGAATCTAGCCTGTTGAAATCCTATGAATCCTACAAGGCTGGTCCATATTGCCACCACCTCCATCAACTCCTCCTTGGTCTCCTAGCCAGAGGTGACCACCTGACCATTGCACTGCTCACCTCACGCATGGTATTTATCAACGCCAGATGCTAGTTATTCATTCCTTAGGGCCTTTGTAATTGCTGTTCTTTCTTCCCCTTGTGCTCTTCCCAGACTCCTTATAGTCATCTCCTTTACTTCCTTCAGTCTCTGCTCAAATTTCACACTCTCAGAAAGTGTTCTCTAGCCACCCTACCTAAAATATCCTCCCTACTTCAGTTTTCTTTCTTGAAATTATCAGTACTTTAAGAGAGAGAGAGCATGTGTGTGTAGAGAGAGCATGCGTGTGTGTGTGTGTGTGTGTGTGTAATTTGTTGTTTGTGTATTGTACATGTACGTCTCCCCCAGTGGGCTATACGTTCTATAAAAACAGGGATATTGTGATATTGTATCCTAGAATTTTCCTTTCAAAACAGCAATCACCTTTCCCTAATCATCCCTCTTAACTTCACAAAGAACACACAACTACAGAATTGTAGTTTATATGTTCTTTGGGCTGGATCAAATTCTTAGATGAGACTTCCTTTCCCCAATAATTATATCCGCAATCAGAAAGGGAGACATTCATGAATTTATTCTCTCCTGTCCAGCTCATTACTTTTGATTTTTTTTCCTGGTTATATCTAAAACAACCACTGCCCTCTCCCTAAGCTTAGCAGAGTATAAAGTAAGAACTTGATAAATGTCTCTTGTATGAATTCCCCTCCCCAAGAAACAACCTGTTGTATATCTTCTCCACTGATCAGTATCCTCCAGGTGGTCTGAAATGTTGATGGGGCTAACCACTGACCACAGTTCTCTTTTGGGGCAGCTGCCTTCAACGGGGACTCCCACAGTCCCTTTCCACAGCACAGCCAAGGGACCCGGGAGCTGCAAAAGCAGAGAACCCTAGAAGCAGGAACAAAGATGCTCAGCCCCACATCTGCCTGGCTTCAAGTCGGAACCATCCCTTGGAGTCTCATTAGCTCTGGAAGGAGAAAACATTGGAAAGGGGCCTCTGCCACCTCCCTGGGTTCTCCAGGGCCTTTATCCTTTAATTTTTTATGCCACTTGGAGTCAGTATTTTTTTAACCATCACTGACTGGGTAAGGGGGCTCTGTTGGAGCTTCAGTTGTCCTAGGGAGAAGTGATAGCTCGTTCTTCCACGATGCACCTGTCGGAGAACAGTGGATTGGTAGCAAAGGTGTTTTGTCCATTCCTTTTCCCTGGTATGATTGTGAGCACCAGCAGAAAAAGGAAGCCTTGACTTTTTTAATGCAATGGTATGGCCCCTACTGAAAGACCAAGCTCAGAAAAGCCCCTCATGCAGAGGAAGAAGCACCCCCAGCCTGACACTATTGGGACCCCCAGAGCAGAGCATGTCAAGACAATGGGCTCTGCCACTCAGGCTTTCCACCAAACAGCAAAGCCAGGACAATTCCTTTCCGTGACCCTGCAGCATCAATCATTTTCAACCCCTTTATTCGTGGTTCATCAGAAAGCCCTTTGTTACGTATTTGTGGTCTCCATGGGGTGTGGGTTTCCGTGGTATACACCTCTGTAGCCTTCATTACCAGTCTTCATCAGCCACATAAGTCCCCTCCACTTCTCTAAGATTTGGGTCATATCTATGACTTAATTACCTAACCTCAATTAATTTAATTCACCACAGAATCAGGCCAACTGAAAACTGTCAACGCAAAGAAATTTTCTGCAGCTCCTCTGATGTATTTCTAAAGGGAATAACAGCCTGTCACTTTTAGACAAGTCGCCTGATTTCTTTGGGCCTGTATTCCCTCATGAATAAAATGAGGCAGGTGACTCTGACGCTGGCTGCATATTAGAATCATCTGGGGAACTTGCAAACCAACCATGGGGCCTGGGCCTCTCCTTCCCAGACCAATTAAGTTAGAATCTGCGGGGAGGGATGGAGGCCTAAGCCCCAGTATTTTTTAAAAGCTCCCCAGGGGAGCTTTTAACATGCAGTAAACATTGGGGAACATGCAGTCAACATTGGGGAACAACCACCAGATTGGATGATCCCTCGGAACGCTTCAGCGCCAACCTCACTTCACTCTGCAAGGCCCCATGATGCGCCATGAGCAGCTGTTTGGGTGACTGGGTGTGAGAACCGCGTCTAACAGTGGCTCGCTCTGGAGTGAAAGGAAGCCACAAGATTACTTACCCACACAGTGATGTCTGATAGTCCAAAGTAAAAGGCTCAGTTATGATCAGAATGGCCTCCTCAGAGGCTTAACGTGTCCGTGGGGAAGAAGGGCCCTAGGTCTTTAGGATTCTCCCTGGACCTTCATCTCGCCAAGCAGTGCCCAGAAGAGACAGTCATGGACCCACCGTGTAAGGCAGCCCTGCCTCTCATCGGTCACCTCACACCCTCACTGCAAAGCCACCCTAAGTCCCGCCTCTTCTTATCTGCTCCCTCCCTGGTCTGTCTTATTCACTCATCCAACAAATATCTACTCTGTGCCAACTCACAAATCAGGCACTGTTTTGGGCCCTGGGGATATATATTCGTAAAGAGAGCAGACAAGAAATAAGAGGGCTGGGTGAGGGTGAGGAGACGTGCCAGGGAAAGCAGGAGGGAGTTAGGGTGAAATAATAAAAGGTGGTCAGGCTAGGCATCATTGACAAGGTGAAATCTGCGCAAAAATGTGAAAGATGTAAACTACCCAATCAAAAAATGGGCAGAATAGATAGCTAGTGGGAAGCAGCCGCATAGCACAGGGAGATCAGCTCAGTGCTTTGTGACCGCCTGGGGGGGTGGGAGGGGGAGGGTGGGAGGGAGGGAGATGCAGGAGGGAGAAGATATGGGAACGTGTGTATATGTGTAGCTGATTCACTTTGTTATAAAGCAGAAACTAACACACCATTGTGAAGCAATTATACTTCAATAAAGATGTTTTTTTAAAAAAGAAAAAAAATGGGCAGAAGACCTAGACATTTCTGCAAAGAAGATATAGAGACGGCCAATAGGCACATGAAAAGATGCTCAATATTGCTAATTATTAGAGAAATGCAAATCAAAACTACAATGAGGTATCACCGCACACTAGTTAGAATGACCATCATTAAAAAGTCTGCAAATAACAAATGCTGAGAGGGTGTGGAGAAAAGGGAACCCTCCTACACTGTTGGTGGAAATGTAAACTGGTGCAGCCACTGTGGAGAACAGTATGGATGTTCCTTAAACACTAAAAATAGAGTTGCCATATGACCCAGCAATCCCACTCCTGGGCATATATCCAGAGAAAATTCTAATTCAAAAAGAAACATGCACCCCAGTGTTCATAGCAACACTATTTACAATAGCCAAAACGTGGAAGCAACCTGAATGTCCATCAACAGATAAATGGATAAAGAAGATATCATATATATATATATATATACACATGGAATAATAGCCATAAAAAGAAATGAAATAATGCCATTTGCAGCAATATGGATGGACCTAGAGATTATCATATTAAGTGAAGTAAGTCAGAGAAAGACAAATCTAATATGATATTCACTTATATGTGGAATTTTTTTAATGATACAAATGAACTTATTTACAAAACAGAAATAGAGTCACACACATAGAAAACAAACTTATGGTTACCAAAGGGGACAGTGGGGCATAGTGGGGGGAGAGATAAATTAGTAGTTTGGGATTAACATAGATACAGTACTATATATAAAATAGATAAACAACAAGGACCTACTGTGTAGCACAGGGAACTCTATTCAATATCTTGTAATAACCTATGATGGAAAAGAATCTGAAAAAGAATATATATATGAACTGAATCACTTTGCTGTACACCTGAAACTAGCACAACATTGTAAATTAACTATACTTCAATTTTTTTTAATTGGTTATAAATAAAACTAAAAAAAAAAAAAAAACTCAAAAGATGTCACCTTTCCTCTTGACTCTGTTCTACAGCTCTGTTCCACACAGAATTATATATGGCATCATAATGTGATTATTCCATATGTTAGTCATTTCCTCCACTAAATTTTCTGAATCTTCCTTCTCAGGACAGACCATGTAGTAGGCACTGTGGAAAAAAGCAGAGATAAGGTAAAAGGAGTGTCTTCTCTTATTATCTGTAATACAGTCCACTTCTCTCTCATGCACACACCCTAAAGTTTCTCAGTTCCACTTTTAGGTCAAATGGGCTTAAGTGTATAAAATCATAGTACTTTAGAATAGAAAGAGCCCTTACAAATCATCCAATCCAAATCTCCTGTTCTACAGGCAGTAAGTCTGTGGCCTGAAGGTCAGGGGTTCTCCCAAGTGAGCGAGTGGCAGACATTCCCCCAAAGGTCACACTGCAGCTGAATGAGCTGTCACTGCCACTTAGGAGCACCAGGCAGGCCACCTGTGCCCCTTCAGTGACTACTTAAACACCTACCTACAGGGCCACTCGGATCCAGGGGCAACACAAATGGTCTCCCATACTCCCCTGTGCTCTCCACAGCACCACAGCTCCCTCCAATTCCCTTCAAATCCAGAAATTTGTCCAAATCAATTTATAGAGCAGAATTTTTCAATGTGCTGTGTAATGAACCTCCCTGCCCCTTGGCTTCTCTCTCGAAGACGTAGAGTACCAGTCACCTTAAATGAGCGGTGAATTTATGATAAAACTGAAACCTGTCATAATCTTTCCAGCCTTTGTTAACCCATGCTCTCTCTGATAAGCACAAAGTCACATACTCCTTCAGTGGTCATTAAAGTTGCAAAATAAACAAACCATGGCTAAACACAAAATGGTAATTTTGTAAATGAGTTTTTTATCTTGAAAGATGCTTTAACTTAAAAATCATGTAAATATTAATATGACACTGAACCTGCTTGCCTACTTGTTCCCTAGCTTGTGTAGGAGGAAAAAGTCAGATTTTTTTTTTTCATTTTCCAAATATAAAATACCATAATATTGACAGTGCTTTTCCAAAACTACATAGAGTCTTATTATTCTGTGTTAACAGGAGACGGCAAAGCTGTATTTTAAACTATGATGACCTAAGAGTTAAATGATGCCAGAAAACATATCAGTTTTTGGAATGAGCACACAGCTTGGAACCAGGCGCCATGTTTTTTAATTCAGATAATAGGGTTGCTTGGCAGGAACAGCTTTGCCAAATCTACCTGATTTGACTCTACAATCACAAGCTCTGAAACCTCAACCTAATTCCCAAAATTAGCGAGATCTTAAGGTCTGTCCTCAGCATCATCGTGACCTGAGTGGAATAAAGATGAATGGAAACTGAGGACCATGTGTGTAGCCTCAAAAAAGAAAAGGTTTATGTGCCTGCACTCTGCCAGAGGCTTATAATAGAACCTCAAATAATAGCCAAGCAAGGATATAGGCAGGGGCCTGCAGTTTCATCCCCTGGAGGAAGAAATCATAATATTGTCAAGTAGTGAGAAAAATAAAAAATTGAAAATGTTACCAACAAGAATGTTGGGCTGAACAGCAGCCTGTATTACACTTGGTTGTCCTTTGTATTCAAAGATAATGTGCCCGACAGTGATTGTTCTCTGAGTCTTAGAATGTGGCTAAATACCAATGGGAAACTCAAGAGTCTTTTCCATGCTCCATAAATTTTTCCATGATTTGCTGCTGCCTTGTCACTGTTTGTTGCTTTGCCACTGTTTGTCCAAGGGGAAGGAGCTCTTGTGTTCCTGCCCACAGTAGGATGAGGGGCTCATGCCTGTGGTTTAATAGAAGTTGATGCTACAGAGACTAGCTTGGGGAGCAACTCTTGCTGTAGGAGAAACATAACTCCCCGCCCCGCCCCCAAAACCCAGGAAACAGTGGACTAGGATAATGATGGTAAAACGGCATTGAGGAGAAAGCATGGGCCAAGCATCCAGTCCCACAGCCCTGCCCAAGTGAAATGCCTGTGCTTCAGAGAAGAGAGTCACCTCTGGCACAGCTGCCATTGTCAAGCACCTATACTAGATTTACATACCTTACCTGATTTAATTCTCACAACAACCATGTCATATGAGGATTATAATCTTCATTTACAAAGGAGGCTGAGGTCCAGAACAATTAAGGTATTTGTCAAAGATCAAAAGTTAATAAGGAAGAATTCCAGTTTCCAGTCCAGCATATAAGTAACTTAAAGTCACCACTCTGTTCTGACAATTAAAAAGCTAAAATGAAAAATCAACACCTCTTCTAAGACCCATCAAAGAAATGAGGTTACACAGCAAACTGTTGCCCCCCAAATTGGTGAGACAGACAAGCAAATACCAAGACTCACAACTTACAGCAGCAAACACCCGTGAGCAAAAATCTCCATGAAAACCAGAGCCAGGGCAGGAAAATCTGAGCTGTAATTGAGGAAGAGCTGGAAGCTCAGTGTGGACAAATCTTAAAGTTAAAAACTCCAGGAGGACCCAGTCATAAGGGTGAACATTTCTGAGTTTTACTTCCAGGAGCTGAACTAGATCCTCATGATGAATATCAAAGACAAATCCCCTTGTGCTTCCAGCAGGAAGAAGAGAAAAAGAACCATTTTGAAATACACCAGAGCATTCTATTCTTAACAAGACTTGCTCTCAGGAGACTATTTTACCAGCGCCTAAACCACTTGGGAGAAGGGAAATAGCCAACTCCAGCCTCCTATAGACATCCTGTCCCACTTAAGGGGGAAGAAAAAAACCTGAGATTTACTGGTGAAGTTCATGGGCCAGGGACAAAGATTCACCAAAAAACTGAGACCTAATCATAGGACTATAGAATGCTTCTGTCCCCCACACCTTACCACCACATTACTAAATGCCTATTTACCACAGTCCTTTATCCCAGTACATCATGTCTGCCTTTCAACAAAAAACTACAAGGCACACTGAAAGGCAAAAGCACAGACTGAAGAGATTGAACAAGCCTCAGACCCAGAGTCTGATAAGAATGTTGGAATTATCAGACCAGGAATTTTTTAAAACTGTGATTAATATGCTAAGGGATTAAACATAAAATGTAGACAACATGAAAGGACAGATAGATAATGTAAACAGAGAAATGGAAATTCTAAGAAAGAATCAAAAAGATGCTGGAGATCAAAAACACTGTAATAGAAATGAAGAATGCCATTGATGGGCTCATTACTGGACTGCACACAGCTGAGGAAAAAATCTCTGAGCTTGAGGGTATGACAAGAGAAACGGAAAAGCAAAGAGAAAGAAATGAATAAAAACAACAGAGTATCCAAAAACCATGGGACAACTACAAAAGGTATAATATATGCATAATGGGAACATCAGAAGGAGAAGGAGAAAGAAACAGAAGCAATATTTGAAGCAATAATGACCGAAAGTTTCCCCAAACTAATGTCAGACGCCAAAACACAGATCCAAGAATCTCAACGACACCTAGCAGAATAAATGGAAACACACACACACACACACACACACACACACACACACACACACCCCAAAACAAAAAACCTACACCTAGGTATATTCAAAGTTGGGAAAAATCAAAGAAAAAGAAAAACTTTGAATGAAGCCCAAGGAAGAAAACACCAGAGGAGTAAAGATAAGAATTACATCTGACTTCTCAGAAACGAGGCAAGCAAGAAGGAAGTGAAGTGAAATATTTAAAGTGTTAAGAAAAAAATCCTACCACCTAGATTCTATTATCCGTGAATTTTTCCTTTAAAGGTGAAGGAGAAATACTTTCTCAAATAAAAATTGAGGAAATTTGTTGTCAGTAGACCCACCTTGCAAGAAATGTTTTTAAAAGTTTGTCAAAGAGAAGGAAAATGATGTAGGTCAGAAATTCACATCTATATAAAGAAAGGAAGAGCACTGGAGAATGAATGAGTAAAGGTAAAACAAAAACTTTTCTTTTTATTATTCGTAATTAATCTGACAAATAACAGTTTGTTCAGCATAACAGAAACAGTGTGCTAGATTACGTGTGCTTATGAATAAATGAAATGAGTGACAGCAATGATATAAGAGATGGGAGGGAGGATTTAGGAATATTTTGTTATTACGAGGTACTTACACTAATGAAACAGTATAGTGTTATTTGAAAGTGACTTGGATTAGTGGTAACTGTATGTAACAAGCTTTAGAGAAACCACTAAAAAAGGTTTTTATAAAAGAAGTATAATTGCTATGCTTAGAAAGAAGCAAAAATGGGACCATATAAAATGCTCAATTAAAACCACAGAAGACAAAAAGTGTGGAAGTCAAATAAAGAAACAAAAGAACAAGGGGAAAAAATAGATGATAGTAACAAATATGGTAGATTAAAAAACAACTATGTCAATAATCACTTTAAATGTCAATGGTATGTATACCAATTAAAAGACAGAGATTGTCAGAATGGATCAAAAACCAAGACCCAAATATATCTTGTGTACAAAAAACCCACTTTAAATATAAAGACACATGTAGTATAAAAGTAAATGAATGGGGAAAGATATACCATGCCAACACCAATCAAAAGAAAATAGAAGCAGCTATATTAATTTCAAACAGAGCAGACTTCAGAGCAAGGAAAGTTATCAGGGATAAAGAAGAGCATCATATGCAAATCAAAACTACAATGAGGTATCACCTCACACCAGTCAGAATGGCCATCATCAAAAAAGTCTACAAATAATAAATGCTGGAGAGGGTGTGGAGAAAAGGGAACCCTTCTACACTGTTGGTGGGAATGTAAATTGGTGCAGCCACTATGGAAAACAGTATGGAGGTTCCTTAAAACACTAAAAATAGAGTTGCCACATGATCCAGCAATCCCACTCCTGGGGATGTATCCAGAGAAAACTCTAATTCAAAAAGAAACATGCACCCCAAAGTTTATAGCAACACTATTTACAATAGCCAAGACATAGAAACAGCCTAAATGTCCATCAACAGATGAATAGATAAAGATGTGGTATATATATATACAATGGAATATTACTCGGCCATAAAAAAGAATGAAACATTGACATTTGCAACACCATGGATGAACCTAGAGATGATCATACTAAGTGAAGTAAGTCAGGCAAAGAAAGACAAATATTATATCACTTACGTGTGGAATCTAAAAAGAAAAGTCAACGTATTTTCAAAACAGAAACAGACTCATAGCAAACCAACTTATAGTTACCGAGGGGAACGGGGAGAAGGAGGGATAAATTAGAAGTATGGGAGTAATAGGTACACACCACTATATATAACATAGGATTTACTGTAGAGCACATGGAACTATATTCAAAATTTTGTAATAACCTATAATGGAAAGGAATCTGAAGATGTACACCTGAAACTAACACAATATTATAAATCAACTATAGTTAAATAAAGAAATAAATAAAAAGAAGAGCATTACATGATGATAAAGGAGTCAATTTTCCAAGAAGACATAACAATACTTAATGTGTATGTATCAGAGCATCAAAATACGTGAGGCAGGACTTCCCTGGTGGTGCAGTGGTTAAGAATCTGCCTGCCAATGCAGGGGACACAGGTTCCAGCCCTGGTCTGGGAAGATCCCACATGCTACAGAGCAACTAAGCCCATGAGCCACAACTACTGAGCCTGCGCTCTAGAGCCCGCGAGCCACAAATACTGAGCCCGTGTGCCACACTGCTGAAGCCTGTGTGCCTAGAGCCCGTGCTCCGCAACAAGAGAAGCCACCACAATGAGAAGCCCATGCACCGTAATGAAGAGTAGCCCCCACTCACCGCAACTAGAGAAAGCCCATGCACAGCAACAAAGACCCAACGCAGCCAAAAATAAATAAAAAACAAAACTTTAAGAAAAAAATGTGAGTCAAAAACTGATAGAATTGCAAAGAGAAATAGATGAATTCACTATTATATTTGGAGACATTACCACCTCTTTATCAGAAATACACCGATCTAGCAGGCAGAAAATCAATAAGGACATAGTTGAACTCCACAGCACCTTCAATCAACTGGGTATAATTGACACTACAGACTACTTAATCATTCAACAGCAGATTGCATGTTCTGCTCAAGCTTACATGTAACATTTACCAGACAGACCACATACTGGGCCATAAAACACACCCTAGCAAATTTAGAAGAAGAAAAACCATACAGTGTATGCTCTCAGACCACATGCAATTAAACTAGAAGTCAATTTTTTAAAAGATAGGTGGAAAAATCCAAAATGCATGAAGAGTAAACAACATGACGAAATAACACATGCATCAAAAAAGAAATGTCAAGAGAAATTTTAAAATATTCTGAACTAAGTGAAAATGAAAATATAACTTATCAAAATGTGTGGGATGCAGTGAAAGCAGTGCTTAGAGGGAAATTTATACCACTGATTGAACTCATTAGAAACAAATCTAAAATCAACAATCTGAGACTCCCCTGGTGGCGCAGTGGTTAAGAATCCGCCTGCCAATGCAGGGGACACGGGTTTGAGCCCTGGTCTGGGAAGATCCCACATGCCGTGGAGCACCTATGTCCGTGCGCCACAACTACTGAGCCTGCACTCTAGAGCCCGTGAGCCACGACTGCTGAGCCCACATGCCACAACTACCGAAGCCTGCATGCCTAGAGCCCTTGCTCCGCAACAAGAGAAGCCACCACAGTGAGAAGCTTGCGCACCACAACAAAGAGTAGCCCCCGCTCGCCACAACTAGAGGAAGCCTGCGCACAGCAATGAAGACCCAATGCAGCCAAAAATTAATTAAAATCAATAATCCAAGCTCCACCCTTAGTAAACTAGAAAAAAAAAAAAACTAAATACGAAGTAAACAGGAGAAAAATAAGAATTAGAGCAGAAATCAATGAAACTGAAAACAGGAAATCAATAGAAAAAATCAACAAAGCAAAGGTGGTTCTTGGAAAAGATCAAAAAATTGATAATCTTCTAGCCAGGCTAACTAAGAAAGAGAAAGAGAAGACACAAATTACTAAATGAAAGGGAACATCACTACAGATTCCATGGACATTAAAAGGATAATGGAGGATTATTATGAACAACTCTATGCCCACAAATTTGATAACCTAGATGAAATGACCAACTCCTTGAAAGATACAATCTGCCAAAATTCACATAAGAAGAAATAATCTGTACAGACTTATGTCTATTTAAGAAATTAAATCAATAATTAAGAATCTTCCAAAACAGAAAGCACCAGGCTGGAATGGGTTCACCAGTGAATTCTACCAAACATTGAATATACCAGTTCTCAAAGTCTCAAAGCATAGATAATACTTCCTAATTCATTCTATGAATCCAGCATTACCCTAATACCAAAACCAGGCAAGGACATTACAAGAAAACTACAGACCAATATCTTTCATAAACATAGATGCAAAAATCATCAACAACGTATTAGCAAATCTAATCTAACTGTATAAAAAGCACAACCAAGTGGAATTAATCCTAAGTATGCAATCAATTGAAAATCAATTAATATAATTCACATCAACTGGCTATAAAAGAAAAACCACATGATCATATTAATAAATGCAGGAAAAGCACTTGACAAAATCCAACACCTATTTATGAAAAAAAGTCTCGGTAAGCCAAGAATAGAGGGGAACTTCCTCACCTTGATAAAGAATACCTACCAAAAAAAATATACAGCTAACATCATACTTAATGGTGAGAAAGTCAAAGATTTCCAACAAATACCAAAATAAGGTTAGGATGTCCCCTTCTCACCACTGCTTTTCAACATCATACTGGAAATACTAGCTAATGCAATGAGGCAAGGAAAGAAATAAAAGGTATACAAACAGAGAATGAAGGATTAAAGCCGAACTTGTTCACAGATGACATGATCATCTATGTAGAAAATCCTAAAGAATCAACAAAAAAATTCCTTGGACTAATAAGCGGTTATAGCAATGTTGTAAAATATAAGGTCAATACACAAAAACCAATCACTTTCCTATATACCAATAATGAACAAGTGAAATTTAAAATTAAAAACATAATACCACTTATATTAGCACCCCTCAAAAATGAAATACTTAGGTATAAGTCTAACAAAATATGTATAAAATCTATATAAGGAAAACTGCAAAAACTCTGATGAATTAAATCAAAGAGGAGCTAAATAAATGGAGAGATATTCCATGTTCATGAGGAAGACAATATTGTCAAGACAGTTCTTCCCAACTTGATCTATAGATTCAAGGCAGTCTAGAATCTGGCAGTTTATCTTGTGACAAATTTATTCTAAAGTTTAAATATAGAGGTAAAAGATCCAAAATAGCCAACACAATATTGAAAGAGAAGAACAAAGTTAAAGGACTGACACTATCTGACTTCAAGACTTACAGTAATCAAGACAGTGTGATATTGGCCAAAGAAGAGACAAATAGATTGATGGAACAGAAGGGAGAGTGCAGAAATTAACCCACAGAAATATAGTCAACTAATATTTGACAAAAAAGCAAAGACAATGCAACAGAGCAAAGATAGTTATTTCAACAAATGGTGCTGGAAAAACTGGGTATCCACATGCAACAAAAAAAAATGAATCTAGACACAGACTTTACACCCTTCACAAAAATTAACTCAAAATGGAGCACAGATCTAAATGTAAAATGAAAAATTATAAAACTATTAGAAGCTAACATAAAAGAGATGACCTTGGGCATGGCGATAACTTTTTGGATGTTAACACCGAAGGCAGCATCCAGGAAAGAAATAATTGATAAGCTGAACTTCATTAAATTAAAAATTTCCACTCTGTAACAGACAATGTCAAGAGAATGAAAAGACAGGCCAAAGTCTGGGAGAAAATATTTGCAAAAGACACATCTGATAGAAGGACTGATTCAAAATAAAGAACTCTTGAAATTCAACAAGAAGAAAATGAACAACCCAATTTAAAAGTGGGCAAAAGACCTGAACAGACACCTCACCAAAGAAGATATACAGATGCCAAGGAAGTATATGAAAGATGTCCCGCATCATGTGTCATCAGGGGAATGTAAATTAAAACAAAAATGAGATACCGCTACACACCTATTAGAATGCCTAAAATCCAAAACACTGACAACACAAAATTCTGGCAAGAATGTAGAGCCCATGTTGGTGGGAATGCAAGATGGTACAGTCACTTTGGAAGACAGTTTGTCAGTTTCTAACAAAACTAAACATACTCTTACCCTGTCTTCTAATAATAATCTAATAATCATGCTCCTTGCTGTTTACCCAAATGAACTGAACACTTTTCTCACAAAAACCTACATATGGATATTTACAGCAGCTTTATACATAATTGCCAAAACTTGGAAGTAACCAAGATGTCCTTTAGTAAGTGAATGGATAAATAAACTGTGGTACATCTGACAATGGAATATTATTCAGCACTAAAAAGAAATAAGCCATCTAGCCATAAAAAGAAGCGCACATTAATAAATTCAGAAACAATCTGAAGAAGTTATGTAACTGTATGATTCCAACTATATAACATTCTAGAAAAACAAAACTGTGGAGAGAGTAAAAAGATTAGTGGTTGCCAGAGGAGTGGTAATGGGGAGGAGACGTTGAACAGGTGGTATGGAACACAAAAGATTTTTAGGGCAGCGAAACTACTCTATATCATACTGTGCTGGTGGATATGTATCATTATTCATTCGTCAAAACCCATAGAATGTAAAATACCAAGAGTGAACCCTAACGTAAACTATGGACTTTGAGTGATAATGCTGTGTCGATATAGGTTCATTGATTGGGTCAAATGTACCACTGTGGTGTGAAGTGTGGATAGTAGGGGAAGCTGTGGATAGTGGGGACAAGGATATATGGGAAATCTTTGTACTTTCCACTCAGTTGTCTTGAGAACCTAAAGTAAAGTTTATTAATTTATTTTTTTTTAAATCTTTATTGGAGTATAATTGCTTTACAATGGTACGTTAGTTTCTGCTTTATAACAAAGTGAATCAGCTATACATATACATATATCCCCATATCTCCTCCCTCTTTCGTCTCCCTCCCACCCTCCCCCTCCCACTGCTCTAGGTGGTCACAAAGCACCTAGCTGATCTCCCTGTGCTATGCGGCTGCTTCCCACTAGCTATCTATTTTACATTTGGTAGTATATATTAGTCCATGCCACTCTCTCACTTCGTCCCAGCTTACCCTTCCCCCTCCCCGTGTCCTCAAGTCCATTCTCTACATCTGTGTTTTTATTCCTGTCCTGCCCCTAGGTTCTTCAGAACCTTTTTTTTTTTTTTAAGATTCCATATATATGTGTTAGCATACGGTATTCGTTTTTCTCTTTCTGACTTACTTCACTCTGTATGACAGACTCTAAGTCCATCCACCTCACTACAAATAACTCAATTTCGTTTCTTTGTATGGCTGAGTAATATTCCATTGTATATATGTGCCACATCTTCTTTATCCATTCATCTGTCGATGGACACTTAGATTGTTTCCATGTCCTGGCTATTGTAAATAGTGCTGCAATGAACATTGTAGTACTTGACTCTTTTTGAATTATGGTTTTCTTAGGGTATTTGCCCAGTAGTAGGATTGCTGGGTTCTATTTTTAGTTTTTGAGGAACCTCCATACTGTTCTCCATAGTGGCTGTATCAGTTTACATTCCCACCAACAGTGCAAGAGGGTTCCCTTTTCGCCACACCCTCTCCAGCATTTATTGTTTGTAGATTTTTTGATGATGGCCATTCCGACTGGTGTGAGGTGATACCTCATTGTAGTTTTGATTTGTATTTCTCTAATGATTAGTGATGTTGAGCATTCTTTCATGTGTTTGTTGGCTGTCTGTATATCTTCTTTGGAAAAATGTCTATTTAGGTCTTCTGCCCATTTTTGGATTGGGCTGTCTGTTTTTTGATATTGAGCTGCATGGGCTGCTTGTAAATTTTGGAGATTAATCCTTTGTCAGTTGCTTCATTTGCAAATATTTTCTCCCATTCTGAGGGTTGTCTTTTTGTCTTGTTTATGGTTTCCTTTGCTGTGCAAAAGCTTTTAAGTTTCAGTAGGTCCCATTTTTTAATTTTTGTTTTTATTTCCATTTCTCTAGGAGGTGGGTCAAAAAGGATCTTGCTGTGATTTATGTCATAGAGTGTTCTGCCTATGTTTTCCTCTAAGAGTTTTATAGTGTCTGGCCTTATTACATTTAGGTCTTTAATCCATTTTGAGTTTATTTTTCTGTATGGTGTTAAGGAGTGTTCTAATTTCATTCTTTTACATATAGCTGTCCAGTTTTCCCAGCACCACTTATTGAAGAGGCTGTCTTTTCTCCATTGTATATTCTTGCCTCCTTTGTCAAAAATAAGGTGACCATATGTGTGTGGGTTTGTCTCTGGACTTTCTATCCTGTTCCATTGATCTATATTTCTGTTTTTGTGCCAGTACCATACTGTCTTGATGACTGTAGCTTTGTAGTATAGTCTGAAGTCAGGGAGCGTGATTCCTCCAGCTTTGTTTTTCTTTCTCAAGATTGCTTTGGCTATTCGGGGTCTTTGTGTTTCCATACAAATTGTGCAATTTTTTGTTCTAGTTCTGTGAAAAAGTTTATTAATTTAAAAAATTAATAAGTGCTGGAGCTAGAATTTGATCTCAAGTAAATTTAACTGTAAAAGCTTTGCTTAATTTGGTGATGTAACAGGTCTCTAAGATTAAAGTAGCAGTTCCCAAGCAGCTGAATTGAGCCCTGTAACACTCTGTATTTCTTTGGCCCTTTCTTCTTAAGTTTTCCCAGTTTTAACTTTAAACAGCCATGGGAATTTTACTGTCACCCAAGACACACAGTGAGGAGTATACTACTACTACAAGGAAAAATCTTTAAGGAAATCCTTTAGTCACACTAATCAGTACTAAATTCTAATTTATCAGTTATATACTGCTATCCAACAAACCACCCCAAAGCCTAGTGGTTCAAAACAACAGTTTATTATTCCACATGATTCTGTGGGTTGGCCAGGCAGATCTTCTCCTGCTGTCCTTTATGCCAACTCATACAACCATATTAGTTGATGGACCAGCTGTGCTCAGCCAAGATGGCTGAGATAGCTGAGCCTCTCTCATAGTCATTTATGCTGGGATTATTCATAACATGGTAGTCTCAGGATTACAAGAGAGCAAAAGTGGAGGCTACAAAGCCTCTAGAAGCCTAGGCTCAGAAGGCACTCAGTGTAAATTCTGCCTTATTCTATTGGTCAAATCAAGTCATAAGGCAAGCCCATAGTCGAAGGATGGAGAAATGTACTCCACGTCTTGATTGAAGGAGTAGCAAAAGGACACAAATACAGGGAAGTGTAGTTCAGTAGGGGCTATTATTATAACAGTCTACCACATAATATATATTTTTATATATGGAAATATGTGACTATATGCACAAAATGATTTTTTTACATCTGAATTTGAAATCATGATATCTGCTTTACTAGTTTGTGTGTATAAATGTAGTTGAGTCATAATACTTTATGATAGTCAGCTAGTGAATGGCCTGTAGTATATTTGGCAAAAGTAATGAATTCTTAGTGATTTGAGATTTGCCTAGAGCTCCCGGCTATAAAATGTTTCCTGTGAAGTAAAATGATATTGCTGAGGAATTTTTGTGGAAATTATAGGGTTTATGGATTAGCAAAGTGAGAATTAATGAGGTTCCTCTGTCTTTACTGCAGCTTAAGAACTGGAATTCCTGTAAAGAAATTAGTTCTAAGAGTGAAGGCCTTTTTTAAATCATCCTGGCCAAGATGACATCATATTGAAAGCAAAAAGCTGTAAACGCTTAAATTTTGCTATTATAGAGATTATTTTTATTGCAATGTATAATTTTTATCAATTAAATTTTCACATGGATAACTTGGCAATAAAATTATTTATAATCTAAGAGTATGTCTCTAATCTTACTGTGTAATATATTTTTTACAAAGGTTTGAGTTGATGTAAGCTATAGTTTCCTATCTTTATTTCTCAGAGTCAGTTTTACTATTTAAATTGACATTTTTATACATTAGAATATAAAGTGTTATTTCTTAGATATTTGTGGGTGAAATAAAATGTTATTTTTACTCTATTCAGAAATGTGTAAAATAAGTGATTATAAAAATATATCGTATTATCAATCATCTTCTTTCATATATTAAGGGAGTTAATAACAAAGTTGTTCTGCGGAATAGTGAATAAGATTGTTTTAGCTGGAGGACACTTAATTTTACATACAGAAGCAAGATCCAATCAAATTAGATGAGATAGGATCTCATGACTTAATTTATAGTACTATCCAAATTGTTCAATAGTCTTTATCAGGCTAAAAGATTCGACCCCATGGATGATGACATGCGACACAATGATATAGTCAGTTTCAGAATAAATTACACATACACGGAAAATTAAAAATCCGTGTGCAGAACACTTAAATGTATTAAAGATTTCAGTAATTCATCTTGTAAAATCTTTCTCCATCATCATTGCAAGTCTGACAGCCATTCTGCCAAAAAGCTTAAAATGTAAAATGATTATATGGGGTACCTAGAGTAGTCAAATTCACCGAGACGAAATAGTTTCCAGAGGAGGGAGGAAGGGGAGAAAAGGGAGTTACTGGAGATGGATGGTATGATCTTTGCCCAGCCATGTGAATGTACTTAATGCCACTGAACTGTACACTTAGAAATGGTTAAAATGGTAAATTTTATGTTATATAGATATTTCACCATAATAAAAAAAAATGTTAAATGAAGTTAAAATACTGTAACTACAAAATAAGTACAAACACTTCAGAATATCTGTAGGTACAAAAGTAAGCAACTAGAATAACAATATAGTCAACATCAACAAGATATTAAGGGAAAATAATCATAAAAGTAAAAGAAAAAAATCACTTTTCAAAAATGGCAGCTATTACCACTATTTCAGATGAAACTCTTTAAAAGGATCAGTCACATTCAAGAGAAGTCTTTGCTGAAAGATGTAAGGAAAAGTGAGTTCACTTAGTCTGAAAAACAGCTCTCGTAGTTTGAAAGGTGAGTACGTGATAACATTTTACATTTATCACTATTTAAATTTTTTTAATGTCAGGACTGGCTTAAACATTTCTGTGTCTAGGTATATTTACAGAGCTCAGTGCAAAATTAGTAACCTCCACCCAACATTTCAAAGACTTACAATTCCAATCTCCCTTCTTTTTTTAAATTCATTTTATTGAAGTATAGTTGATTTACAACGTTATGTTCATTTCTGCTGTACAGCAAAGTGTCCAATCTCCCTTCCTACTACATTTTCACATGCCCTGGCCTTCACCTGGCTGATCCCCAGACATTTTTCTAGGTCAGACTCTCTGAGGCTTCCCCCTTCCTTCTCCATTCCCTGACTACTGTCCTTGGAGTTTTCATAATTGCTCCAGTCTCCCCATCAACATTTATCTGATTACCTGCAGGTCTTTCCAACAAACCTGGAAGCTGTCGGAAGGCTCATCTCTGTATCCCCAGGCCCTAAACAGTGTGTGGCCCACAGTAGACAGATAATACTTGTTTATTGAATGAATAAATGAGGAAGGAAGAATTAAAGAAGAAAAGGAAGGATTGAAGGAAGAATTAAATGGATGGTACACCCTTTTCAAGCTTATGAAAAGGGCCCCATTTCAAGAACCAGCCTCAACCCCAAGAACACTGATCTTGGGACCCAACCATCTGATGAGAATGAAGCATGAAAAGCTACCATGAAGATGATGCAAACCAAGCCAGAGATAGCAGCAAGGGATGGGATGCAACTTTGGCCAGCGCCTTATGAGATGATATTACACTTTCCAACTTTGCATTTCAGAAAGCAGTTTCCATTCCAGCAGGTTGTTGTTAACTCTTGCATTCAGAATAAAACATCTGAAGGAACTGTGAAGATCTGTGAAGAGTAGTGGCTCACCTGTTTGCTCCTGAAAAATGTTTTTCACCAGACTCATTATGTGTATGTATACATATGTATATCAACCAGATCAAAAAATTTTTTTTAAATTTTTAATCTATTTAAACATTTTATAGTAAGTTAAGAAAAAACACAGAAACATTGTAAGTACAAATTAAGTTGTACTTTACTGATTTGTGAGCCTGAATTGACTTCCTGCCCCACACCTCTCCTTCCCTCATACCCTTCTTGGGTGGAATTAACCACGATGGAAGAGAAGCGTCTGGTGACCACTGCGGCCCTGGGAAATGAAGCCCATGGTAGGTGCAGCAAGTTTCAGAGAAAAGGGGGCCATGCCCAAGCTCTATTCCTTCCACACGAAAGCCATTGCTTACTCAGCCAACAGCCAAGGGCACTGACTATATCACACATGGGAGGGTGTATATTCCCAAGTGAACATTCAGTATTATAAATACTAAAATAAAATAAGACCCCAGATCTGCTCATTTTGGTGCCTCCTAAATTGGAAAATATTTGTCCTCCTGAACTCTTAACATTTTGAAAATCCCAGGAAAGGTAGAACTGCACCAGAAAGAAGCTGAAGGGAAAAAAAAAAAAATCCCTACGAGCAAAGGCCAGCTCAGCTCAAACCCTAGATAGCTTCCCCCCTCCTAAGTGCATGTTATAGGAAATAAACAATATTTTCATTTAACAACAGATGGTTCAACACTCATTGCTATGCCAGGACCTAGCACTGCATAAGTGGCTCTCCTTCTTGGAAACAGCATCTTCTCTTCCCAGTTGGACTCTAAGCCCCCAGAGGAAAGGGCTTACAAAATTCTGTGTCTTTACAGTGCCAGTACCCAGCTTAATAGCCTTCAGGAATAAGGGCTAACATGATATTGTGGGTGGTGAAAAATAAGCCAGGGACAGAAGGAAGGGGGCAAGGAAGAGACTGTCAAGCTGCTAGCTTCTTTCATTTATGTTTATTATAACAACAGGCAGATTTAGTACCTACTATAAAATTAAGATGTTAATAAAAGCTATCATTTGCTCATTTTATACACTTATTTATTATTTATTATCTCTCATGGTTCTGTGGGGTGACTGGGCTCAGCTGGGTACTCTTTGCTTCAGGTCTTTCATGCAATTACAGTGAGAAAGCAGCTGGGGCTGAAGTCGTCAGAAGGTTCAACAGGACTGGACTTCCAAGATGGCTAATTCACTTGGCGGGCAGTTGATGTTATCTGTTGTCTGGGAACTCATAGCTGGGAGCAATTCCATGTTATCAAGCTGAGCAGTACAGGTGACCTGGCCTCCACATGCTTCTTGAAGAATACAGCTGGGTTCTGAGAGAGAGTGTCCCAGGAAGGAGCATTCCAAGAGACCCAGGTATAGAAGCAGCAAGATTCTTATGATCTAGCCTTGGAAGTCATAGAGTGTCACTTCAGCTCAGAGACTACACATGAGTGTGAATAAAGGAGGCATGGCTCCTGGGTGGGGGCATCTTTGGAGAAGGAAAACATTTATATAAATATGTATATAAATATCTCACAGCGTGCTTTACATATATTATTTCATTCACAGAAGCCCTGATGGGTAGATACAAGCATCCCTCATCTTACAGATGAGGCACTGGAAGCTCAGAGAAGCTAAGTCACTTGTCTGGACTTAACCCAGCAATAATCTTCCTTTTTGAATGGATTTCAGAGTGTGATCAGTGTGTGATCTGCTACTATTATTAAGTCTCACTCAGCTCTCTCTGCTGGTTCCTAGGTGCGAGGTTGTGTTCTCAGGAACACTGTTGGGAATATGAATGAGAAAGGAGATGAACCCTCTTCCTCCGAGGATTTTATAATCTAGTGGAGCCAGAAATCATTGCGGTAAGAGGAGCTGTTGCTGAGCAAAGAAATCTCAATTTTGACAGATGCTGCTCTGTCCAAACTGCTGCAGTTAAATATTGGGAACACCCGAGGGAAGTTGCCCTGAAAACCCTCCTTGCTCCTTTTTATGTTCTCTAGAGAGACTAAAAAGGTGCGAACAAGGAAGACAGGGGAAAGGGGCAAAGACTGGAATGCCCAGCCGGTTGAGGAGCCTCTAAGAGACCGTGGAAAGGAAGGGTCCACCACCCTTGCCAGCTCAATTCCCTCACAGTAATGAAGGAACTTTGCTTGTTAAATGTGTCAACATTTAAACGCTATTGATTCCTCTCCAAGAGGCCATGCAGACAGGGTGTATACTTGTGTTTTTTGTGTTAAAGAGTGGGTTTAAAAGGCCTTTCTCCCTTTTCCACTGCAGTAGGTAAATAGTCATATAACCCTCAACCGTTTTTATCACATTGTTGATCACTTTCTCTACCTACAGGGCAATAATTTTCCACTCCGCAGCCCAATCAATATGCTATCTACCACTGTTCACTCCCCACTCTACCCTTCTCTTCACATTCACAGATATCAGATATTTTTTATATTACAACTTTTAAGTTTCAGACAATTTAAGTCTGTGGTAACTTCCAAAGCTATTAGTTTAGTTTCAGCTGAAGAAAGAAAAAAAAAAAAAAAAAGCAAGTGTATATGCTCTAGCTCTCAACTGTTAAAAGCCCAAGAGTTTAGTTTTAAGAACTTGAGTCACAGCACACCTTATTTGTCCCCTTGTGTCTCGGTGCTGCAGCCCTAGGTGTTTTGTATAATGCATGAGTGAACCCCGCTTAGAAATAGAAATGCATTTTCAGTAAGCATTTATTATGTTGTTCGGCGCATACAGCTTTAAATTTGCCTGCTGCAGCTTGAAGCATTACACAAACTGTTGGTCCGCTGACTGCCTCTCTGGCAGCAGCACACACAGAAAATAGATTGCTAAGGGTTTTTCCCCTCCTCCCCCTCTCCTCTCTCTCTCTCTCTTCCTCTCTCTTTTTTTAAACCAGTCGTGAACATTTTTTAATCTTGTGGCATTTTTAATCAACACGTATTTCCTTCCAGGACCTATGATCCTCTATTGATTCCCATTAAAATGCTTTTCTTTTCTGTGCCCCCTCTGCTGATCGAATTTCAGATCAGCCACAGGATATGCAACTAACCTTCCGGCACTACTGAACCCAACCGAGCGAGGGTGATCAAAAGGCTTGATGCATTCATTAAACATTCCCTTCGCCCGGGCTGGAGCTCTAATGGAAGCTATCTCTTTGCCTTGCAATTTTTTCCCCTTTTTGTCTCTCCCCCCACCTCCAAAAAATGTTTTTTGCCTTTGATCGCAGGGGAGGGGGGGAGAACATGAGAACAAAAGAGACCTATCTTTTTCCCCGGGGCTGACGTCAGTTCGATTTTACTGACAACTGTTCGAGCGTGTGTAGCAGTTGGAAGCGGCCCCTTGCCCGCCCCCGCCCCCCACACCTTCCACTTTGGGGAGAAAACAAGACTTTCAGCGGCTCCGGAGACGCGCCCTGAAAATGGCCCGCTCGGGCCCAGCGCTCGATGCCCTCCCGCCCGCTCGGCAAAGGGCATTCGAGGCTTATTTGTGTGGCACGATCTTTACTGGGGCGGAAAACACGCGGCGGGGGAGGAGCGGGAACTGGCCCGGGCCGGGCGGGGAGAGCAGGAATGTTCCCTCCCGGCCGCGGGAGGAGGACTCGTGCGGGGAACTGCGTCCCCGCCGGCGCGGCCACGCGGGCTCCGGTTACCGGGCGGCTCCCGGCGGCGGCGGCGGCGGGTGGGGCGGCGGCCCGAGGGCCCCGGGCGTGCGGAGCCAGGGCGCAGGGACCCGCCACCCCCGCGGGCGCGCGTGCGCGGCGCTGCCCCCACGCCCGGGCCGCCGCGGCCTCGTCGGCGCCAGCTCCCCGCTCGGCTAGCGCGGCGGCGGCGGCGGCGGCGGGCGGCCGGCAAGACCCGGGCCGGAGCCGGCGCGGACAGGATCGGGCGGCGCGGCCGCCGCTGAGGTGGGGGCGGCGCGGGGCGGCGGGAAGAGCCGGAGAAGAGGCGCCGGCTCCCAGGCGCGCGGCGCGAGGAGGCTCGTCTCCGGGATCGCGCACGTGGCCTGCGGGCTGAGGTGCGGGGCGAGCGGGGTCCCGGAGAAATTCCCGGTCGGATCTCGGAGCAAACACACCCAGCGAGGGCGCAGCCCGTCCTACAGTTGCCAGGAGCCGAAGATCTATAACCGACCCAAACCATTTCTGGAAAAGTCATATTTTCCAGGCTTTCGTGGAAGAGTCATTACTTCTATTCTAAATCCGGAGGGGAATGTGCGTCCATTTCAGGGAGAAAGAAAGATGTGAAAAGTACACTGATTCCGGGGAGTATGGGTAATGGGCTTGGACCTGCGCCCGGTGACCACCTACACTGGTTCCTTCGCCTGAGCACACCTGTGACACTGGTTCATTAAGGTCACGCACCTCAGGCTCTTACTATCAACAAATTTGGCCGGACCAAAGGCGAATTTGAAAATGGGTCCCTTACATCAGGATCTTGACTTTTATTAAGGCAGAATATGCAGCAAATAAAAGTCCACCAGTGCCGGCTGGGCCCTGTTATTCTCGTGGCGCCTCGCACCTACCCCCACTTTTGCATTCACCGCAAGGGGCTGAGACGATGTGTTTACCCATCCACCTCCCCAGGGGCGGAAGACTCCTAGAGTGGATGCCAAGGCTAGTTCTGTGTATCTGCCCCAGCACTCCAGAGCATACCACCGGCGCTGAGTAAATGTTTTCCTGAATAAGTGCAAAATGGAGGTAACAGTAAAGCGCTGCGACGCACAGAGGAAAGAACAACTAATTTTGACTAAGGACAGGGGCCAGGGAAGGCTTCCTGAAAGAGGCGTTTGAGCTGGACTCTGAAGACCAACCACAGATGACAGTAGAGAGACCATTCCATGACGAGAGAGCTCCACCAGCACAGGAGGGCCGTGTAGTGGGTGGGGATGTGGTGGATCTGAACGGGGTAACTTGGAGGCATAGAAAAGGGAGCACCATGTCTAGAGCTGGAAAGCGCGGAATGTCTCACTGTAGAGGGAACAGCGGGCACAGACATTTTATTTAAGGGATCTAGAATAAGGACATGCAAATGTAAAATAAAATGAGGAGCATGGATATACAGGAAGGAAGGAGGGAGGGAGAGAGAGGGAGGAAAAGAAAGAGAGAAGGAAGGAAGGAAGGGGGAGGGAGGGAGGAAGATAAGGAAAGCAGTTTATGTGGGCATTTCAGAAAAATTATATGAAAACAAAAAGAAATGCCAAGAAAAACCCCTGGCTTGAGACTCTAGGGAAAAAAAATTTCTTTTAAACATAGCATTTGAGGGGAGTCCCTGTGGAAGAGGGAGAGAAAGGTTTTGATTAATGATCTTTGACCATTAGAGTGTTTCTCATTGGTGAAGGCATGAATTGGTTAAGAAAAAAAGGAAAAGCTATTAGACATCACTATTCAGAAAGAAATGGAACTCAAAACAAGAGATCAATGATACACTGAAAACAAGATAAATGTTGTTTATCATTTATATTGTAAATCATTAGGGAATTCTAACTAAATTGTGGCACAGTCAATAGAATATTATGCAGCCATTAAAAATGAAGTATATTTATTGGAAAGATGTTTGCAATACACTGTTATGTGAAGAAGCAAATTATAAGTCAGCACCTCTGGAAGGGTGTATCTAAAATGTTAGCAAGGTTCCCTCTAGATGTTGATTATTAATCATTTTTCACTTTCTTCAAAACTGTAAGCATTGTCTGAATCTTAACAATGAGCAATTATTACCTTTTTAATTAGAAAATAAACACATGATTAACTAAAGTTTTAATCTTTTAAAAATGTATATGGCTTTTTTCTTGTGAAACTAAAGTGACATCCGTGGCATTGGGAATCCTCATGGATGTCTTTGGAGTCAGGCTGACCTGAATGCTGCACAAGGCACCTTTTTTTCCCTGTGCCATCTGACTCAAGCTATTTCAAGACTTTTTTGGGCCTTGAACTATGAAGTGAAGATAATATCTCCCTAATAGTGTTGTGGTGAGGACTGAAAATAATATCTGTAAAGCCTGGCCCCCAGGAGGTGCTCAGTGAGTGGAAGCGTTCATGAAAGGGTAAAGGGCACAGGCTTAAGAAAATATTTTTCTTCTCAGATGCTCCCTCTGCCCACAGATATTCCTCCTTTCCCTCCCAGATGGTTAAGACTGTACTTCCTCGTCTATTTGCAGTTAGGAGTGGCCATGTGACAGACTCTGGCCAACAAAATGAACAGAAGGAACATGTGTCACCAGTGAGCACTTTGCCATGTTCTTTTTCCATCTGCCATGATAACCAGCAACTCCCAAGGAGGGGCTTCTCTGTCTGCCCCAATTCCAGAGTGAGGAGAAGCAGAGCTTCCCGCCCCTCCATAGACATGGAGCATGAGTGAGGATAAACCTTTGTTGTTGTCAGCCACTAAGATTTGGGGGCTGTTTGTCACAAAGCCTAGTTTAACTCATGCTGACTGACACAGCCACTGACTTGTTCTGTGACCTTGGGAAAGTTAGTTAACCTCTCTAGGTTTCCATTTCTTCCTCTGTAAAATGTGGATGTTAATATTCCCACTCCATATGTTGATGGAGAGAACGAGTTAATGTGTAAAGCACTTGGCCCCTGTACCTGGCACCTGGGAAGTACACATTAAATGATAGGGACTATTGTAATCTCACCAGGAGGGCTTATCATCCCCATCTATGAAATGGGAGCAGGCGTCTATGCCAAGGGGATCAGTTGACGCTTGCACGTTGTCTTTCTATCATTGGATATGCTCTTACTGAAGCCATTCAAATAAAGATACACATAATAAGAGATAGAGTCGATGTAGGTAAGAAAACTCACTCAAATATTATTGATAATCTCCTTTCCATCCTTGAAAGAAATGCCAAATGGTAAGTCCTAGTAGAGTCGCAGCCACATGGCCACTAAGTCATGTCTCTCCCATGATAGCCAAGAGAGTCCTCTGGGGGTTAAGAACATCGAAAGTTTCCAGTGACTCTGGGTCACAGATAGAGTCACTCATGTGAATGTGATTTAGAGAAATGACTATAAAGATAGTGACGAACCCCTGCCCCCAGTTTCTTATCCTCTCAGAGTCTTAAAAACACAATGGTCTCTAATGCAAGAGAGAAAAAAAGAAAGTTGTGTGTCTGGATTGTTCTGATGCTCTGCGTGCTTCCCAGCTTAGACCGGGGAGTGAGGAGAGCATGTGGCCGTAAAAAATATTTGCTTTTCAGAGCACAGAAAAGCTTTGTTTCCATTGCTACACAATCAGGAAGCCTCACGATTCTGACAGAAAATGAACAGTCCTCTGAGGGTTTTTGGGCACGAGGCCAGACACCTCAGAGGATCCAGAAGGAATGTGAAGAGTGGCTCTTCTCCCTGGGGGAGCTCAGCAGGGGGTCTTGTAGCACCTTCCCAGTTTGGAAAGGGATGTAAGCCCAGTGAAATTCTCAGGCAACATACAATGGAGCTTTTATTACCTGGATTTCAGTTACTCAAGGCTAACGTTGAATGAGGCACTCAGAAAACCTCTTCACTTGCTCTAAGAAAGAGTAGTGTGCTACAGTAGAGTAATGAAGAGTCCTGTCTTTCTGTTTGCAGGGTGCTTTATATTAAACCAAGTGGTTCCCCATACATTTACTCATTCCATCCTTACAATGAAAGGATCAACCAAACAATAGGGAAATGTTGCCCCTATTGTACCTCTACTTGACCAACTTGAAAAGCACGGTGTCTTTCTGGACTTTAAGTATTCCACCAACATAGAAGGCATGGCAGAAGTGGAGCCAAGGCAGGGAGTTAGTTCTGGGCCTGGGCGGCCTACCTGAAAAGATCATCGAGCAGATGGCACAAGGTTTAACTGTAATACAGGCCTGTGATTTCTATGTCCATCACAACCGACAAACAGCCGCCTCTCCATTTCCAAAGCCGTTACACTGATCCACTCACTGACCACACCCTTGGATTGCTTCCTACCTCCTGGTTCTGCAAACATCCTCCCATCCTCCGTATTGACGCCCAACGAATCTTCCTAAGCATCACTTTCATCATGTCACTGGCTCACGCAAAAGTCTCGAGTGCCTAAGTACAAGATCCTCGACCCATAAGTGCAGGTCCTCTGTAGGCCCACCCTACTGAGTCGTTAGTTTAGTCAGAAGTCCATTCCCAAGTTGCTTCCACTCTGGCTAGTATGCCCTTCCTTCTCCTTGCCACAAATCAAAATCCTACACACAAGGCCAGCAGATGTCATAACCTCCATGAAAATGTCATCAGCACCTCCGGCTGACAAAAGTTCTTCCACATCCCAGAATTTCAGTAAGTTTTCTACAGTTCAGCACAGTCATCTTCAAAGTAGGTACACTTACTCCTCTGGGGCTGAGTAAGGCTTTCCAAAGGAGCATGCGGACAAGAATATTTTGAAGGAAAGCAACATACAGATCTTGAATTCAGTATCCGCTCTTTATTAAATATCCCCGCCCCCCTTTTGCAGTGGCCCTCCCCTCACTTTACAAAAGAAAGGTGCCCCTCTCACTCTTCCCAGTCTTTCTAGGGCTCACTGCTCTGGAGTTTAACACAGCCCACCCCCTGCCCCGGCACCAAATAAAGGAAAAAAATGAAAATGTTGGTGTTAGTGTAAGTGTAGGGGAGGTGAATGGCTCTAGGAACTGTGTACCAGTTTGTTAGCATTGCTGTAACAAACTACCACAAACCGGTGGCATGCACCGCAGAAATGTATTGCCTCGCAGTTCTGGAGGCTAGAAGTCCAAAATCTAGGTGTGGGCAGGTTTCCTTCCTTCTGAGGGCTGTGAGGGAAGGTTCTGTTCCAGGTCTCTCTACTTGGCTGGTGGATGGCCGGCTTCTCCCAGTGTCTTTACATCCTCCTCCCTCTGTGAATGTCTATCTCTGTGTCCAAATTTCCCCTTTTTATAAGGACACCAATCACAGTGGATTAGGGTCCACTCTAATGACCTCATCTTAACTAATTATATCTGCAACAACATTATTTCCAAACACGATCACATTTGGAGGTACCAGTGGTTAGGATTTCATATGAACTTTGGTGGGTACACAACTTGACCCATAAGAGACTGGATAACAAATCCCTTGCAAGTCAGTCAGTTTTGCTTTCAAAACTGAGGGAAAAAATAGTGCAGTCGTCAGGTCATTAGAACTATCATTTGATAATGGATTATCATGTGATTTGGGGCAAATAAGTCAGGAGTTTCAAAAATTGAAGGACATTTTTATAACAAAACTCCATTCCCATCTCTTTATTTTTAAGAACAAGGATTCTTCATCTCTAAAAAATGAAAAATAGAATGGTTGCTAAACACTTTGTTATTCTAACAATAAGTAAAATTTATCCATACTAATAATGTTTGAAAAAAGGACAGCATCATCTATCTTATTAAGAAGTGCAAACTTCCAGTAAAACTTTACTTTTCATGTTAGCATTTATGAGAATGTTCTATTCATTTAGGTTGTTTTGATCAATTGTGTAATACTAGTAATTGTAATGATAACTCAATCCAGAAATCACTTAGACCCTATGGTTACAGGAATTTTAAAGTGCATAAATTTTAACTTTTATACAAATGTTTGATAGATAGAAGTATGATAGGATACTCAGTAAAAGATGTTCAATCATAAACGTATTACATTAGCATAAAATTTTGAAGGGGAAGTAGAATGGAAATAAAATTTCAAACATAGAAGGCATGGCAGAAGTGGAGGCAAGGCAGGGAGTTATATTTAATTTTTGCTTGCTAAACACGAGCTTATTTGTGTATTTCTTAAATGGATGATGGTGGATAACAAACTATTACAGGATTTAGATTCCATTTGGATACATTTAAAACAATGATGTAACCATTTTATTCTAAAATGTCAATATTTATGATATGCTACAAATTCTTTGCACCTGTTTAAATTTATGATAAAGTTATAAATATCAATTTTTAAATGTGTAAAGAAGAGCATAGTTTTCTAAACTATTTTAGGGTCCTTGAGCAAAACCTTTAAAGATTAACTCTTATACAGTGCCAAATTTTGTATTGTTCTTTAGGTGTCTTAGGGGATATTCAGAATGTGGTCTGCTGTAGCTCACTATTAATCCAGGGAAATTAACTTGAGTTTGGGTCTTAACCTAGTGTTGCCACCATTTCCACCCACAGATGGAATGGTGGAATTGGATGCATGCTGGCAATCTTGGATTCCTTTCTGAGAGACGGCATGACGGCACGAAAAGTGCATGGTCTTCAACCACAATGAGATACCACTTTACACCCATTAGGATGGCTATTATCAGAGAGGAAGAAAGAAAGAGAGGGAGGGAGTGAGGAAAAGGAAAGGGAAAGAAAGGAAAGAAAAAAACGAAAGGAAAGTGTTGACGAGGATGTGGAGAAATTAGAAGTCTTGTGCAGTGCTGTTGGGAGTGTAAAATGGTGCAATCGCTGTGGAAAACAGTATGGCAATTCCTCAGAAAATTAAAAATAGGACTACCATATGATCTAGCAATTACACCTCTGGGTATATACCCAAAAGAATTGAAAGCAGGGATTCAAACAGATATTTGTATACCAATGTTCCTAGCATTCTTCACAATAGCCAGGAAGTGGAAGCAACACATATGCCTATCAACAGAAGAATAGATAGACAAAATGTAGTAGATACATACAAAGGAGTGTTTTCAGACTGAAAGAAAAAGAAGGAAGTTCTGACACATTACAACATGGATGAACTTTGAAGTCATAACGCTACGTAAAATAAGCCAGTCACAAAATGACAAATATTGTGTGATTCCACTTATATGAAGTACTTAGAATAGTCAAATTCACAGAGACAGAAAGTAGAAGGATGGTTTCCAGGGGCTGGAGAGAGAGAAAAATGGGGAGTAATTGTTTAATATTAGTATTTTTATAGTATGTTATTGTTTAATGGGTACAGAGGTTCAGTTTTGCAAGATGGAAAGAGTTCTAGAGATGGATGGTGGTGATGGTTATATAATATTAATGTACTTAATGCCACTGAACTGTACACTTAAAACTGACTAAAATGATCAGTTTTATGTCATGTATATTTTACCACATTTTTTAAAATTACGTTCTTTGGACTCAGAGGACCCTAAGTTCAAATCCAACATCTTCTAGGTGTGTGACCTTGAACAAGTTTATTAAACTTGCTGAGTCTCAGAAAGGATATAAAAATGCCGAAGTTGGAGGATTGTTATGAGAATTAAAACATAAACAGATTTGTAGTGACCCTGAGGTGTGCCACCGAGATCCCCTCTTCAGGACTGAGGTGTCATTGCCCCAGATGCTGGGGTGGTGACTGCTGTGGCCCACAGACGCAAACCCCTTCAAGCATCACCCCCGAAGGGAGCTGCCTCACCCAAAGTTTGTAACCCTTCTCGGGAGACAGCAGCTGATGCCCGCTTACAACGTCTAGCCCTTCACCTCAATCTGGGAACACTCTGAAGGGTCATTGCAACCCCACAGCTTCCAGCAGGATCCAGTGAGGTTTCTTCTGAGCAAACACACGTTCTGCCTCTACCCAGTCCTGCTTCTCTCACCTTCTTACAGTCGTGGGACAGTAAGTCTCCTGCCTGCAGAGCTCCATCTCAGAGTCTGTTTCCAGGTAGCACTCCTCTGCCCAAAATTTCCTGAGAGCTTCCCATGTCCTCAGAATGAAACCTGAAATGCGTATCATTTGCCTGTCTCTCCTGCTCCTTCTCCCTCAGCCCATCCCAGCCACACTGGGCCTCGAGTGTACATGCCACACTCATCTCTCCCAGGCGCCTGTACACTTGCTGTTCTCTCTGCCTGGGACACCTGTCCTCCTGGCTGGCATAGCTCAGTCCACCCCTCCAGGTGATATCTTCAGAGAGGCCTGCCCTACAATATCCCCTGCATACACCCGAATCCCTCTCTATCCCTTTACCCTGCTTTGCTGTTCTTTATAGCATTTACCATAATGTGAAATGATATTATATACGCACTTGCTTATAAGCACTAGAATGTAGGTTCCCCAAAGACAGGGCCCTCTTCCTCCTTCAGGTCTGAGGTGTTCCCAGCAACCAGAATGCCTGGCACATAACAGGCACTTTGTGGAAAGCATTCATGGATTAGAGATAATGTACACTGAACGTATCACTCAGGGCATAGCGCAAGTCAGGGGCTCAACAGATGGTGCCTATTATTTTATTATATTTCTTATCTGTCCAACTCAGACAGTGAATGTCAGATAGGGTCCTTCTTTTGTACACCTTTTTATAGTGCTAGGCACAAAATCACTCAATAAATAAATTCTTTTTAACTGGACTTGACTTGTTCTAAAGCCAATAGTGAGGGGGAACTGAGATTATTTTTGTCCAAGCTGACTGGCTGGCTCTACTTCATTTGAATGGCCAAGATTCTAGCACATCATGTCAGGTCTTTATTAAAATTAATTATAATCAGACTCCATCCATCGCTTCCAAGGGAGAGAAGAAAGCAGCTTCCCACAAAAGTCGTCCTGGCCACTCTCGGAGGCAAGAGGGTTACTATGAGGCCCTAGGTGACATCTCTTCACTCTAATCACCAAATGTCGTAAATATTATCCAATAATCTTCTAGAAACTACAAAAAAAGGAGGTAATAGATATGATCTCTGCCCCCAAATCACTTAAAATCGAAACTTGTCAGAGCAGAAGAGAGAGGCCCTGTTATTTTTCCCCTGTTCCCTATCCAGTCTCAGCAATGTCCCCTCCCCCCTGTGCTCCGCTCACCTCAAGGTCTGACATGAACGTACTGCCTGGCATTCCTACCTGTTTGACATCCCATGTTCTTGGCCGCATTATGAGAGTGCATTTTATGGATTATATGGCACACAGTGTCTCCTGCTTTGCCATATTCAGGGAGCAGCAAACACATATGTACAGTTTAAGTGCCCTGTTTCCTTGCTATACAGTGATCATATATCTCTGTACAGTGAAACCAGCCTTCAGAATGCTATGTAGAAGGTGGTGATAATTCTTGGCTCTTCTCCTTTTTGCAGATGCAAAACAATCTAAGAAAGGGAAGCCATCCCTCACCACCAGGAGTGCATGTAAAGGAGGGCTGCCTGCCAGGCACGGTATTCAGGAAATTCAATTCATTTTGTAATTTAACCCCAGCGCAACACTCCAAGGCAGGTGGTGTTATCCTCCATTTACAGATGAAGGAAGAGGTTAGAGAGATTAAGTAATGTATAGTAGGTCACCCAGATGTTAAGTAATAAACCAGGATTTGAACTAAGCCTTCTCTGATTCCAAAGTCTCTTCTAAGACTATGCTATACCGCCGTGCACCCTTGGGCTGTTTACTGACTTCTTTGGGCCCAAGCTTGGTTGTCCTCCTTAATAGCTCCCACTCTACCCTAGATACTATTTTTTAAAAACTATAAAAAGTTGCCCAACCGAATTAAAAATATTACAAAGCTACAACAGTTATAAAGTTAAAACAGAATAGTAAGCAGAGAAACAGTAGAGTTCAGAAATAAACTTAGGTATATGATAAAGGGAGCATTTCAAGTCATTTCAAATGGAAGAAAAATGGATTATTCTACAAATGGTATTGGGAAACCTGGTTAGCAAAACAATTAGTAGGTGCCCAATAAGTGACTGTAATTTGTACATTGTGCAGTTATGATATAACATGTTTTTGTCCAGCTCCCGCGTGACTGCTGAGACAAGAGATTCGGGATAACTTTTTGAGTTCTGGACTTTTTAAGTCCCTGGTCTATACAGTATTCTGATCTTCTTAATCCCTCACACAATCTCCCACAATACTTTCAATTTACAGAGTGTTTTCACTACCCTATTAGTGCAGGGCAGGTGCTATTATTCCCACTTTCTATATAAAGGCACTGAGGCTCGGAGAGGTTAAGTTCACAGCTGGCATGGCGTGTGAAACTTAAACACCCGCTTACTGATTCTTTGTGTTACTGTCTTACTATCAGACTCAAAACACAGGCTCTCCATCACATTCACACCCACACAATTTAAACAATGAAAAACAACGTCACTACATTAACACAATAACTATGTAAATTTCTCTGGATTCCTGATCAGTCTTTGTCCATAATACACATATTTAACATAAGTGCAATATAGTTGAATTACAAGTTAGTGGCCCGTTTTTCCACTTCACATTGTATCCTAATTCGCCAATACTGTTCACAGTTTTGCAGCAAATGACTGATGCACATCTTGACTGTCTCTTACACGCTCCTCTTCTTTAAACTCATCTGTGTAAATCTCCATTTCTTTTTTTTAATTTTTTTATTTTTATTTTTATTTATTTTTGGCTTCGTTGGGTCTTTGTTGCTGCGCGAGAGCTTTCTCAAGTTGTGGTGAGCGGGGGCTACTCTTCGTTGAGGTGCGCAGGCTTCTCATTGCGGTGGCTTCTCTTGTTGCGGAGCACGGGCTCTAGGCACACGGGCTTCAGTAGTTGTGGCTCGCGGGCTCTAGAGCGCAGGCTCAGTAGTTGTGGCGCACGGGCTTAGGCGCTCCGCGGCATGTGGGATCTTCCCAGACCAGAGCTGGAACCTGTATCCCCTGCACTGGCAGGCGGATTCTTAACCACTGCACCACCAGGGAAGCCCTAAATCTCCATTTCTAATCCAACTGCTCTTAAATGAATTTCTTTCACAGGAGTGAATGCATGCAGTTGTGTTCCTCAAACAGGCAGCCATTTGTCTCCCTTCCTTCAAGGAGAAGTCCTGTGTCTTTTCCGAGTCCATGGGTAACTCTACACGTACAGTGTGTTTGGTTTCCTCTGCTTTCAGAGTTTCTCTCCAGGAACTCTTCTTCTGAAGATTCTTGCCTGGGTGTAAGCAGCGGAAGGGGGCATCAGTTGCCTTCTCGGAGTTGATGACCATTGCATTCCTGTTAAGGATTCCCTCCCCACTCCTTTTTTAACCTGTGGCTTCCCAATTTAGCTTCCTCAGGACAGTCATCACTAAAACCATGATTCACCCCCATGGTTTCCTCCCTGGCCAGGGAGAAATTTCAAACTGAACATTTTCATCACCCTTATGCATACAGTATGATTCATGGAGAACAGACTCTGCTTAGAGAATTAAATAAGTCATTGTTTTCAATCATCCATGGTGGTTGTTTAAAGAGAGACACATCTCCCATACTTACTGTTCTATTCTCCCCATTTCAGGAGATGAAAATGACCTCATGGAAACACACTCTGACCTGACTGGTCTCTGTTTAAAAACAAGTATATAAAGAGAGACATGGAAAAAAAAATACATTTTTTGGTCAGTGCCTGTCCTAAATATTCCATAAGGTCAAGTTCAGTCTACTTAAAATAAGGAGTTATGAGGTCTTAACAAGGCACTGCTCGAATAGGCTGTCAACAAACACCTGTGGAATGTCTGTGCATGAGTCTGTTAGATCTCAGAAGGACATACACAGTCTCTGCCCTCAAGAGGTTGATTCTCTACACCCAGTTGTCTGGCAGACACACACACTGACAAAATCTGCCAAAAGAGGGTGAGATAATAAGAGGGTTGTAATATTTCTGCAAAAGGTTGATTTAGATCAGGGTTATAACTATGAAGTGCTTTTACTTAATTAAAATGGAGAGTATTAAGCTACAGAATAATAACAATAATAATAACTGGGAAAGATGCTATTATGATTTGGTTTTGCTTTCAGACAGCTAATTGCAAAACATTTGTGCAAGAGGAAGAGTAAGATTTTTTTTTTTTTTTCCCCTAAGAATGTATGCTATCTATCAACAAAGGCAACTATTTTCTTTTTCACCATTAAGGAGCCTTTCCTGGGGAAAGAAGCTCTAATTCCATTCTGGGAGCAAAGAAAGAAAATTTATGATTTAGTACATCCCAGATTGATTGTAACTTTTCATGACTCAGCAAAGATGGGTTAGGAATGTCCAAACATATTTGAATGTTATGCCTTTGTGAGGCATGGGCATTGCCAGTAGTTGAAAGTTATGGTAGCTGTGATTCAACAGGGGAACAGCAACCTCTATCTGAGAAAAATATAGTACTATAGTAACAAGCCAAATTGCTGGCGTTGTCAGTAGCTGTGATTTCACTTTATTGATTGTCTCCTGTGGAACATGAGGCTCTTTATTTGAATCATTTGTATAGGTGTCATATCAGGTTAATTGCAAAGCAATTGGATTTAATAATAATATAACTGTATCCATGTCCATCGATTCCTAGAATCGTGAGATGTGAATTGCACTTGACTGTGAGGTCGTGCGATCCTATGCGATGGGATGAGCCAGTCCCAGGCTGATCATGTAAATTTCAGCTGCCCAGAGTGAGCTTTAACTTATATGCCAGTTTGGATTGTTACTGAAATGTTTTATAGGTCTGGAACATGATTGGTTATAAATTGGATGCCCTTGAATTGTTTTAAAAAGCATAGCTTTATGTTGAGTTAACAGCATAACGTTAAGATTGGTACCAGTGTAAATACAGAGGATGAAGGCTTTCTGTTGGCCACGCTTTCTTGCAAATTTTCACAGTTGCTTAAATTATTTCACTCTTAGTTGGGCTGCTTTGTCTTTGTTAGTCCATTGAGTAAGGCATGTAACGTGGTTCTCAACGTGGACAGAAGTTCCCTGAAAAGCAAGGACACATACCAGATAAATATATCAGTGACCAAGTTCATCATTCCATAACAGCTAAAGAAACAACATCATTATATATTTGCATAATTTATATTTATGTTTAAAATTCATGGATATTTTCCACTTTTTCAGTCAAAGGACATTCGTTTCCAAGAGGGTTGAAACAGGGGAAAAAACAAGTTTTCTGGGAAAATATCACATCCATATGTTGAAGAAAAACTAAAGAAAACATTCAAGACAAATCTAAGCAGGAAAATTTAAGAGGTCTCAGAGATAGAAGGAAAAGGAGGAGGAGAAGGAAGAGGAGAATGAGGAAAGGAAGAGTTATAAAATGAGAAGATGGAGTACCACAGTAAATACGGGCTGGCCCAGTAACAGCACTCAATAAAGGTTTTTGAATCAGTGACTCATTTAACCAAATTTTTAAAAAGTTGTGAAGAAAGTTAGTAATGAATCAAAATATATTGCCTAGATTGCTGTCTTTGATGAATCTAAAAGGGAGCAAAAGACATTTTTGTTTAGGCCAAACTTTACTACGTGAATTTATACTAAAATATTGTCTTCACCAGTTATATTTACATTGTCTATCATTTTAACTAGCACAATTGCCATAACATTTTCTCCATATCATTTGGCTTCATGGTCACTTTGGAGAGATCACTGGGAGAATCACTGACTTCTACAGTTCATCCAAACCCAGAATGTAAAGTCATTCCCCTAAACCTAAATGCTTCTCACTTCCCTTCTGCTTTGGTTAAGCTGACTTTCTCACCAACTTAAAGACAATTTTTTTTGAGGGGTGGATAGGTACCAAATCCAAAATAAAACTAAATACACTTAATAAGCATATTTATCTAGTAAGATATAAGCTATGTTTATTAGTGCCCCACAGGTTGATCTTCCTATGAGCCCAAACCCTACAAGGTGGTTTTTGACCATTTTTCAGAAACATGTTTGAATGTGTTAATGGCTGAGATGCAGGCCCTGTCTAAACGCTAATGAATTATGTGACCATGTGTTCAGAGCTGCTCTGGCCCACAGTTGACAGCTGAGTCAACTGAAAGGAACAGCAGTGACAGGAGACAAGAAAAGAAGCTACTTTTATCTTTTACAGATCTTTATTTGGTATGAATAGAGTGATAATATTGCAGACTTAGGAGGACTATAGGAACCTAGACAATTTTAAAGGGAGGTGTAAGTGAGATTACACACACTATCAAGAAGAAAACTTCATATTTATGAATAAAGTTAAGTGCATAGTGTTTTCTAGTGTAATGAGGATACCAGGAATCAGTATCCTTCTGTTATGCTACAGTTCCATCTATTTGGCCTTGTGATTTCACCATGTAGTCACCAGACACTGGATTTTCTTAATTAAAGCGAGACTCTTGTTAAGTGAAAACAGTAAAATGAAGAGATTCAAGTAAGAATCAACAAAAGAAAAATGACACTAAAACAATGAACCTTGCCTTACTATTCATATTTTTATGTAGCTCCTCATAAACACTCCTATTGTATAAAAAGTACAGCGATTTTCAACTATTAGGATGAATTTTGGACCCAAGACCGAAGAAAAGTTAAAAACGATACAATGTTCTTCTCATTCTAAGGACATGCTTCCTCTGAATGGATTCATGTTTTTATATTTTATGTATTTCATAGGCACCTTTCTCTTTGTTCATAAACATTTTATTCATAGCCTGGAAAGACAAAAAACAAAAAGCAACAACAACAACAAAACCCTGACAATCCAATTTGCTTTTAGTTCTACCTACTCTGAGTCCCACCCTCCATTTTTCTACCTTATTTCTAGTGCCTTGTCATTATAATAGTGAAGGAAAACAAAAAGCCTACAGTGTTTGAGCAAAACCTCACCAAACTGCTTTGCCCTCCAAAACCTGTGTCCTGTGCCCCAGGGGCAGACACCAGCTGGAAAATGGGGCTGGGGAGGTGGAGCCGGGGAGGGGAGAATAGCAAAATGTGACCTGGCAGCACACTGCTGGGAAATGGTGCTCAGGGTCTCTCTTAAGCTAGACTTTCTATCTTATAAAAGATTTGAAATTTTTATACTGTCACAGAACAGATAGAACCATGACAATTGTTTCACAATCTATGCAGCCGATTGCACGTACTGATTGCATGTTTCTTGTTCTATCACATTTCCAACAGTTGCAAATGTTTCTTCCCCTGGGACCGTCAGGATGTCATATTGGTTGACTGGGGGGTGGGGGTGGGATAAGGGAGGACCTGAGAGCATGGAGAGGTAGCTGCCGATTGGATGCTGGACGATGACGCATGCTTGCTGTCCCGCCCACCCCCATTCCGTGCTCTGATCAGGCACTGATTCACTTGACTCATCGCTTAGGCATCCCCTATTTCATTTCCATGCACTTGTTCATGCCCACACTGACCGTATTTCAAACCCCAGAGTGGGGCACCAGCTCTAGCAATTATGACCATACTTGCAGGACCATGGTCAGGTTTGCAATAAAAACTGCCTCAGAAGATCTAGACCATGAGACGGTCATATCCACTGCATTTCTTCCAGTTCATCCATCTATAAAAATCTACCCCATTTATTAGGGACTCATTTAAGTGCTCCTCATTCAAAAAAACTTGTTTTTTTAACTATTCTAATGTAATGTGACTCCTTCTGAATTAATAGTTTGTAAAATGTTACCTTATATTTATTACAATGGTGATTTACATCTATAGAATATAACATTATAACCTCATCCATACTTTTTTAAAACATGTAATATAAGCCATGCATCTGTTATTCTGATAAAAATGTAAAAGAGGGGAGTTTTTTTTAAAGTATGCTACATGTGGGCTTCCCTGATGGCACAATGGTTAAGAATCCGCCTGCCAATGCAGGGGACACAGGTTCGAGCCCTGGACCGGGAAGATCTCACATGCCACGGAGCAACTAAGCCCATGCACAACAACTACTGAGCCTGCGCTCTAGAGCCCGCAAGCCACAACTACTGAGCCCGTGTGCCACAACTACTGAAGACCATGTACCTAGAGCCCGTGCTCCGCGGCAAGAGAAGCCACCACAATGAGAAGCCCGCGCACTGCAAGGAAGAGTAGCCCCCGCTCACCGCAACTAGAGAAAGCCCACGCACAGCAGCAAAGACCCAACGCAGCCAAAAATAAATAAATAATGTTTAAAAATAAATAAATGAATAAATAAAGTATGCTACATGTATGTTATATATATAATATCATTAGAAAAGGCAATTAACACATAGCTTTCATGTTATGTGTAAATGTTAACCATTATTTAAGCACTATTCAAGCATGGCATGCTATATAGTGTTGGAATTTTTAGTTTTCTAAGGCTGTTTCTGTTTATAAACTACTTTGCCTACTCCCTTGGCCCTCCAAAAGAGACACATTTATAATCAATTTATTTAAGCAATTATAGATGAAGGTATAGATTGGGGAGGATCTACCTAAAGCTCCTCTGTGACAAGTCTTAGAAATCTGAAGCCAAGATAGGAACATTAGTACTGCACCTATTGCCTGTGCCACTCTAAAGGCACAGCTATATTACCTTATAATTGATGCCTTGTATTTTATTTTCTTGCCTCCTTGTTTACTAACTCTATGTTTTCTAATAGAACTATGCAACTTTGGAGTTTGGGGATCAAATATCTGCCTCTCTTCCATTACCGCTGCTATCTAGATTGTCTATTGACATTTTCTACACCTGGTCATCTGGTCTTTACTTGAACGAATACAATGAACATACCATTTCTAATACTGATACTCACTTTATCAGAAAGGTTATTCTTACAGTGAACTGAAATCTGATTCGTTGCCTCTTACTTCCTTTTTTTATTGAAGTATAGTTGATTTACAATGTTGTGCTAGTTTCAGATGTACAGCAAAGTGATTCAGAGTCTTTTCCATTATAAGTTATTATAAAATATTGACTATAGTTCCCTATGCTGTATAGTGGGTCCTTGTTGTTTATCTGTTTTATATATAGTAGTGTGTATCTGTTAATCCATAACTCCTAATTTATCTCTCCCCCAAACCTGCCCCACTATCCCCTTTGGTAACCATAAGTTTGTTTTCTATGTCTGTGACTCTATATCTGTTTTGTAAATGTGTCTCTTTTGGAGAAGGTTCAAAGAATGAAAGAATAATGTGGTTAAAGTACAGGCAATGAGGGGTAGGGAAGTAAGAGGTGAAGTTGGAGAGTTCAAACAGCACCAGAAGCCTTGGAGGCCTGATAAGTTTTCTCCTCAAAACAATAGGAAGTCACTGAAGAGTGTGGTAAACTGCATTCTTGGTCACCAAATATTCTGGCTTCACTTCCTCCAGTGTTTCTCCCTGTGAGAAGATTATGCATCCCTCCATATTGAACTCAGAAGAGACTTTGTGACCTGCTTTGGCCAATGAAGTGTGGGCAGCAATGACATGTGTCCCTTCCAGGCAGAAGCTTTAAGAGCCAGCATGCGGATCACACTTTCTCTTTGGTCATGGTCATTGCTACCATGGCCGGCAACGTTCCACAAAGAGGCTGCTCCATCAGCTTGAATCCCAAGGTGGAATTTCAGTGGAGCAAAGCCACAGACATGCTATGAATAAGCAGTAAGCTGCTGTTGTTGAAAACTAAAGAGATTTCTGGGGTTGTTTGTTACTACAGTATTACCTAACTTATTCTGACAGATACAAAGGATTTGATGAGTCCTGAGGGAACATGACCAAATTTGTGTTTGGAAAAGATGAGCAACTACTATTCAGAAAGTAGATTACTGAAAAGAAACTAAAGTAGGTTCTGGAAAACAAATTAGGCAGTTATTACATTAATCCAAGTAATTGAACAATGGTGAACACAGAGATACAAAGATGTAGATATAGCCAAAAGCTATTTAGGAGGTAAAGTTTTCAGGGTTTTGGGATAGATTTGGATCCTTGGTGGAAGAGGGGAATGGAGAAATGGGGGTTTTGGGGAGGATGCCTAAGTTTCTGGCTATAGGCTTCAGATGAACACCGGTGACTTAAGATGAAATGGGTAAAACTAAAAGAGGACAATACTTGAGAGAAAAGATCACGAAGTTTAGAACATGCTGAATCTGGAGCGCCTTTGAGACAGCCAAAGGATGTTGAGTGGGCAGTTGGCTATAGGTCTGGGACCCAAAAGAAAGGTCAGGTTAGAGAGATAAATTTAGGAATCCCTGGTATATAGATGGTAACCATGGGTAGCAGTGAGTTTGCTAGGTAGAGAGTAAATAGTAAAAACCATAAGAGGAAGAGAGCAAAAGAGAAAAAGATTTTAGGCCTAAATGTTGAGAAGCTCCACAACTTAACATCTGGGTGACAAACTTACGCTTATTAAGAAGGATTAACCAGAGAGGAGGGAAGAGAATCAGGAGGATATGGTGCCTCAGAAGCCAAAAGGAAAGAGTGTTTTTCAAAAAGGAGGGAGTGATTCAGTGTCAAGGCTGCTCAGAACTCAAGAAAGATGAGACCAAGAAATCTCCACTGGGTTGAGCAGGATGAAGGTCACCGGGGGCCTTTGCCACAGCCAGTTGTTACCAAAATGGTGAGGTGCCACACAGTATCCCTGCTGGCTGTCGCACAAGGACATGAGTGAGGCCAGCATCCCTACAGGAGGGTCAATCTCTATGTATCAGTCCTGCTGACAGGGTCTCACGAACATTCACTAACACGCTCCCTGTGCTACCCCGTAGTGTGTCCTGCCCCCTTTCTCCACCCTCTGCAGAGGTTAAGAAAAAAAGTATAGCTCCAAACCATGATAAAACCATTATTTAACATCATTTTGTGGGTATTTTGGAGAACAGGATTAACTACACATGCCATGATATTCAGTTACAAAATTAAACATACTCTTAAAAAGTTTATTCACATTAATTTAATGTAATTAAAAGAAAATACCAAAACCCACGTGCAGTGTTAAAACAAAAAACTTTCTGCTGATTAAAAAATACATATGTTCTTTTGAATTAGAGTAGTTTTTCTTTTTTGGCAGGGGGAGGGTGTAGGAGGTGGGGATAAAGAAAGAATCCTCCCTTCTTATTTTCTTTTTTTAAATTTATTTAAATTTATTTTTTATTGTAGTTAATTTACAGTGTTGTGTTAGTTTCAGGTATGCAGCAAAGTGATTCAGTTATACATATATATCTGTTCTTTGTCAGATTCTTTTCCATTATAGGTTATTACAAGGTATTACATACAGTTCCCTATGCTAATCAGTAGGACCTTGTTGATTATCTATTTTATATATATATATAGTAGTGTGTATCTGTTAATCCCTAACTCCTAATTTATCCTTCCCCCCAACCCTCTTCCCCTTTGGTAACCATTTCTTATTTTTCTTAATTTCTGGTCCAGATTGCTCCTACAAATATTGTGACTACATACTTCTAGCTTATTCATTTATAAAATAATCTAATTTTTTTTGTCTTTTGAACTGTCCCTCAGGCCCGGCCTTTTCTTTTCTCACCCATTTCTGCCACTTCTTGCTTCTGTCTTTCCCCCCCACCAATTCATTTTGCATAAGTGCCTACCTGCCAGAATCCTATTCTTAAAATCCCATTTTGATCATTTCTCTGCCATCAGAGAAATGTAAAGTCTCTGAAACTTTACATCATGTGAAATGTAAAGTTCTCCACTTAGAACACAATCTGTCCTCATCTGACTACCCCCCACCCCAGGTACAACTTCTGCTCCGCTAAGGCTCATCAGAACCAGGGCTCACACTCCTATTTGCCTTTTCTCTGTACTTTGGGACCGACCTCCCCTTTGGCTGAAATGCCCTCTGCTAGCCCCTTCACATAACCAGATCTGACCCATCTTTCGAGGCCCTGTAGGAAAAATCTGCACGTAGAAATTGCTTACCTTCTACAAGAAATTTGGTAGTAAAAAAATGAATTTTATGGAGATTTTACTATGCTCTTTACATGAATTATGTCATGGAATACTCAGAATAGCCCCTTGAGATAGACAACATTTTGCATATGATGAAAGTAGGGATTAAGTTCATCCGTGGAAAAGCACTTAGCACAGTGTCTCCCCATGATAAGGATTCGGTAAATGCTGACTGTCATTATGCTTACTAGAGAGATTTAGTAATTCTTCCAGGTCACACAGCAGTAAGTGAAAGAGCTAGAACTCAAACTCTGGCTTCGCCGCCCACTCTTACTTTGACAAGAGCAAGAATACTCTGCACTGCTGCTACTTTGCCAACCTGCTTCAGCTGTTGCAGTCAACAGTGATTTCTGCTGCCTGAATTCCTTAGCAGTTGGAGTACCTGTACTAGGCTGGTTTGCACTTGATGGCTATCTTACTTCGACTTTTACTTTTTCTTCAGTATATGTCTTATCTCAAGACATAAAGATGTGTCTTAATGTTTACTAGAGTAAAGACTAGTGGTGTGCGGACAAATGTCTACCAATCAGCTCTCAAGGAGGGGAAGGGGCTGATTCATACTATTTGCTGATTTCAGTGGTATAAATACTGCTACAATGGTCAACTTAAAGATGCCAAAGTGAAGTCAACCAATTCATAAAATTCTTGAAAGTTTAACAATTGGTTCCTGCAAATTGGTGAAAGCTGGCTACAGCATACCACTGGTACTAAAGATTAGATATTGTACTGTATTCTCTTGTTTTGCTTAGTGCCAAGCTTGGTGCTGAGCAAATAGGATGCATGACCACATTTTTGGAGCTTCTGGTTCAAGGCTGCAAATTGCATATAAACATTTACTCGGCCCACTTCCCAAAATCCCATTGAAATGATGATACACAAAAACTAATACTTCCATAATAGTGCTTAAACAAGAAAAGGTGCCAATAGTCAATTAGAAAATTTGACAAATTTATGAAAGACAAGAAAGCAGATGGATTCCTATTGATGGATAAGCCAAAGGAAACCACAAATTGAAACCAGCACCAGTGAGGCTGCTATGGAGATTGGAACCATTCTTCCCAGGAGGACTCTGAGCTCAGCAGTTATGGATAGCTTAAGTAGACAGTGGAGCAAATAATCAGGGCACTTCATTAAAGGCTAAGGAATACCTGAGTCAGTCTGCCCACTGCCTCTTGTACATATTGTGAGCATTGTGTCCCCAGCTACAGGTCTCAGAATTGCTTTTAAAACCAAGTACAATGTTTCTCTGGGAAGGACCCCCCCACCAGCCACGCCCCGCCACTCCGCAATGTGGATATCTGAGGCTGAAGAAATAAGATCAGAGCCTGTGAGATCTCTGACATTCGAAAAGACTCAGAGGGAAAAACGGTATAATAAATAAAAATGTGTTTTAACGGCCAAGCTGTAGAGGAAGGGGAAGGAAATCTCCAAGTGGCACAAATGAAGAGAAACATCAAAGGCAAGGCGTTAAGTACAAGCTGTGCGGCCCACCTCCCTTGCAGCTGGGGGTGACCATGTGATACAGATCCAGCCAACAAGACGTAAGCAGAAGTGGGCTAGGGATTTCAGGGAAAGTTTGGTTTTCCTGATCTGGGAACCATTCCTTCCTCCTTGTTGCTTTCTTCTCCCTTTTCCTGCCTGAACTGTGGCCGTGAGGCCAGGAGTGGAATAGCCAGCTTGCCACCATAAAACAAGCAGAAGGAGAAAAGCTACTCTTTAAGGATGGAGGGGCAGGAAGATACAAGGAGCTTGAGAAAAAGGACATGGATGACAGTATTGCTTCCCTGCTCTGCCTATTTCCAACCTTCTTATATGTTAGAAAAATAAAACCCTTCCGAATTAGGCCACTATAGTAAAGTTTGGTTGCATCCCTAAATGGTGTCTTGTATGTCTGGGATCTTGGATGGGAGAAAAACACCTTTGAGAAATGGAAACTCCAGGCCTGAGCTATGTGTGTGCATGGGAGCTGAATTTATACTACTTGCTTGACTCAGGAATCCCAAGTTGAGAAATTAAATTTAAAAATCAAGCCAGGACATCTGAAACCTCTAGAGCCCTAGCAGTAAAAATGTACATTCACTCCATGGGAACACTTTCACATCTCCTGGGAAGGAAAAAAAATTAAAGATAAGTTCATAGTCAAAAATTACAAGGTCTATGAAAGAATAAACTACCATGGGTGAGTCAACAAATATAGCAAAGGGAAGAATCAGCATTCAGAGAACTGCATCTAAAAGAACACTCTGAAAGAGACTATGAAATGCCTACAACATGACCAAAGATATAAACAAAGGCACAGGAACCATAATAAGAAAAAGAAGACTACATGAAAACAGAATAAACAACTTTATAAAAGAACCAAATTGAGTCTCTATAAATGAAAAACATAGTCACTAAAATTAAAAACTCAATGAAAAGGGTAATGAATAGTTAAGACAAAAATGAAGAAAGAATCCATAAACCAGAAGATAGATTTGAGGAAATTTCTCAGAATGTGGGACAGAAAAACTATGAAATTGTGGCTAAGAGCCGTGAAAAATAGATTGAGAAGTTTCAATATATATCAGGTGGACATTCCAGACAGAACAAAGAATAGAGAAAGGGGGGAAGAGATAATACTTAAGAAAATAACACCTGAGAATTTTCTAGAAATAAAGTAAAACATAAATGAGTCTTCAGATTTCAGAAGCATGCAAACATCCCAGCAGTATAATTTTTAAAATTCACAATTTGATATACAATACTATGGTGAAACTTCAGAATGTCAATGATGAGGAGAAAAATCTTAAAAGCAACCAAAGCAGATATCCTAAAAACAAAAAGCAAAGAAAAGTCCAATTAGACCATCATAAAAGTTGTCATCAGTCATCATAGATGTCTATGGGAAATAAATGGCATCTTTATGCTGCTAAGAGAAATAATTCTCATCCTAGAATTCTATACCCAGCTAAATTTTTATTTCAGACTGAGAGTGAAACAGACATTTCAAACCAACAAATATTGGGAGTTTATCACTCAGTGACTCTTCCTAAAAGATCTACTATGGGGTTTACTTCAGTAAGATAAACAGCTGAATCCAGAAGGAAGAAGTGGAGAGCAAAACATAAGGATGAATAAAGAATTTGGTAAACACATTGTCAAAATTAAGTAATGATTTACTGTAAATAATAAAACTGAGGGCTAATGTGAGAGGACTTTAAAAAATAAGGTAATACTAAGATACCAGTCAACAATTACACAAGACACTGTAAAGGAAGATCTGAGTTAAATGGTCATAAAGCCCTGTATGCGTTTGAAGGAGAACAGACATGTTGATTAACTTTACATTCAGTTAAGAATTTCTAAGAATAAACAGTAAAGAAATAGAAATACAACTTTTAAACCAAAGAGGACAAAGAAGGAAATTAAAAGAAAAAGAGAACTTGAGATATTGACAATCCAATAAAAGGCAAGAAATGAAGGGGATGGGGAAAAAACCAGAAATACAAAATCTAAATAAATTCTAAATAGAAAATCTAAAAACATAATGCTGAGTGATACATACATTATATGAATATAAATGTATATTTTAAAACATGAATCAATATAAAATATTGCTAACGGACAGATACATGAAGAAAAAATATAAAAACAAGGCTAGGAAAGACAGTCACCAATTTCAGAGTAGTGGCTACCTTTGGAGGGGAAGGGAGGAAACTGGGACTGAAAATGGGTACAAAGGCTTAAATGTATGTTCACATTTTTTCCCTATACTGTAAAGGAAGGAAGGAAGGAAGGGAGGGGGGAGGAAAAATGATGAGTCATTCAATCCAAGTGTAATTCTACACAAATAGGCAACACATGAAAACTGCCCCCTTAACAAATTAAAAAGTAGAGAGAACAGATATAGCATGAATAAATAGGAAATAAAACCTATGGAGGTTGATTTGATAACAGCTTGTCTTCGGTTACTGGTATTGGCATTAGTGTTCTATCTGCAAAGGTTTCTGGGAGAGAAAATGAATTTAATTTGCAAAAGAAAAGATTGATATTAGAGTGAAGGAAGGATTATGTGACTCTAAGGCTGTTTCAACCTTTAATACATGTTAGTATATCCATTGTAGAAGAGTCTTGTTTCCTTAAAATATTTACAAATAAGAATGATTTGACTTAAAAAAAAATCTCTTTCTGAAGGCAAAATGGTACACTAGATCACTGTTCTCCAACGTGTTGGTGTGCAAACATCTGGGTAAAAGAACTGCAAATGGTAAAAGCCCTCCTTGGGATGCTTCCAATTCATAAAGTCTCAAACTAAGGAAGTTCCTGGACCCACTGCTGTTTGCCACAATTCTGAGGAGGAGAAGAAGAGAAGGACAAGGAAAGGGAAGGGGAAAGGGAGGAGGAGGTGGGGAGATCAGAGGTAAAACTGCATAAACGACTCACCTCCTTTTACCTACTTGTTCCCTGTTTCTCACTCAGGCAAAGGGTTGGATGCAAAGAGAAGTGGAATAAACTCCGAATGTGATCACTTTCTACATTTCCTCTTCCTGCAATTTTCCAGACAGCTGGCCTCCCTTACCTCAGCCAGAGTAGAGAGAAAGTGGGGTCTAATTACATCTCTTCCAATTCAAGCTGGCCATGGGGACAGTATCAGTGGGAACATTTGTTCATGGGTTTTATTGTTAAGTTTATGGCAGCTAAAAATATAGGCCCTGCCCTTTTGTCTTTTCTCACAGTGATGGCAAAGATTTTCACCCAGACACCAAGACCACCAGAAATGACATCCTGGGTCAGTCCTGCAGACCCTTCACTGCTTCTTGGAGGGTCCCGTGAATAATTTGAGGACTACCAGTTGATATAATCTCTGCCACCCCAGCCAGAAGGATGACTCTGAAATGTCATTTCCCCCACAATTCTCTTTTCTTCATTGAGGTATAATTTATATATTATGAAATGCACATATTTTAAATTAATTCTATTAACTTTGATAAAATTATGCTCCCATCCCAATCAAGGTACAGCATAAAATCACTTTTAAAGGAAAATTATTTTCTGGATGAAGCCAATAGCAATGAAACACAATAGCTTCTATTTCCAAATCTTACACTTGCAATTTTAGAAATAGTATCCAAGACTTGAAGATAATGAGATACAGTGTAGTAAAGAGTACATTTTACCCCATCTGTAAGAATAGTTCTATTTTCCATAGTCATTTAGATAAGAAACAGAAAATGCTATAAATCACTGTAAAGTGATTTGTACTTTAAAATACAAATCTTAACATTCGTATGCTGAAAAATGATTAATCATACTTTATATTCTTTTCATATTTTCTTACACTGCCACATGAATAAGCTGATATACCTTATCTTATTTCCTATCTGAAACAATCTGGATTAACAGTCTAGGCTGAATTCCATGCTAGAAACGGGGATACAGAGCTACAAATGGTTCTCTTTAAGTCAAAGGAAAATAAGAACAAGTACAGGAACACCTTACTCTGGAGTTTCTTTATTTGGGTTTAAACCTCTCTTCACAGGCTTTTTTCAAGTCTTTGAAGCATTATTAAATGATCCTACTATTGATTTTCTGTGCCTCAGTCCTGGTGAAAATGGAGTGACTTGGACCACTAATGACTGAAGTCCACTCATCGTCTAAAGGACAATCACAAAGGCTGGAGCTCATTCCTGCAAGCATCCTCATAACTTAGAGATTTCAACGCCTGGAAATAGGACAGGTGGGAAATAGGACACAGAATTCAACTCATCTCTCTTACTTAAATATAGCACTGCTGCTATTTCTGTTACTTATCTTGGGAAATTTTATAAGTATTGGTATATTTTGCTATTCAGCATGAAGCTGTATGCCTCATTTCTACCTTTGAAATCCAAATTTCCAAGTAATCACTTTTGGGAAAGCATTCCTCTATTTCCAGCTTCATTCTCCATGGGCCATTTATTTGTGATGCCGAGCCACTGAGTAATTTGAAGTTACAGTAAGAATTTGTGATGCCAGTTTCCATCGTAAAAAGAAAAGAGTTTCAGACAAACAAACCAATTTTTTTTAAATGGGTAAAAGAAATGAACAGGCATTTCACATAAGAGAGGGGAAAAAGAATGGTCTCATAAGTTCAACCTCATAAATAATCAGGAAAATGCAAATTGAAACCGCAGTGAGACACCATTTCAACACCCCTTCAGATCAGCAAAAAACTGTAGTCTGACAATACCAAGTGTTGATGAGGATGTAAAACTACAGAAACTCTCGTACAAATTGGTGAGCCTAAGCACATTATATTTATATTATGTGGATGTTATGTGACTGTATGTCATGTGACTGTTAGGTGATATTAAATTAGTGTTAGTTTTCTTAGGTATGGTAATTCTGAAGTATTTGGGAGTGAAATGTCAAGATGTCTACAAATATAAAATGGTTCAGTATAAAGGATGAGCAGAGAGAAAGCAAGTATGATCAAATGTCTTCTTAAAAGTAGGGGGCAGGCTCTGGGGGCAGAGTCTGTAAGTCTGAATTGTGGCTTGGCCACTTACTGATTGTAGTCTGGGTAATTAATCTCTCTGTACCTCAGTTTAATGATCTGTGAAATGGGAGTAATGCTGGTATATATTCAATAGAGATGTTGTGAGCATTAAATGAGGTAATTCATGTAAAGTACTTAGAGCAGTCGCTGCTTTGGCATAAGCCTTCAATAAATGTTATTACCTCTGTTGGCTCCATTTTGTAGATGATGTAAGTTGAGACTCAGAAAGGTGATGTAACTTGTTCAGTCACATAACTGGCTATTGGTGGTTGGAGCTAAAAGAGCTGGAGCTGTCAGGAAGCTCTCCTACTAGTAAACGGCAACACACACACAGCAGCCCTGTTTACAAGAGCAAAAATTTGAGACAATCCAAGTGCCCATCTACTGTAGAATGGATCACTAAATTGTGTTACATTTCCCTACTAGAACCCTATACAGCCAGGGAAACGAATAAGACAAATTAACATGAAGAGTATCAAAAAAGTGAAATAAGTTAAAAGCTTTTATTTTATCCTTAAAGATTTTAGCTGCTCCAGCAACAAAAGGACTGATTAACCGACTAAAACTACCATGAAGAAGATAAATCAAAAAATGCTTTGGTTTAGAAACACTTTGTACTTCATCACAGCATTTTCTGTAAGAGCAAGAAATTGTTATCTAAATGTTTAACAGGTGAGTAGTTATATAAACCAAAGCATTACTCCTACAATGAACTAATTTACAGCCATTAAAGCTGTGTCTTTAAATGAATATTTAGTGATATGGTGGAATGCTCACTATATAATGCTGAATTAAAAAATATAGAATTGCAAAGGGCAGACAGCAGAAGCAAGAAGAACTACAATCCTGCAGCCTGTGGAACAAAAACCACAATCACAGAAAGATAGACAAGATGAAAAGGCAGAGGGCTATGTACCAGATGAAGGAACAAGATAAAACCCCAGAAAAACAACTAAATAAAGTGGAGATAGGAAACCGTCCAGAAAAAGAATTCAGAATAATGATAGTGAAGATGACCCAGGACTTCGGAAAAAGAATGGAAGCAAAGATCAAGAAGATGCAGGAAATGTTTAACAAAGACCTAGAAGAATTAAAGAACAAATACCTAGAAAAATTAAAGAACAAACAGAGATGAACAATACAGTAACTGAAATGAAAAATACACTAGAAGGAATCAATAGCAGAATAATTGAGGCAGAAGAACGGATAAGTGACCTGGAAGACAGAATGGTGGAATTCACTGCCGTGGAACAGAATAAAGAAGAAAAGAATGAAAAGAAATGAAGACAGCCTAAGAGACCTCTGGGACAATATTAAACTCAACAACATTTGCATTATAAGGGCCCCAGAAGGAGAAGAGAGAGAGAAAGGACCCAAGAAAATATTTGAAGAGATTATAGTCAAAAACTTGCCTAACATGGGAAACGAAATAGCCACCCAAGTCCAGGAAGCGCAGAGTCCCAGGCAGGATAAACCCAAGGAGAAACATGCCGAGACACATAGTAATCAAATTGACAAAAACTAAAGACAAAGAAAAATTAATGAAAGAAACAAGGGAAAAGCAACAAATAACATACAAGGGAACTCCCATAAGGTTAACAGCTGATTTCTCAGCAGAAACTCTACCAGCCAGAAGGGAGTGGCACAATATATTTAAAGTGATGAAAGGGAAGAACCTACAACCAAGATTACTCTACCCAGCAAGGATCTCATTCAGATTCTGTGGAGAAATCAAAAGCTTTACAGACAAGCAAAAGTTAAGAGAATTCAGCACCACCAAACCAGCTCTACAACAAATGCTAAAGGAACTTCTCTAAGTGGGAAACATAAGTGAAGAAAAGGACCTACAAAAACAAACCCAAAACAATTAAGAACATTGTCATAGGAACATACATATCGATAATTACCTTAAACATGAATGGATTAAATGCACCAACCAACAGACACAGGTTCGCTGAATGGATACGAAAACAAGACCCATCTATATGCTGTCTACAAGAGACCCACTTCAGACCTAGGGACACATACAGACTGAAAGTGAAGGGATGGAAAAAGATATTCCATGCAAATGGAAATCAAAAGAAAGCTGGAGTAGCAATACTCATATCAGATAAAATAGACTTTAAAATAAAGAATGTTACAAGAGACAAGGAAGGACACTATATAATGATCAAGGGATCAATCCAAGAAGAAGATATAACAATTATAAATACTATATGCACCCAACATAGGAGCACCTCAATACATAAGGCAACTGCTAACAACCCTAAAAGAGGAAATCGACAGTAACACAATAATAGTGGGGGACTTCAACACCTCACTTACACCAATGGACAGATCATCCAAACAGAATATTAATAAGGAAACACAAGCTTTAAATGACACAATAGACCAGATAGATTTAATTGATATTTATAGGACATTCCATCCAAAAACAGCAGATTACACTTTCTTCTCAAGTGCACATGGAACATTCTCCAGGATAGATCACATCTTGGGTCAAAAATCAAGATCAGTAAATTTAAGAAAACTGAAATCATATCAAGCATCTTTTCTGACCACAACGCTATGGGATTAGAAATCAATTAAAGGGAAAAAAACGTAAAAAACACAAACACATGGAGGCTAAACAATACGTTACTAAATAACCAAGAGACCACTGAAGAAATCAAAGAGGAAATCAAAAAATACCTAGAGACAGATGACAACGAAAACAGGACGATCCAAAACCTATGGGATGCAGCAAAAGCAGTTCTAAGAGGGAAGTTTATAGCAATACAAGCCTACCTCAAGAAACAAGAAAAATCTCAAATAAACAATCTAACCTTACACCTAAAGGAACTAGAGAAAGAAGAACAAACAAAACCAAAAGTTAGCAGAAGGAAAGAAATCATAAAGATAAGAGCAGAAATAAATGAAATAGAAACAAAGAAAACAACAGCAAAGATCAATAAAACTAAAAGCTGGTTCTTTGAGAAGATAAACAAAGTTGATAAACCATTAGCCAGACTCATCAAGAAAAAGAGGGAGAGGACTCAAATCAATAAAATTAGAAATGAAAAAGGAGACGTTACAACAGACACTGCAGAAATACAAAGCATCCTCAGAGACTACTACAAGCAACTCTGTGCCAATAAAATGGACAAACTGGAAGAAATGGACAAATTCTTAGAAAGGTATAACCTTCCAAGACTGAACCAGGAAGAAATAGAAAATATAAACAGACCAATCACAAGTAATGAAATTGAAACTGTGATTTAAAATCTTCCAACAAACAAAAGTCCAGGACCAGATGGCTTCACAGGTGAATTCTGTCAAACATTTGGAGAAGTGCTAATACCCATCCTTCTGAAACTCTTCCAAAAAACTGCAGAGGGAGGAACACTCCCAAACTCATTCTATGAGGCCACCATCACCCCGATACCAAAACCAGACAAAGATACTACAAAAAAAGAAAATTACAGACCAATATCACTGATGAATATAGATGCAAAAATCCTCAACCAAATAATAGCAAACAGAATCCAACAACACATTAAAAGGATCATACACCATCATCAAGTGGAATTTATCTCAGGGATGCAAGGATTCTTCAATATACACAAATCGATCAATGTGATACACCATATTCACAAATTGAAGGAGAAAAACCATATGATCATCTCAATAGATGCAGAAAAAGCTTTTGACAAAATTCAACATGCATTTATGATAAACACTCTCCAGAAAGTGGGCATAGAGGGAACCTACCTCAACATAATAAAGGCCATATATGACAAACCCACAGCAACATCATTCTCAATGGTGAAACACTGAAAGCATTTCCTCTAAGATCAGGAACAAGACAAGGATGTCCACTCTCACCACTATTATTCAACATAGTTTTGGAAGTCCTAGCCATGGCAATCAGAGAAGAAAAAGAAATAAAAGGAATACGAATTGGAGAAGAAGAAGTAAAACTGTCACTGTTTGCACATGACATGATACTATACATAGAGAATCATAAAGATGTCACCAGAAAACTACTAGAGCTAATCAATGAATATGGTAAAGTTGCAGGATACAAAATTAAGGCACAGAAATCTCTTGCATTCCTATATACTAATGATGAAAAATCTGAAAGGGAAATTAAGGAAACACTCTCATTTACCACTGCAACAAAAAGAATAAAATACCTAGGAATAAACCTACCAAGGGAGACAAAAGACCTGTATGCAGAAAACTATAAGACACTGATGAAAGAAATTAAAGATGATACAAACTGATGGAGAGATATACCATGTTCTTGGATTAGAAGAATCAATATTGTGAAAATGACTATACTACCCAAAGCAATCTACAGATTCAATGCAATCCCTATCAAATTACCAATGGCATTTTTTTGCGGAACTAGAACAAAAAATCTTAAAATTTGTATGGAGACACAAAAGACCCCAAATAGTCAAAGCAGTCTTGAGGGAAAAAAACGGAGCTGGAGGAATCAGACTCCCTGACTTCAGACTATACTACAAAGCTACAGTCATCAAGACAATGTGGTACTGGCACAAAAACAGAAATATAGATCAATGGAATAGGTTAGAAAGCCCAGAGATAAACCCACGCACCTATGGTCAACTAATCTATGACAAAGGAGGCAAGGATATACAATGGAGAAAAGACAGTCTCTTCAATACGTGGTGCTGGGAAAACTGGATAGCTACATGTAAAAGAATGAAATTAGAACACTCCCTAACACCATACACAAAAATAAACTCAAAATGGATTAGAGACCTAAATGTAAGGCCAGACACTATAAAACTCTTAGAGGAAAACATAGGAAGAACACTCTTTGACATAAATCACAGCAAGATCTTTTTTGATCCACCACCTAGAGAAATGGAAATAAAAACAAAAATAAACAAATAGGACCTAATGAAACTTAAAAGCTTTTGCAAAGCAAAGGAAACTACAAACAAGATGAAAAGACACCCCTCAGAATGGGAGAAAATATTTGCAAACGAATCAACAGACAAAGGATTAATCTCCAAAATATATAAACAGCTCATGTAGCTCAATATTAAAAAAACAAACAACCCAATCAAGAAATGGGCAGAAGACCTAAATAGACATTTCTCCAAAGAAGACATACAGATAGCCAAGAAGCACATGAAAAGCTGCTCATCATCACTAACTATTAGAGAAATGCAAATCAAAACTACAATGAGGTATCACCTCACACCAGTTAGAATGTGCATCATCAGAAAATCTACAAACAACAAATGCTGGAGAGGGTGTGGAGAAAAGGGGACCCTCTTGCACTGTTGGTGGGAATGTAAATTGATACAGCCACTATGGAGAACAGTATGGAGGTTCCTTAAAAAACTAAAAATAGAATTACCATATGACCCAGCAATCCCACTACTGGGCATATACCCAGAGAAAACCATAATTCAGAAAGACACATGCACCCCAATGTTCATTGCAGCACTATTTACAATAGCCAGGTCATGGAAGCAGCCTAAATGCCCATCGACAGAGGAATGGATAAAGAAAAAGTGGTACATATATACACTGGAATATTACTCAGCCATAAAAAGGAACGAAATTGGGTCATTTGTAGAGACGTGGATGGATCTAGAGACTGTCATACAGAGTGAAGTAAGTCAGAAAGAGAAAAACAAATATCGTATATTAACGCATGTATGTGGAACCTAGAAAAATGGTACAGATGAACCGGTTTGCAGGCAGAAATAGAAGCACAGATGTAGAGAACAAACGTATGGACACCTGAATTGGGAGACTGGGATTGACATGTATACACTGATGTGTATAAAATTGATGACTAATAAGAACCTGCTGTATAAAAATAAAATAAAATTCAAAAATTCAAAAAAAAAAGTTACATTTCACATGGGTCTTAAAAATATATATATATATGTAGAATCCCCAATCATTAAATATAAATATACAATTGACCCTTGAACAACTCTGGGGTTAGGGAGACAACCTGACCACCAACCCCCTGCAGTCGAAAATCCATATAACTTTATAGTTGGCCCTCTGTATCCTCAGTTCCACATCCATGGATTCAACCAACTACAGATAGCCTAGCACTGTAGTATTTATTGAAAACAATCTGCATATAAGTGGACACATGCAGTTCAAACTCATATTATTCAAGGGTCAAATATATATACATATATATTTGTATGCATATGTATATAATAATGTATATGTATACCATATATTTATATATATTCACATATGACATATAAAAATACATGTATCTCACAGAAGAATAAGCATGGAAGTTTATGCACCAAAACAAAGTTTTTTAAGTTAAAAGTGGGTTTCTTTGGATAGAGAGATGGGATACTCTCCTTTTTGTTCTCATCTGTAATCTTGATTTTCTTTTATTTCTACAGTGACAATGTAAAAGTGGTGACTCAGGAGAGTAATTAGGCAGCATCTAATAAAGTCATGGACTTTGTCCCTAGAATCCTGAAACATTTCCACTCCCGGGTGAAATTCTTCACATGTGCACAAGGAGACAGATATAAGAAGGTCCATAGCAACATTGTTTACGACAGAGAAAAAGTAGAAACAACGGACATCTATCAACAGAAGCACAGGTATCTAGACGTGGATATCTAGGCAGCAGTTAAAAGGAAGGAGGCAGAGCTACTGTACTCAAGCTGGGTATATCACAAAAATACAATGTGGAGTGCCTTATCTGCAAATTGCAGAAATGTAGGTGCAGTATGATACCGTTTATATAAAGATTAAGAACATGCAAAATCACATTATATAATGTCTTATTTATGTGTATATACATATGTAGCAAAAAAGATTTTTAATGCATGGTCATGATAAATATCAGTTTATATGAGGAATGTGAGGGGACTGAGATGAAGAAGGGGGACACGTGGTATGAGGGGGCTTCAGTTACACCTGAAATGGTTTATCTCTTGGGCTGAGTAGTAGAATACAGATGTTTGTTATATAATTCTCTTTGGGTTTGTTGTATGCCTGAAATGTTTCACAATGAAATAGAACTCATATAATGAAGTAAAAATTTAAAGTCAAGTGTATCTCTAGAAATGAAATTAATTTCATTTCTGGAAGGTGCAATCATGGACTTTTGCACTAATTTCTTAAAATATTTTTACATCTTTATTTTTGGCAAAACCGACATTTCCAAACCAGAATATTTGTTTTCTGCTAAAATAGAAATGGCTTTTAATGAGCATATTTGATTATAATCATTACCCAATTTTGTTCAAAATGCAAACTATCTTCACTGGGGTAAAAATTAAAACATACTACTCCTTCCCTTAAAAATACATATTTAAAAGAGGGGGTTTAGAGAAAGGCAGTGAATCTGAAAAAAGTAGTAGTCCTTCGATTCTTTCCGCATATTCTAAATTTAGGGGGAACTCTATGCTCAGAGCAGCCCCTCGGTGTCTAAGCCGTGCTTCCAGCCTTGGCATGGCCGGTGATCCCAATCCTGGCCAATTTTGTCAGGAGGCAGACTTCCACATTTGCACATGGTTACACAGTTTCGTCAGCGAAACAGATTTAAACTAGCTTTAAAAGAAGGAAAAGAAAACATTCGGTGCATTCCACGTTTTCCCTTAAGTATACTGTACCGTCCAGTCATGCTGCATTTTGCATTCCTCAGAGCCCCAAAAAGCTATTTAAACTTTGCACATAAATCACTCCATCCCTTGTGAAATACAGCTGTCTCCTGCAAGAGCACTACGGGGCGACCGGTCCCAAGTGGCTACACCCGGGGGTGAGGAGCCCAGCTCAAAGAGAATCAAAGGCAGGTGACTTGAAGGGACGCGCATCCTGCCTGAAAGGCTGGAGAGCCTCGGGGAAGTTCTCATTTTTTCTGTTCCGCCTCCACCACAGTCTTTGGGTTAAAAGCTCATGTGTTTAAAGCTGGTAAATTCTACCTCCTGACGACACGCTCTCAGCAGTTCCAGCAGGTGGGAAATGGAGGGTTACAAGGGCGGAAAGGATCATCAAAAAAGAGGACGGAAGAAGCAGAGCGAAGCTGGAAAAGGTGACGACCACCAAAAATTAACAGTGATATAAATGGGGGGAGGAAGGAGTATACTTCCAGCAAAGAGGCTTTCCTTGTACCAAAGAATCCACCGCGCGGTGCCTGTAACTCACAGACGCGACTTGATTGACAACAGTTCTGTTTACACACCACACGGCCTCGGGGAGTCGTCCAGCGTTCGCAAGTCGGTGCCTGCGTTCTGTTCTGGATGCTTCCTCTGGAAAGGAGCGGCCTGCGCGGGGCGAGGCGGGGCGCTGGGAAGGCCGGGCTCTCCCCACCCGGTCCCCACTCGCTGGGGAGGAGGGAAGCCGGTTCCCGCACCAGTCTACCCAGGATCTGGCAGAGGAGGGCCGGGCGGTGCTCGGGACAAGTCTGTGAAAACACAGGGCATCTGCCTGGCACGTCCCAGGGCCTTCCTCCCAGCGCACTGACTCTTTATGCACTGCTGATGAGGGTCCCTGAGAACAGAGGCAGTCTCCGACCCAAACCCTGCCCAAAGCCCGGCTCGGACGCGCGGACACAAACACACACACACACACACGTGCGCGCACACTCACACCCACGCACTCACCTGCTCAAGCGCACTCACACACGCACCCACTGCGCAGGTAGGTATTGCCAACAGGGGCCCCTTCTTTCTATCGAAGGTGCTTTGTAGCTGAATTCAGCGGGAAGGAATCATCCCAAGGCAGCCCTTGCTCCAGGCCCTCCCTAAAGAAGTGAGAGAAGTCGCTTCTAGAAAACCCTGGAAGCTTCGACTTCCCAGGGCAAGGGAGGAAAGTCCACTTCACCTTTAGCTGGCCAAAAATCGTTCCTTCCTTTTTGGGCCTGGCTTCTCCTGTAACTAAAAGGGCTACATCTAACATGAACTATCACTCAATTGCTTTCTTTTTTTGTGGAATAGTGGGATCTTAGGTTCAGAGTTAAATTCATCCCCTTTCATGACATGGCACCACGCTAGGCACCTGCACGGAAGTCAACTCACCTTGTCCTTACGCAAGGGTATATGGTTGCTATTAATATCTGCCTAGTAACGTAAGGAAAAAGGGTTTAGTAGGTCGTGCTATTTGTATAAAGTCATACAGACTAGTTCAGACTTTCAGGCCTAGCTTTTTAAACTCCAAGTTTCAATACTACGTAACTTAGAAGTGACTTCATCCTTGACCTATTATTTTTCTCTACAACCTCTCACGAGCTGTCTTTATTTCCTCCTTTCCTCCTTCTCTCGTCCTTGTCTTTCTTCTCCCGTCCCCGCCATGGTCACTTTTTTCTAGACCCTGGATGGCTGGAGAGGAGGAGGATTAAAGGGCTGTAAGCAGAGGAAATCCTATCCATCAGAAAAGGATGAGGGCAGAGCCGGGGACTTCTGGTCCTGCTGCCAAATTAATATGGTACGAGAACCAGCCGGGTCGGGTCTGGACACGCTTTTCTGTTTTGCAGCTCACAGAATTTTTTTTGTCACTTCAACTTCAGTGATCTTTGGTGCCCCCGAAGGCAAGTAGCACACCTGAATCATAAAGCTTCAGATGAGTTGAGTTCAAAGTTTTATTTTCTCCTTTTAAAGCCCTCAATAAATTAGGGCAAAGGTAGTTTGGAATCCACCCTCCTGCCTTGGCGTTCCTCTGGGATTATTAAGGTTGGCTAAGCAATACGGTCTTGAGAAACCAGGTGTAACGAGACCTGGGCGGAGGGATCTGGGGGTTGTTTGTGGAACTTTCTCCCCTTCTGTGGCATATGCCAGAGTCTTTCTGGAGCAATCCTGCGAGCTGGCCGCCGTCGCTACGTGGTGCAGTCGTGGCGGACACACGAGTGAGGAAAGGGGTCACTGAATTCTGGGCTGCAGGCTCAGTACACCTCTTCACGCCCTCCACCCCCTTACCTTCTCCCCCATCATCTTTAGAAACCTAGTTTGCTAATATTCAAAGAGAAGTAATGCTTCAGAGCTCTGCCACCGAGTTGACTCGAGTTCTGAGGGTTAAAGTGATATAATACAGTCAAAATGAACATTCTGTACAAATCTAAGTTGATCCTAAAGGAAGCAATTAATTCTCACTGTTCTCTGTTTCCCTTATCTTTATGTGGAATCATATTTTGTCCTCGCTGTCTAATGTTTTTACATTTCCAGCAAAATAATTGATTCTTTCTAAGGCTCTTTTTAAAATTATAGTGTCGGGGTAGTCAGCAATTCCTGTTTCTTCTCTGAGCATGTGTACCTGCAAATCTCCTCCTGCTGTAGCGACTAACGTGCTTTTTGAATCCAAGCCTGCAGAGATGCCATTTGCTATAATTTTCCAGGTTGTGCTGTTTCCTCAGGGAAAACTCAGAGACCCTGCGACATGTATGTATGTTGAGACAGGACGGGAACTTAGAGCAGCAGAAGGAATGTGGCATAAGGTGGCTTCATTCCAAGCCCCTAGGATGCCCCCTCAATCACGCCAAAATCCTGTTCTGGAAGATCCGCCCTGCTCAAATTCGGTTCCCAGCAAAAACAAGTGACAAAAGTAGGTGGGAGTGGGAACTGTGGAAGGATCAGCCCCCCGTGGATTGAGCTTGCTGATCTTACAAATGCCTTCCTTTCGAATAGAGTGGAACTTAGAAAAACAGAGGCTCTCTTGCAGGAGGAAAACAAAACGAGAAAGTGAACTCCTTATCAAAGATAAAGGAAATCTTTTCACTCTGCTTTGTACTGTGATCTAAACCTACTGGAAGTCAGACCCAAAAGAGCTACAAGCCCAAATTGGCAAGAATATCATGCTGTCAGCTCCATGGGGTTTGAAAAAAGCTGAGAAGTGATTCCATTCCTCACGACCCTCCAGGACATTCTCCAGGGGTCTTCATGGTGATACCAGCTGCTTCTCTCCCTCTGGTTATTTACTAGAGGGTGTTCTGCATGGAGAAAAAGGACCCCTTTCTACTTTATTCCAGTGTAGTGGTCATTTTTATAGCCCTTTATCTCCGTGGTCCCCAAAGCATTTTACAGAGGAATCTAAATCTATTATTATGGGGAAAATACAGACTTTTAGGGAACTGAAATGAGAAAACCCTTTGGCTAGAATAACTTATCCTTTATTTCACACAGGCTCTCAGTAACATAGCACCTATCTAAGCGGTAAATAGATTCAAAGTCATAGAGAAAATGACCCAAAGATTATTTTTTTGTTTTTACTCTTTGGTTATGTTCTTTGAGTCAATTTAGAAAGTTAATGATTTTCAAAGTGGGGTAGTCTTTTACTTAAACCTTTACAAATCAACATTGACACATGTCCTTAAATAAAATTAAAAACCAACTCCTAATCATTTAAATCATGGTGCAAAAAAAGAGTTTGTTATAACCAGCAGACCGAGGGACCATTTATAGAGTAAAAGGTAGATGAATTAGACGAAAGGGGAGCTATGGGAGATTAACCTAAATTACTGATTGTTCCTTTTCTCAAAATTCTTTTTGGCAAAGATTAAATTATACCAAATATCAATCAGTTTTTTGATGATAAGACTATCAAACTTGTTTCATTAAACACTCTGCCTTCTCTTACAACTGTCTAAACAGGCTTTTCCCATTTAGCTCCCTATCAATCCAGAGTTATGATTATGCTGTAACTTGGGAGATCCCTCATATCAAATATTAATATTTGTATAGTTATTAAAGTATTTGATGATTTGTACAGGGACTCTCAAATTAAATATAGCATGTCATTTATAGTCTTTCCTTAGGAAATTATTTTCTAACCTTTGGTCTTTGCTGGAACAACTTGTAGGATGATTTATACTTTAAGTGGTATATATAATAATGAAACACTTTTAAAAAGTACAGCATTTAAGCAAAATCTTTTACATTATGTAATGCAGTGGTTTTTCAGACTGCATTTACCCAAGGACTCTTTAAATATATATGTATATATATATGGATTTATATATTTATATATATATAAATATATTTATATATTTAAATATATATATTTATATATTTATATAAATTTATAAATTTATATAAATATATATATATATAAATATATATATATATAAATATATATATATATAAAATAGAAGCCAGTGGTTTTTCAGACTGCATTTACCCAAGGACTCTTTAAATATATATATATATATATATATATATATATATGGATTTATATATTTATATATATATAAATATATATATAAATATATTTATATATTTAAATATATATATTTATATATTTATATAAATTCATAAATTTATATAAATATATATATATATAAAATAAAAGCCAAATAAATAAAACAGATAGAAACAGAGTGTTGGGGGCAGGCAGTGGAGAAACAGGTTTTAATACTTTTAACCTTTTCAGGGGCCACAGAAGCACCTTTGAGGAACACTGGAGCTCTAGGGAAGTATGAAAGCCAGTGTAGTATAAGTAGACTTATAAAAAAGAAAAAAATAAAGGGCACTGTTGGAGATGACATACCTCTTCCTTGCAGCTGTATGTATGTGTGTCTGTGTCTGTATGTGTGTTTGTGAAATCTCACTCAATTAATATCTGGCTCCTGTATTTATCATTCTTGCTCTCAGGCTGCAACTTTTGTGACATTTTATGATAGTCCAATTGGATTCTGTGTCTATGAGTTTCAAATTCTTACTTTTTTTTTTTTATCCTAGCAGTACAGAAAAGGTCAGAGGATATGTTAGGGCAAAATATATGTGACCTCCATGAAATTATTTACATAAATATTTCTATTTTATAGAATAACAGTAACATCTCAAGAAATGATTGTCAAATTATGATTAGGACTTTAGAGACTATTTCACCCCAAGATGCTGATTTTTTTTTTTTTCAGTTGAGAGGACTGAGGTCCTGGAAGTTGAGAGAACTCACCATGGTTACAGGGGTAAATTCCAGCTCCAGACACGATTTTCTTGCCCTTGAGTCACATGGTTTTTCAACTACTCTATGAGCTGCATTATATAAATTAATATGAAACTTTTACAATTTGATAATATCAGAATTAACTGTTGACTGAAATCAGTTGAATATTTCTACATTTGTTTAGACTAATCCAGTCTGGTTCACGTTCAGTCACAGTCAAGAAACACAGCTTGTGTTAGATCAAAGATCATGGAAATATCCTTAAGCAACACATGTCTCCTGCAAAAGGATTTCAGGAGGTCGTACAGGGAGACAAAGCATACTAACATACACAAAGCATTCATGCCTTCCTTGGAAAGCAGAGGTTGCATAAGCATGTTACAGAGACAGATTAGCAAATCTGAGGCTGAGATTGAAAGGCTGAAACTTTGGTTTGGAAGAGTCTGGCCCTTTTCCACCATTGAGAGCTCCTTTCATGCCTAACTCCTTGAGCAGGAAGTGGGGAGAGATTGATCCAGAGGCTGACCTTCTCATAAACCCAGAGCATGAAATTTGGGGCTAGATGAGAAAGTCTGTGATTTTTGTCCTGTCTTGTGTATGTACTATCAAAATAAGTGAGGTTCGTGTGGTTTTTAACTAGTCTAGGGGTATTTGTGCATATGCCACATTTTCAAATTACATAATTGGACACTTTATTTAGAAGTCACATTTCTTTAAACATGCCATTCTCTGCTTCAGGCTAAGTTGGAATTGTTTAAGTTCCTTTTGAGCTTTCAAGAGAAATAGTAGAGACGGATTTGCTATGAACCAAATAAATACACTAGGTTCCATTCTTGTTTTTTGGCAGCTATGTTTCTGCCAGTGAATATTAGCTCCTGTAATGTTAGCTATTGTGTGCCTAATTGTATATACAATTATATTACATGCATTTCAGTATTTATAAATGCAAATGCTTTAGAGTGAACAACTACCATAGGCTTCAATGGGGCAGCCGGACAAGGGGGCGGGTCTGTAGGTGAGGTTGTTCAGCCAAGTCTATCGAAGGCAATCCATAATGAGTCTCCAGCTGGGGGCTTACCTGTTGTTTAGAATAGTTGGGTAAATGGAAGATTCTTGTCTTTTCAAAAGCATCTGGGGTACTTGAGGCAATGATAATGTTTGTTATCTAGTTTATTCAGATTACATTATCCAGGTTGGCCTTGATTTTTAAATCATATGCTCTATTCAGTATTTAAAGTTTCCTCAGAGCAAAGCTAAAAGGAAAAAGAAAAGTGCTTATTGTCTATGATTCAATACTTATGCACCCTATCTCACAGGATTAGTGTGAAAAGCAAATAAATTTGAAAACTGCAAGGGACGTTGCAAACTGTGAAGAATTCTTCACATCTGTTGATATAGATACATATTTGAATTACATCTCAGCACTGAAGTAAAGATAAAAAGTTCAGATGACCACTTCGACCCACTCCTATAAAAACATATGACACTTACTGGGTTTTCCTTTAACGGCTTTACTGAAGTATAATTTACATACCGTAGAATCCACTCACTGTAAGTATACAGCTTACTGAATTTTAGTAAATGGATGCAGTTGTGCAGCCATCACTAGAACCCAGTTTTAGAACATTGCCATGACCCCAAAATGTTCCCTCCTGCCCATTAGCAGTTAATCCCTTTTCTAGCTCCCAGCCCCAAGAAATCACTGGTGTGCTTACTGTCTCTGTAAATTTGCCTTTTCTGGATATTTTATATAAATGGAGTCATACAAATATGGTCTTTTCCAACTGGCTTCTTTCATTTAGCATATGTTTTTGAGATTCATCCATGTTGTAACATGTATCAGTACTTGGGTCCTTTTTATTGCTGAGTAGAATTCCATTGTATGGGTATACCACATTTTATTTATCCATTCATCAGCTGACAGACATTTGGGTTGTTTCAAGTTTGGGGCTACTATGGAAAATACCACTATGAACTTTCACATATATACCTTTGGACATATGTTTTCATTTCTCCTGAGTGGATTTATATGAGTGAATTGTTGTATTTCCTGGTAAGTTTGTATTTAGCTTGTTAGGAAAATGCCAATCTATTATCCAAAGTGGCTATATCATTTTATTTTTCCATCAGCAATGTATGGGGGTTTCAGGTTCTCCACATCCTTTTCAGCACTTTATATTGTCTTCTTTTTTATTATAGTCATCCTAGTGGGTGTGTAGTGATATCTCATTGTGGTTTCGATTTGCATTTCCCTAATTACTAATGATGTTGAGCATCTTTCTGTGTGCTTATTACACATTAGTACATCTTCCTTGTTGAAATGTCTATTCAAATCTTTTGCCCATTTTTAAAAACTAGGTTGATTGGCTTACTATTGAGTTGGATACCACTTGTTTTTTTACCATTAATTACCACTTCATCTTACACTCACTTGTGGCTCTTGTATTCTGCTGTCTTCCACTGTTACTAAACTTCTATACTGCTATTTAACTTTTCGTGTGAATGCATTTTTTTCTCCAAACTTGTTTATTTTTCAGTTTTTAAATTGAGGTGTAATTGACATGTAACGTCATTTTAGTTTCAGATGTACAACATAATGATTTGATATTTGTATATATTGCAAAACGGTCACCACAGTAAGTCTAGTCAACACCTGTTGCCATACACAGTTAGAAAAATCTTTTTTCTTGTGATGAGAACTTTTAAGATTTACTCTTTTAGCAACTTTCAAATATGCACTACAGTATTATTAACTATAGCCACCATACTGTACATTACATCCCCAGGACTTACTTATTTTATAAGTGAAAGTTTGTACTTTTTGACCTCCTTCATTTTACCACCTCCCACCCCCAGCCTCTGGCAACCACCAACCTGTTGTTCATATGAATGAGCTTTTTTTTTTTTTTAGATTCCACATATAAGTGAGATCATATGGTATTTGTCTTTCTCTGACTTATTTCACTTAGCATAATGCCCTCAAGGTCCATCCATGTTGTCACAAATGGCAAGATTTCCTTTTTATGGCTGAATAATATTCCATTATATGTATACATACACACTTTCTTTATCTATTCATCCATCAATGGACAGTTTCTCCAAACTTGATTTTTAAACTCTCTCAAGAAGATGAACACTTTCACCTTCTGTACTTTTTTTTTTTTTTCACAAACCAGGCCTAGCAAAATACTCTGAAAATAATACATCCTCAATAAGTATTTCTCACATATATGATAAAAAGCTCATCATCTTTATAGAAATAGCATCAGCATACCTGGTATCATAATTTGGTAAGTTGAATTGAATTTTGTTTCTTTATTACTTGTTTTGCACATCAGAGGTTTCAGTTTTAAAACCATTTTTGAAAGGAAGGAGTGCGTCAGAGTATAAACTTAGACAAATTTAATTATCAGAGAAAAATTAAAAGGGCTTCTGAGGAAACATTAAAATGTTACGGTAATTAATATGTTTAAATAAAATAAATTCAAAATTTTAGGTATTTTTTTCTGCAAATGTCCCTAAGTACCTTAACAAAAGTAGCAAAAACATAATTAATCACAAATAGTCAATGCTCTCAAGTGTACCCACAAGTAAGTAGAAAGCAACCAAATACCTCAACTATTGCCGGTACCGTGGACCCAAAATAAAAGATTTCAAGTTATAAATATAAACTTACTTATGTATAAGCCTGAATGTAAAACAAAAACAACTTCCCCTATAACTGGTAAATAACAAGGGGAAAAAAAAAACTTTTGAGCCTTGCCTGGAAGGATGCCAAAGATATACACTTGAGAATATTTTAAGGTAATTAGCATTTTTGTCTCTGTGTCAGTAAAAATAGGCTTTTGCCTGCTACTAATTTTCTTTGGGTTAGTGAGACCATTGTATGAATGAAGGGCTGTTAAAGGCCATTTATATTGTGCAAACAGAGGCACAAATTAGAGAGGGCATGTTAATAAGGAAAGGGGGCTTCTGAGTGCTCAATTATGAGCCCAGAACCTGTTTCTATTTTAGGGGGATAGAAAACACATCAATCTTGCTTTTAGAATATTTTCAATTAAAATGAACAGCACATGGCACACTAAGAAGCAGAAAAGGCTGCGGCCATGTGGATTTTGAATAATTCTTACGTACCATCTTAGTATCAAAACTGAATACATATAATGGGCTGAAATATAATTTGAGATCCCAGAAGATGGAAGTCCTTGAGCTGCATAAGGAATTCTAAAGGAAAAGAAGTATAAAACTGGACCATCTGTTTCACTTTTCAGCATGCAACCTTTAGAGTAGAATATTTGGAGGAGGGTGCCGTTTAAAACCTGAACAGGGATGAAATATAGCGCGTACACTCGCAACATATCGTTAACCTCCCCTCTCCTAAGTATAATCAATAGCGTCTGCAAGCCGAGTTCTGCACGTTAAAAGCAAAGTACAGTGTTAGCTGCACAGAGGTTCAGTTCTCCCCACACCACGACAATAGTGAGTAGGTTACTCTCCGGCCCTACTCAGCGCCTCCTGCCTAATTGGGGCGAGCAGGCGGAGGCATCCACTCTGCACGGGCAAGTGTTTGGGAAACCTAATTACAGTTTGCGTGTGCAACTATATGCATAAGGGGCATATCAATTTTTGTCCCTGTTTTAGCCACTACTTCCGATTGCCTAATAACATGTTTTTTTATATGTATTTATGAAAACATTTCAAGATGCCCCCAAAGCTACCTTTTCCCCTATATAGAATACCTCTTTTGGAATTATAGTTAACAGGTCACCAGGGTTCACATAGTGGTCATGGAGTGGAAAACACTAAATAACAGAGCAAAGGGTGACAAGAATGAACGCCTTTGGTCTCAAAGTAGAGAAACCATTACCCCCCAAGGCTATTCAGTAAGTCCAATGCTGAACTTCTGCAAACCATGATTGTATTCGATTTTTGGCCTTTCTTTTTCAGGTGGCTCTAGTCCTCTCTCTTGAAACCTTTGTAACTATTAAGACTAAAGTGCCATTTAAAGAAAAAGAAAGGCAAAGAAATGAGCTAAAGGAAGCCATGGTGAGTTGTTTGTCAATGTATCCTTTCTTGAGCTCATTGGGGAAGCAGGCTTCACGGTGGCGAGATCATAGGCTTTATTTTGAATTTGTCTGTTATAACCTTAAAGCTTTCTTCAAGGGAGATACATAGGGTTCATGCCTGATACACAATGTCTGTTGCTATGGAAAGGTTTGTACTTAATCATATTACAGTGTTCTGTTAGGAGCAGGGAAACCGGGATATCAGTTCATCTCTTTTTAAAAACCTTTTGTTTTATGGGATAAAACAAAACAAAACAAAAACATGCACAGCACATACTTCTGACATTAGAGAACAATTTTAAAGGCTTTCTTTACATTGTGTGTATCAAGAAGTTATTCTGCATCCTAAGATCCATAGTAGGCTCTTGCTACAGCAGTTAGTAATAAATAATGTTATACATGGCAATTGCTCACAGTATATTATCTAATCTCCTCTGATGTTTCCATCTCTCAATTCATTTCCTTGTGGCATTTCTCATTTCTACCTGAATATCTGCTGTTGGGTCCACAAGACAGCTCTCCTTTTGGCAGGCTATCTAGTGCTCCATTCTTGGTGAACAGTTTCAACGTGGTACGATTGTACCATGAACGCTCACTGCCCATGAGTCTTCTGTTCAAAATGGAAAGGTGGAGGCTGCTCTAGTATTAAGATCTTGGCTTTTCTAGAAAAAAGCAACATTGCTTAAGCAATACAAAAATGTGCATTTTTCTTTGTATCAAAGATTGCAAAGTATTGTTTCATGTTTTAAAAGTAATACATTGTATGATGCTAACTCCTACACTTGTAGGAAAGCATGTTGGTTCAGAGCATGGCGTCTAGAGCCAGACTGCTAGGGTGGCCATCCAGTACGCCATTTGTAGCCTGTGTGACCTTGGGCAGGCTTCTGAACCTCTCTTTGCCTGTTTCCACATCTATGTCACTGGGTTAATAATAGTATCTATTTCATGGGGTTGAAGATAGTTCTGGTAAAGCTTAAAATAGTGCCTGGCATGTAGTAAGTATGAAGTAAGTGTTTGTTTATTATATTGGTGAATGTCTTCATCATCCTACAATTTTGAATCTCACCTTTTTCCATGAATATACAACCACTTCCCTTAACTCAGAAAAATTTTAAATGGTAGAATCTGGAGCAGTGTGCCAGGATGTTTGAAAAATATGTGGGATTGGGGGACTTTCCTGTGTCCCAAAAATAATACTAAGAATGTAATTGACAGCTTCCCCATACCCATAAGGACAACTTTGCCTTTCAGTCTACAATAACTATGATTCCCTCTTTGCTCATTGTCCTGCTGAAAGCTCCTTTTTGGTTCTAGATAATATAAATTTAAAAACCGTTTCTCTAGAGGTATATGTGTTACATATATCCTTAGAATTTGTTCACATCACGGCTTTATTAACAATCTTTATATGTTATTAAATGTGGAAAGAGGTTTAAAATAACTTTGATAATTTAACCCTATGTATGCAAGGCTTTACCACTATTCCAAGTAGAATAAATGTAGACATATAGAAAAAGACAAAGAGCTCATTTTGTGCATATTCAAACTGATGCCTGAGGTTTCAGCCCAGACCTGGAATTCATTGTCAGTACTTGGCATTTATCCACAACCAGCAGAACCACTGTTAGTAGGCCTGTTTTCTTTACTCAGAACATAATTTGGTACTGTCAAGTCAATCTAGCTACAAATGAATGGAATTTTTTATCTTTAAAGTTTTTTTTTCACATTTCATTTATATACTATCTCTAGTGAGGTCAAATCCCCCTGTAAATATTATCTAATTTATTCTCATAACATGTCTAAGAGATCAGGTTCATTTGTCTTTATTATTAGCATCTGGTTTTCGGAGATTCACATTTACTTTGTTGGGAATCACCAGGAATAAATCTCATGTAGACACTAATGAAAAATATAGTAGGAGATAAATACAGGTATGTCTGCAAACGAAGATATTTTCCCACCTTTGATATCTGTTGACTAAAAAGATAAAAAGTGGATCAACTTACAATGATTAAATAGTAATAAAAAGCAGCATTTAATCTAAATCTCTCCTTCCCATGATTACAGCATGCTAAATATTACTCAGTACTAGAGAGTCTGCTGATGAGCTCTGTAAATGTTTTCCAATAAAATTAAATAGATAAGATTTGGAAAGCAAATGTTAATGTTTCTAAGCCTTTAAAAGTCTTCTTTTAAAACTTTCCTGAAAAATACAAGTCAAGACTATGTCACCGTGTCATCAGTCCAAGCAGGGTGAACATCATTGTTTCCACAGGGACAGACTAGGCAGAGGCAACCATCATGTTCGAGAAGTTCTTGTCATCTGTGATCCTTTATTGTTAATTCTCTTCATGTATTTTGCCTGCTGCTTTGTTTTGGTTGTCAAAACTTGTTACTGAGACAAGACTAAGATCATCCTACTCTGACAGCCGCAGATTGAGTCAGCATGACGCACCATGAGGTGAGTCTAATTGCTGTTAATATTGGAAGGATGAATAATCCTATTAAAAAGAAGAACAGTTATAAAAAAATAAATAAGTGGAGGCAAGTCTAGATTACATGAAAGAAGGACAGCTTGATGAGGGGAAACCCATTAACCTGAAAGGAAACAGTTCTTTGCTTCCAATTGAGCAGTTGTGAACAAGACCACATTCATACTAAATCAAAATGGAAACAATTTTTCTGATTCATTCATAGACTTAAATGCTAGGTTTCCTTATATGTGGAAAAAGAGACCCTACTGTGATTCAAAATGCCACATTAGGTAGGTTTATGGGAAAACCTTCACCTTGTTCCTTAGTTATTAATGAGCTAGAAGAGGTGACTCTTAGGTGGAGAGCGCAGTACTCTAAACCATTGCTTCCCAGACACGAATGTGCACTTGCATCATCTGGGTTCTTGATAAAGTGCAGATTCTGATTCAGCAGCTCTGTGTCCAAGATGCTGCATTGGAGAAGCTCCCAGGAGACTCCCATGGAGCGGAATCAGGACCACTCTTGCAGAAGTCAGGCTCCAGACAACTATTTTAAAAAGAAATACAGTTTAACTTGCTTTGTCATCATTTCAGGAAATTGAAGGCATTGAGATAACAAGCCCCAAACCACTTGCTTTGTAAATGGAAATGGAGAGAAAGGGCCAATGCAAAGCATCAAGGACTCTTTTAAGGACAATCTGAATTACTGGTAAAGTTGAAGCTATAATGGAACAGTCTGGAAAGGCAGAACGTCTCCTGGTTCCTACTGGAGCTTCATTCGTTGCCTCCTTCAGTCCCTCCTTTCCTATGGTCATAGTCATTAGACGGCTACAGGAAATGCAGAAGTATTCCTGCTAAAGGATAGACTTCACTGCTTGAATTCATGATGCCTTACTAAGAGAGAGCACTATGCATTTCTTCGTTTCATCCTCCTATAAACCAAGGTGTTAAGAGAACACCACGAGGGTCTCACAGCATGCACATTTCACCCCTGCAGTCTGTGCCGAGGATATGCAGTTTACTGCTGGTTACGTTCTGGTAAGATCATCTGACACCCCCCAGCTCGAAGTCTAGTGTTGTAGGCTCTTGAATGCATTAATCTTAATCAAACCTCAAATGGATGAATAAGAGGGAGAACACAGAATTACTTTGAATAACTAAGAGTGCATTTGAGTCAGGAGAGCTTTAAATGGGGAAAATGAGTTTCAGAAACTTGACTGCCTGTTAAATACACTTAATTTTGGGTGATCACAAACTTTCATTTATTACTTATCTAGTAAGTATGTAGGGACAGCACAAATCTGAAAAACAGATGGTAGGAAAGCAGATTACAGCTATCTGAACAGTGTGTGCATGTATTAGTCTGCTCAGGCTGTTATAACAAAATATCATAAACAACAGACATTCAGTCTAAGATCAAGGTGCTACCAACTCAGATCCTATTGTGCAGACAGCTACTAATCCCGTCATGAGTACCCCACCCTCATGACTTCATCTAATCTCAATTATCTCCGGAAGGCCTCATCGCCAAATGCCGTCACATTAGAATAGAGCTTCAACATATAAGTTTGGTCCACAGCAGTGCATTAAAGGCCAATGAAGATAGTCACTTTGCAATTATAATACAAGCACAAAGATGAAGACTTTTATTCTTGCTTTTCAACTTATAATTATATATATATTCTTTACAATTGTCTCGAAAACCTTAAGTTTATATGTATATCATACTGATATCAAGTCTGGAAATAAGGTTCCTGATGATAGTTTCATCACAGTATTGAAGCTTATTTGTTCTAAAATTAATTTACTCTCCTACCCGCATAGAACCTTTTAACAATAGAGTTGTGACAAATTTACTGACTACTAATTCACATAATCCTACCCTACAAGGACAAATTTGATCCAACTCTATGAGGGCAAATATACTTCTAGCGTGTTAGAAAAAATATCTTACACTTTCTAGTATATGCGATTAGAAAGTGAGCGTGGTGGACAAATGGGACATGGAAAGACTCCCTTCCTAGTACAAATTCATGGAAGTGACGGATAGAATGAAGCAACAAAACTCCCCGGATATCAGAAATAAACAAGAAACCAAAGCCAAAGCAATAAGTACAAGCTGATGCTACAGGGACCTATGGGGTTTTAGTCCTGGATAAAGACTCTTAGAGATGAGGATGGGACAAGAAATAAGGCCTTAGATTTACTGGGTTGGGAGGCTGAAGCCAGTCCCCTGCAGAAAGTCTAGAGCCTCAGAAAGAGAGCTAGCAAAACACACCGCTTGGCCTGTAGGAGCAAGGAAGTTTGCTGTTATTGATCCCTAGAGTGAGCACAGGTCAAGGAACGGACATCTTTTGAAAGAAACTAACGCCAGCCTGGGTCACATATTGAGAGGTCTGAATTTATACTATTTGTTTAGAATGCTAGCCCTAAGTCCATTTTCTTGGAATGGACTCTCTAAGCCAATAAATTAACATAAAAATAGGGCCAGAGCCTTGAACACCTAGGAATCTGATAGAAGCAAGTGCAAAAGCACTCTGTGAGGTTACATTCACAACCTAGGGTTCAGAAGCTCTCTTAGTCTGTTCAGGCTGCCGTAACAAAATACCACAGACTGGGTGGTTTAAATAACAGAATACATATATATATATTTTCTCAGTTCTGGAGGCTGGAAGTCCAAGATCAAGGTGTTGGCAGGTTTGGTTTATCCTGAGGCCTTTCACCTTGGCTTGCAGACAGCTGCCTTCTTGCTGCATCTTCACGTGGCCTTTACTCCGTGTATGACATCCCTGGTGTCTCTTCCAATTCCTATAAGGAAACTAGTCATATTGGATTAGGACCCCATCCTTATGACCTTACTTAATGTTAATTAGCTCTTTAAAGGCCCTATGTCCAAATATAGTCCCACTGGGGGTTAGGGCTATAATGTATGAATTTAAGGGTGGGTACAGAATTCAGTTCATAACAGAAGCCTCTCTGAAAAACAGCTGAACCCACTGAAGATGAATTCACAACAACAACAAAACGTTATAAAGTACACAAGGAATACTACTCTAAAGGAGAGCCATCAGAGGCAAAAATCACGAGAAGAAGCACCAAAACAACTATAGATAGCAGAACGAAATCAAAGACACTCTAAAATAAATAAAAGAGCAAAGAAATTTTTAAAAAAAGAATTGAAAACATCAGAAACAATAGGACACCATGAAAATAAAGAACAGGCAAATTTGAAATGAAACAAATAGAATGACTAGAAATGGAAATTATAGTCATTAAAATCTCACCAGATAAGTTAAACAGCATATTAGACCCATCCAAAGAGAAAATTAACCAACTGGAAGATATATTTGAGGAAACCACTTAGAATGAAGTACAGAGAGAAAGAGATGAATGGTTCAGAGATGTGGAAGATAAAATGAGAAGGTCCAATGAATATGTCTCATGAGACATAGGGAGAGAGTAAGAAATGGGAGACAGGCAACATTCAGAAAGAAAGACAGTAAAATTTTCTATAATGGAATGCAAGGATCTAAAAATGGAAGTACACTGATTCCCAAGGAGGAAAAACAAAAGCAAGTATATATCTAGTTGGAGAAAAATCCAACAATTCTAAAGTTTCCCATGAAGGAAATCTCAATAAATAACAAAAAATTGGTTTCATATAGAACATATTCTCTGATCATAATGCAGTAAAATTAGAAATTAGTAACAAAATAATAGCTGCTAGGAAAATGAAAATGACCATAGTATCAATAAAAAGGGTCTGGATAACACAAACTATATTAAAACATGAATTGAATCTTCTAAACGATTTCATTACCTCAATACATAGAAGAAAACAAATTTTTAAGGTATTTGGTATATACTTGTGCCTGATTATTTACAATTCTGGTTTCATGAGCAAGTAATTTTCCTTTGCCTCATGGCTATTCCTGAGACTATTTTGTTAGCCTCTGTTTGACCCTGATATTAGAGGACTATATTTTGTTGGAACTTTACAGAGTACTTTCTCACACATCCTATCAGCATCTAATCTCTCCTTCTTGGTGATACAAGTCAGAGATGTATTTGCAACATCCTTAACTAGCATGCAAATCACTTACCAATATGCAAATGAACAAATACTACTGCAGTCAGAAATTTCTTGCCAAGTGATTTTACTTCCTTTCACAGCACATAGAGACCTCATCAAGTATGCCCAGTGAGCAGAGCTTTACAGAGGAAAATTACTGACATTAAGGACTGAGGAGCTTGAAGACAGTACTCTCCCACCAATAGTAAATATTAGATACAAGTTATAATAGATTTGTTGTTTAATTGATCTAATTCCAAATAGCCTTAAAATATTTTATAATGGAGCAGAGACAGTGTAAATAGAAAAACTTATTTTTCATTTAAAACCTGACTATGAAAATTAAATAGATCATTTTTGGAAAAAAAATTTTTGACTGACTTTTAAAACATGACTGCTTTGACTTTAGGCTCCCTTAAGACCTAAAATTCTGTTGAAGATTATGTTCATGTAATTTCTTTAATAAATCACCCATAGAGGCGTGCTTTGGGAGGTTTTTGTCTCTGAATGTGTTGCTAGTGAATTCTGATTGCTATTCCAGAGGGGCAGGGCACTGAGTCTTGAGAAACGTTGCACAGGCCCAGTAGCATTCAGAACCCCAGACACAACCAAATGGCAAAGCATTTGACATAAAATTCTCTCGGTGCTTATTTATTTATTTTTGGTATATGTTACTAAGATGTCTGCTCTCCTTTTCAGCTATGTTGTGCTGACCATTCACTTTGACATGAACTCTTTCTATTCACTGGCTTCCACAAGAAATCCAATCAGTCCAATAGTCTAAAAGATTTCCTGAAGATTTGTGGTGGCATAGTGAGGAGTTACATCCCACACTGTGCTCACCTTCGCCCCACAACCCCATGACCATGTCTTACCCCATCCCTGACCCTGGGTCCCCAGCCATCAGAAGTCCCGTTTCCTCACACAGTCTCCAGCACAGCCTCCACTGGAGCCTCGCTCTTTCCTCCAGGATTTTCTCAATGTAAACTCGTTTGCCACCCGCCCACCCCACCGCCCCACTGCCTAGTAAGCAGGGTAATTCAGTCATCAAGTCCAAGTCCCCTAGCTTATCCAGAACCTAGTAAACTGACAGCTACAAGAATTTATCCTCAGAGAGAAATGAGGGATACAACCAACAAGAATTCCGTTACGTATAAACGTAAATGCTTTATTAAACTAGCGGTACTGACATTTTTTTTCCCCAAAAACACGTTTGTCTTATGAATAAATTAAAATGCAATATAAAGTAATTTTTAAAGAAATGCAGTCATCTAACAACAGGTTGGTTATATTTCCACATTATTACTAATATACCATAACTAAAATTTGAGTTTATTTTGGGGTAGACAGACACTTCTGGATTAAAACCACATGGACTTGGCTATTAAAAAGGCTTTTACAAAGTCTAGATAGCCCTTGACTCAGACTTCAAATGCTTTTAATTCAGTTCTCATCCAAATTAATCTCAACAGGTGCTCAGTAAAAATCGGTTTAATGAATGGAAGGGACTATAAATACTACAGCTTCCAGATTCCTTGGGTCAAAAGTCTGCCTGTCTTCTGATATGTCTTCTCTTTTTTTCCCTTACTTAGTCAAAAACAAAAACAAAATACACTAGTCTCCCTTGCCCAAACCAAAAAAGAAACAAAAAAAGGAAAAATAAATGTTAATAAATTAGAATAAAATAAATTAATTAAATGTTATAACAAATATTCTTAAGATAGTAAATAAAATAATTTTTAAATAAACTTTACTTTATTCATATTTAAAAGTAAACTAAAAATGCTTACCTACCCACATATTTTAATTATATCAGATTTTAATTTAGTCACTTCATTACAATGCCTGCAATTTTATAGGCTCTTTAGTACAAGGGATAATTCATTTCTTAACATTAGTCAATTGATTAAAAAAATAAACCATTGAGCATCAAAAACAATCTGGAACCTGAAATAATGGTTTGCAAACATAGGTAGTTACTTCCACATAAAATCCTAGAATTGTGAGTTCATAGAATTTTAGAGGTTAAATTGTAGAATAATATGATTCTCAGAGATTTAGAAATATTAAAGAATTTCATTTACAAAAACCTGCCTTTAGCATTTAGGTTACTTCATCTAGCATCGATGTTCTAATTTTCCAGTGATAACACTTTGATGAGCATTAGTTAAATCAAGCAGGTTAAAACACTGCTACTGATAAACCATAAGCCCAGTGGTCTGAGCTTTAGACAATGATCTTTCTATAAAATTGTGTATGGAATCTAACAGTGATTAACTTTTAAATCAATCCTATTTCCCTCAAAATATATAAAATTTCAGAAGATATGTGAGATAATTTGGGAAAGAGAGTATGGATAAAAAGAGGGAGTTTGAAATATGTTCCCCAAAGAGGGAATTGCAATAGAAATGATAAAGAAAATATTTGGCAAAGTAATTAAGGAGAAAGTTCCGAGCCAGGCTTGAAATCCTCATGAATGTTCTATGCTTTATATTCTTAATTTATTTTATTCTAAAGATTTTATGAAAATGAAGATGGTCATCATTATTCTTTGGCTTTTTATTGTTCTTTCCTAATGTTTTCCTTCTTTCTGAAACTTAAATCTACCTTTGAGGTAATGATTATGTATTAAAGTTACATCAAACAACTATCTTAAGATTAAATCAAATAGAAGAATGTATTTTCTTTGGAAAATTGATTAAATCAAGGCTCCCTAGTGAGAGATATAAATAGAAATGATTTTAAATCAAATTCACTCTGGATAAGGCATCTACTGGTAAAATTAGGAATATCCTTTTAAAGCAGAATGTTTATTACACATTCTTGGAAAAACATTTTTAATACATATGACAATGTGTTAATTTCCTTAATATCCAAATATTCTTACATATCAATAAAAAGTAAACAAGTTAACTTTAAAACAATAGACAAACAGTTTGTTTGCAGGGAAAAAAACTGATTGATAAACATATACAAAGTTCAAGTTCAGTTATAGTTGAAGAAATGAAAATTTCTAAAATTGAAAAATGAATTTTATTTTTTCATATTGCCGGGGATGAAAATATTTGTTGTGGGTGTGGGAAACTGCAGTCTCAGATCCATCAGTAGGAGTGTAAATTGATACAAACTTTTTAGAGAGCAGTTTGACAGGATGTGTTAAATTTTTTTTTTTTTTTTTAATTTATTTTTGGCTGTGTTGGGTCTTCGTTTCTGTGCGAGGGCTTTCTCTAGTTGCGGCGAGCCGGGGGCCACTCTTCATCGCGGTGCGCGGGCCTCTCTCACTGTCGCGGCCTCTCCCGTTGCAGAGCACAGGCTCCAGACGCGCACGCTCAATAGTTGTGGCTCACGGGCCTAGCCGCTCCGCGGCATGTGGGATCTTTCCGGACCGGGGCACGAACCCGTGTCCCCTGCATTGGCAGGCGGATTCCTAACCACTGCGCCACCAGGGAAGCCCCAGGATGTGTTAAATTTTAACACATGAGTTTTACTTTTAAATTTAAATAACACATCCTTTGATCTTACAATTCCATTTAGAAATTTACCCTATAGTTTTTTACACAGATGAACAACAATAATCATTGTCATGTTATTTGTAAATAGCCAAAAAAAACCCCAAAAAACAAAAAGCTGAAGATCCATCAATAAGGATCTACTTCTCCTAAAAGTTATGGCACATCTGTGCTTGCATGCAGATGTTTAAAGGAAGGAAATAGAGCTATATATGCTACTAGAAAGAAGTCCAAGATAAATCGTTCCATGTAAGAAAAAAAAGGCAAGTTAGAGAACATATATTGTAATCCCATTTGTCTGAAGTAAATATTTTATGTATATTCTCTGGAAAAAACACTGGGAAGTAGGAGTGTGAGAAGTACTTTTTCTTTGTACATTATTCTGTACTGTACCATGTCTTTTATTTTCTTTCTTTTTTGTTTTCTTCTTGTTCTATTTATTTGTTTGCTTGTTTGTTGCCATGAGCATGTATTATTTTTATAAAAACGTATAGCTAATGGTGAAAGTCATTTTTACCTATATTAAATATTTTGTTTAATGTCCCTAAATCGGCTGGGAGCCACAACATCTGGATTTTTTCCAAGAACAGGAACAAGATTAAGAATGTTATCAGCCCCTTTTCCTCTTGTCCCCCTCATAGCATCCCTGGTGGAGAGACTCTTCTTTAATTGTTGACTACAGAGAAGAAGGTGCCTCTGAGGCCAGAAGATGCTTAGGGACATGTGCACACCAGGTCGAAGGGGAAAGTGGGCTTTAAAAACAAGAGTTAAATGTGCTTTTGTAAAGAACCTATACTTATGTGTGGCCCTTCTTCACCTCCTCTCATACTGTCTCACTTAGCAGCTATTAATTACAAGTAAGGGAAAGTGGAGTGGAATTAAGGGCACGAAATGAAGCAAATATTTTGAAGCTCTCTTTGGTAGGAGAGATCCAATTCCAAATAACTCTTCCAATTCTAAATAGCAGCACCAAAAAGAACCAGGATTGCTTCACATCATGTAGACATCAGTTATGTGTGGAGAAAAAAAATAAAATATTCGTGCTACAGGAGAGTGACTTTTGCAGACTGAAAAGCAACTGTGATACACTTACAAATGCTTATTTCAGTGAGATTTTCTGCCATTGGACTCAATGCACTGGGGGAAAAAAAATGGAAGGAGAGAAATAGGCTGTCCTAATAGCTGTTTTGTTTATTTCTCTTATTTTCTCAAATTTTCTTGCAAACTCCTTTGCAGGTAAAAGTTTATTTTAGTAGGCAGTACCTTGGTTGAAGCTGCTTTTCAAAGGAGGAGGATGGATGAATCTGTCCTCTTCCTAATTGCTTTGTGAAGCCTTCCCTTCTCCCTAATCTCACTGTATTTTCTCAAGAAATGAGGCACTTACATATCCCAAGGGGTTAAATGGAGATTTCTGCTGCAGAGGGTAAAGTAGGGAGTTTGCTGCATTAATCATTGAATAACATCAATCAAGCATCCGCTTGGGCAGTTAAATTTCTGTTGAACAAAGTACAGAAGTACCTGGGGAATGTCTCCCTCTTTGTAAATGGTATCATTAGACATCTGTCATGAAGGCCTTGTGAAAATAGATTTTGGGATGCAAACAAAGTCATTTCAATGCTAACACAATTATAGGCACATAATGAGTAATATTCTATAAAAATTATTGAATTAATAAATAAAATTGTAAAATAAATTATTGCACCAATTTCCTAAACAAACTATTAGTTACTTTCTTACTCCAAATTTGTGTGCTCATTGCAGCAAGAAGTATCTTCCTTAAGTGTCATTTTGATTTTTCAGACTCATTTTCAGAAACTATAATAGGTCCAAATTTTTGCTCTCATAAAATCCATTTTGCTGACCCATGTTGAAATGTTTTTTAACAATTAGTTATCTTCTCCCTAATTTCCCTTTTTAAAAATTAGTGTATATTTATATTATCTTTGCTAGCCTAGGACACACGTGACTCTGCCTCATAATTTGCTTTCTCCAGCCCAAATGCTACTTTTGCCATCTGCAATGCCTTTCACCCTCTCCTTTACCATTCCAGATCAATTCTATTCTGCTCTTATTGCCATTTGTCATTGCAGCCAGATTTGCAGGGTATAAGTACAGAGCAGTGTATTTACAATAATAAAGTTATGGAGCATTTTATTTCTGTTTTATACGGCTTCATGTCAACTCAATGCAGTCTTATTTATCTTTAGTGGAATATGAGCACATTGGAGGCAAAGTCCGCTTTCATGACTTTCTTACTCTTATCAAAATGTCTAACATATACGAGAGGCTTTATAGCCTAATGTCAAGGATCTGATAGCATCTCAGAAAAAGGTCAAAGTGACTTCATTTGAAAATAAAAAGAAATATCATATTGATGAGTCAGTAGTAAAAAAAAAAAAGTGTCAAATATTTGCAAATCAATCTAAAACTATAATGAAATTCCAAATAAAGTCCCAGCTATGGTAGATCTATGGGTTTTTTGTTTTGTTTTGTTGGAATATATTTTTTAAAGCATTCTAAGATTCATTGTGGGAAATTTTTAAAAATTTATTAGGGAGAATATACCACATCTGTTATTTGCAAATATTTAAAAGCTAGAATGATTAAAGCTATGGCACTGGTAGAGAAATAGATATATAGATCAATAGAACATAACTGAGGGATCAAGATGATCCATGTACATAAGGGGAATTTAGTTTTCCCTGGAGATAATATTTTGTATCGGGGATAAAGAATAACTTTTTCAACAACTGTTGAAATATTTGGTTATCCTCTTGGAAAAGTAAAAACTTAGATCTCTATCATATAGCAAAATAAGTACCAGATGGATTAACAGTTTCAAAGTAAGTTTAATAAAAACAAAACAACACATAAAAGTATTAGTGGGTATTGTAGGCAAATATTTCTATATTATGTAAGAAGAGAGAACTTTCTGAAAAATGATACCAAAGAGAAAATTAAAAGAGAAATCCTAATAAAGTTTTAAAATCCTGCATAAAAATACCATAAACAATGTTTAACAGCAATGAACTGTCTGAAAAAAAATTAATGCTATGTAAGACAAAGGGTTAAATACTCAATATATAAAGAGTCTTTTAAAATCAATATGAAAAAGAATGCCTTAATAGAAAAATGATCAAGGAACTTCAAAAAGCAACATATGAAAGAATAAACACTTCCTACTGTATAGCACAGGAAACTATACTCAATATCCTGAGATAAACCACTATATATATATATATATATATATATATATATATATATATATATATATATATATATACACACAACTGAATCACTATGCTGTACAGCAGAAATTAACACAACATTTTAAATCAACTATACTTCAATTAAAAAAAAGAACACAAATAGCAAACAAATTTTTAAAAATGTTTAACCATCCTAGTAATCAAAAAATGCAATCAGGGGCTTCCCTGGTGGCGCAGTGGTTGAGAATCTGCCTGCCAATGCAGAGGACACGGGTTCGAGCCCTGGTCTGGGAAGATCCCACATGCCGCGGAGCAACTAGGCCGGTGAGCCACAATTACTGAGCCTGCGCGTCTGGAACCTGTGCTCCGCAACAAGAGAGGCCGCAATAGTGAGAGGCCCGCGCACCGCGATGAAGAGTGGCCCCCGCTTGCCACAACTAGAGAAAGCCCTCGCACAGAAACGAAGACCCAACACAGCCATAAATAAATAAAATTTTTAAAAAAATGCAATCATATTCTTAGCCTATCTGATTGGCAAAGATTGGCAAGAATGATACCTGCTGTTGGAATGGGTATGGAATAATGGAGCGCTTTTATTCACTGCTGGTGGAAGAGTAAAGTTGTACAATCTTATGGAGTGATATCTGGCAATACATCTCAAAAGCCTTTAAAAGGATATATCACATGACATACATTCCATTAGAAGTGGGGAAATATATGCATAGAGGAATGCTTACTGCATCCTATCATTGCAGCAAAATACTTGGGAAAACATGCGTTATTCAGGAAAATCCCAAATAATGATAGTTTAAAGAAGGTAGAAATTTGTTTTCCTGCCATGTAAATAAAGTCCTAAGGTAAGCAATCTGCAAACAACAGTGACCCAGATTCCTTCTATCTTGTGTCTACAATCTTTTCTCTATGAGGGTTCTACCTTGTGGTCCAAGATAGTTATTTGTTCTCCAAGCATCTCATCCATACACATCAGAAGTCATGTATGAAGATACATGAGGAAGAAATGAGGGCAGAAAAGACACAGTTCTTCTCTTTAAGGATACTTCCTGGAAGTTGAACATGACACTTCCATTTGGTCACATGGCCACAACAAACTGAAAAGGAAACTGGGAAATAAGTCTTTATTCCAAACAACACCTTCCAGCTAAAAACTAGAATTTAAGACAATAATATTAGCTAAAAAAGGACCATTATTTAATGATAAAAAAAAATTACCAATAAAATATAATAATCCTGAACTTGCATGCACCCAAAACCCTAGCCTCAAAATATGTAAAGACAAATAGTGATATATACTAAAAAAATTGTTAAATTCCCCAGTCATGGTGGGTATTTTTAACACACATCTCTCAGAAACTGATATAGAAAGCCCACAAATAATTAGGAAGTATAAAATGTCTTGAACAACACAATAAGCTTGTTATAATGGACATATACAGAATCCTGCTCCCAATAATTAAAGAAAACAGATAATTACCAGAGGATGACCACAATCCAGTCACACAACCCAAAGTATTCATTTCATACAGAGCACATTACATATCACAATGCAATACAGTCAGAAGTTAAAAAAGGAACAAGACAATTTAAAGATTCTATTATTTTAGAAACTAAAAAGCACTTCAACATAGATAGAAAACGTATATGAAAGGGCAACTAGATAGATCTATAAGAGATAAGTAGATAAATAATTCATTGTCTCAGTGTACCATACTTTATTTGCTGTTGAACCATCTATGAGTCAACATTTTGGTTATGTGTTAGAGACTGCAGGTTATCTCCTAATATCCCTTCTTCCCTTCTTCCTTAAGAAAGACTGAAATTCATCAATAGCTCTGATCTCTCTGTTACTGTTGTCTAGTTTATTAGTTTCACCTGTTTTTAAAAATCTCTCCAAATTAGCATTTATTATTAGGGCCATAGGGTATCCCATACATAGCACTTCTCTTCTCTGGAATTCAGAACCAATATGGGGAAAGAAGGAAGGAGAGAGGCAGGAATAAGAGATAGAAAATCAAAATACAATATTAGCTTTATTTCAGATAAAGCTGATGGGAGAAAGTTATTTAAGATCTGTGGCCAGATGGGCTTGCTGATACTGTACTTTATTCCTGAATTAGATGGACTGAGGCCCCGATGGCACAGTGAAGCACCAGCAGGTTTCCCTAATAAGGCTGGTCATTCACCACCTGGACACAGGCAGCTTTCCTTCAGTGGGGCAGACAGTTCTGAAGGAGAGAGAACAGCAGGGGCTGAGCCAAGCATCTTGCTTGGGTCTTCCTCCTAAACTCTCCAAACCTCCTGCTTTTGGGGAGGAATGGTTAAGGAAGCAGAGAGAAGTTGAGAGTGTTCTTTTGTTACTCCTTATGGAGATTGGAGCAGAATTTCTTTCTTTTCTATGGATGTATGAGTGGGAAGTAATTGTTCTTGTCAATAGTGTTTTCTGTAGTCCCTGCTTAAGGCTGATTTCCCATGAAGCTAATGGTTCCGCTTCAGGGCCCTTAACCTGATAGACGCTCCCGAGGCCCTGATCCCAGGAGGAAGCAGAAGCTCCAAGAAAGTTGAAGAAATGAAGTCCTGCTAGCCGGGAGGTCATTCTACTTGCCCTGGTGGTAGTCTTGGAGCTGCAGGAGAGGGGGCGGGCGTTGGGCACCATTCCCGGTGACAACCTGCACTCGGTGGAGCCCGTGGAGCATCAGCATCTTCCCCAAGGAGAAGAATCTGACTGAGACGCTGGTCCACTCTCAGCCTGAGGGCCATGTGACTTGCCTTTGTGGTCACCTTGGCACACGCCACTGCTGAGAACTGCCCTGGCACGGTAGGGGGTGGGAGGGTTGCTGGGCGTGGTGAAACCCAGCCGACCTTGATCAGCCTGCTGTGACAGTGGGATCAAAGGACTGGACTTCTCTGACGACTCTCCGACCACTACTAATGAATGTGAAGCTAAAATAAACTTTTCTAAACTATGACCGATTTTGTTTTTTTTTAAAGAACAAATTTTGACCAACTGTGTTAGAAGACTGGTTTATCTTTCTACTTCTTTGTATAGGTGATATTTAAAGGTAATTATCACATTAAGAGGTGAGCGAGGAGTATGCAGCCAAAAAACAGAAACCAAATTTCACTTCCATAGAGGAAATGAAATTATAATAAAAATAATTAAAGATTATATTACATTCCTGGATTTTTTGAGGTTTTGCAACATTTAGCTACAATTTAAATTTTTATTTTTTGTGATTTATATTTTTATTCCAAGGAAATATAAACTTTTGTACCTAATTTTCTATTAATACTTTGGTATTCTTTTCTTAAAAAGTGTTCCTTGAATTATGAAAGATTTAGGTCCCAGAAAACATGGATCCACCCCTGTTTTTTTCAATTTTACAAAAATGTTTGCCAATTTTTTTTCTCCTTGTTTCCCACATCTTTTTTTCTGGGTAATTTTCCTTCTTAATCAAGTACATCTTTTAGTATTTCTTCCAGTGAAGGTCTGTTATGGCCAAACTTTTTGATAAAGTCATTATTTAGCCTTCAGTCTTGAATTAAACTTAGCTGGGTAAAGAATTCTATTCAAGATTTTTGTCCCCTTTCAGTACTTAGAGTTGTTATTTCATTTCTGGAGTTTGTCCTTGTTGCAGAGAAATGTACTTTTTCCTTTGAGAAAAGGCAATCTGTCTTTTCTCCTTGTGTTTTCTTTCTGTCTTTTGTGCTCTTCAGTGTCACTCTCATCCATCTAAGTTTGAATTTGTTTTTATTTAACTTGCAAGGGCTGGGGAGTACTGTTGTCCTTTTTCAATCCTGGAAAAGTATGACTCTTTAGCATTCTATCTTTTAAATTGTTTTTAACAAATACTGAGCAGATCCAAAACAATATCTTAAGATATGTGTAAAGTATAAAGAATATGGAAAAAAATTAAAAGAATAATAGTACAACACTTAGGTGCACACCATCCAATGTGCGAAAAGAACAAATAGAGCATCACCATTATTCTTCAGTTCCCCTGTGCTCCCTCCCCCTGCCACACCACCTTTCCCCTCTCCCTTCAGAGGCTGCTATTATCCTAAACTTAATATTTATCATTTCTTTCTTTTCTTTGTAGTTCCACAATGAAAATATATTGTGATGCATGTTTTTAAACATTACATCAAGGGACTGATGCTATATATGTTTTTCAATTTGTTTTTGCCACTCAAAATTGTGTTCCTGAGATTCTACTATGTCGTTGAGTATAACTGTAGTTTATTCCTAGTCATTACTGTATATCTCCCATGTTCTATCCATTCTACTGTTAATGGATATTGGATTGTTTCTAGTTTTTTACTAGTAGGCATTATGCTACTTTAAGCATTTCATAAATGCCTCCTGGAAAAGGATAGTTTCTCTAGAGTTTACGCCTAGGAGAGGAATTGCTAGGTCATAAAGTATGCGCATCTTCATAAAGCAAAATTGCTTTCCAAAGTGACTGTACTAATTTACACTCCCATCAGTGCTATATAAGAGATTGCCTTGTTCCACATCCCTGCCAATGCATGATAGTTTCAGACTTTCATATTTGCCAATTTTGTGAATACGTAATGGTACTTCATGGTAGAATTAACTTGTATTTTCCTGACTGGTGATGAGACTGAGTGACACTTTGTATGTTTATTGGCCATTTATGTTTTCTTTTCCAAAAAAGGCTTGTGTAATTCTTTAGACCCTTTAAAATTTGGTTAGCCTTTTTCTTATTGATTTGTAATAACTCTTTACATATTCAGGATACTAATACCTTGACAATTATATATTTAGCAACTATTTCCTCCCAGTCTGTGGCTGGTCACTTCATTCTCTTTATGGTATCTTTTGATAAACTGATATTATTATTATTTTTAATGTAGCTAATTTGTCCATTTTTCCTCTGTGGTTTTCATTTTTATTACTTGCTTAAGAAAATTAGATCATAAAAGTATTCTCCTATATTGAATTCTAAAATGTTTATAGTTTTATATTTCACATGTAGCTCATTAATTCACCTGGAGCTGATTATTTTTATATGATGTGATAAAGGGATGTAAATCCTAATTATCTTATGTATCTTATCAGTGTTTGTTTTTATATGTATATGTTATTATCTCTCATCTCATTTGTTATGCAGAAGATACATTGTGGGATGCAGGAAAATGTTATTCTGAGAGAAATTCATAGCCTTAATACTTAAAGTTTAAAAATTAGGTATCTGTGTTTCCAAATTTGAAAGTCAAGGAAAGTATAACAGAAAAAAACACAAAGGAGGTGGAATAAAAAACACTATAAAGAGCAGAAACAAATTAAATAAATATCATATAAACAATATCAATTAAACAGAAATCATGTTAAGTAACAGAGAGGCGCAACAAAGCCAAAATATTGTTTTTTGAAAAGACTAACAAAATAAACTCTGGTGTGACTACTCAAGAAAAAAAGAAAAGGCACAGATAAATGTCATTAGATTCTACAATGAGATATCACCTCACCTTACGCCTGTCAGAATGGTTATCATCAAAAAGATCACAAACAACAAATATCGGTGAGGTTGAGGAGAAAAGGGAATCCTAATGCACTGTTGGTGGGAATGTAAATGTGTGTAGCCACTATGGAAAACAGTATGGAGGTTCCTCAAAAAAACTAAAAATAGAACTACCATATGATCCAGCAATTCCACTCCTGGGTACATATCCAAAGAAAAAGAAAACACTAATTTGAAAAGATACATGCACCCTAGTATTCATAGCAGCATTATTTACAATAGTAAAGAGTTATGGAAGCAACCTAAGTGTCCATCAATAGATGAATGGATAAAGAAGACACGATATATATATACAATGGACTACTCAGTCATAAAAGAGAATAAAATTCTTCCATTTGCAACAATGTGGATGGACCTAGAGAGTATTATGCTTAGTGAAATAAGTCAGAGAAAGACAAATACTGTATGTTATCACTTACATGTGAAATCTAAAAAATAAAATGAATGTATATAACAAAACAGAAACAGACTCACAGATATAGAGAACAAGCTAGCGGTTACCAGTGGGGAGAGGGATGGGAGGAGAGGCAAGTTAGGGGTATGACATCAAGAAGTACAAACTATTATGCAGAAAATAGATAAGCAACAAGGATATATCATACAGCACAGAGAAATATAGCCATTATTTTGTAATTATTTTAAATGGAGTATAATCTATAAAAATATTGAATCTCTGTGTTGTACACCTGAAAATAATATAATATTATAAATGAACTGTACTTCATTAAAAATCATTAAATTGTAACATCATAAACTCAGATGTAACATAAATTTAAAAGATAAGGAAATGCTTTTAATTAACTTTATGCTAATAAAATTGAAAATTTAGAAGAAAACATGCAAATTTCCAGGAAAAAATGTATATTAATTTTGCATCTATCTTGCTAAACTCTCTTATTAATTTTAATAATTTCTGTGTGGATAATTCTGGGTTTTTTACATAAAACAATCATACAACATGTAAATTGTAACAGTATTTTTCTTCTCCCACTATCTTTTTGAATGTCTCTACAACTTTTTCTCTGGAATGCCTCTTAGAAGTATATTGAAACTTCTCATTCTATCTTCCATGTCTCATAACCTCTCTTTATATTTCCACCTTGTTATCTCTGTGTTGCATTATGGGTGATTTATTCAGATCTATTTCTCAGTTGACTATTTTACATGATGATTCATTGAGTTTTTAATTTGAATGAATTAATCTTTTATTTCCAGGAGTCCAATTTTGTTCTGTTTCAAATCTCCTTATTCTCTGCTCATATTGTTCCTTTGTTTCATTATTTCAATTCCTTCGTTTACTTGTTTAATCATTTTAAACATAACAATGTTTATAGTCCCTTTCAGAGTGTTCAGTTTTCTGTGGTTCTTTGGGTACTAATTTTGTTAATTATTGAGACTTTTGATTGATCCTCATTTCCTCATATGGTTTATAATTTTATATTGTGAGCTCATCTTAAGCAGTGATGGTTCTTCTGTGTGAGTCCTACATACCCCAAATTATGGGTTTGCCCCCTGTAATGAGGATTTACATTTGGTTCCTGGAGTTTTCATGGACCAAATTTGTGGGGTTTTTCCCAACTTTTTCATTAATCAGCTGAGAATTCTCATGCTGTAAGACCAGAATAAAATTAGATCCTACACTCAGGCTTGGGGTTTTAATTTCTTAGATGTTTCTTTTTCACTCATACTCACACTTGAATAGTACAAGATTCCTTGCTCTTTTTCATTGCTGGAGCTCTTTTTAGTGCCATTTTTATGGACTAAGCAACTTTGCAAGAGCCTGTCCTTAATTCAGCCTTTTAATTCCAGATATTCATCTTAAGTGGACCCAAGGCCATGTCTCTTGTCTCCATGTGAGGTTTATATTCCAACTCCATTCTCTAGGTGCTGGTTCTATCAGTCCAACCTTATAGCTTGAGCTACTAGAGGATTTTCCTTTCTTCCTTCCTGGCCCAATTATCTACTTTTAGAAACACAGTTTATTTGTTTATCAGTAATTTATTGTATTGATTATATTTTACCCCAAATATCTATGTGTTTATTACAGGAGTGTGTCTGCATCAGTCCCTCAGGTTGCTGAACCAGAAGTAGAAAAAAAGGCTTGATTTACACCCAAATTTACATCATATTTAAATAAATAGTCTCTGTTGAATGGGATTACAGGTGATTTTGATCTTCTATTAAAGTCTTACTTTTATTGTCTAGACTTTATACAATGACTATGCAATAGTTTTATTAGTTGAAAATATTATTAAATGATTTCAATTTTGAAAAGAAAGTTTAATGAAAGCTAGATTAGGGTATCATATTACTGTATAGTTCAGAAATTATTTTACTCTTTATCTATGTGAAGCAGGGAGAGAAGTCACACAAAATTCTAAAATTATCTTATGTCTGACTTCAGAATACATTACAAATGAAACATCACTATTTCAGGCTAAATGAGGAAAATGAATCTAAGTTAGTCTAAAGCCTGAATATTTTTAATGCTTTTTAAATTTCTTCAAGTAAATGCAATAAATGGAACAAGAAATGGTGTTATTAGGAAAGGTTCTATGTTTTGTAACAAACAAATATTAGTTGTTTTATGCTTTTAAGTAGAAAAATATTTCCCACTCCCATCTCTACTCCTCAATCCTTGTATTTACTAGTTACCATTAAAGTCATGTATCCTTGAGGTTGTTGGACTGATAACTTTAAATTTATTTATTTATTTATTTTTGTTGGGTCTTCGTTTCTGTGCGAGGGCTTTCTCTAGTTGCAGCGAGCGGGGGCCACTCTTCATCACGGTGCGCGGGCCTTTCACTGTCGCGGCCTCTCTTGTTGCGGAGCACAGGCTCCAGACGCGCAGGCTCAGTAGTTGTGGCTCACGGGCCTAGTTGCTCCGCGGCATGTGGGATCTTCCCAGACCAGGGCTCGAACCCGTGTCCCCTGCATTGGCAGGCAGATTCTCAACCGCTGCGCCACCAGGGAAGCCCTGATAACTTTAAATGCCTATAGTTTCAATTTCCTAATGATATTTTTGTATGTTTGTTTCTGGGTATATCTGGGGATGTGGGATGTGTCCCAGGGTGTGAGGGCATGTACGTATGTTTGAGGGAGACTGTTGGGGGTGTCTGTGCCTGATGATTTTTACTTTCCCTTTTACTCTTTCAATGAATACACTTACTTTTAACCTTGTCCCCATTCAAATGATCTCTAATTCTAAATTATTGAGGCTCAAATAATGTTTTTCTCTAAATTATTTTCCAATATGTATGTACAGAAATTGTCTTAATTCAAGCGTTTTTAAAAATCTAAATCCTAAAGGAGTGGAAAATATAAAATATCCTCCACAAATGGAATATCAAAACATCACACAGTATAATATCTGAACATTTTGTTCACGGCCCCTGCTTCCTTCAGAAAGCCTTTACAATGAATTTTATTAAAACAAATTCTGTACAGAATAAAAGATTGCCAGTATAACAAAATGTGTTAGACAGTTTCTCACAACAGACTTTCAATGGAATATAAACCTCTAGATGTTATAGCTTTCCTAAGACCTTAGAAATTTTTTAAAGGTTTTCTTAGAGAAGGAAGGAAAAAAGAAAGAAGGAAGAGAGGAAGCAAGGAAGGAATGAAGGGGGGGGGGAGGAAGAGAATGATTAAAAAAAACTAATAAAGTTTTACCAAATATAAATATATTTGTTTATAAATGTAGCATTTCCCATTCCAAATCATTGGTGGTCCTGAGCTAGAAGAAGTAAGGAAAATGGTTCCTATGTTGCGGGTTAGGTGTGCATGGAAAGGCTAACTAACTACGGGCGACTAGAACAGCTAGGCAGTGTCTATTGTGACCCATCTGTTAAGTTGGATAGAAACTAACAGAACTAAATTCAGCCCAGGAAACTGGGAGAGGTGCAGCAGTTCAGGCTTCCCCTTGGTCCGGAGAGCATGGCCACCGGCCATAGGACTTCCCTAACTAGCTAAACTAGCTGAAGATTCCTCCAGTTTAGAGTCAGACATACCTCTGTCCAATCCCAGATTCTCCCTTTACTGGTTTCATGAGTTTAAGCAAGTTATTTTACTTCACCTTTTTTTTCAAGATCCTTATCCATGTACCTACTTCCTAGGATCTTCATGAAGATCAAATGAGATGATGCCTGTGGAGCCCTTTGCACCATGCCCTGTCACACAGCAAGCACTCATTGTCACAGTTTGTGCAGTTACTCTAGTACTTCTGGTAAGCAGTAGGTGTCAGGGAGTGTTCAGTAAGGAGGAAGCTGATATTTGGCAATCCAGGCAGTCAGACAGCATCAGATACAGTTGTCGATGGGTACCAAGCCCACAGCCATGAGCCAAGAGTGAAGGGATCAGACTTCAGTGCCAAGGGAGGATGGAAGGATAAAACTGCCATAGTGGTAGGAGGAAAGCAGAGCTCCCAGCTCAGGATAGAATAAGAGGCAGGATTCAATGGCTGGGACCCAATCCCAGGAAACAAGACAAGGATGTGGTTAGCAAAACTGATGGACAAAATGAAGACTGATCTCAGCTACAAAGCACAGCATAGCCCTGGAGGACCAGGAGCAAAGGGGAATGGATGTCCAGTCTAAAACTTCTGGCCATAGCTTTTGAAACCTGCCATACCCCTCACCCCGCCCCAATTAGCTAATGACTGGTCCTTGAGCCAGAGGGGGCTATACCTGCTGGAGAAGATTAATGGAATTTTTTCAGCTTTATTAATTAATTAATTTTTTATTGGCTTGCTTTTATTTGTTTGTTTTTATTGGAGTATAGTTGCTTTACAATGTTGTGTTTCTACTGTAAAGTGAATCAGCTATACATATACATATAATCCCCTCTTTTTTGGATTTCTTTCCCATTTAGGTCATGACATAGCATTTTTTCAGCTTTAGTTTTACTTATTTGTGAACATATATTTATGATTTGGAAGTCAAAACTGTATAGAAAGGTACACACAGCAAGTCTCACTTCCACTGTCTTCTCCATTCCATTCCCTTCCACCCCCTACAGATAACCACCCCCTACAGATAACCAACCCCTACAGATAGTTATCCTTTCAGTGTTTCTTTTTATAAATATAAACAAATACGTGTACATATTCTTACTCCCCTTGCCTGTTACACAAAAGGTAGCACACTGTATAACCTTGGGTTTTTTTACTTAACAAAATACCTTATAGACTTCTCCACACTGGAAGATGGAAAACTTTGTTCTATTTTATGGCTGCATAGTACTCCGCTGTGTGGATGCGCCATAGTTATTTTGAACAAATTTCCTATCATTGCTGAGCACTTGGGTTGTTTCTAATCTTTGGCTGTTAGAAACAATGTCACAAGGCATGATCCTGGCTATATGTTATTTTGTACTTTTACAAGGTATCAATAGGATGGATGATTAGAAGTGCAGTGGCTGCTCAAAGGTAAGTTCATTGATAATTTTGCTCATTATTACCAAATCTTTCCACAAGAACTGTTCCATTTCTCACTAATACTAGCAATATGTGAGAATTCCTGTTCCTCCACAGCCTCAACACATTATGTTGTCAAACTTTTAGACTGTTGCCAAGCTGGTGGGAAGATTGTAATTTTGGAGTCTAATGAAAGGTGAATTGTACTTTCATAAAAGCCACACTAAGTAATGTTTTATTATTTGGAGTGGTCCTTCTTCCTTCCTTCTTTTCCTTTTTCCTTTAAATGCCATAGACCCAAATATTTTGTGTTTAGTTATGTGGGCTTAGTTATGTATTCCAAAACCTGAAGTGTTCTGTCTATGATGAATTAGACTGGCTGGTGTAGGTGAGAAAGATGAAGAATTTAAAATCCTGACTGGGGAATTCCCTGGCGGTCCAGTGGTTGGGACTCCGCGCTTTCACTGCTGAGGGCGTGGGTTCAATCCCTGGTCAGGGAACTAAGATCCCGAAAGCTGCACAGCACAGGAAAACAAAACAAAACAAAACTCCTGACTGATGTCTGGGTCCTGAACAGCACATGAACTTCTCCCTCCCCTTGGGTCGTCCTGGCTCCTGGCCACCCTCCTGCCCCTGCACACCAATACAAGCTAGGTCCCCCCAACACTGGGCTGACCTCCCAGCCTTGGCTGAGCGGCATCTCTGCGTGCATTCTCTCACAGCCTGCAGCCCTCTGGCTACCGCCTCACACATACTAGTACCTGTGGCACGTAGGAGGCAGTGGGAAGAATTCTGGAAGCCTTGCATGCAGTACAATTAGCAGACTAAGAACAAGAATAACCTTGAGAGTTGTGACACAGAGGCCTCAGCCAGGGTGACAGGTTTGTGGAGGAGCACATGTTATTTCCAGTGCGTTTTATTTTCAGTGAGTGTGGGTCTGGAAAGATACATCTTTTTCTACCTTGTATTTTTCTAATTTGGACTCTAGGCATTAAAAATGGCTTTGAGTAAATTTCTGGAGCAGGCCTAAGGGTTTTTATGGACAAAGGGGACACTCTTGGTGCCCAGGGCTGGAAGAACAGATGTCAACAGAGAGTCCTGGGTGTGCTGGCACACCTGCCTCTCCGTCCTGGAGGAGATGCTCCCACTTCTGCAAGGCCCCTGCTGCCAAACGCGGGGCCACCTTCACTGGGGAATTTTCATACGAGGCTGCCAGAAGCCAAATTAACACTCTTCTGAGACTGTGAAATAGATAAATATATTTCCCCCCAAACTCTGGAATATAAAACTATTCAAAACAAAGAAATAAAATCAGATTCTGCCAGAATAATACATGGCCAAGACTGTCACATCATAGCTAACATCTTATACTGGGACGAAAAAAAATTAGAAGTTAAACCAAAGTATCTGGAAAAAACATCTCCACTCAGCTATGATTAGCCTAGTTTTAGATCAATCATACTAATAATTTTATTTTTTGTAGTACAAAGAAATATCTAGTATCTATATCTAATAATTGTAATAATCTTGAGCTCTTCGGAATTATACTGACAAAGATTTTGCAGCAGTATATTTTAGTTATAGCACCTTTTAAAAAAATGCTAAGTCTACAGGTGGCCAAAAAGTCTTTTTTCATGCTAGTTAGAAGTTACACGTATGGTCCTCTCCACGAAAATCTTATTTCCCCCATGTTCTTCCAGATATCTCCTCCGATACTGCCGACTGAAAATTATTGAAACATCCATGATAGCTGTTCCTCCGTCTTTGACTCTTGTTACATGGAGTGGGGAACTTTTCTTTCATATTGTCCCAAGGCAAAACTCCCCATTTGTTAAGGAGGGACCCTGAGGAGGTCATGCCGTGGGAAGTTCTCCAGCTCCAGGAGAGAATGCTGATGCTCTGTCTTGTTGCAGGAGGGAGGTTGTCTCACGTTCTCTTTCCTGCACCAACCACCATGAAGTGCATCTGGATGAGCAGAGTGGCTGGCACTTGTCTTGCAATAATATGGTTCTACTGGGCGATCTTCTGAAATTGCTGCTCATATCCTGACATGGGAAGGATTCTGCTTAATTTCCTTAGAATAATGAATTGATTACTAAGGATACATTCTCATGTGTAGGGACTTCGTGACTGTTCAGGAAGTGTCAGAGGAGCTCAGGTATATCAGTCACATTGGTACCATGCTGGGGGAGGCGGTGATGTTGCCCTCTTATGACACTGACAGGTTGCAGAGGTCATTCATTCATTCCACAAACACTAATGGAAGACCAGGTCCTACATTAGGCCCTGGATATTAAAAAAAAAAATGTGGGGTGCCTTCCTGGAGCACTCAGTCTAGGGGTGGAGATGTAAAAATGCACAAAAATTTACAGTATAATATAATAAGGGCTAAAACAGCGATGTCCACAGTTGGTTTCGTAGCTCACAGGTGACTGTTGCACTAGGTGTGTGGGAACCGTGATCAGGAAGACTTCACAACGGGAGTGACATTTGGGCTGAACTTTGGAAGACCAGAGCTCTTGACCAAGCAGTGGGAAAGAGACTAGAAAGAAGCAAATGTAAAGGCAGAGAGGTGTGAGAGAGTCTGGTGGGGCAAGTGATTAGAAATGTAATCCATCAGGGACAACATCTCAGAGCAGGTGAGCAGTGAGCCAGACTCTGGAGGAAGTGGCTGGACATTCAGAGGAATTAAGCGCACAGAGAGAGGAATCAGCAAAAGTGTATCAGGGCAGAGAGGGTGCCATCTTGGCCAGGGCAGGGCTGTCCCCAGGGTCACCGTTCCCTGCGCTTCTCCCTTCCCTCTGGCTTTGATACCAGTGTTCTTCTGTAGTGGAGCCGGTTCACTGTGCTTCATTATCTCCTCCAAAGTAAAAGTGTTCCACATCATCCACTGTCCTCTCCAGCCACAGAATCATGGAATGATCTTTGGCCTGGAAACACACCCCCATTCTGCCTCCCCCTCCTTCTCCCTCTCCCCATCAGTGCCTACCTTGATCTGCCAAAGGTCAACCGTAACACAGCAATGACAAATCCTGGGATTCCAGCCTTTAGGAAATGCTTGAGGATCCGCAAGCCTGAGCTCTTAGGATGGAAAGCAAAACTTCTTCAATATTTAGATATGCTTTCCTTTTCATACTTTCAGCCCATTAATATGTTACACTGTTTCTGAGGGTAACAGAATTCTCCAGTAAACAGAATTTGTCCCTGCCATCTCAGCCTCCCATTCACCGCAGTCACTCCTCTTCCTCTCACCTTCTCTCTGGTACCCACATCCTGCTTCTCATCCCCTCTTCCGCATCAAAGCAGGCCTTCAGGCGTAGATCCGGAGTATATTCACCATAAGGTGTAAATGACTGATAGAAGCTTAAGGTATTCCTCGTTATAAGCATATTTGTATTTTGACAGGGCTCAAAGCCTTTAGAGAAAGGAACAAATCCATAAAGATTTAATGGAGAAATTTTAATTAGGCAACAGGAGGAATGTTTGGGGTTGAGTGGAGTATACCTGGTTTTCCTGAAATCACATGCCAGACAACTATTCTATTTAGAAATTCGAATACATACACACACACATACCCTACTTACCTGTTTAATTCCAGGTAGTATGTTAAATGCTTCACAAATACTCTCTCATTTAATTCTTACACCTCAAATCCTGCAAAGCAGACATTTAGTGTTTCACATACATTCTGCCTCACAACAAGGTTAAGTAAATTGCCAAACATGCACAGCCCATAAATAAGGAACTGGGATGTGAATCCAGCTTCTTTCTACAGATCAGGAAGCCCCTCGAGGTAACACTCTTTTCATGTGGTGGGAAGCAGTCTTCCTGCTTGCCTCCTGGGTTGCTGAGTTAACGAACATATAGAGCTTTAAAAATCATTTCCAATAAGTCATCTTAAAAAGCGCCCTTAATCATCTTTGTTTTTCTCTGAACTCCCCAGACTTTGTGTATGTCATCCTCATAATGATGTGCCCCGAATAAAACATAGTGGCCTGTTCTATTTTCATTTTTCAGCCTGTGCAGGATATAAAAAATAAACAGCATATGGTGAAAAGTTAATGTGATTAAAAAAAAATAAGTTCACTTAAAATAATCCACGGGCTTTTCTACATGGGTTCTTGGTCTGGTTTCAAAAACCACAGGAGTTTTACTATGCTTTAGAAAAGGGTGAATATTTGCATTGTTTCTACTGGGGTCAGTGGAAAACCAATCTCATAGAATCGGCACTAATAATCATGTTGTTTATAAACAAGTGCCATGCTAAACTAGTACAGACCAAGACTACTGTGATGTGCTCCAGCATTAAACACACTCAAAGCAACACTGTAACTCTCTCTCCAGCTATAAATCTCATGCCAACACAATGTTTCTTTAGCCAACAAGAATAATGAAGTCTTACCTAGAGAATAAGATGGGACATCAGACAAATAGGTAGACCTGACCTTTTAAGAAAAACTTCCTATACCTTGAGGCAAATAAAAAATGAATTTAGGAATCCTGTCTTTATTTTAAAAGTGTAACTACATAAAAAGTCATTGTTGCTTAAGCTACATCAGTTCTCAGCACTGAAAGAAACAAGTAATTTGAAAAGGCACGTAAATAATTTTATTGGCACATTTGTGTTCAGCCACAAAGTTCTCTCAACAATTAAGTGCAGAGCCCACTGTGGGTCCAGGATTGTTCTGAGCATTGTGGAAGATGGAAGAGAAACTGAAGATAGGGACTTTATCCTTCAGGAATTGATGATCCAGCTACAGAGATGTTAGGTCCTTAATAAAATAAAGAATAGTATCAAACACTTCCCTTGTGCCAGGCACTGTGCTCAGAGATCTGCAGGGATTATTTCCTCTAATCCTCAGAAGCCCAGAGAAGTAGGTACTATTATTTTACACAGGAGGAAATCAAGGCTTAAGAGGTTAACTGAACTCTCAAAGAGTTGTGAGAATTATATAAGAAACCATAACGCACTATATCAGTCTGGTGTAGATTTTGTTTCCTACTGAAAAAAAAGAAAAAAGAAAAGAAAAAAAACCCAAACAAAACAAAGCAAAAAAAAAAAAAATCAGTAGCTTAAACAGTTAGAGATTTATTTTTCTCTCTCATAAACCAAGTCCGGAGGTAGATAGTAACTAAGCCAGCACCACAGCTCTCCTTCAACACAGGGACACACCTACCTCCAAGGCATCTGGGAAATGTGCAGACATTTTTTTCTTACAAGTGGTCATGTGCCCTGTTGAAAAGTGGGGCTTCTCTTACTACAGGTGAGGAGAACAGATATTAGGTTAGGCAACTTGCATCTCTGCCACATGTTCGCAGAGTGCTGGGCCCAGGACAGACACAACAAAGGTTAAGTGATAATAATTATAAAACTCAAAGCAGCCCGGAAGTGGCTTGGTTTATTGATTAAGTACAACTATGTCTGCCCGAGGTTTTCCCTCTTCCACACTCCTGCCCTATCCCTAAATAGGCATGTGAGTGAGAGGAAGGGAGTGCGTGCTGGGTGCTCCAAATGCTGCCTCCTGGGAGCACCGACTCCCAGGCCTGGCCTCTCTATTTCCTCCTCCAGACACTAGAGGTGGTTTGCCCCAACGTTTGCACCTGTGGAAAGGTGGCAGAAAGCCAGGTCATGACACAAAATAAGGACAATGCCCAACCTTGGGCATTTCCCAACCTGGGCTCCTGCTTTCTTCCCATGCCCACTTTCAGGGAGTGCAAATGACAGCTCTGGCCTCTCGCAAATGCAGAAGGAACAGGGCAGTCACACTGCGTTAACTCCAGGGGATAAGCAGCCACCCTGGACAGAGGTGTCCTTTAGATCAGTGACACCAAGCATGGCACTCCTTGGTGCTGTGCAGACAGGAGGCTCTGGGAAGGGGGCAAATTGTAACTTATGGGTTGAGTGTCAACTCATTTGGTTTATTTGTTTCAAAGAGTTTTCCATGGATCATCTCAGTCTCACAAATTCCTAGGTAAGAGAGAAGGCTCTCACATCGCAAAATATTTGCACCGTGTGGATCTGAGGAGTTTCCCTCAGCTTCTTAAAACTTCTAAGTTGTTTTTAGGTTTAAGATTCTATGACGGACAGAGTTGGCTTATCATAACGGTTGGGGTGTGGTACAGAGAAAACTGGGTAGGACAGATGGATAGGGTGAAGTGAACAGGACGGTAGGGATAAAAACGGGAGTTTCCAGCTGGTTCATCATCGGTTTGGACTAGGAAGGGGGGGGGGATGCAAAAAGAAGTGAGAGGTAGGAACTTGATCCTTCCATTTGCTCACCCCCATATCTAATCTATTACCAAGTTCTGTGTTATTTCCTTGCCCTCCCTTCCATGGAGGGCCACTGCAAGCATGCACGATGCTTTGTGCAAATTAGAAAAAGACACCCCATCCTCCAGCAGACTCAGTCCTGTGCCAGGACTCAATGGGCAGCAAATAAGGCTCTGGCTGAACTGCAACCCCCATTCACATCCTTGGTTGGAAGCCCTTGCTCAGTGAAGAATCCGCAGATTCTTAAGTGGTGGACTTAAGTGGTGGACTCTTAAGTGGTGGGATCAGTTCACTTACCTCCATCCGCATGGTCCCTCCTGCCTCCTTCCGGCTCCATCATCTCTCATCTCTCACGTGGACACGACGCTCCGTCATGACAGGTAACTGGGAGAGGGTGTACAAAGGGTCTCAAATTCAGGCTTGGTGTGGTTGCCAAGTAAGGTTATTCATACAAGGACTAGACGAAAAGGTGTTCATCCTATTATTTGTTTTTAGACTTGTGATCGATTTAACAGACCACCCAGCCTGTGGGGCACGGCACTGTGAATTAATCAAACATAAATGAATCTTAGAGTTATTCTGTGAAAAACACACTTGTATCACCTTCTATTTTTGAGGCCGAGTATGTTTTAAAGGAACCCGTGAACATTAAAATAGACTCATCTTACGATGCTCTTTTATTATCCCTTAGCATCGCAGAGTACCGGGAGGCGCCCCGCACGAGCGCGGCCGGCCGGGGCCGAGCCGCGAGAGCCTGGACTCCCGGGACCGGCCCCACGCGCACGCCCACCCGCCCTGGCCCCGCCTCTCTTCCCAGCAGCCCGTGGGTCCCGTGACCACCCCGGGCCCCGGCTCGGCCCCCGGCTCGGAGGCTGCAGCTACCTCGCGCGGCTCTCGGATCGCGAGCCCAGCGCAGGGGCCCCTCCTCCGCGGCCGCGGCGGCGCTCCTGCCCGTCTCCGCCCCCAGCCCCACTGGCCTCCTGCTGTCTGCGACGCTCTTTCCCTTCCTTCCCGGGTTCATTTCTCCTCACTTTTCGGTGGTCAGTCCCAGCCACGTTTCCTCCGGGAAGCCTTCCCTCGGGCCCCAGTCTACGTCAGCTTCTTCGTTTATTTCCCGCATAGAACCCTGGCATCTTTCCTTCCGAGCACGTTATCTCTGTGCAATTTGACACTTATTGGTGGGATCATTTGATTAATGTTGAGCTGGTAGACGGTGCAGGAAGTTCCTCCCCCCCCCACCGCCCCCCTCAGTGTAGTGGCCGCAGAGCCTAGCACAGGGCCGGTGCAGAGTTAGGCAGGGCTCGGCAATGATTTGCTGGCTGGCTGGTTGGATGAATGAATGAATGAATGGGGTTGAGCCAAGAAGCTACCTTCTCAGCAGCTCCTTGTGGGTTATGCTTTGGGAGGGAAACCTATATCCCACATGGTCCCTGAGAAAGCAGAGCAGGTCACAGCACCACAGAGAGACGTACAGCTTCAGAGGAGACGTCTGAGGGTCAGAGAAGGGGCCAGATATAGGCCCCTGAATTTTAAGTCCTATAGTAACATACTACAATGTGGAAATTTCCTTTAAGTAAGGGAGAGAAAAAAATATTTATGCTTAACCACTTGGGCATTTCTAGAGGAATGCATTGATAAGCAAATTCCCCAATGAAATTATATCATTTGGTATAACAGCAGCATATCACCAAGCCCTTTGGCCCTTAGAACAATCAGATGACTGTCAGTAATTTGCCCTTAAAGATGCCTACTGATTCCCTTAATGAATTAGGGACAAAGCAATCGAAGATAAGGAGGGTGAAATAAATATCACGAATGCACTACATTAATGCACATGAGGTATTGTTTGGAATTTATTGTGCTTGATAAGTAGTTTTATTTTAGAAGGTTATATGTACTATGAAGCAATTAATCACATATGACAAAGACTCAGAAGGCCTTCAGATAGGTCGCTAAAATCTTTCCATAAAATTGAGGTATTAACTCTCCAAATGATTTCCCTTATATTCTTGATTATTACAAAATGACCTCAAATATGTTTACTTCCCAAGTATTTATTTATGAGGAACTAGAGTGGTGTTATCAATAAAGTGCCTTTATCCAAGCAGCAGGTTATCAGTGACAGAAGCCATATAGATGAGTATATGTCACGATGTAAATAATCATAGGTGCTCAATAAGTGATTCTGATGATGGCAAAATTAGGACAATCTTGGGAATCAAGTGAAAGAAATGCCATTGAACACACATTTGTCTAAAAGTTATAGAACATTTCTAAACTAGGCTGTAATAAAAAAAATTTTATTACACATCATTCAAAATATGGACAGTCCCGTATAAGATACATAGTACAGTGTTCCAAAATGTATTAAGGAAATAAATGTAATTTATTTCACTGCTGTTACTATGTTTCTAGGGACTTTGGCGAGAAATTATAGTAGCCTAATGGTAAACCTGACTTAGGGCTCTGGAAGTCTAGCTCCAACATTGGTGGGTTCCCAGCATCATGTCAAAGCCGTGCCAGACTGAGTATTAGGGCGAGGTGCCCGGCTGATGGCAGCCAACAGGGCAGACCTGCAGGGAATGTTGTTAGGTGGGGAAGCCTGAACTTACTTCTTTCCTGGCCAGATCCTCCAAGATGTTTCAGGGCAGCCCTAAGTATGTTTTAGATAATAGTTTATCTCCCCTGTTGAGGACAGGACGAAGGTAATATTTATCTTTTTATTCTCAGGGAATGTCACAAAGTAGATTCTAGATAAGTTTGTTGAAAAAAAAAAAGTGTAGTTTATCCCTATCCCCATCGAGGTTTATTATCCCCACTATAATATTCTTAGTAAATATAGTAGCGCTATTGTTAGGGTCCCCAGATTTATTTAAATTTTTTCTTGCCTAGATTTTTTTCAAATCCTAATTGTTTTGCATCCTAAACTTATGGGCCACTATTAAATTTGCATAGTTGTTTCAAGCCAAATGCTACATCCCGTATCTTGGGTTTACTTAGTTATTCACTGCCAACGTCTAAATCAGAGACGTGAAAAGGACAATTGTTTAGTGCTCTTTAAAGTCGCTGACCAAGATTAGTAGGGAAATCCCATTAGCTCCATTCATCGCATTTCTCATAAATCTAAAAGGAAAGCAAGTATCCAAAGCCTTATTCTTTAATAGTTCTTACTTGTAAAACCTTGACAGGGCTTTATTCTAAATTGCTTCCAAATGATGTAAAGCATACTGAGAAATATGATGGGTAGTGAATCGTGATAGTTTCAGTTATCGAATAAATAACCAGAACAGTAAAAGGGGACTAATCTTAAAGCAAACAGGATGATGGGCTACGATGAGGCAAAAAGAACAGAACCGTGGCATTCTTAAACTACCATCTGGCTCAATCCTCTTTAAGTGGGCAAGTTTGAAGAGCCTTTTATTCACTGCCCTAAAACTTATTCAAAGGGTATTGTATTTGAATATTAATTTTTCATATAGTTAAAAAACCTCACCAAACCCAACCCCATTTTTGTAGCCAAAAAGTAATGTTTAACAAAGTAATGGGTGATCCTCTGGCTAAACACGAAGGTGTGGGGCAACCTTCGAGCGGCAGTTTGGCTGCAGGCGTGGCGAGGCCACTCTGCAGCTTTTGGGCCTTCACTTCCTGGGCTCCTTCGTGGCTAGAGTAACTTATTAAAGTTGTCACCACGGTTTGAAATTTAGGCAAGAGGTGTAAAAATAAAAAATTCCTTAGGAAAAGAGGACGCGGTGATTTCTAGTATTTTATTTTACATTAAAAAAAATACTGTAGAATTGCCATATAGGATAATTGAGGCAACTGACACAATAGAAACCATAATTTATAGTTCAAGTCATGCTTTTGTGAAATTGTGAACCTATTTCATCACTTTCTAACAGACCCCTGACAACTGTGATTTCATTTAAGTCCTGGATTTTTAAATGAAACTGTTAAGGGGCTTTTATTTTGTTTTTCCGAGAAGGTGTGTTTGAGAAGCCTAAGTTGAATAAACAGGAGCCCACTACTTATCTTCAGCAAGAAGCTTTTAAAAAGGTATTTTAGCATTCTCTGTGGTTTAAGAGACAAAACCAAGTCCTGCTGGCTTTGTGTGTTGTGCTTCTCGTACAGACTGCAGTGCCTTCTGTCTGCTTTAGGGTGTGGCATCTGCCATTGGGGAGGAGAAACTGGCATGTGTCGCCTTTTATAGCAGACTGATTTCATTGTGCTGGGGGCCTCTATTTCATAGCCTCTTGGCTCCAATCTTCTAGTTGACTTGCTGAAGCAAAAGGAATTAAAAGAGATTTCGACCTACATACCTAATTTTTTTTTAAGTTTCATGATTTTTCTATATGAAAAAAAATTTTTTTTAAAGGGCCAGAGGTGAACTTGGTGACTCATTTTCCCTTTTTAGGATTAGCTGTGAAAATAAGCCACAAAATACAGCTACACTTGTACGAACTGACTTTGATGTATTTTATCAGTTTGAAAAAATGCATTTTTATGATTATATGTATATATTTAGTTTGACTATAAATGTTTAAAAGCATACATATATAATGGATTTTAGAATATATGTATAAACACATATACACAAAACACTTATATTTATATTTGCATATCAAAAACTTAAAAAATTCAACTTATGTGGTATAATCATATAATTAGTATGTATTTGAATATATAAAGGGAGAAAATGCAGGAGAAAATGTCAAAGAGGCACACTAACAAAGATGTAGTATTCTCTTGGCAAAAACTGATGAATGATTTGGCATGAATTTACCTTACGGTTCTGTTATTCTCTCTTACACATGATGATATAACTCCTGTTTTCCAGTTGTTTGCAATTTGTTGAATGCAAATTTGTGGTTTCTACACTCTATAATGACCCTTGGGTGTGCACCTGATTCCCCTTCCCCCAATCAGTCACCAGTTTTTCACATCTATCATTTTCTATTTAGTCATGTAACATATTTACACTCGGTCAAGCAAACAAAAATAACCACTGCAGTTGAAATAAACTAAAACAGCCTTTATGGAAAGCTGAAGAATGAGATGATTTTAGAAAGCTACATTCTACCAAAATCATATATATCATTTCAGCTAGCAGGACTTCTTGAAAGCTCTGGTTTCAAGTGCTTTCTCTCCATGAAAACTGAGTCCACACTAGTACACTAGTACAACTGAGCTATTGTTCAGGTTAAGAAGTCCGGCTTTTGAAGATATTCAAGATGTTACCAGGTGACAAATTCACAATAATAAAAACATTTAAAGCATCAAAAAGTGATAGAACAATGGATAGTATTTAAAAAAAAAAACAAAGCGTGAACGTTTTTGCTCTAGGATTAGATTTGACGAATTTATTATCATTATTGATCTTATGTTTATTAAATATAACATGTATTTCTTTTAGTTTTGTTTCACATCACTTAGAAATGAACCCATATCAAGAGGGTTAATTGTGCACATAACCTCTGAAATAGGGTGAAAGGCGTCATACAGATGTATGAAGAGATAAACCTTAGCTATTATGGCGCCAATAGTTAAATTTCCACGTGCAAGTTGTTGGGAGCATAAGGTATCACTACATATTTGAGGACGTTCCCTTCAGAGAGCAGACAGACAAGTGCATTGCAGGAAAAATGCTCCTTTGGGACTACTTCGTGTTTTCATTGATAAGCCTACGTACACATATAAGACGCCTTAAAAAGAAGTTATATCAACGTTATCTTTGGGCAGGTGCAGTCAATAATAAGCATATATTGAGTACCTGCTGTGTACAGGGCACAGCGCTCCTGGAATGTGCTAACCTTCACTTAAACGCTTTCCTAATTTTGCAGTTTGAAGAAGTTGTGGGAAATACGCTGATGGCCCGAAATCAAGTGAGAGAGGCTAGCATTCTGAAAAATTACATAACTCTTGGGAGAGGCAGTACTTTTGCACAGATTGCCCAAATATTTTCTTTCTCCGCCGGCTCCTCGTAACCTTTGAGGCCAGCGGACAACTTTGTTCCTCAGTCCTTCTGCCTCTTTTGTCTGCTCGTCAGACTCGTTTTCCACCTTTGTATCGGGCCTTTTAGACGTGAAAACAAACACGCGAACGCCCGGTTGGCAAGGAGACGGAGGCACGAGGGGAAAGTGCAGGCTCCAGTTGCCCCACGCCGCCGCCGCGCTCCGGGCGCCTGCGGCGCCGCCCGAGCCCCCGGCCCGGGGCCGCCGGTGCCCGCGAGGGTGCGCCCGGGCGGGCGCAGGGCCCGGCGGGCGAGCGGCGGCGGCGGCGGCGGCCGCGGCCCGGGCCGACTCCAGTCCGCGTTTTGCGAGTGCGCGCGAGTAATCAGAGAGAAGTGGATAATAGTTGCTCGGGCTCGCTCGGCTCCCTCTCATGCCATGCTGGGCCCGATAGGCTCAGTCAGTCGTGTATTTACCCATATCCGGGTTAGAGAGGAAAAGAGAAAAGTTTCATTTAAACCTGAACTAAAAACTTTCACCATGAAATCACACAGCGAGAACAGGCCCAGACCGTAAGGCGTGACTCCCGGTTCGGCTCCGGCGGGGCCTGTGGAGGGGGAGGGGGCTCGCTCGATTCCCGTCGGGGCGTGTGGATGCGCACAGGAGGGGCTGCTGACTAAAAAGTGGGTTTTATTGTCTCCCCCCCCGCCCCCCGCCCGGCCTCGCCACGCCGCGGCGATCATGGCCGCGCGGGCAGCAGCGGCGGCGGCGGCGGCGCGGGCGCGGGCTGGCAGCGGCGAGCGGCGGGCGCCCCCCGGGCCGCGGCCGGCGCCCGGGGCCCGGGACCTGGAGGCGGGGGCGCGCGGCGCGGTGGCGGCGGCGGCACCGGGACCCATGCTGGGGGGCGGCGGCGACGGCAGCGGCCTGAATAACGTGCACCACCACCCCCCGCACCCCCGTCATGAACTGAACATGGCCCATAACGCGAGCGCGGCGGCCACGGCCGCCGCCGCCGCCGCCAGCGCTAACAGCGCCAAGAGCGGCGGCTCCGAGACGGCTCTCAAGGAGGGTGGAAGCGCCGCCGCGCTGTCCTCCTCCTCCTCCTCCGCGGCGGCGTCCTCCTCTTCCTCCTCGGCGGGCCCGGGCTCGGCCATGGAGACGGGGCTGCTCCCCAACCACAAACTGAAAACCGTTGGCGAAGCCCCCGCCGCACCGCCCCACCAGCAGCACCACCACCACCACCATGCCCACCACCTGCACCACCATGCCCACCACCTCCACCGCCACCACCACGCACTACAACAGCAGCTAAGCCAGTTCCAGCAGCAGCAGCAGCAGCAGCGGCAGCATCCCATTCCCAACAACAGCCTCAGCGGCGCGGGCAGTGGCACGGCTCAGCCCGGTCCCGACATGGAGCAGCCGCAACATGGAGGGGCCAAGGACAGTGCCGGGGGCAGCCAGGCCGACCCCCCAGGCCAGCCTCTGCTGAGCAAGCCGGGCGACGAGGACGACGCGCCGCCCAAGATGGGGGAGCCGGCGGGCGGCCGCTACGAGCAGCCGGGCCTGGGCGCCCTGGGCGCGCAGCAGCAGCCGGTCGCCGTGCCCGGGGGCGGCGGCGGCGGCGGCGTCGGCGGCGGCGGCGGCGGTGGCGGCGGCGGCCCGGCGGCCGTCTCGGAGTTTAATAATTACTATGGCAGCGCTGCCCCAGCTAGCGGCGGCCCCGGCGGCCGCGCTGGGCCTTGCTTTGATCAACATGGCGGACAACAAAGCCCCGGGATGGGGATGATGCACTCCGCCTCAGCTGCCGCCGGAGCCCCCAACAGCATGGACCCCCTGCAGAACTCCCACGAAGGGTACCCCAACAGCCAGTACAACCATTATCCGGGCTACAGCCGGCCCAGCGCGGGCGGCGGCGGCGGCGGCGGTGGAGGAGGAGGAGGAGGAGGAGGAGGCAGCGGAGGAGGAGGAGGAGGAGGAGGAGCAGGAGCGGGAGCTGTGGCGGCGGCGGCCGCGGCGGCGGCAGCAGCAGCAGGAGGCGGCGGCGGCGGCGGCTATGGGGGCTCGTCCTCGGGGTACGGGGTGCTGAGCTCCCCCCGGCAGCAGGGCGGCGGCATGATGATGGGCCCCGGGGGCGGCGGGGCCGCGAGTCTCAGCAAGGCGGCCGCCGGCGCGGCGGCGGGGGGCTTCCAGCGCTTCGCCGGGCAGAACCAGCACCCGTCGGGGGCCACCCCGACCCTCAACCAGCTGCTCACCTCGCCCAGCCCCATGATGAGGAGCTACGGCGGCAGCTACCCGGACTACAGCAGCCCCAGCGCGCCGCCGCCGCCGCCGCCGTCGCAGCCCCAGTCCCAGGCGGCGGCGGCGGGGGCGGCGGCGGGCGGCCAGCAGGCGGCCGCGGGCATGGGCTTGGGCAAGGACATGGGCGCCCAGTACGCCGCTGCCAGCCCGGCCTGGGCGGCCGCGCAACAAAGGAGCCACCCGGCGATGAGCCCCGGCACCCCCGGCCCGACCATGGGCAGATCCCAGGTAACCCCCGCGCCGGCCGGGCCTGCTTCCGCCGCGGCGGCCTCGCCGCGCGCCGCGAACCCTAGTTTCTTTCTTTCCGCGTACTTTTTCTGCGTCTTCTGCCGGGGGAGGCGGGGGCGAGGCGCCCAAAGCCATTTTAACTCGCGGCTGCCTCCCTCCGAGGCCGGGCGGCGCACAGGGTCGGACGGCGCGGCGCGGGGGCCGGGGCCTGAGGAGGGGGTCTCTCCGAGGCCCGGGACGCGCGCCGCGATTGCCGGTCGCCGGGCACCCGCCTCGCCACCCCGCCCCGGGCGCCGAGCCGCGCGTGCAGGAGTCGGGGCCCGCGCCGCGGGGAAGCCGTGTGGGCGCTGGGGACTGTTCGGGCAGCTCTTTCAACAAAATAGGCGCTCCCGGCCAGTAGGGTCTGGGGAGGAATATTGACCCCCTCGTCTCGGTTAGCGCCAACAATGAGCGAGAACTGGGAAAAGAATGAGGAACTTTGTCCTCCCTCCGGCCACACTGCGTTGCCTCTTAGCTCACAAGGTGAAGGCAGGAAAAATAGGTTAGCTTTGTGGCAGCCTGGTGCGTGTTTCGTAGTTGTGCCTAGCCATTCGGGGATATTCGGTGCGGGCTTTGAGTTAGAGCGTTTAGTAGCAGCAGTAGTACCCACATTTACAACGATGTGGAGCTCAAAAAATCCAAAAATATATCGATCCCTTCCTAAGAATAGCCGGGAAATCCATTATTTGGCTTGCAGGCTGCTTGAAAGGAGTCACCTTCAACAGACAGGCTGTGTTAAAGGAACACATTCCGGTTGAATTGAACTTATTTTGATCGTGGATTAGGCGTACATTTTATTCAGCGAACCCACGGAAGTAGCAGACCAGTGCAAATTGATCTTTTTGGATCGGATTTATTTGGATTTTTAATTTCCTGTCACCCAAGTCCTGCAGCGTTGTTAGGAAGTGTCCTGCACTCTTGCTGTTTCTTGCTCGTAGGCTGAGCCTAAAGACTTGATCTCCTTTGCAAGGTTTGGAATTTGAATTGTGGAGGTAAACTGGCTGTAATAGTCTCCAGACAGCTGCCTCTGAGTTGACATCTAATCTGCCATCTGATTGGCTCCTCTCTCACCATTGGGCATTTAGCACTGCTGATGTAAATAGAAGTGCTGAGCGGTACAGTCACAAAAATTCTTGCCACAAATAATAACTGAGCTCTATTACAAGCAGATGTAAGGTTGGATATTATTTAAAGCTTAAACTATTATACATCATAGTTATTAATAAGAGGATTAAATACATACAAACATTATGCTGGTGTCCAGGATTGGGCATTTACAAAATTCAGCTCTTTGACAGTCTCAGCATGGCCATTCACTTTAATTGTAAGGTGAGGATATGGCAATTGAAAAATAATTAAACCAAGAATTTTACTAATTTTTGGATTTGTAAAGCTTTTATTAAAAGTATCCTTTGTGGATTAAACCATGGAAAAAATTTGAATTATGTCATCACATGTGGTTTAATGTAAAATTAAAATTTATAGCATTAAAAATGTCAAGATTCTGATATCCAAAATCTTTTAGTAGTATTTAATTAGCTTTATAACAAGAGTAAATCTATATTTCTAGTAAGTTGTGTTTTAACAATTCTGATTGTTTTAAGCTGTTTGTAGATGAGGAGTTTTAGTTAGAATTGACATTACGTTTAAGAAAACATGAAGTGAGGAAACTATATAATAATTTTTGCAGACAGCAATTAGTTAAAAGGGAAGAAATGGATGTTCTTGCAAAATTTAAAAAATCATTTTATATTTGCTTCTGCTTTGGAAGCAAATGCCCCAGGAATCTTTTTTTTTCCCCCCTTGATTATTTTTCCCCCTAGGTTAGGTAATGTGAACCTTATTTGAACTGCTCACACAGTGTTTTAGGGAAACTATATTACATGCAAGTTGTGCTGGGTATGTTTCTTCCAAATAATTTTTCTTTCATAGACATTACAATTTTTTAAACTTTCATAGCATTAAAATATGTTAGAAAGGAATAATGGCTGTTGTAATATATATTTTTACTCAGCTCATTTATTTTAGGAAGGTGTATTTTAGTAATAATCATACCTTAGATGAGAGACTTGTCAGAGTGAATGCAGTACTGAATTTAACAGATAATCATGTGAATCCCAGGCTGAGGACATTGGTGTCCACTCCTTTCTAATCTTTAGTTAGTTAGTGGAATTTTACTTTTAATAATAATATGTTTTCCTATTCTTCATAGAAAACTTGGGATTTCAGTTTTTATTTTTTGATTTGTACAGGTAAAAACATACAAAAACCTTGTGTAAATAAACCCATGCAATTTTAAAAAGATTTGCTTTGTCAACTTCCTTTTAAAGGGACAGTTTAGAATTCACATCTCTGTAAACTAGAAACCAGGATGATAGAGGCAGATGTAGGTCGGTGTTGCTTTACGGTATTTTTTCGTAATGGAACCAATCATTTTAAGTATGTTGTTTTCTTGGAATGAGAGTGAATCCATTATGTCCTCAGTATGACCCTCGGGAATAGCTTTTTTATTTTTGAGGGGGAAGAAAAATGATGGGCCTGTGACCTAGATTCACAGATTTCTTTTAGGTACCTTACCGTTTAACATGTGGAATGTGTCTCTTTTTTATATTTTTTCTTTTTGGAAGGCTGGTATTATTTAGTATTTGTTGTGACAATTATCCTAAGGAACAGTCGTTTGTCCAGAATATTAAATTACTACATAACTATAGGTCATAAAATACTATTAAGTTTTCTTGTGGCTTTTAACACATTTAGTTTCATTTTTGATTTTAGGAATGGTTTACATTGGGTGGCAAATGTTTTTGTAATTGAGAACAAAACGTGCATATATTGTAACGGGAGGGTCTTTTTAAAAAGCGAAATAAGGCATTTTACGATACAGTTTGTTAGTGGGTTTCTGTGAGATAAAGTATTCAGATAAAGCAATCTCAAAAGAAATACTGAGGTCTGCTCACGTAACTAAGATTTTATGATGTCCACATTTGTGCTAAATTTCATTAATGCTATTTTAACTTTAGTTTTATATAATGTGATACAATGTAATTTAAAAAAAGCTTTATTTACCATTAAAAGAAAAGTGATTAGCTGACTTACAAAGCAGGAAGTTACAGGTTGGTTCCTGATTACCTTAAAATTTGTATAAGATACATTATAGCACTCCCCACTTCCCCCCCCTCCCCCCTCTCAGTGCAGTCTTACCCTATGTGATATGTTAAATCTTGTAAACAAATATTTGTGGCCTAAATTTATATATTTGCCAAGGTAGGGCTGGCCAGCTGCTCCATCGTCAGAAGAGGTGGAAATGACAACTGTTTCATAGAAAAGGCTTACCATTTTAAAAACAAAGAAAATATAACAAAAATGTCTATAGTTGTCTGATTTTCTGGATTATTTGGAATGAAATTATGCATAGCTTAAAATTGTTTTCATTGGTGATCTTGATTTCTGTGTACTTACTTTTGGCAATTTGTTGTTGTTTTTTAATGGCAACTACTCTGTAAGACAGCTATCACTTAAATTTACGTTTATATTAACACAAAATCGATACGTTTATTCCAGGGAGCAACATATTCTTACCTTGCATCTATGATGAGAAACCCTATTCCCTCGTTTTTCTTTGGTTTTGTTTTTTATCTATATTTAGGAATGAATTTTTGGCAAAGCTTTTTATACTTGTTCCATTTTTTCCCCATGCCATGTTGTATCAGAAGTATTAGAATTGTGTTGTGGATATGGAAATATTCCAAATCACACTTAGACACTTGTAGTAATGAACAAGCCTCTAAATATCGTTTTTTTTTTTCATTAGAACTGAGAGAGTAACATCTTCACTCTGGTATAAAAATAGTATTAATTCTGGCTTGAGAACCGATTTAAAAAAATGTAAGACAATGTAGAGGAAGTCTCTTAATATAAAACTCACTTGGTAGTTTTATTAGACATAGACACATTTTAAAGAAAACAGGTGTAACAGAATGTGGTTGAATTTTCGATTCTATTTCTTATTAATGGACTTTATTACTTTATAATTTGGAGCAGGGTGTATCTAAAACAATGACTTCTGATGTAATAGGAACTTACTAATTTCCCTAGGATAAATACCAGTGTGACAGGCAAACCAAAAAGATGATCATTTCATTTATTTAACCCCATCCTCTCCTAGGAAGAAAGTAGTTTCGTTTAAAGTTTTTGGGGGTTCTATGAAATTTTGCTACATATGTTGAAAACTGACTTGGAAATGTAAATTTTGGATGTATTGGCATAGGAAAATATATTAGCTTTTTGCCTAGTGTCCTAAACTGAGAGGTTTTTCTTCCGACTCTACAGGAGACTGATGCTGCTCGGTTAACGGATCTGTGTGCTTTGATCCATATTTGAGGAAAAGGAACTAGAATTTCACTTGTGTCACTTTCATTTTGGGCTGTGTGTAGATGTATGAATTTGAGTCTTATATTTGTGTTTGAAAGAACTCTTGTGTGTTACTTAAAACAACAGATTTATGGAGGCTCAAAACGAGTATTAATAAACCTCAAGTTCCATGAATATTTTTGCAATATTTAGGTTTTCAAAATGGATGTTACAAAAATTTATGACATTTTACAATCTTCTTTATACTTAAGGACCACATCCACATTCTAGGCCTTGTTGGAATTGGGTAGATTTTGATCATATGCCTTTTCAGGTGTCCTTTCTTTATCAGGATATCGGCGCAGATTCTCTGTGGCTGTGTAAAGGAGAGCTGCGCAGTTGCTGTGTATGCATGCTTGAGGCTGAGGAACCCCAAGTCCTAGTTCCCTGTGGTGTTGGGGGAAACTACCAGGCAAAACTGCTCATCCACCAAGGGTATATTTATGTAGATGTAGAACCTATTACACAGTATTGCTTTTTCCAGTTTGGAGGCTGTTTATGTAAGACTTAAGTGGCCCTTTTTGGTTTAATTGAGTGGTTGAGTGAATTAATTTTGATCTAAAACCTTGGTGTATGTTAGTGACTTTTTCTCTTAGAAATCTGATGAAAAGAAAATGACTTAGGTATAATTACATAAGTATCATTTATTGTCCACTTATTTTGCCTTATGCCATTGGAGTGAATGGAATTGTTGATATATGCATACAATAGTTTTAACAATACACGTTAATTGAATGACAGTGAATTTATCAAAGTAAAATATGTGTTTCCACAGTAAATTTTCAACAAATATGTTCTATTTTCAAAGTCTTTAACTTGGAGTAATTCTAAGAAAACTGTTTCCTTAGATGTACTTAATTGAATAGGAAGGATCCAGTAGCCGGTTTTTTTTAAAACCACTTCTGAATGGGTCAGTGCCAAGGATATTAGAAGGCTACTGAGTTTGACAGGTGAACTAATGATGAAATTGATTTGTTTCTTGAATGATATTTATTGCTAGGAAAGAGACTAAAGCCTTAAAATCTTAAGTATATCTGATTTACCCGTAGACTCTTATTTTTGGTAGATGGCAGCAGAATCTGGAGTACATCTGTCACAGCAGGGCAGTCCTTTTGAATTGAACTAGATTTGGCCTCTTTAACTACATTCTGTAGGATGCACTTCTCAGTGTCTCCTTGGGCCTTGATGAAAGATGAAACTTGAGAATCAGACGAGAAGTCATTCCTTATTAGGTGACTCTGGAAGGGAAGCCATATTTGATGAAATCCAGGAGAAAATTCTAGGCCATGTTTTTTTTTTCTTCTGTATGGGATGCTAGAAAAGTTATATATATGTGTATTTTTTTGATTGTGGCAAAATATACATAAAATAAAATTTACCAGTTTAGGTGTAAAGTTCAGTGGCGTTAAGTACATTCACATTGCTGTGCACCCCATCCATTTCCAGGACATTTTCATCCTCCCAAATTGAAATTAAAAAAAAAATGTTTTTCTTCCCTTTCTTCGTGTCAGAATTTAAAATCGTTAGTTATTAACATGTAAGTAAAATAAGCTTATTTTTATAACCATTAATCTTGCCACTTCATAGTTTATGAGTAAATCCTTCCTCAGAGGAACACTAATGGTGTTTTTGGTTTGTTTGTTTTTACTTCATTACTTCCAATTCTAACTTTAGGGTTGTCTTCCCAGGTTTTGTCAATTTGGAAATGTGCATTGTGTAGGTTAGTTGTTTCATTGTCAGCTATGTCATTAACAGCTGAAAAGCAGCTTTTTGAAGGCTTTCTGTTTAAAGGTTTGAGATACTTTGTTGAGAGAAGACTGGGACTTTGTTAGATAATAGGATATGGAAATGAACTGTTAGCATGATCATTTTCCCCTTATTTCTCTCATCTTTTGCATTGTTAGCCTCTTTAAAAAATTATTGGTTTTATCTTTCTACTATTAGTGGAAATCCATTGTAATGATAATTTTTTTAAAAAGTGTATTTTAAGTTTTGGGGCATCTCACCCCCCCAACCCAGAGCAAACAACCAATCCACGTGATGCTGTGTCCTTTTTCATAGTGTTCTGTGCCCCAAATTTATGCTTCCCCCCTCATGTTTTTAATTTGTAGTCCTCTGCAAAACTGCAAAAATTCTTTGCAGGTGGAAAAATTCCTAAATTAAGATGATGGGTCTCTTAATTAAATTTTCGAGGCAGCTGCAAAGGGATACTTCTTGGAATCTGGTTAGTCTTTCTCGTGAACAGGCTTTTTGTGTGTAAAATATTGGGATCGTATTTTAGTTACTATTGATGCTGATATGCAGTCACATCTTTTTTTTTTTCTTTTTAAGATTTATTGATTGATTGATTGCTGTGTTGGGTCTTCGTTTCTGTGCGAAGGCTTTCTCTAGTTGCGGCAAGCGGGGGCCACTCTTCATCGCGGTGCGCGGGCCTCTCACTATCGCGGCCTCTCTTGTTGCGGAGCACAGGCTCCAGACGCGCAGGCTCAGTAGTTGTGGCTCACGGGCCCAGTTGCTCCGTGGCATGTGGACTCTTCCCAGCCCAGGGCTCGAACCCGTGTCCCCTGCATTGGCGGGCAGATTCTCAACCACTGCGCCACCAGGGAAGCCCCACTCACATCTTTATATGACCAGTTATGTACTTTAACACCAGGTTCCATAGAGGGCACAGAGAAAGTGAACTGTGGTTTAAGAGCTTGTGCCGGGAAGCAACAATTACTTCTTAAGGTGTACGCATTTAGCATTTGTGTATGCTGTGAGGTGTACGTTAGGTAAATATCTACTCCAGACTATCAACTGGCAAATATTTATTGAGCACCCATTTTCTTAATCAGCCGTGTGCCAGACCCAGATGATAGCCGGGGTGTGGGGATCACTGCTGCTCCTGTGTGCAGTTCAGGCCAGAGACGTCCTGCCAGAGCCTGCTCTCCCTGTACCTGGGCATGGTGGTTGACTTAGAACTGGCTCATTTAAACAAAGTGCAAATAGCAACCATGTGGGTCAGCAGTCTTCTTGGGTAGGGGAGTAGATTTTGGCAAAACAAATAATTGTAGATTGTTGTGATATAGTTGAGGTGAGCTAGTGACTCTTCTGTTGCTACCGATCAATTGCTGGCTCGGTGCCAGAGCAAAATAGAGATCTACTACAGAAAATGATAACTAAAAGAAGGGAAATATGATCTCTTTGAAATTTATGTAGAGTGGTTCTTTTTCTTTTTCTCAGCTTTCTACATTATCCAGGCTCTTGGGGAAAAAAAGTTAAAACAGTCTGCTCAGATTTAGGAAGATACTTAGATTGCTAGAGTATTTTTGGTAACTGTTTAAATAATGTATGCTGGCTGAGGAGTAAATTCAGCTACTGCTTCTGGGTCCTGAAATAAACCTTGCAGAAAGCAAGGCATTGGTGATTAGTGGAGGATGTTCCAGAATTCTTAGTATCTCCTGTTTCTTTTTGTGATGAGCATCTGAGAAATGAAACCACTCACCATACTTCATAGTCTAATTTTGAAATGCTTGGTAATTCTAGAATTTGTCTAGAATTTGGCATATAATTCCCGAAATTTTAAGAAGCAAATTTTAAGATTCAGTGACCATGTATTTATATGTACAAGCTATAAACGCATTTTACTATCCTTTAACGTATCTGCTTCCTGTTTGTATTTTTAATAATAAGTTTATTTTACCCAATGAATTATCACTGACCTTGGAAATAGAAATGTAAAACATTGCTACTGCTGAGTAAGTATCTTTCTGAAGAAGCAGACCAATTCCTAAGGGAGCTGACATGCCTTGTTGTTTATTAGTTTATTTCTGTGAGTATGAGGATTTATGAGAGAATATGAATATATTGCCAGGTATCCTGATGTAAGGGAAAGATTGTGGGCTTGGAGTTGGGCAGACCTTTTGATTGATTTGTAGGCTTCAGTGCTCATTTTCCCTGAGATCTGGCAGGGGCTCAGCTTTCTTATCTGTACTGTGGCCTGCTGGGCGGGGTTGTCACTGAGGTCATCTCTGTAAATCCTGTAGCATCCTTACGTGGCACCTCTTCTTTCCCCACCTGTCTGTCCACTGGTGTAGTGAAGCGGGCCTGGGTTCTTCTTGTTGTCTGTCTGGCCCTGCTGCGCTTCAGGGTGTGGTTGAGGACAAGTCCCTGCCTCCATCAGATAGTGACCCCTGGTCCCTCCCAGCTACAGAATTCTGTGCAGCTTTGAATTTAAAAGAAAATATACTGCCTAATCAGTTATGCACCACTGAATATCTTATTAAACTACACTAGATCCCAGACATGTTCAGAGAATATCAACTGAGACCTGTGCAGATGTATAGATTTTGTGAATTCCACTGTAATTTCCCTCAGAAATGTAGTTATGTACTGATTGGGACTCTTGTAAACAGTTACATGAATTGGTTTTGGTTTACCAATAGAGCCTATGGGGGACTGATGCCATAGGAACTAAGCCACTGACCCATTCAGTATTCCGTCCTATATATTAGTAAGTTCTGTTCTCGGGCCAAGAGTCATTCCTTTCTTTGGCCTCTTAGACCTTTCCACTTTCATGATCCTCAAAAACGACTGGCTTTTTAGGGGAGGTACTTTTTGCAAAGGAACAAAGTTTCAAAACTTTAAAAATAGGCTTCTTTGAGCTTCTGGGTGGTAGACTTTGGTCTCTCATTAGTTAAGTAACTTGCTTCTGTATCTGCTTCAACTTCACTGAATAAATGGTTCAGATTTGGTCCTTAGCAAGATTATAATTTACTCTACATATCATGGAAGTTTAGGTCTGCTCTCAAACCGGCAAAACAGGGAATGTAAAACCTGAGAATGCCAAGGGCTTGTCTCAAATATGTAGAGAAGAACAGTTTTTCTTTTTTATGCTAAGATTTTAAAAAGTATCAGGGACAAAATTTAATTCTGTTATGAACAAATACTTACTGAGTGCCACTTGGTGCTAAGATACAAAGAGTAAATATAACATATGATCCATAATTTTCCCTGTTGAATTATCATAGACTCCTGGTGTTTTTACAAAGTGGAAATTAAATTGAATGGCTACATTATTCCTCTGCAGTTCTATGCAGAAAGACTATATCCATCAAAGTGCATCATCTAACAATCTGAAGAGTAGATGATAATGCCTGCAGTTCTATGCAGTTCTATGCAGAAAGACTATATCCATCAAAGTGCATCATCTAACAATATGAAGAGTAGATGATAATGTATCCAAACTGAAAATTTCCTGATGAGTGTTGTTATATATTTCACTAATTTATGTGGAAGGTCAGGGTACTTGAAGGTTGTTCTTAGGTGCTGTAACGTTGATGAGAAAGTGATCTTAATTTGGATTTTATTTTGGGTATCATACAGTGATTTTTCTCCTCAAGAAATGACTTTATAATATCAGTATCATGAAGGATTTAAAATTCAGTTCATTTACACCTTCACTGTATTGAACAGCCTTCGGAATGTCAGGGCTTTGGGACTATAGATTTACGTCAGGGTAGCGAGACCTGGAGCATCAGGCAGATGTTTGTGGAGAGCGTACTGTGTGCTTGGCCGTTTGTTGGATGATGGATCCCTTGATGAGAAGTCCTGCCCTTTGAGTAATTGACGGTGCAGAGACTAAGGACAGGTAGGCATGCTGCACGATACAGTGTAAACAGTTTAGGTGGGACAAGTTTAGATGTTAGAGGGACACCTCACGGAGACCGGGGTGGGGTAGGAGTAGGAAGGCTGTGTAGTACAGCAGGTCGAATAAGCCAAGACCTGCTTGAGGAGCAGAAGTTGACCACGTGAAGAGGCTTGGGGATTAAAGCAAGGGCAAAGGCAAGAGCTGAAGGTGTGCAGGTTAGAGAACCTGAAGGCTGGGCATTTACTACCTGTGTGACCCTGGGCAAGTCGCTTCCCCTCTCTGAGGTTTGTAGCTTCCTCATTTCAAAGGGATGGGAAAGAATACTTAACTCATGGAATTCTTGTGAGAAGTAGATTTGATAAAGTACTGGTATACTACCTGGCAAGGAAGGGGATGTGTGATAAGGAATTGAAATGAGTTAGGTGTGATTCTGCATTAGTTAATTTAACAGCCTATTAGTCTTTCCTCTCAGAACAAATAGGTTAATATTCAAAGCTTATTTCGAATCCAGACAGTGTCAGTTTTTATTGCCCAGTATGTCTTTATCTTGCCAGGTGTTTAGGAAAAGTTATGGAGCAATTTATCACATTTCTAAAATGTCTCCTGTGTTTTCCAATTTTTTTTAACAGTCATGTTTTTTAACTGGTAAGGAAAAATAAATTCAGAAGATCGATAATTAGAACATTTAATTTCACCACCATCAACAAACATTTAGTGACCTTGGTGTGTAGTGACCTTGGTGTAGTGACCTACAGGGACACTGTATTAGATAAAAAGATATCCAGAGAATATTGGAAAATTGTTAAACATCGTGGTGTTCATTGTTTAGCGCAGAGGAATATTCTTAGATTGCTAAGTGAACATTGGCAGTTAACATAAATATAGACAGTTTGTGGGATATTTTTATTTTACTTACTGTTCCATTTAATTAGAAATATGGATTGAATAACTCTGACCTCATAAGCAATCTAAAATTTGAGTTGAAGGAAATTGGTGGTAGGCAGACAGTTTGCAAGTTGATGAAATGGATCTTTTGCTTCCAATTAATTTTTGCCGTATACTAAACAAGTAGTTTATTATTGTGAACTGCTGAAAGTTTTTAAAATTGTAGTAATGTTTGTTATGATGTTGCTGGGTTTGAAACCCTTCCTTTTCCCCTATCTTGGTGCCAACTCCCTTTCACTTCATTTGTCTGGATAGAGACAACTCAGGAAATGCCATGCCACCAGCAGGCAGAGGCGTGCTTTATGAACGGCTTGGTTTCTCCCCTGGTATCCATTATGTGTGGCAAGACTGTCCTTTCTCCTCCACTGAGATGTTTGTCAGAAGTATGAGCACTTTAAAGCAGGAGTGTTTTACTTTTATTCAACCATTCATTAGTGAAAATAGAATGTGAAAAGCAATTTTGTGTTTTGTCTTTTACTGTGCATTAAGTTCCTGTAATTTTCCATATTGCTATATTATTAGTGAAGAGAGAGAGGAGAATGCAGGGAGAAGATGAATTTTATTTAAGACAGTTATACTCAGTTAACTTGAAGGAATGTGCTTTTTTAGTGTAAATACCTTTTCTTGGTGTTTCACGGTTCTTTGAAAAACTAATGCAAAAAAGTTGTAATCAGCTATTAAGATATTTGAGCCAATTGGTTGTCAAATTGTTGAAGTTTTATTCTCGGTGCATCTAGAAATTTCATATAAACGCATTTTGTGAAGAGGGAGATGTGCTAGCCTGGGTAAACTGGTAAAGCTGAAATCTGAATTTGATTTGCATATGTGGTATTTTTTAGGGACTCTCAAAGTTTCGCACATGAAATGAACTAGGTAGTGTGTATGGCATCACATGATCAAAATATTTTTCCCCTTGCTGCTGCCAGAAGCTATCTATTGCTTTTCAACAATCTTACTTGTTGGGCATCATGCCAAGATGTTTAAGACAACCCCTTACGTGAGCGGTTCCATTCTTAACTTCTTTGACTGAAGTGCCGTGACCTTCACATATGTAGATTAGCCATGTGCTCTGTGAATTGAAACTTGCTGCCTCAGGAAGAAAGGGTTTTTCTTTTTATTCCACTGGGAATTTGACAGCCATTCATCCCTGACCTGGGCAGAGGTAATGCAAGGAAATTGGATTCAAATGGAACGTGGACAGATAACACAGAGAGGCAGGCAAGCTTACCTCCTTGTCGGGGATGAAACTATCTGTGGTGTGGATAATGTGCTGATGTGAAGGATCTGAGAAGCAATAGGTACACGGGGCGGGGGCGACGGGGTAGGGAGAGAGAAATCAGTGTAGGAGTTATGGAACAATGTCCTTTTAAAAAAGGAAAGCGTCATTATGGGCATTTCTAATTAGTTTTGACTCCACTCTTTCTCTCCTAACCTAAATTTTTGAAGTCTTTTTTGAATTTTTGTTTATTCTTTAATACTACTCGAGAATTAAATAATTTTAATATTGTGGGCAAGCATGGGCTTAAATACATTTAATTTAGACGAGTCTTTCAAAAGTAGAAGTCACTAAAAGGTTGGGGAGATGAATGTATCGCCCGTGTCTGGAGGAATCAGCGTGTTGGTCTTTGCATTACAGAATCTTGAGATGAATTGATAGTCATGGACCTAGCTTTACTCCTGTGAGAGTCCTTACTCAGTTTTGTAGTGATTAATAAAAGTAATGAACAGTGAATTTGGGGATTTTTATGAGACAAAACTAGATTTAAAGAATGTTTACCTTTGCTCTGTTAGTAAACATACTTGAAATTAAAGTAAAGTTCAGTATAAATAATAGTTGTGACACTTGATTAGGTTGCTGTGATAGAGTGTTGAGAAGGAAAGTTCTTATAAGAATCCTGCAACTGAAGTGGCACTGCAGCCGGTTTCTTAGAAGGAGGGGATGATGAGGGCAGTGTGAGATTTATGAGCGCCTCTGTGTGGCTTTCAGAGCCCAGCCTTTCCTGTGTACATTAGGGCTTGTGAAATATTATGGGGTCAGAGCATCCGTTACGGGCTCTGCGGGAGGCCTTGTTGATGCCCAGCTCTCTCTGTGGGGTGCAGAAGAGGACGTCTGTGTGGGGAACATGCTTCACGGATACAGTAGACTAAGAGGGAAGGAAAGTTATCCCTAACTTGAGGAAGACTTGTTTCTTTACCATATGAGGATTAACAAAAAAATTGGAAAAAGTACCTGGTCATGATCACACAGAACATGGGGCCTTTCCTGGATTTCTGTTACCGTAGCAGACGTTAGGCGTGGTGGTCCGCAGGCGGCAGGACGGATGCCGGACCGACATCTCTGCGCGCAGTTGGGAAGACGGAGCAGCACGTGCGCCCGCAGAATTACATTAACGCAGGGGTGGCGGCGAGGGGGGAGCGGCCTGCCCCCCGAAGACGGAGTAATTCTGCCATTGGAGGAGGAGCAGGGCAGGCACGTGACTGAGGTCTGAGCGGACACGTGCGAGTGGCCTTGATGGGGAGCGGCCAGCTGGGTGCAGACGAGGCGGGAAAGTGGCAAGGTGGTAGTGAGTCAGCAACCAAACCTTGAGTGATTTCTCCTTTTTGTAAAGGGTGGCCTGTGTAAGACTGTCGCGTGGCGACACATGAGGCTCTTACGAATAAACTGCTTTCCATTCTCCGCCTCCCAAATAGAGAAATGCAGATTCAGAGAAAAATTTTTAGAAGAGTCCTAAACAATAGTGAGCTACTAAGATCACTCCTCTTACTGAACACCGACTCTGTGTGCCAGGCACACTGCGCCGAGTAACTGCAGTCCTCTCAGCAGTCTTGCCACACAAGCGTCCCTATTTCCTAGACAAGTAAACTGGTAGAATTAAGAAAGTTCTTCAATACCCAGGTCTGTCTGATGATCAAGCTTACATCCTCTCCGCTAAAGGAGTGGTTCTCAAACCTGGTTGCCTGTCAGATTCACCCAGGGAGGTGGGCAGGGTCCCCAGGCCCCTCCCCCAGGATTCAGATGCTCAGGCTGTGGAATGGCCTGTATGCCCACCTTTCTGCCACCCACAGAGGTCGTTGACAAGCTAGAGGTAAAGTTTAAATAAATAGACTTTGTGTAATCATTAAGACATGCAGAATTACGTTCTTGTAATTGAGCTTTTGGTGTATTTTGGCCCCATAGTCATACCAGACAAAGGAGAGGAAAGAATCTGCTCCAAGGGCATGAAGGTGGCTATTGGATTTTTCTGATAGTGTCACTGAACATTAATTTACATCCGCCTGTTGGGGGAAACTCTGTCCCACGATCTGGGTCACTGCTTTAAGTTGAGTTGTCAAGGGAGGCTGTGAAACAGCCTCCTGATGTTTCAAGAGGAGCACAGGTTCTCTTCTGTTTGGGGTTATTATTTGCACGTGGCTGTAACTGAAGTTTCTGGGATGGGGAGGCGATGGACCGGCATGTAGAACAGTGTCTACTAATATGTGCTTAATATGTTTGGATGAGAGCATAGATGAATGTACTGGACAGCATCTCAAGGTCACCTGGTGTTAGGAGTCCAGAAATCTGTAAGTCCAAGAATGTAGAGGAGAGGACAAGTGACAATCAGGGACCAGAAGATTGGAGAGAAGGGAGGATACGGGCAACTGGAAGAGAGAATTTCGGAGTGAAAAATAAGCAAAATAAAAGTGAATGTCATTATGTGCCCAGAGTGAACTCCTGTGGTGGTAAAAGTTGTAAGACAAACTCCCAAATTAGCATATCTTAATCAGGGTGTTAATATACAGTTAAAAGAACAAATGTAAGGCAGAAAAATCCTCTAATTCTTTGGTGAGGTCATTTCATGACGTTATAGTCATGATTATTTCCTTTTTTGCTGTTGCCACATGGCGCTTCTGGAGTCGAGTCAGTGGTGTTGGGAAGATAGGAAGAGCACTCCATCACTGGAAGTAGTCAAATTCCTCATTTTAATTTGCTACCTACTTAGCTGAGGAACTTCTAGGCTGGCCAGGCCAAAGGATGTTGGGATGGGTCCTGAGACCCTTTTAGTCTTTTCTCCTGCTAATTATGTCTAGTGGTAAGGTACAGTACTGGGAAATTTCCCTTTTATGTCCCCACCTATTTTTCTCTTTTAAAATTTGTCAATCAAACCAAATCTCACAGCTTGGAAAAAAAATCAGTTTGGCTCATAACCTTGTTTTAGACAAGTGATGTAAGTTAAATTCCACTTAACCAATGCTGCAGAAGTGTTTGAGCATTAAGAAAGTTCACAGTACTGGCTCTGTTCATGTCTCTTTCCTGGGTTTTGAGCTTGTGTTTTCCTCACCTCCTGCTTGATCCTAAATTTGAGGCTGAGAATATTTACAAATGACCTGCCTCTACAATGCTGTTTTTAGCTTAGAATTAAATGAAGGCTTTCCTGTCTCTTGTTTCCTATTTTCTAATGATATTTGATTTCGTTTTATTCTTTATAATAATATATCACTACTAAAGTAATCATGGATTTACAGTTTTTGAAGTTAATGCTGACTATACCTAATCCATCTCAAGCAAATAAATTAACAGCCTATTTGTAGGAACCCACAGAAGGAGAAAAACGAAGCAAAACTGGTAGCCTGTTGTTTAGGCCTGTTGCCATGTGTTACAGGCACGTCCTTTTCTAAGACCCGACCTTTAATTTTGTTTGGTTCTTCAAACTTCTGAAGGGATGGGTGCAGCCACATTTTAATCTTGTTTGTTATGATATAAGGTATGTCTTGCCTAGAAAGCTAACACCTGTCTACCTGTGCTAGTCCTTTCAGAGAATTTCTGCAGGAATGTATCATTCACCTAGTGCTATGGTTTTCAACAGTGCAGCCTTAACATTCTGAAACAGCTGAGAAAGCCCTGAGAAAATACCTGTCAAAATGCTCATGAACTTAACTCTGTCAGAGAAGAATAAAGCCATTGCCTCCTTTTTCAGGCTTAGATGATAGTTACTTTGTTCCTCGTGGTAACTTTCCTTTTGGCCATATTATAAGTACAAAGTGGAGAAGTTAGTCGAGCAGCTGTGGGGAGCAGGTTCGAAGTGAGGCACCCGTGGAAGCAGACAGGTGAGATGCCACGAGTTCTGCCAAAACACAGGGAGGAAGCAAGCTGTGCTGGCTGGTCCCTTGTGACCTTCTGAGGGAATCGGGGGAGAAGCAGGTCAAGCCTTATGTGCCTTGCGTCTTTGAGAGCCTCGGACACCAGTCTGCAGGAGAGACAGTGAGTCAGTGATATGGGGACATTTTGAGGGATACTTTCCATGCCCCAAAAGACCCTGCGAAAGAAGAATGGGAAGCCAGCGTTGGAGCAGGTGGAAGACCTAAGTTGATCGCCAGCTACCGTGCTACTTTATGTGCGTACTTGACTCGTTCGGCAAATAGCTATTGCTATCTATCTAGATACTGATAGCTATTTAGCACCTACTGTGTGACAATAGTGTTAGGTGCTAGGGATAAAACAATGAATAAAACCCAGGCCCTGCTTTCATAGGGTCTACCTTCCAGTGAAATTTAATCCTAGAGATAGCGGAACCACCCATCTACAGGGCGGCGGTAGCTTTTACGGTAGGATGGCCAGCAGCACAGGGGAGTGCAGAAGAATCGAACATTTTCATAGGAATGAGGCTATATAAGAATATATATAGGGGCTTCCCTGGTGGCGCAGTGGTTGAGAATCTGCCTGCCAATGCAGGGGACACGGGTTCGAGCCCTGGTCTGGGAAGATCCCACATGCCGTGGAGCAACTGGGCCCGTGAGCCACAATTACTGAGCCTGCGCATCTGGAGCCTGTGCTCCGCAACAAGAGAGGCCGCGATAGTGAGAGGCCCGCGCACCGCAATGAAGAGTGGCCCCCGCTTGCTGCAACTAGAGAAAGCCCTCGCACAGAAACAAAGTACCAACACAGCCAAAAATAAATAAATAAAGAAAGAAAGAAAGAAAGAAAGAATATATATAGAAGTCAGTTTGTAAAGGAGCCATCGTGGTTACTTCTATCGTCTTTTACAAATGCTTGGCACGCACCCCTCGTGTCACAGGGCAGTGATCAAACGTAGCGTTTTCACTGCCAGTGGTTGAAATGGCCCACGGCAGCCCCAGTGCTGTCCTCATTCCCTCCAAGCTGGGAGGAAGGGGTGGTGCAAACCCAGAGTTCTGGGTCTGACTCCACAGGGAGAAATCACATGGGATGGTAACTTTTTGAAGGTGTTCAGTTGCTTTTGAATCATCCTGTATATTTAGTAACAGGCTGTGGTTTTGGACATGTTGGGTTTGAGATGTGTTCCAAACAGCTAAATGGAGATGCTTGTAGGCAGATGGAAAATAGGGATCTGGAGTAGAGGAGGGTGATCTGGGCCCCGAATATAAATGTGGGTTCTCAGCATGGGGTGTCAGTTGAGAGTGGGTTTCATGAGATTGCCCTTGGGAGCACGCGTGTGAAGAGAGGGGTGCTAAGGACTTGTAGGGGGCATTAGCATTGAAGGAGTAGAAAGGAGCCAGCCAAAGAGTTGTAAAAGGAGGTGGAAAATGTGGGGCAAGCTCCACAGAAGCCACGGAGGACAGAGGTTTCTGGAAGAAAGACCTGCACAGCTGTGGTAAGCACTGAGGAATGGTTAGGTAAGAGTGGGAGTTGGCATCTGGGTCATTTGGTCACTGGTGACCTTTGGAAGAGCGGTCAGGAAGGGGGCAAGCAGGAGGCTGAGGAGTGAATAGGAAATGAGAAGGAGGCTTTGAGATGGTTGGGAAAGGGGTGGGGTTGTTTTGTTTGTTTAAAAATTGGAAAAAAAATTAACTGGAAGAGAGGCAGAGAAGTCGCGCTTGCTGTGCTGCCTTCTTTGTGCCCAGGCCCTGTGCTGGGTGCTTCCGAAATGTCAGTTGACCTTTTTCCTCTCCCAGTGGACCGGGCACTGCTCTGCTGGGGACAGGAGGGCCGTCCTCTTCCTTGTATCCCCAGTGCCCGATGCGTCCCCATTGGCGGGACTCAGTGTTTGCTTATTGAGGGCCACACATGTTGCACGAGGCCTCGGATTTAATCCTTGCAACATGACTACGTGACAGGTTTTGCTATCCTCATTTTGTAGATTCTAAGGAAACGTAGGATCAGAGGGGCACGTGTACTTTGACCAAGGGCATCAAGTGTTGGCCCCAGGAGTTGAACCTGAGTCAAGTTCACGCGAAGCCCATGCTGCCCTGGTCTTTGTTAAGGGTGGAGGGTATTTCATTAGATTTGTAGGCTGAGGGGAAGGAGCCACATTTTTATAAAGATTATTTGCAGACATTTTCAGAGAATAAGTTTTGTGATATATTGAACTGCCAGTGTGTTTTGGGTGCTTTTGCCACCTTTGGTGCGCTGGGCTGTGAACATGAAGTAGTGAGTCAGCTGGTGTGATGCAGACATCTTTGATGTGTGGAGAGACCTCTTAAAACAGAGGTGATTGCATTTGGGAAATTAGCTGTGGCTTTGGCAGTCATCTTAGGCTAAGGCAGTGGTCAGAAGGAGTATAAGTTGTTCAACGTTTTCTCGTTATTCCCTCTGAAAACTTGTGTTTGAGAGCTGGCATTCAGGATTGGCCACTAAAAATTCTGAAGCAGTTTGCTCTGTGTGTATAAGTTACTCTCTGATGTTAAAATTGTTACTGTAAGACAGGTATATGTTTTCTACCACATACTTGTGACACCATTCTTTAAATTACAACTCACATACACATCCCCTTTTGTGTATTACAGATTATAGGTGAGAGTCCCGCCTGGTGCCTAAAACCTCAAAGGGAACCTCATTTGTTTTTCCATTGTACTGAAATATTAAGTATTGAATAATTAGTAATATATGCTTTCTTGAACAGTTACTAGGTGTCAAGCACTGTGCTAAGAACCGTATATGCATTATCTATGAATTTGGTAGTATTATTGTATACATTTTACAAATACGTAAACGAAGGCACAATCTAGATAAGCTTAAGGCACATATCTAGGAAGTGGCATAGGCTCAGCGCGAACCCGGACATCTGTCTCCATTGCCTTCTCAGATACTGTGCTGTCTGTATTTGCGCTCAGCAGTTACTGGCATGCGTAGATTTAGGTGAGTGGCCTGAATTTATATTTTGGAAGCTGTCATTGCAGTAGCAATTTTTTTCTTGCTTTTTGCTTTCACATCATTTGATATTCTATGAGGATATTGAAAAAGTTGATGAAGAAAGATACCTCCTTTCCATAGATCGGATATTATTTGGTTACAGAGATGGAGAAAATAGAATCTTCCAAGAAGCCGCACAGTAAGTGGTAGGAGTCCCAGCCACCGGGTGAGACTGGAGGAGTTGTGTCCTTGGTGTCCGAGACTGGGACTCCCTCCTTTCCCTGTGGCAGACATTTTTCTTATCCATGTCCCTTCTGCCCCACCAGAAAGGAAGCAGATTTGAACTCAAGGGTATTTCTTTTTTGATGAAAATGTGAAGGGGATCTTTATACTTGGTTTGGCTTTCATTACCATTCCCCCTTCCAAAGAGAAAACTCAGCATCAAGATACATAACATGACTGAAGGATCTTTTTTCCAGCAGACAGCCTTTTTAGCATTAAAAGTACTCTCTAGAACTGCTCTGTCCAGTTTGGTAGCCAGTAGCCACATGTGGCTATTAAAATTAGTTAAAATTAAATAAAATTAAAAATTAGTTCTGCAGTTGGGCTAGTCACAGTTTAAGTGCTTAAAAGCAAATACAGAGGCTTCCCTGGTGGCGAGTGGTTGAGAATCTGCCTGCCAATACAGGGGACACGGGTTCGAGCCCTGGTCTGGGAAGATCCCACACGCCGCGGAGCGACTAGGCCCGTGAGCCACAATTGCTGAGCCTGCGCGTCTGGAGCCTGTGCTCCGCAACAAGAGAGGCCGCGATAGTGAGAGGCCCGCGCACTGCGATGAAGAGTGGCCCCCGCTCGCTGCAACTAGAGAAAGCCCTCGCACAGAAATGAAGACCCAACACAGCCATAAATAAATAAATAAATAAATTTATTTTTTTAAAAAAACAATTTAAACATATGATCGCTGTGCACTGCTCTTAGTAAGTACAAAACATGAGCTATTTGAATTCTGGATGGCTATAAATAGGAAAGGGTCTTGAATAATCATTTTCGAAACTATCTTTGTCATCAACAGTACAGATGTATTGTGATGATCCAAAATTAAAAGGAATAATGAAAAATCCGATGAAACAATATTATAAGAAAGAATTTCTTTCTCTGTTTTGGAGTGTTCTGCCCAGGCTTCTGCCAGGTTTTCTGAGGACCATGGGCACAGGGAGGGCATCTGTGTCATCCACTGTTTTTAATAGGAGAGAAGATGTTGCTGCTGTTTGTACCCAAGCATGCGGGAGGCTTTTTAACTTGATTTTGTTTTATATTCACTGCAAATAAATGTAAGACTAGTTAGTGTTTTTTTCTTCTGCAACATTTGAAAGGAAGTACTTGATTTCTGTCTGTGTCGCAGTTTGAACTTTAACCGGTGGCCTGGTAGTTGGAATAGGTTATGCATTTTGCTGTGGAAAAAAATCAGATTGCTTTCTCAAGGTTGACTGAAATGTTTTAACTCTTCATAGCAAATGAGGCGTGAAACAAATTGTCAAAAGGATGGAGACAAAATTATCGCAGTACCGGGTGTTTAACTGGCTGGTGATGCGCCACTGAAGGTGTGAGCTGGGCAGATAAATGTGTAAGCGGCACCTTTCTCTTTTTCTCCTACCCGATTTCTCGCAGCTTGTCTTCACTAAAGGACCTAAATCTGTGTCAGAAAAATCACAGCCCTCTGGGAGTGTTAGATTATAGTGTTGCTAGGAGGAATAATTAAGAAGTACTATAGGCTATGGATTAGAAGAAATACACTTCCTGTTTCCAAACATTTTACTTCACATCATCATTAGATGAAGCAAAAATAAATCTTTAGTGTCTGAAAGCTTGATTATGTGTAAAGTATGTCAGTGGTTCTCTGTGCGCATATACTTCGCTATTCATGTGTTGTGCGTTGCTGTACTCAGAATAACTAACACCCTTTTTAGGATTTAGGATTTTAAGATTTAGTTGTTTGAATAATAATGCTTGAACGGAAAGATAATGAAGTGTTTAAATCATGGACTTTTTACTTTTAGAATATCAATGTTAATTTAAGGAATGGCTAGAGGTTTAGTTTACTAGGGGGCACTTTATATTTTTGGCTACTCCTCCTTCACTTTTCATTTTGAAGCTCCTCTTTAGGTCCTTAGGATTTATTAAGAGATAGCAAATAGAAGGTTACAGCTCTCCTAGCCTACTGGGGCTTTTAATTTTGAACACAGATCATAGAATGGCTACAATAGATGTTTCATACAAAGTGCGAGGGGAGAAGTATTAAATTAAGAGAAAGATCATGCATTGGCCTTGTTTTTCTGTGGCTAAGTATAAGTTATTTTTATATTTTTAAGTATTTTTAGCATCTTAAAAGCAAAGGGGTATATGAATATATGTGTACATATATGTTCATGAGTATGTGTCTTATGTATACTTATGTATGTGTGTATGTATTTGATACTGGGTTGGCCAAAAAGTTCGTTCGGTTAAGGAATACGTTGTTCAATAAAGTTCTTGGTGAAAATGAAAAAAGGTCTCTTATTTTTACTTGAAACCGAATGAACATTTTGGCCAACCCAATATAACTACAAATATGGACAACAGTGAAAAGTATAATCCTATCACACTGGCACAGCTGATAGTACTTTGGCATCTTTCCCTCTGCTTGTTACTTCTGATGGATATATATTTGAGTACGACCACTATTTTCATCCTCTGTTTTACTTACTGCCATGGTAGTACATATATGTAAGGGGTATTATCAATTGATTATGCAGCTTCCAAGCAACCGTGTTTCCTTTTTATCAGGCTAACTCCAATATGCAGAGATGATTGAGTTTTTTTGCTTGTGATTTTGTCCATTTATTAAAAGTCTTTCAGTGAAGATGTAAGAGCCAGCATTTTATTTATGGAATGTAGTCCACCTTTATAAATTTATATAATAGAAATAAATGCATGTATGTTTCCTGTGGGTTTTCACATATAGAGGACTGGTAGATCTTCAAAGATTGTAGTGGATGCAACTTACCTTTGTAAGAGGGAACCAAAATATTTTCCTTTCCCTTCCCTTTGATTGACTTTCATCTTTGAGCTAACTAGCAGTCTGTCTGTCTGTCTACCTATTTATCTATATCTACTGTCATCTGTCATCTTCATCCCTCTGTGTCATATCTGTCTCGTAATTACCTAGACTTATCTTTGCTTTTGTTTTTGCATTTCTTTATGAGCTGTCTACCTCCCACGTCAAGTGAATTCTCCGGTTGCTTTCACAGCGTGCTCTTTCTTGCTTTCATTTTGTCTTTTTCTTTTTTTTTCCTTTTCCTTTTCTTGATCAGTTCTTCCTGTCCCTCCTCAGCTCCTCACATTATAAGCTTCAAATTCCATATCCTGCCCTGAGTGGGCATTCATGTAAAATTTTTCCTGTGTCTGTTGTTACTTTTTGCCAATGTGTATTAAAGATCTGGCCCTTTTTATTTCTTAATGTCCCTGGTTTTTTTCCTCCTAAAACTGTAAATTTAAGATTAGGCAATATTACTAATTGCCAGTATTTATAAAGAGGCATGCAATTAGAACAAGAGTTTAACAAATGCAAACGTCTTGCTAAAGTTCTCTACTCGCTGACCTTTGACTGTTTAACCAATAATTGCATATTATGACTGTATTTGTTTGCTTTTGGAACCAACATCCCTCAACTTACCCTGAGTCTACGTCTTAGATGCTTTTTCTGGGGTGTGGTGTTGGCTCCTTGGATTTGAATCTGAAGGCAGATTTAGCATAAACACTTGACTCTCTCCTGTCTCTTGCTGGGCAGTACGCTTAGCGAGGAAGGGAGTGGATAGAATGAATAGTCCAGCAAGTAAGGGATTCGGTTTGAGCTCTGCCGCTCATAAGGTGATAAAGTACCTAAGTGCTGGGTGGTTAAATGAGGTAGTATACATAAAGCATATAGAAAGTGTCTTTAAGTGTTGGCTGTTCCTTATTACCGTTGCCATTATGGAGGAAGCAGGGCTATACTTAATCGAAGATCGGGCGTTGATTTGCCTGTAGGAATACTCTCTGCTCTTAGAGCTCTTACCAGAAAACTTTTTATCTATCCAGTGGACACCTTTGCATAGAAAAAGTTTTTTTCTATCCACAGGCCACCTTTGGTTTTATTTTCTTTCTTTTTCACACCTGGATGGAAGAATAAAGTAGGAAAAAGAGTTACATACATTTTGCGACTTTGAAACCTTGTAATGCGATTGTTTTCCAGTTGGAAAGCTCATTCCTAATTTATATAATGGCTACTTTGCCTCTATCACATTCACTAAATTAAGTTTGATGCTGCACCCCAAAATCTTAACCATAAACCTTCTGTGTCCTTATCAGTAAAATGGGGATTATGTGAACTGCCGTGAGGTCCTCGGTAAATGATAAACGCGTGTACAGTGTATCTCAATAAACCTTTAAAGCGTTTTTTTTTTTTTTTTTTTTTAAAGATTATGGTCTTCAAAAAGTGCTTGTAGTTTCTGAAGCTGAGACACTGTGCCTTAGTATGCCACTCAGCTGATGCACGGGCCCCGTCGATGGCTTTCATGATTTCACCAGAGCTGGCTTAGAGGTGTTCCTGCTCTCCAGTTGTCCTTTGTTCTAAAAACACATTTCCCATAAAAATGTATTTCACAAGTTTTTCTGCACCACATTTTCAACCAAAGTTTAAATGTGGATTGCTTGATTTTACTTAGTAATAACAACTTTGCGGATCACTTAATAATTTCCAAAGTGCTTTTCTTAACCTGGTTCTCACAGTAATCTTGTGAGGTTTGGTTAATATCCCTGTTTTATAGATGCAGAGGCTGAATCACAGTGACTTGGTTAAGGACACACTTGGATCTCAGCTAGATTTTGTGCCCCGATCTGAGCTTTGGCACTGCACACCACATCACTGTGGTGTGTATGGTATTTGTTCGACTTACGGACACACTCAGCGTTTAGAGCAGGGGTGGGCAAACTTTTCCTATAACGCGCCAGGTAGTAACTATTTCTGGCTTTATGGGCATGGTCTTCGACTTTCTGCTGAGGTCCCTCTAAAGTAGGCACAGACAGTCTGTGAATGAAGGGGGAGGTTGTGTGTCCGTAACAGTATGGACACAGACATTTGAATTTCACGTAATTTTACATGTTGTAAAATATACTTCTTTTGATTTTTTTCCAACTGTTTAAAAATGTAGAAAGCATTCTTAGCACACTGGTCCTACAAAAACAGGTGGTGGACCAGATTTGGCCCATGGGCTGTAGTTTGCCAACCTCCGGTTTAGATCATGATAAGGACAGGATACACTTTTCCATTTCAGATTCCATCCAGATCTGTCACCTTCCCCCCAGTTAGCCGTCTTTATTTACACAACTCTCTATTCCCTGGGATTTTGGCTCAAGCAGCAGCACTTAGCTGGCATGGAGCTGGGAAGATTTTATGTCTTTCAGATGAGACTGAGGTCCAGAGGGAGTAAAGGGATCACCCAGGGTTGGAAATCCCATTAGCAATAGAGCCTGTGCATATTAAACCAGGGTTCTTGATTCTCCATACAGTGGTTTATTTTGTTTTATTTTTTACTGGCTGTGATTTAATTGTGTTTCTTCATGTTCTAGGCAGTCTGTCAATTCCTTAATTTTCCCCCCAACATTTTGAGTTTTAGTCTGAAGTTATTTTTTTTTTTAATTACTGAAGTGTAGTGCATGAATACATTCTTATGTAGAAGATTCAGACACTGGCAACATGTACATTGAATGTTTAAATTTCCTTTTACTGCTTCTACTTCCCAAAAGTATACACTCATAAGTTCAGTGTATTTTTTCTAATCTAGTTTTTCTTTAAAAATACTGCATATGGGCTTCCCTGGTGGCGCAGTGGTTGAGAATCCGCCTGCCAATGCAGGCGACACGGGTTCGAGCCCTGGTCTGGGAAGATCCCACATGCCGCGGAGCGACTGGGCCCGTGAGCCACAACTACTGAGCCTGCGCGTCTGGAGCCTGTGCTCCGCAACAAGAGAGGCCGCGATAGTGAGAGGCCCTCACACCGCAATGAAGAGTGGCCCCCGCTTGCCGCAACTAGAGAAAGCCCTCGCACAGAAACGAAGACCCAACACAGCCATAAATAAATAAATAAATAAATAAATAAAAATTAAAATGGAGATTTCTTTAAAAAAATACTGCATATGAACATATACAATTATATAAACATAAACATCCATGTATAAATCATACTATACATATTCTTGGACTGGCCTTTTGCCCCATTGAAGCCTCTTTCGGACACATCACAGCGTGTCTGGGTAATTGTGTGTGTGTGTGTGTGTGTGTGTGTGTGTGTGTGTGTGTGTGTGTGTGTGTGTAGAGGTTCTCTTATTGTTTAAGCAGTCACTGAAAAAAACAAAATATCGTTTCTACTGTGGGCCACTGAGCCGTTTTGGAATGTCGCTGTCTGCTGAGGGAGTTGGCCAGGAGGATTTGCCTGGAAGGACCACGAAGGGTCTTTAGGCAGCAGCCCTGCGTCACTTTCTCTTCTGACACCCTCAGATGCTGTCCTAAGCCTCCTGTGTCACTGTGTGCTGTCCATAACAAAAGTTTCGTACAAAGAGTGTGTTATAAAAATGCAACCTCTTCATCGCTCTGTTAACCCTTGATGCTTTAACTCTATTGTATTCCAAAGCTGAGGCAGAGGGAGACATTTCAAAGTAATAGAATTTAGTAATTGAAATTTCAAAAGAATTGAGAGAAGATGAGAGCATTTCCTATTTGGAAGGCATCAGCTGGATTTTTTTCCTTAAGTTATTTTCATTGTATCTAGTTAGCTTCAGAAATAAGAGTGGGGAGAACAGAAAGCAGAACGTGTAGTGGTGTGTACCGTGGATCTTGGAATACCTCGAAGTTCTCATTCCTTTTCAGGTACGCTACTAAATAGATATCCTACTCAGATGTAGGTCATAACTTTGTAATTAAAATCTCTAGAAAAAAAAGGGAGCCTTCATTGTGTTCTTGGCAGGCTATCACGTGGTGTTCTTGTGAGCGTGGGCTCTGGCCAAAATTGACTGTGACCCAGAGCAGCCCTGGTGCTGAAGTAAATACTTGGAATTCTCTGTAGTCCCCGTACCACAGATTGCCGTGGAGTCATACCTTTTCCCCTTTCATTCTCTTTCATACTTGATTTTTTTTCAGTTTAGCTGAAATTAAAAAATACACTGAAGTACGCTGAATCTCCGTAGTTAATGAAAATCGAAAATAAAAACATCTGTGTTGTTTATTAATAAGGATTTATTCATTAGTTGTGCCAATTCTTTATTTGTTGATCTGGTTTTAAAATATAAATGAATATCCCTCTTGTTTTTGCTTGATAAAAGAAACTTGAAAAAAAAATTTAGAGCTACTAACATCTCTGATTAAAAAAAGTGTGAATGGTTTTAATTTCCTTGGACTTTGGGGAGACTGTTTTGAAGTTTGTACACAGAAGTTTGTTTTATCTGTGTGACTAATTAAAGTTAATCAAAGTCACATGGCTGAGCAGATCTCTGAACTATTACTTTTTGGAGATTTTTATTCATTGTATCTGATTTACTCAGTTGATTTGCTGTTATTCTGTTAAAAGTAAAACACCAGTAACCTAATGTAAGAAAGCATTGGCCATCTTATTTTTGGGCTCCTTTACGTTGTTTATTCTGTGCACCAAGCTGGTGCATAAAGGCTCAGTGTGTTTTGGCTCTGGACTGCTGAATAGCGTCATGTCATGACTGACCTCCTGACTGTAGAGAAATCAGCATGAGACCCACAGTGAGTCTTGGTCTTTGCTTCATATGCTTTGTGAAAGATGTGGCCGTTTTGTACGCAAGATGTTGTAATGGGGTATTGACATTTTATTGACCCAGAAACCTGTGTATAAATTCAGCTGCCTTTCTTCTTAGAAAGAAATTTTACAGTTGTAAAATTTTAGCCCTATTTTAATTTTGAAATCTAGATGAAACATAATCCCTGGAGTGTTCTTTCACTGTTGCAGTATAATCTTTTCATATGATACCTGATTTAGTTGGAAACAAATTAGTAACTATGCATGCTTAAAGGAAGCAATTTAATAAACAGGATTTTAGAGAAACCTAATCAGAATTGTAAAATGATACTAGCGAATCAATTGCATTATACAGAATTACTAGGTTAGATGCAGCTTTTAGATAAGTGTGGGCAAATCTGAGGCTTCTGTACCACCATCGTCAAGAGCATTTAAAAATTTGCCTCTCACTTAAAAAAAGAGGGAGGAGGAGAACTCTCCTTTCCCCTAAATTTATTGGTTCATTCAAAAATGGTTCACAAATCACCATCTCAGATCACTTGGGCTGAGGCCAACGAGACAATACATCTGGCTACAGCTGTGACACGATCTCTCAAAGTAAGTTCAGCGTGCTGGGCAAGGCTTGCCGTTTGGAGTTGGGCAGGGTGTATTATGTGGTAAGGTAACATGAAAAAGATACAGAGGTACAGTCCTAAACCTGAGGATTTAAGCAGTCATCTGGGAAACCTGTATGGCTCAAAGCCAAGGAATCAGGTATAGGAGTGAGGTGAAGACTGGCAGGTGCCACAGGCTCTAACCCAGAGACATTTGGCTACCCTTACGTATGAGGTATAGGCAATGAGGAGTAAACAACTCCCATTTTAAATCATTTACATCCCTTGTCAGCATATATGCATATACTATTAATAGTTGCCATTAGTTTTAACCACTTATTTCTAATTCACAATTTTGTACACATTTTCTTACATTGGTATCACTGCTAGTACTTGTTTTTTGAGTTAGACTTTACGTTGACCTTTCAATCATATTTTAATTGTCTTATTCAGTCTACAGGCATGTATTGTGCTGGGCTCTGGGCATAAAAATTTAGTACCTACTTGCAAACTATTCTGTTTTATAGATGAGGAAATTGAGGCCTAGAGAAATTGAGTGACTTGCCTCATTTCAGGTCCTCTAGCTGGTGAACGAGAATTGGATTCCTGTTCCAGTTCTGTCTAGATTACAATGTGAGGGGTGTTTTCTTTTATCTTTGTAAACTCAAAGTTCTCTTAGACTATGGAAGAGACTGTTTTTATTCTTTCTGATGATTTCAAAACAAACTTGATGGGGAAGTTGATCCTTGAATCCAGGTTTGAAGGATGAGTAGGAGTTTGCCCAGAAATCAGGGAAGTAAAGAGCCCCCAATAACTTCTGGGACTGTATGTTTTAGGGCTTCCTGTCAGTGAAATCATACAGCACCAACACAAATATTTTGAGCAGTAGCAGGTCCTGCCTGGGAGTAGGTTAGGAGCAGCAGTCTGCTGGAACGTGGAAGTGAGGAGGAGCTATGTGGAAAACATTCTTCTCACTAAGCTGTGGATTAGTATTCTTTTGCTGCATAACAAATTGAATGGCTTAAAACAACACATTTATTATCTCAGAGTTTCTGTGGGTAGGGAGTCCAGGCATGACTTAGCTGTGTCCTCTATTCAGGGTCTCAGGTAGTCAGCTGGGCTGCATTCTCATCTGGAGGCTTGGCTGGGGAAGGCTCCTTCAGACTGTTGGCAGAATTCATTTCCTCGTGGCTGTGGAATTCAGAGCAGCTTGCTTCCCAGTGCCACCACAGAGAGAGTCTCTGCTCCTGGGAGTCTCTTACTTCTGGGGAGGCCTGGACCTTCTTTTAAAGGGCCCACATGATCATCATGTCAGGCCCATGGGATTATTCTCAATTTTGATTAACTCAAAGTCAACTGATTAGGGATTTTAATTACCTCTGCAAAATCCCTTCACCTTTGCTATAATCTCTGGGTTAGATGCAGGTCACAGGTCTTGCCCATACTCCAGAGGAGGGGATTGCACAGGAGTATGGATACTGGGCCGGGGTGGGGGGGCAGGAATCCCAGGGAGCCCTCTCAGAATTCAGGTTGTATGCTAAAAATCAATAAAAGTAGCAGTGGTGTGTCTTAGTCTGTGGTACTAAACGACTGTAGAGTGAGTGGCTTAAACAACAGAAATTTATTTCTCACGGTTCTGGAGTTCTGATGTCTAAGATCAAGGTGCCAGCAAGATAGGTTCCATTCTGAGGTGTCTTCTCTTTGCCTGTACACCTTGCTGTGTGCTCTCATGACCTCTTTGTGTGTGCCTGGGGACAGAGACAGAATGCCCTGGGCTTTCATCTTGTTACGAGGACACCAATTCTGTGAGATTGGGACCTACCCTTATGACCTCATTTAACCTTTGTTACCTGCTTATAGGCCCCATGTCCAGATAGTTACACTAGGGGGTTAGAGCTTCAGCGTAATTTGGGGGGACACAATTCAGGTTAAAAGAATTTTCTATTCACAGTTCTTTCATATCAAGGAATATTAATCGGAGTAGCTTGGAGGGGAATCTAATGGCTGTTCTAGTCTTCTTCCCCAAAGAGCACCAGTCAGACCTGGGGAAGTCCTGACTCCATCATATTGTAGGGTGATCTTGGGCAAGTTACCTAATCTAGGAGTTGGTTTCCTTCAACTAAAATTGGTTTGTAGTATTAACTACTTTGCGGGATTTTCGTTAGGATTGGTCATGTTGTTTGTGAAGCACCTAGCACAGTGCTCAGCTCGTAGTAGGCACTCATTAAATGGTGGCTGTTATTATCATATTTGTGCCTTGATATTTCTGTATATTTTCTTCATCTTTTATTATCTACCTTAAATGATAAATTTCCCATGAATCCTTCCATTTCTTGCAACTGGAAGTTACTACCCTCAGCTGAACTCTCATAGGACTTTCTTTTCCTCTGTCCTGTGGCATTTACAAGTGTATTTATACCTTGTATTATTTATATACATCTTTTATCTCCTCTGTTATGATGTATGTTTCTTAAAGTCAAGGACTATCTTACACATCTACTTATCTTTCATGGTGCCTTACACATTAATGTTTTTTCAGTTTAAATAATGTTAAATGAATGAGTGGATATGGTCTCTGACTAATTTCTTGCCTCTTTTATCTAACTCTGTTTCGTAACCGTTTCTAACTCATGCCTCCTTTTGATAAGCATAAATTTCCTGACACCTCTTCCAGCATTCAGATATATCCTCTCAAAAGACCAAGTCCTTACTCCCTACCTCCCTTGGAAAGACGGCTAGATTTTTACTGCAAATCTTCAACGATTAATATATATATTTTTTTAAAATTAATTAATTAATTAGTTTATTTATTTTTGGCTGTGTTGGGTCTTCATGTCTGTGCGAGGGCTTTCTCTAGTTGCGGCGAGCGGGGGCCACTCTTCATCGCGGTGCGCGGGCCTTTCACTGTCGCGGCCTCTCTTGTTGCGGAGCACAGGCTCCAGACGCGCAGGCTCAGTAGTTGTGGCTCACGGGCCCAGTTGCTCCACGGCATGTGGGATCTTCCCAGACCAGGGCTCGAACCCTTGTCCCCTGCATTGGCAGGCAGATTCTCAACCACTGCGCCACCAGGGAGGCCCCAATGATTAATATTATTTTTATCAAACTTTACTTTTACATAGTATGTTATATAGACAATACTTCCCTCCCTTTCCAAATGGAACATTATAATCCCGAATGTACATTTTCAACTGCACCTTCCCGTCAGCTTCATTCTTGTTTATATAGCATTCGTCCATTTTCACTTCTGTGAGTTACTGCTCTAAACCATTCCTGACATACTGTAGAATCCTGTCATAGGTAGTAGTGATGCTAGCATTAAATGTTTAGGTGAAGTCTCCACCCTCTTTGCACAGGCTTAAGAGATTCTCTGTGTCGTCCCCCACCTCCCACCCCATTTCAGTTCTTTTGTAATGAAGGGTTTTAAACTGATACGTATTTGAATTTGTGAATCGTATTTTCCAAAACAGTTACATTGTGTGCAGCTTAAGGAGTGATCCTAGGCATCCATTATGCTTTCATAATGCCTTTCTTTCCAGAATTAAAGCACATTGTAGACATGACCTTGGCAACACTTAGGGCATTCCTAAGAGCTAAGTAAAAATTAGAGACCGTTGCTCTTATTCTGCTGGGGAGTAAAATGTGGCCGAGAGGTCAAGGAGGGGCCTGCCCTTCTAAGGCCCCCTGCCCCTCCCCTGGTGTGTGTGCTGGAAAGACTTTGCCTTTACGTTCTCCAACCATGAATTTGTTCTTTCAGCCGGCAATGGGGGAGTGGGTACAGTGTGCCAATTAGCTCTCTTTACCAAGCCAGCAAATAAAACACACGTCGGTCACAAGATAATAGAGCATATTTATGAGGTGATCTTCCTTTTGAAAGGAAATCTGTGGCTGTACATAGGAATCAAAAGTCACTGTACTGAAAGGAACGTAAATTACCTCTGGTCTCCTGAGGAGGCCTCTTTTAAATTCAAAGTGACCCTTTTAAAGAGGCCTTATTTGGAATTGGATTGCATTGAATGGGGATTGTTTTAAATGAGTCCCCATCTATACTATGGACATTATTTTATGCCTTTGAAAACAGCTTGGTGCCACGTGGTCCACCTTGCTTTTATGGAATGTTGAGGATGTGGGAGATGTACCTGTGAGCTTGGAGGGTGCACGATTTAGGGTGCTTTTGCAGAATTGGGCATTCTTTCTAAAAAGGAAAGTTAATGGTAAAGAAAAATAGAATCTTTGGCAGGTTTCATGCTCACATGGGTCCGTTTGAAAATATGACAAAGGTAATGTGGTCTCACTTTTAATGACACTCAATAACTTAGAAATTCCCTCTTTCCTCCCTTGTTCTGTACTTGTCTTTTCCTTTTCTTTTACAGGGAAAGTATTTTTTAGCCTAATTTTTATTAATTAATTGTGATGACAGGTTTTTAGGTGAAGACCCATCAATTACCAATAGACTATTAAATATTAAATAGTGAGCAATAACTTAAATATAAAAAGTGTGTAACAATACTAGATACTGTTTTTGAAAGACCGAATGAATGCAGGCTTTTGTGTGTTTTGCATATGCTTAAAATATATTTTGGTATTAGTCATAAACTCCTAAAATTTCTGGTCATGCCTTTTTTATTAGAAAGTGTGAGAAAGGCAGAGTATGGGAAATTGCAATGGTTAGCAGTAGACAAGTAGTCTGCCAGACCAATTTAGTGCTGTTCTTTATCTGTCTGTCTATATCAAGATACATATTTTATAACATAGGTTAAAATTTAACTCTAGTGGTGAACCTGTGCTTTTACATTCTAGTTATTATTTTAAGATAGTAAAAATCCTTCATGCCCTGAACCCTAGATTTGTATGTTAATTAATTTAGCAGAAGGGTATTGATATAGTGTAATTAGCATGAAACACTTCCAACTTTCTTTCAGGCTGAAGAGGGTAATGTAACTTCTTTGGTTTTCCTCTTTTATCCCTTTCTCCCCTCACCCATTTTTAAATAGCAGTGCTTTTCATACTGTCAGAATTTAATGTTGTGACACCCTACTCAGAAGTTATGACAGCAGGGTAATGACAGCAACTGCCTCCTGAGAATCAATCAGGCAATTAATTTTGTAAATGAAATGCTGATTATACAAAGCTTCACATGAGAGGCCCAGTGATTAAAATCAATTTAACAAATTGTTTCAGGTGGGGCTTGATTAATAATTTGCCATAAATGCTAAGGATATATGACCAGCATACCTTGTTGTTACTCTTACTATCCAGCTATATATAAAAATACCTTGTCATTGCTCTGACTACCCGACTGTATATAAATATCTACAGGTAAGCTAAGCACTGTGTTGTCCTCTCACACTTCCTACGATGGAAAGCTTGCATGCACACACACACTCACGCACGCTCTTTGGTTGTCTACCTACATAGACCCAGCTAACAACGAAAATGGAATGCATTATTACATTTTTTATATCATGCTAGTTTATGTTTTCCTGTTCTACTTAACAAAACGAAACAAAACAAAACAGAAAACTTGCCCAGACAGCTTTGGGTATGACCAAGTTAAATAGGTTTTTTTTTTTTTTCTGTGTAGGATGTTTTAGACTTCTCTTATGCTGACATATATTATGTATCTTAAAGAGTGGTATGTACTTTATAGACATCTTTCACTCTTAATTACAGTAACAGCTATAAACATAGTTTGGGAAATGATGTTCTAAGGATGTTAAGAATGGTGACAGTGTAGCCTGGAAATAAAAATGCCTGTTTGGAGCATTATAATCTGAATCCAGGAGAAGTCACACTTGGAATAGGAGATACAGTTGGATGTCTTTCTCACATTCATATATCAAACATTTATTAAGTGCCCGTTGCAAGCCAGACTCGGGATCGGGTTTCATAGTTTTTATTACTTGTCATTGACACATCTAGGAAGGCAGTACAATATTATTTAGGAGAGGATAGCTCGGAGAGGTAAGGGTTAAGGTGCACTTGAATTCTTTTATTTTGGTTTTTTATTAATGAAATAACAGCAACAGTAATTGTTCACCGTGTATAAGTTGGGTCTCTGAGGAGAATTGGGATGAGGAAGACACCATTTCTGCCCTTAAGGAGCTTGTTGAGGAGGGAGACTGACATAAGCAAGGAGTTGCAGTTGGTTGTAATAAATGTTGAACATCTATTAAATAAGAGAGTCTCAATAGATGGTGGGAGCCCTGAGAAGGCAGAATACTTTATCTGGTGGTACTTTGTGGAGTAGGAAGAGTTTCTCCAGCTTACAGGTGGCCAAGGTATGTGGGGTGAAGGGCTTTCTAGACGGGGATGTTCCTTAGTGCATGGGCCTGGAGGTGTGTAAGAGGGCTGTCCAGGTTTAGTGTGGGTGAAGACTTGACAGGTGGCAGGTGTGTCACCGTAAGGCGACTGTTGATTGTTTGGATGTTGAACTTCTCGGGTTTGAATTCTTTAGACCCCTTTATAGCCCTCTCTCTACCCTTTGACCTTCAGGGCAGTTTATTGATAAGATTTCTGGTCAAAGAATGAGACAGAAAGGAGAAATATCCCTAACGGTTCACATTCCTTTTGACATTTTACCATGATATTGGAAGTTCTGGTGGATGATTCTAGAACTATAGAATGCTAGTACGGGAAGAGACTTACTGTAGGAGTTCATTTCTCAATCCCTCACTTTACATGTGAGGAGTCATGAGGCTCAGAGGAGTGAAATTATCCAGTAGTAATCATCTCTGACATTATAATTGAGCACTTACTATGTGCCAGCCACTGTTCTGTGTGTTTCGTATCTACCATGTTATTTAAGACTTACAACCATGCTCTGAGGTGGGTACTGTTATTATCCTAACTTTTCAGAGGAGGAAGCTGAAGTTAAGAGAATTTATGAGATCTGCCTAAGATCACACAGTAAGTGGTGAGCCAGGCTGTAGGCCAGGCAGCCTTAACTCCAGAGTCTGTGTACTTGACCTCGCTCCACTGTACCGAGCTTCTTAAGGTCCTAAGGCTGGATAGTTGCAGAGTTAGGCTCCCTCTGCAGAGCGAGCACTTAAACTGTTAATTAGTTGGCAGTCTCTCAACCCTGTTTCCTGCAACTGAAGCCTTTGTCAACCACAGTTTTGGGATATTTCTCTTTTTTATTTATACTAAGGTTTAAAAATCCCAGATATGTTTTCATTTGGGTAGTTGCTTTCCTTATTTTAAACCTGAGAACTTGATGGAGGCACTGCTAGGGGAGCTGGTCTGCTTATACCCTTTGTAGAGAAGAGGCAGGAGCAGGGTGACATGTGAAAAGTGGTGGTTATAAAAGCACTTTCTGAAACTTATAAAAACAAACAAGGAAGGGTTCTGGGTTGAAAGATGGCACGGCTCGCATCTTTCAGGGTTGGGTTGAGATCTTTTAAAAAGCCTTGTAAGGAACCTGAGGGGGCAGAAGCCTCATTACATCTTGAGGATTGAGGCTGATAACCTGCAGAGGCAATTTGTGAGAAAGGGTCTCTACCAGAGCAGGGTTTTAACCTGGGGGATCCTTTTTTATTTCTTTAGATTAAGTTTTTTTGCGGAATGGAAGCTTCCTAAGAATTTTTAGAAAAAAGTATTTAAAAGTTTGCATTCATTATGTGTTTTGCCAACTTGAGTACTTTTAGGAATAGTGCAGCAACCTCTACCCCTTCCCAGCTCCGCCTTATCACGCCCTCTTCTTTCTTCCATCCGTCGTGCTCTCTCTCCTAGTTTTTTGACATTTCCTTTGCCCTGTGGTCCTCCCCACACCGCCCGCCCCTGAGCCTGCCAGAGACCCCTGACATTGCACAGCCATTGGTGTCTCTTGGTTCTGAGCAGCTGCAGACCTCCTTGCAGACCCCTTGTGAGGGGTAATGATTATTTTGTTTGGTTTTCAGTTATCCTTGTCTTTCCTTTTTGCCCCCTCTCCTGTTTTAGCTTTTATTTTGAAGCAATTTCATATTTATAGGAAAGTTACAAGAATAGTACAGAGAAATCCCATATACCTTTTACTCTTATACATCAAATTTCAACATTTTGCTGTTTATTTTATCTGTTAATCTACCCGCCTCCCTATCTGTCTGCAGTGTATTTTCCCAGAATCATTTGAGAGTAGGTTGCATTCATAGTGCCCCTTTACTCCTTAGTGTCTCTGAGCCCTGTGTATTTCCTGGGAACAAGGTTTTTCTTTTATATACCCCAGTGCAATCATCACTGTCCCGATGCTTAACTTGGAAGCAGTGCTTTAACCTACAGTCCATGTTTTAATTTTGTCTACTCTCCTGATAGCGTCTGTATAGTAATCTTCTTTCCTTTGTTAGAGTACCCTGTCTAGGCCTTATATGTTGTGTTTAGCTGCCTTGTCTTTTTCAGTATATAAGATTTGACTATATATGAGTCATGTTAACTTTTTTCTTTGAATAATCGCATTACAGTAAGAGTCAGTATATGCTTTCACTTCATTCATGGCTCTGATAAAGTAGATCTTAAATAGGGCCACATCTCTGAAAAGCACATTTACACCAGGGGGCTGTAGCCTGTGTATCTGCACAGCAGGCATTCTTTGTCCAGCGGTAGGTAAGTCAATTGCTAACATTCATCATATTTTAATGCATTTTCTTTAATGCCAGTTTAAAGTTGTTACTTTACAAAAATTAATAAAATACTTTGAAAGAGGCACGATGGCAACCATGGAGACTGCTGGAGAAATCAGTACCTTGTCTGTCTGTCTTTAGGTTCGGCTCTGACATGTCTGTGGCATTGTTTATCCATGCAAACCACACATCAGATATCTTTAGAATGATTGTCTTTTTGAGGGCAGTATTATCTTCACTTGAAAGATGGGAAAACGAAGGCTTGGGGCACTGGCTAATTCACCCAGCATATTTCATGGCCAGTCAGAAGCAGGAGAGGGATATGAACTCAGGTCTACCCAATGTCAAACTTTATGTATTTCCATTGTACTACAGAGAGCAAATTGGATTCTGTTTGCAAAATCTGATAATTCGTAGTGGCTGCATGCCACTCCACAGGGTGAAAGATTCTGAGGCTTACTGGACTTTGGGAAAATGAATGCTAGGATTGATAAGCAGTGCCTGTCTTATGCACATTAGGGGAGGAGTAGAGGGTATCCATGCCTCATAGTGATTATTCTGGAGTTATACCTCCATATAATAATGATGATGATAAAATCTATCCCTGTTAAAAGGATGTCGTGTCGAAACTTGACTGTATTATCTCTAATTCTCTAACAACTCTATAGTGATAGTGGTAGTATTCTTGGTATGTAGCTGAGTTAACTGAGATGCAGAGAAGTTAAGAGGTGAATTGTTTTAGCATCACACAGCTTTAAAAGTGGTGGGGTTGAAATTTGACTTATTCTCACAAAAGCTTCCTTTGTTGATTTAAATCTGTATTTACATGGGAAATATACCATATTATTTCCATTTCTTAAATAAGAGCCTGCTACTAGGTTGTCAGTAGTGATACATGGATATGAACAGTATTGCGTACTTAGAGATGTAAATTTTAGAAATTGTCAACACCATGATAATAGTTTTACAGTTGTTTTGGATGGTGAGAATAACAAATCTGAGGAAAACAGAAATATATTCAATTACTATTTTGATATTCCTTTTAAATCTAATTTACTCTTGAAACAAAAAAATACGTATACGCTTTGATTTGTTCATAAAATTACTATGTTTGCTAAATTACATTTAAAAGTATAGTTTAGGGCTTCCCTGGTGGCAGAGGTTGGGAGTTGCCTGCCAATGCAGGGGATACAGGTTCGAGCCCTGGTCCGGGAAGATTCCGCATGCCGTGGAGCAACTAAGCCTGTGCGCCACAACTACTGAGCCTGCACTCTAGAGCCTGCACTCTAGAGCCCGCAAGCCACAACTACTGAGCCTGCGAGCCACAACTACTGAGCCCGTGTGCCACAACTACTGAAGCCCATGTGCCTAGAGCCCATGCTCCGCAACAAGAGAAGCCACCGCAATGAGAAGCCCGCGCGCCTCAATGAAGAGTAGCCCCCTCTCGCTGCAACTAGGGAAAGCCTGTGCGTAGCAACGAAGACCCAACAAGCCAAAAAAAAAAAAAAGTGTAGTTTAGTCAGACAGTAATTTACTCATTGAATTGACTTACAAGTTGCTGAGCTTGGGGGATTAGGCAAATAATAGGTTTTGCCAGTTTATAAAAATCAGGTAAAAACCAGGAAACCAAAACAGCCTTATATTCTTTTGTACCTAGACGATAGCTACAAATGGGTTTAATATTTGTCTTCTTCACTTCCTGTTCCTTTTTCTGTGGGACAGTCTAGTTGGGGATATTTATCAGGTAGTCACAGATATTCTTACAGACTTCGATGAGTGCTATGAAGGAAAAGCACAGTGGTTTTGGAGAGGATCCTGCCTCAGTCTGGAGCTCAGGGAGGGTTTCTCTGAGGACAGGGCTGTAGCGCTGAGTTCTGCAGGAGAGCAGAGCTCCTTCTTCGTGGAGGGAACAGCATAGTTGAAGGCCCAGTGGTGGGAAAGTATGTGGATTTTCTAAAGGCCCACAGAGGCCACCAGTATGGTTGGAGGGGGAGATTTCCTGTTGGCCTCGGTGATGTGTCCAGCTGACCAGACCTGGTGAGCGGTCGGCTGTGGTGGAGAGGAGAGAGGGGAGTCAGGAACATCCCTGGACCCTGTTTTGTGCATCTCGATGGGGGTGTCTTTCACTGAGATCACAAACAGAAGGGGAGGATCCTAGGTATCCAGGCAGGAATGTTGGGTGGCAGTTGGAAATAGAATTCTGAAGCCGAGAGAAACCAGCCAAGGGTGACACCTTTGGGGGGCACAGACATGAGGAGGTAATGGAAGCTGTGGCTTATGTGAACTTGGGAAAAGTGAAGCTTTGTCTGCAGTGATGCATGATTCTTTGCCTCTTGTACCTATTGGCCATCAGAGGCCTACAGTCTGATAGAGCCCTGCTGTTTAACCAGCGATGCAGTGTTGAGGAAGTCATTGCTCTTTCTGTTCAGCAAATGTTAATCATGCCAGGCATTCTACTGAGTGCTAGGTATGCAAAGATGAATACGGCAAAATTTCCACCTTTAATTAACAGTATGCTGGGGAGACAAGAAAATAAATGGATTAAATTACTGAGTGATTGTTTGCTCTGACTTCAATTTGCTAATTTGTTGAGAGGAAAAGAAAAAAGGTTTAGGAACCTCCCACTGTGTGATAAATCCTGTGGTACCTCATTTAATCAGTCCCCCAGCAACACCAGAGGTGAACACAACCGTGCTGTATTAAATGTGAGCCTAATTTTACGTAGCTAATAAGTAGTATAGGCAGGATTCACACCCAGGTTTGTCTGAGTCTAAGCCACCTCCCTTTCCATTGTACCTTTTTGTCTCAAATTCTAAGTGTTTTTTCTAAACTTTGGACTATATATTTTATATATTAGGAAAGATGGAGGAATTTGAAGTGGGCAGGAGGTTGTCATCCAAAGGCAGATACGGACTTGGGCGTGCATCATGAGCGTAGTGAGTGAATTGGAAGGGTGCTGTGGATGAGTGGAGTGGAAAGGGTTTTCCTAAGATTTCTAATGAAGACCTTCTTCCAAGAACTCTGATGCCTGGATTTATGTCAGGCCTTATGAATGGCACTAGTAGTTAGCCAAGGCTCTGTCCTCTCCCTTGACCTCTTCAGTATTTTTATCAGTGCCGTGGAGGGAGGCATGAATGAAATGGCATGCTGATTTAATTGTGGTTGACGTCAAGATAGGAAATGCAGTTAATATGTTAGATGTCAGGCCAGAATAAGGACCAGAAACAAGCAAAATGAAAATAAGCAGAGATAAAAATTTCTGCCACTTGAGTCAGCTCACCAACTGTATAATAGGAGATGGGGGAGGTAGGGTTCCGTCACAGCTGATGGGGCGGATCAAGGGCGTGATGGGTCTGTCAAATAATACAGGTCTGAGGCCAGATTTGTACTAATGTAGGATCTGGAGAAGAAGCAAAGTCCTCCGCATGATATGTTTTGTGTAAAGAGGACTAAAAACTGGCATATTTAGCTCAGAAAAGGGAAATAGATATAGCTATCTTCAAATATTCTACGAAAGGATCAAAGTAACAAAACCAATGGGTGTAAATTACAAGTAACAGATTTTTGTTATATAGAAGGAAGAAATTCATAACATTCATGGTTGCAGACACTTTTAGGGGATTCATACGTACATCATGTATGGACCTATGAGGTTCTTTTCAGTTCTCAGATTCTGTGTTTCATTGATAAATCCTTTTATCAGGGTGCCTTAAGAATTGTGTGATCAAATGATAATGTATTAAAGTGCTTTGGAAATCATGGTAGATGTTGGTCATTATATGATTATGCAGGTCAGGAGGGTCTTTGGATGGGTTTCTAGAGGATATTACACGAACCTCTGACACTATATGCTAAATTTGAGATGTATATACATCTGGGATGTGTTTTTTTAAAAAAAAGAGTGTCCTTAAGAGTTCAAGAATCACAGCTTCTGATTGCTACTTTTTATGGGTAGTTTATGGAAGTTAGTTTATATACATAGGTAACAACCTATTAATATTTTATTTCTAATTTTAATAATTCTGAAAAGTAAAAATCCAGTGATATTTTAGATTTTTAGATTAGGGATAAAATTTTAAATGTGGTTAGGAAAAAATATTGTGCCTTCTACTCCTGTTTTGTTTAATGATGTATATGTGAAAAACAAACTTCTTTATTTAAAACGGTAAATCAGAACATGTTTATTTCAGATAAAAACTGCTCAAATAAAAGTTGTCTATAATCCCACCTTTACAAAAAAAAATTTTTATCATCCCCTTGCCCCCTTCCTTCAGATCTCATTTTGTGGCTCCACAAATATGTATGTTCCCTGTAACTTGCCTTAAGGAAACCAAACGAAAAACAGAAATATTGACAATGGTCCTCTTTCCAAGTCAGTATGTGAGTATTTCGGTTCCTCCCTGCCCCTCCTCTCATGTTGTGAATTGATGCCATTCATGGTTAGAGGGCATCCGTAATTTGATAGTTCTTAGAGCCAAGAACAAAACAGCCTTTCCTGCCTTGTCTGATGTCTTAGAATTCCAGTTCTTGATCCTTCCTGTACCGTTGTAGAATGTGGCAAATATTCCTGACTGACCAGAGGAGAACCTACAGTGTATTGATAACCAAAGTTGAAGTTTCAGTGTTTTAGTTCGAGTCTTAATAAACAGGCACTATTTTGCCGTTAATAGAAGTAAAAATAAAAAAGTGGTTTTAGATGCTGGGTTGCATTTTTTTTCTACCTGATTCCCACGATCGTACACAGAGGCGTGATACAGCAGAAGGAAATGTGGACCTGAGTAAGGAGACCTGCACTAGTACTGCAGCCCTGGGCCAGTCCCCACAGCTCCAAGCCTCCATTACGTCATCTTCGGTAATTGGATTCTGTGGTAGTAGTGACAGTGGTAACTGAGAATCTTGGTATTTTCTGGCTTGAAGGGAATATGAATGAAGTGAGGGGAGACTATTTAGTGCCCCGCGCCTGTTTTTGACTTAAACTGATTTTAATGCCATTAGGAGAAGAACTTGACTACTAATGTTGCATTATATATTATCTTTGACTTTACATGCGTCTTCTGCATGTGTGTACAGATATTGGTTAGTGAGTTTCACTTTTTATTTTCGAGAACAGTTTATGTGATCAGTCCTCATCCCCAGGCAGTTATGAGGCACCATGATCATCCTGAGTCATTTGTGCTATATGCTGAGTGAGACATAAAAAAGTACAAAGCATGGACGTTGCCATTTTAGTCTCCTTGGGAGTTAAGAAGTAACACATAAAAATGAAAAAAACGGTACATGAGTTAAATATCAATATAAGGCAACCCAGAAGTCGGTTACAGCCTGCATAGGAGAGATTCTGGCAGGCCCCACAGATAGTGTTACTGGGGTGTGGTGAAGGGGAAAGCTCTCTGGTCCTTGATCCGGGGCTTGAGTGAGCTTGGGTGTAGACAGGCAAAGAGAAGAGCAAGAGCGTCCTCCTGCTTGTGTGTGCTGGAAGTGCGAGTGTCGGTGCGGGGATGGAGGCGGCCAAACGTGGGACAGCTGTGTCCCGTCCACCCCCGTCCCCCAGCAAGCCATGGTAGTGTTTGCAGGATGCCTGGGAAAAAAACAGGCATTTCATAGTTATATTTAGACATCATCGCAGAAAAGTCAACATAGATTGCTTCGCGATATGACAGCCACTACTTACAGGTCACTCTGGCTGGCCCTGATCGTTATCAGCTGAGTTTTCACACAGCTGTAATTCATGCACATCACTCTTAAACATTTGACATTGTTTTATACGTACTTTTCCATGTCCCTGTCCATTCCACTATGCTGATATATTATGGCTCATTCTCATATTCTATAATCCTTGAATAGTTGGGTTGTTTCAGTTTTCTTCTTTGAACAACTAGTCGCTCTGAGATCCTTTTAGTTCTCACTAATTCAGTTTTCATTATAATTGTGAGGCAGGTATTCTTTCTCGCATTTAGTGAGTGAGAAAACTAAGAAATAAGCACCAATATTCAGAGTCACACAGTGGTAGTAAGTGTTGGGATAAGGGTGTGGACCCTCTCTGAGTCCAAAGTCCATGCTTTCCCCACAGGACAGACCATGCTTTCTCCCTTCAGTATTAGAAATCATGTAGCTGCAGACAAATTTGGATAAATAGCACCCCTGCCCCATTCAAGAGGGTATTATAGTTGGAACAAGATATAATTTTTGAAGCTTTTGTTTAAAGCTTCTTGTCATAATGGGCTTCCCTGGCGGCTCAGTGGTTAAGAATCTGCCTGCCAATGCAGGGGGCATGGGTTCAATCCCTAGTCTGGGAAGATCCCACATTCCGCGGAGCAGCTAAGCCCGTGCGCCACAACTACTGAGCCTGTTCTCTAGAGCCTGTGAGCCACAACTACTGAGCCCACGTGCTACAACTACTGAGCCCACGTGCCACAACTGCTGAAGCCCATGTGCCTAGAGCCCGTGCTCCGCAACAAGAGAAACCACCGCAATGAGAAGCCTGCGCACCGCAACGAAGAGTAGCCCCTGCTCGCCACAACTAGAGAAAGCCCACGTGCAGCAATGAAGACCCAACAGAGCCCAAAAATAAATAAATAAAATAAAAATTAAAAGAAAAAAAAAGCTTCTTGTCATATTATCCTTCAGAAAGAGTTTACCACTGCTTTATACATACTAGTTCAAATACTCATTTATTCACATTGGGTTTTATTATTTTTGTCATTTATTATTTTTGTCATTTCATACGTAATGGAGTATTACTTCAAAAGTTTTCTTTAGTTGCTGGTAAGACAGAACATTTTCCCAAATAATGATTCAAAAGGGGGAGAGTTTTTCTTTCCTTGAGCTCTTGTTTAATCCAGATACATAGATATGATTATAGATCAAGAAGATGTGATAGTTCTTCTTTCTGTGGGTTTTTCAATGCCTTTCTTCAATTTGTGGTTTAAGGAATTTGGCTGAAAAAATTGTGAAATATTATATTCAAAGAAACTACTAATAAGATATCCCCTTAACTTGATATTTAGGAGTGAATACAGTTACGTAGATATCTTTATTATAAATACTTGTGTACGCATACTCTGAAAGAGTGATAATGAGGGAATATCTAAGTATAAAAAGCATCAAGTATATCTAAAGGATGCTAAAAATATATAGGGACTTGTTCTTTAACTTGGATAATCTTTAAAGGGTAGGTGGATTTCCAGGCCAGCCTCTGAAAACCTATTTAACCTATAATACAGCCTAACTGTGCTACCTAATATGTCTAGAATCTATATTCAAATATATATTTAAAAAATATACTTCGTACTCCTTCTTATTTAGTCGTCCCAGGGATGGGAAACCTTCTGAGACTTTAGAGGATGTAGGCAGCAGTGGCAGCTTGCCAGAAGGAGATCCAGGAAAGAGTGTGTGTGTGTGTGTGTGTGTGTGTGTGTGTGTGTGTGTGTGTGTGTGAGAGAGAGAGAGGGGGGAGGGGGAGGGAGAGAGAGTTATAACTCATACATACATAACTACATATCTAAAAACTTATTTGAATAAGGAAGAGTTACAAGAAAGTCTTATCAAGTAATAAAATTCATTAGAAGCTGAGTAACTAAACATAGACTAGTTATGTTAAGACCTCTTTGAAAATGGGCTGGACACCATTGTGACTCTAAAAGCACTTGTCTTATTTTATGGAATTGAAGTCCAAATTGCAGCAGTTGTGGAATGGTAACTAGAAAGGAAAAATGTGCTTGGAATAACATATTTAGAGAAATATTTGAGGACAATTCTTAATGAGGTTGTCTCTGATATAACACAAATTATATGTGAGAATTGAAAATGGTGATACTGTAGAATCAATAGAAGGGTAGATGATAAAAATACAAAGTTGTTTTGGGTTAGATGTGACTATGAGAAGTGAATTGTTTTTTGGAAAAGTCTTAGATTTGATCTGGGTTTTGTTTTCTTTAAGGAGAGAGTAGTAAAAAGCAGGGGTTGAGATCCTGCAGTGGTACATATTTAGTGTTAAAAATAGCCATAGTACACAGTGGGATGAATTTGGATTGTGGTTGAATATTTAATAATAGGCCATAAGTAGAGAAGGTTAAAATTAAATAATTTGCACTGTGTAAGTATCTTGTTTTCATATCTGAATCTCACTGAAAGGCATTTGATGCATTTTGAGAGGTAGAGATAATCTGTATTTCATGCTTTCGATTTTCAGAAATCTCAGGGTTAAGCTAACATTTTGACATGGGTGCAAATTAACTGAATTTTAAGTAGGGCTGTGAGAGTTTATGGCAGTGATGAGAAAGATATTACAAAACAGTTTCAGTCACTGATAAGATGAATTTGCTGCACTGTTACCTATAGCATTAAAATATAGACATTCCAATCATTTTCCCATTTTAAATTTCTGCTTTAATTAAACCAGTTTGGGTCGTGCACTATTTAAAGTCAAGTAAGCAGACCTTTCCTATGCCCTGGCTAATTCAGATTGAATGTGAAGATAGGGCTGCCTCGGGCCCCATATTGGAAATTTAGCCTGAAATCTGATTTACTCTCTGTGGGCCATTCATTCACTCTGCGGATTCTAGCATCACCAGCTCAGCCTTGATTTTCACACTTTCATAGAAAGTTTTATTTTATCTTTTGAAAGAAAGTGTGGAAAATCATTACATTTTGCTTTTCTTAGGCATAAATTCTAATTTAAATCATTCTGAGAAAACTTAATTCTTAGTTTTCAATTTTAGTTTCATTACGTGAGGTCACCATGTATGTTTGTATGTTGAATTGTGAAGTCAGCACACAGTTTGTGTAACATCAGTATATTGTTTGAGCAATTTCTGTCATAGTAAGTAAACGTTTTTCTTGACTGGTGAAAGTAGCACAGTTAAAATTACATGAAATTGTGAATTTTGAGCAGAACTGTTTGGCCTACACATATCTTCATTCAGGTGAGATCAGTTCCTGGCAAATTCCTATGAACCCCTCAGGACTAAGCTCAGGTATTTCTGTAGGTAGGCTTTGTTAAAACTCACACCCACTGGCATGCTCTCTCCTCACGGTCCCTTCAGGATGTCTGCTGGGTTGCTCTGGCGTCTTTGTTCGGCCTGTTCACCTCTCCAGGACAGCCGCCGACACTTGTGCACTGTTTGCTTCCAGTGCCCTGCATAGTGCACACGGTAGATGCTTAGTAAATGTGTGATGAGTGGATTACTCAAGTCACTGAAATGAGCACCAGGGTACCCCTAAGAAGGAGGGAGGGCAGAGACTGCGGGCAGCCTTGGGGGATGTGTAGGAGGAGGGAGGACTGGGGGTTCTTGTAGCTTTCCCACCTTGGGTTTGGGGTCTACACTCCTGGCTCCCCCTCACCTCCTATTCATGCTCAGCTCCTGGTCTTCCAGGAGCTGCCCTCACCTCTGCAACAAGACTGCCCTCGCCCAGCTCAGCAGTCACCTCCCAGTCATGAGGCGTAGCCAGAGCTTTAGCCCTCACCTGTTGGACTCCTGGGCTGCAGTTGGCATGTTGCTACACCTGCTCCCTTCTCCTCCATAGCACCATGCTCTCTACAACCTCTAACTACATTTTCTGACCATTCTTTTGGCCTTGTTGCGGCCTCCTTTTCCTGCCTTCCTTCTACCCATTGTTCTCTTTTCATATATTCTTCCTGGGTAGAGTCCTTGAGTTTTATGTGCTTCATACTGATTAATTCATCCAGTATTTATTGAGGATTTACTGTGTGCCAGGTGCACTGTTTGACTTGTGTCCTGGAGATATAATGCGAGTGAGTAAAACAGAAATCGCTGCCCTCCAGGAGCATATATTCTCTGTATGCTGACTTCCCTATTTATGATTCTAGGTCAGACCTTACTCCCCAAGCTGGAAACTCACGGTGGCTCTTCCTTCTGGGTATTTTCACCTGGATTTCCTTATAGGAACCTCGATTTTAATATGCAGAATAGTGAAGGCTCCTGCCCCCTGGGGAGGGTTGATCTGCTTCTACTGCTGCATGCTGTCTCACCTGGCGTCTTATCATCTGTTAAGCCACCCTTGACACCTGTCTTCCATCACTCACAAGTCGTGCTGTGTTTCCATTCTCTTACTTGAATCTGGGCTTGCTTTTTGCCCGGCACTGCTACCAGCCCAGGACCTCAGCTCACCTGCCTCTGTGGCAGCCCACCCTGGCTCCAGGCAGCTGCCAAGAGAGTGGTCCTTCCGGAAGGCGGATCTGACTCTAGCTGTCTGTTAAAAGCACCCGGTGGTTTATCCCCAAGGTACAATCTGAAGCCTTTAAAATGGCATGTAAGGCTCACCCATCTACTGGCTTCTGCCTGCTCCAGCTGCTGCTTTGCTTCGTCTGGATCTAAACTGTGTATGTTTCCTCACACATGCCAGGCAGCTCAGCTCCCTTGAGCCTGTGCTTTATGCTGTTTCTTCTGCTCTGTGGTACTCTGTGCCCTGGCCCCCCCCCCCCCCACCTTGAATGTGGCTTCTTCCATTTACCCTGCTCATCTTCAAGCCTTCCTGAGAGTCCCCGTGTACTCAGTGTGAACATAGAGTCTGGCACACAGTAGGCATCAGTATATGGTTTTGGAAGGAAGGAAGGAGGTATCTGTAGGCCTTTGTAGCACCGCGGTGAGGGACTTCCGCCACCACCGCTTTGCTCCTTTGAAGCACCCAGGGCATGAAAGCGCAGACTGAGGCTCCAGTTCGGCTCTCCTGAATGGCCTTGGCCCTGAGGCCCATGGGCTGACTCACCAAGCCAAAAATAAAACTCAAAGTCTAGTTTTGAACTGGTTATGTTTGGTAAGACGCTTACTTGCATAGAGAAGGTGCCTTGTGACTCAGTCTGGGTGCTTATTCATGTGCACTAGTGATCTTTGAAAATTTTTACCCTAGACATTCTGTGTTATCTAAAATCTATCCTTTCACTTTCTAATGAGCACTGAGATGCATTAATGTTTGATCAGGACTTGCAGACTCAGGTCTAAAATAAAGTAATTGTTCTAAGAATACTTTGAAGTCAGAAAGGGTTCCTAACCACTCGCTGTGCTTTGCCTTTGTTACTAGTAAGCTGAAAGGAGCTGGGTGAGGTTAACTCTCATGCCCGTTTCCTAGATGCGTAGTAGAATTTTAGATGGACGCAAAATCTTTCCTTATATTGTTTGCTCCAGATCCCTCTTAATTATTAAAGCCTTGCTAAAAGTAAAAAAAATTAAATGTCTTATATCCACCTAGGTTTTTTTCTTAATGTTTTTCTGGGTTTTATTTGTCAGGTCATCGTTTTTAATATTTTCAAAAGAAAGGATAGTTGCGTTTTTAATGTATGTGTTAGCATAGCAAACTTTCTGCCTTTGTAATAATGACTTAATAAGCCTACTTCTTCGTGTATTTCTTCACAGGGCAGCCCAATGGATCCCATGGTGATGAAGAGACCTCAGCTGTATGGGATGGGCAGTAACCCTCATTCTCAGCCACAGCAGAGCAGCCCTTACCCGGCAGGTTCCTACGGCCCCCCAGGCCCACAGCGGTATCCAATTGGCATTCAAGGTCGGACCCCAGGGGCCATGGGAGGAATGCAGTACCCACAGCAGCAGGTTTGTGCTAGTTTTTACTCCACTTCCCCGCACAATTGGTCCTAGTTTTGTCTTTGTCTTTTACTGTCTACCGAAGATTAGTTTTGAGAGTATTGGGGGGCATTTCACTGATTTTTCTCTACTCTTTAAAAAATTTTTATAGTTTCTTGAAATAATCACAGGTACAATTCCCCCCCCCCCCCCCCCCCCCCCCACCTTTTAAAGAAAGAAAAGTGACCTTCTTAGAGCAAAGTGGACAGAATTCCTGTTTGGTAGAAAGCCTGTGTTACCAGCTGCTATATTTGAAAGATTGACTGTGTCATCATTTTGCAGCAAATTATATAGATCTAAGCCCCAAAGTGAACTTGGCTTTCTAATATTTCTGATGTCAGACAGTGTCAGATTTTGAGCTGTGAATAAACTTCTTAGGGTGAAGTTTTAAGTCATTTAAAGGTCTTTCTCATAAAGATGGCATCAGCTTAAAATTTTTTTAGTCTCCCCAAAAGTTATTTTGCTTTTATTTCTTGACGTATTTCTTTTTTTTGTTTTTTTTTTTTACACTTTAAAAAAATCTTTATTAACTCCAATATGGGTTTAAATTCTGCTGTCATAATTTGGGTTCCCTTGAAATTTTTCCATTTTTTTTTTTTTTCACACACACACACTGTATTTTATTTTTACAAGAGATAAATAGACTGACACCAAGCATTGTACATGGATGACCACAACAAAAGCAACAATGATTGCAATTACCAAACATGAAACACACTCATACTATGTCTTGACGTATTTCTTATAAGAGAATTTGATGTGTATCAGTTTTCTTAGGTTTGATGGGTTTTGTGTTTTTACATAAACAAAAAAGAGTTTTTCTACTTTTAAAAAAATATATTCTTCTCCTTTTTCTCTAGAATCAAGTAGTTGGAGTTACCTTAAATGACCATCTACCTTCTGGCAGTAGTAAGCCTGTACAGTCTCTTGGATACTGGAGAGTATATCCTTGTAATGTTGCCATGAGGAGATTCAGACTTGTTGTAGGGTATTTAGTTTCTAGGAGCACCAGAAAGGCTGATTTATAAATTCCCACACCATGCCTTTAACCTGGTGGTGCATCGGGCTGATACCCTGGTTGTTTTCCTGCCCCCAGATAGGTTATTCCACAGTGTTGCCAAGCAACCCGTTCCAGAGTTTCACAGTACTTCCTCTCAGGAAATTCTTCCCGATGTTTGACCAAAAATCACTGTGGAAAAAAGATTGGATAGAACTTTTGTTCTCTCTAAAGTGAATGTGGAGAATGATATATCATACTTTATATGCTCCATAGCTGTGTCCTAAAAGTTCACAGATAAATGGCACTTGAGCCCTGTCTTTTTAGAGACTGAAAATGGTCTTTCCTCTTTATCTTAGTTTGTCCTTTGGCGATATTTTTACTAAGGCAGTTGTAAGGAAAGATAGAAGCCGCTCAGCCTTTGAATCCCAGCTGTTGGTTCTTTAAATGGCCTTCGTTATTGTCAGAAGTTCTCACCCCTTGTTTACTAAAGATTGGCCACTCAGAATTTTAGCAGTCAGTTGCATACTTAATTGTATTGTAATTTTATTCAACATTACTCCTTTCTTCCAGTAATACTTCGCTGCCTAGGGTAAAATTCTTTAGTTGAGGCTGCTAATTATGAGAGGGAGATAATTTGTAAATGATTGAAAAGTAGGATGAGAGTTGTGATTTTTTTTTCCCTCTCTCTTTCTCTCTTCCTTTTATTTTATTTTATTTATTTTTAGATTTTAAAGCTAATTTTCCCTTAGTTGAGGGGAAGAAGGCCCAGGCAGCCAGCTGAATAAAGTCCTGATTCTACTCTACAGCTGATTTCATTTGGGGGCTGACAGTTCTGTATGATACTCTGGCCACAGGAAGAGAGTAGAGACAGAAGGGTAGTTGAGAAATAGCAGGACGGGTGGAGGGAAGTAGATGCCGCCACTCCCTGTTCCTGCACCTTCCTTTGCACCATGTTTTCCTGAAGGGAAATTTGAGAGTCATTTCAAAAGGAGCTGTTCATGGCAAGCTACTGGATGAACCTTTACCTTTTTCTCTGAATGAGTTAAAGTCTTTTTCGAAGTTTAAGATGTTGGTTTATTTTGCAATCCCAAAGTGGGAATCTAACAAATGGAGATGTGTGAAGAATGATTACCTAGGAATATTTTTTTCATTATTTTCTTCCCACATATGTAAGGCTAAAAGTAGAGGACATACACAGTTACATAGAATAACCTTAGTTTTCTTGTTTTATTTAATCCTGGTGGATTTTACATACTTTCAAAATCCAGTAACTCTCGGATTTATTTGAAGGGACAAATTGATAAAGGTTACCCACCAAGTATTTTAACAAATTTTTAATTAAGATTTTAGATTAGGTATTTTACTGGTAACCCCCCAAAATGCCTAATTCTGATTAAGCACAGATCTTTCTGATAATGAAAGAAAAATAAGGTATCTGGTACGAAATTGAATGCCCTTGCTGTCAAACTTCCATACTGAGTTAATCATAATCAAACGTTCTAAATAATCTTTATTGCTTTTTTACTTTTTCATTTAGTTATAATACGACCTTGAAGTATTGTTTTTTGTTTTGAAACCTAAAAGGCTAAAAAAAACTGCTAATGCATTTTTGAATGTGTGTAACATTTTAAAGGGGACACACAGCATAGTACCAAGTTCATGTGATCAGTTAGGTGTAGGCTAATTAATAGCTTTGGAAAGGAAAAAAAATAATGCGGGTTTTGGTAAAGGTTATTAGAACACATTTATTTTGTTAGCTTTAGTCTGTGTCCGTTGGTGAGGAATTTTCGGTGAGTTGCTTCATTTGCGAATTTTGGATAATTATAAATTTGGTCCACAAACAAGGTCCTGGCACAGTGATTGGCTGCCAGTCCTATCCATCTTCTCTTAGTGCTGATGTAATTGGCTAAGCATTGTTGTGGTCATGGCTGCTAATGTTCTTCAGGGAAAAAGTTGGAAGATAATGATGACATTGAGTTTTTATTGAGTGGCCATCACCACCTAGGCATGACTTTACTTTGGATGGCCTCCAAAGCTTTCTGTGCTTGGTTTGTGAACCTCTAATGAGCTGAATCCAGTTCTTTTAATATTGCTCATACATTTCTGCAAAGGATTAAAATGTAGGAATTCAAGTTTGTATATTGAGTTGCCCACTTACTAGCTGAGTGGTAAGTTGTCTTTGGCTCAGGGGTCACAGTTTGATTCCTGGCTGGCGTTCTACTCCTGTGACAGGAATTTTAAATGAGTATTCTGTTAGAAAGAACCACAGTGCTTATATGAAATTTAACATGCATAGTATCACTGCTTACTTTTTGTCTCGGAGAGTTAGGGGGAACTGGCCATTGAGTGTTGGATTTTAGTATTAACTTGGGGATTCTTGATTTGTATAGTGATAATTTTATTTTTGAAATATACTCATGACTGGGTCTTTGAAGCATGATGTGATAATAGTACGTCATTTTGGTATTTATTAACTGGAACTAGACTTGTGGTCTTTCACTTGCTGATTCTCTCACATCATCAGGCAAATACATGGTAAACAGATTAGTTTTGCACGGTGTCCTAAAAACTAGTCTACTTGGGTTTTTATTGAGCTGAGAGGGGAAATGAATTTTCTGTGCCTCTGTGGAGAATGTTCTGCCTCTAGGCTCCTGGAATTCAAACCTGGGGATGGTTAACAGAAGTACACTGGTTGATTTCATCTAATACGGAGCTACACAGAGGATGTATAATCTTTAAGGTTACTAGAATCTGACTCTGACTTTTTTAGATTTTGTTTTTTTAAACTTAGACACCAATGTATCCTTTGCTTGATCAGGGATGTGGGTGAGCAAATGTTTTATTTCAGTTTTCTTGTCCTTTGCGATCATAAATGTATACACAGGCCTATGCTGACTTGCTTTAAAAAAGATTTGTCATATAAAAGAAATAACACCGAGAAGAAATAGGTTACAGAAGCGAAGTTTTATTTATTTGTGTCAAGCTGATTTCAGTTATGTGGTCTGAGATTTTTCTCGAGTTATCAAGGGTTATTGGACTGATATTTTAACTCTCCATATCTTGTTGCAGATGTTTGTATAACCTGATACCTGTTGGAATTATAAAACCAGGGAAGGAGAAAAAGGGCGAAGTGAGAGATGTATAAGTTCATGAGTGCCTTTGCAATGGGAAAACATGACTTTTTAGTTTTTAAAAACATCTGTATTGCGAAGACCTTTACAACAACAAGAATATGGAATATAATTATTGCTTTGAAAGATATCGTGGCAAAATTAAATAGAACTTGTTATTTTTGTTAAGGTGACCCATCTGAACTTATCACTTTCAATCTAAATAACAACTGAATTCAACACTGAGGTTGTTTTGAAAAAGACTTTAAAAA